>NC_089824.1:96507094-97135487 GCF_035046505.1 Tiliqua scincoides | reverse complement strand
TTCTATAAGGTTTGTGAGGCAAGACTTACCCTTACAGAAGCCATGCTGACTCTCCCTCAGCAAGGCCTGTTCATCTATGTGTTTTGAGATCCTATCTTTGATGAGGCATTCCACCATCTTACCCGGTATGGATGTTAGGCTGACCGGCCTATAGTTTCCCGGGTCCCCCCTCTTTCCCTTTTTAAAAATAGGCGTGACATTTGCTATCCTCCAATCTTCTGGCACCGTGGCCGTTTTGAGGGACAAGTTGCATACCTTAGTCAAGAGATCTGCAACTTCATTCTTCAATTCCTTAATAACTCTTGGGTGGATGCCATCTGGGCCCGGTGACTTATTGATCTTTAATTTCTCAATGAGGTCTGAAACATCTTCTCTTTTAACCTCTATCTGACTTAACTCCTCGGTCAGGAGGGGCCGTTCAGGCAGCGATATCTGCCCGAGGTCTTCTGCCGTGAAGACAGATGCAAAGAACTCATTTAATTTCTCTGCCATCTCTAAGTCTCCTTTTATCTCCCCTTTCCCTCCCTCGCCATCCAGAGGGCCAACCGCTTCTCTGGCGGGTTTCCTGCTTCTAACATATTTGAAGAAGCTTTTATTATTCCCCTTAATGTTGCTGGCCATGCGTTCCTCATAGTCTCGCTTGGCCTCCCGTATCACCTTCTTACATTTCTTTTGCCACAGTTTATGTTCCTTTTTATTCTCCTCATTAGGGCAAGACTTCCATTTATGGAAGGAAGCTTCCTTGCCCTTCACAGCCTCTCTAACTTGGCTGGTTAGCCATGCGGGCACCCTCCTGGATTTAGTGGAACCCTTTTTTCATTGCGGTATACACCTCTGCTGGGCCTTTATTACTGTTGTTTTAAGCAGCCTCCATGCACTCTGGAGAGATTGGACTCTTTTTACCCTCCCTTTCAACCTCCTTCTAACCAGCCTCCTCATTTGGGGGAAGTCCACCCGTCGGAAGTCAAGGGTTTTTGTTAGAGATTTGCCTGGTATTCTTCCCCCAACGTGCATGTCAAAACGGATCGCAGCATGATCACTGTTCCCCAATGGCTCAGTAACGTTTACATCTCTAACCAGGTCCTGCATACCACACAATATTAAATCCAGAGTCACCTGTCCTCTGGTGGGCTCCGTGACTAGCTGCTCTAAGCCACAGTCATTTAGCACGTCAAGAAATCCGGTTTCCTTATCGGGACCAGAACACAAATTGACCCAGTCAATATGAGGATAATTGAAGTCCCCCATGATTACAACCCTGTCCCTCCTTGTCACCTCCCTGATCTGTTTCCCTCATTTCAAAGTCCCCATCCGATTTCTGGTCTGGAGGACGATAGCACGCCCCCAGTATTACATCGCTGCACAAGCCTGGTAATTTAACCCACAGAGATTCTACGGTGGAGTCGGACCCACCTTCAATCTCTACTTTGCTGGATTCTATCCCTTCCTTAACATAAACGGCCACCCCACCTCCAACACGCCCCTGCCTGTCCCTCCTGTAGAGTTTATAGCCCGGGATTGCGGTATCCCACTGATTCTCCGCATTCCACCAGGTTTCCGTTATGCCCACTATGTCAATGTTTTCCCTTGTCACCAGACATTCCAGTTCTTCCACCTTTGCTTGTAGACTTCGGGTATTTGCATAAAAGCATTTGTACACGGAATGCCCTAGGATGGACTGCTTATTCGCTCCTTTGTCCCCGCATCCTCTCATTGTGCCAAACCGTCTATCACATCCCATCACGCTACTTTTCCCAGTTTCTTCTCCTACTCTGCCTTTGTCTTGTTGTTCTCTAACCTCCCCATCCTCATCCCATAGGGTATAAGTTCCCAGGTATAAGTTGATCCATCTTTTCAGGGTCAATTTTAAGGCATAAGTCTTTTGACTTACACATAAGTATATACAGTAACTTGCTAGACAAGCCAATTTTCGAGCAGCAGAGTTTTTCAAGATTCTGAATGAGGGTCTGTAGATTCTATAGAAGTGCTTCCAGGGTTGTTTGTAGCCTGAGGTTGTGTGTAGTGCTCCTGCATAAATGGGGTTCCTTCAAGTTGCCTCTGCAGACTTTTAAGAGTTTCTTTCAGGTAACACACTTCCATGTGGGCAGAAAAGCGTGCCCTGCTGTATGTAGGTCATCCTGTTGACCACTGCACACATCTTGCTGTCTCGGAAGGGCTTCCTGCATGGGACATTTGGAACATCTGAAGGAGCCTCGATTGATCTAATTAGTTGGTCCAAATGGTTTTCCTTAAGGCTCTAAGTTTTTCACTGTGCACTTTTTGAAGTTGTAAGCAATGTGTTTTGACAGGCAGTGAGGAAATATTGTTGCTTCCCAATTGTACTTGTGTGGTATTCATCTTGAAAGAGGCAATGTGAACTCGAGGAATATGTAGGCTTAATGTTGCCATAGCAGCAGGCTAAACAGAAACTGGCTTGCTAAAAATAAACCATTTGGCGATGCAGTTCTGTGCAGAATATTGTAGCATCAGATTTCAGGATAAATTTTTAATTTTGATGAATATTTAAAGAGATGATGATATAAAGAAGTTTGTTGAAATATTTGATTGCAAGGGAAGGATTACGTTCTGAGAAAATATAGAATTCAAAATGGTTAGAATAGGCCTTACTCCTCTATAGGTATGTGGTTGCAATGTGTGTGCAGTAGCATCTCGCGCTTAGAATTGGATATCTTGTATATTTGGGAATCTGAATGATGTGCATCTGATAATATTGGGTGTTAAACTTTTGTTTTCTACATGTAGTGTGAATAAGAAGTTGTTCACCCTAGTGACGTACATGTCACTATAGTACTGTATCACTTGATTTAGTTCACATTTCAGGGCTCTTAGTCATACATGCAAACTGTTGCAATTGAAAAGTTTGTTTTGACACTGGATTATATGAATGTTCACACATGTAGTCATTCTGTGTTGACTTGTGCACAGTGAAAAATACATTGCAGGCAATGAGTGTTTGAACCTGCATGTGTAAACTGATCCCAAGGGTCTGTGAGGGACTTTTTTGTTCTCAGGGATGGCCCAATGTGATATGCTGCTCCTGGCCTGCTGCACGTGTGCCCCCCCCCCGCAAAAGTAGTCAGCCTCTTATTTCCCCCTGATCCTTTTTCATAAAACAAGAAATGCAAGGCACAGTGAGAGCTCCTGGCATGTCCTGTATTTCCTGTTTTGTTTTAAAGGGACTTTGTGAGGAAGGAGCAAGATGAGTGGGTAGAGAAATGACTCTGCTTGCTTTTAAAGAGTGGGCAGTAGATCAAAGTGGGAAGACAGATCATGGCTCTGTCCATGGCAGGCTGGAGGAAAGTGGCAGCAGACTCAGTGCAAGCCGCTTCACCTATTCATGGATGGGCTGGCCACACCTGTTTCTTTTCTTTCCAGTTTGATGCCCTCACACTGATTCACTGCAGCATGGAGTCCCTCCCTCCCTCCCTCATCTGGGTTAATGTGAGGGAGGATGGCATGGCTAGTGAATGGACTGTGTGAGCACATGACTTATTTCATCTCTCATTTGCTGACTTGGGCAGATCCAGTTTCTTTCCTTCTATGTCCTTCTCGCTGAGGTGGTAAATCTGTCTCTGGGCTGTACTATTTCACTCTCGATGGAAGCTTGCAGGCTGAAATGCTTTTTCATATGGTTAGACATTCCCCCATATAGAAACTTTGCACATAGGAGAGAAGGGTTGTAGCCTTCCTTCTCTCTGTTATGTAACTTTTTACAGATAGTTTTCTTTCCCTTCACTACTGAAGGTGAGAAAATTAATTGGGGAATAGAGACTAGGCTGCTTTTGGAAGGGGCAACTGAACACTTTATGCCACTAGGATAAGAAAGTTTGGTATTTTTAAACTGGAGGAGAAAAAATAACACTAAGCTATATAGCAGGAATTGTTTCAGGCAGGGGTGTAGTAGAAAGAGTCTAGATAGCAGTAGTTCTCAATCTTTTTAGCCCTGCAACCCACCATTGGCACAGAGCTTGGCAATCTGCACGTTTTCACCACCAAAACTTCCGGGTTGAAGTGCTTTCACATTTTTTTTTTAAATCTGAAAAGCCTATCTCCAGAGTGTGTTTTCATCAGTGAGAATGGTCCCAGTCATGTCGTATTTTCATTGAAGAAAACACGCCCCAGAGGCAAGTTTTTCACCTGAAAAATATGCAAAAGCTTGGAAACCTGGCAGAACTCAGGCGGCATTATGTGACCCACCAAAAATCAAGTAATGACTCACAGTTTAAAAACTGCTTCTCTAGAGCAGTGGTTCTCACACATTTAGCAACGGGACCCACTTTTTTAGAATGAGAATCTGTCAGGACCCACCAGAAGTGATGTCATGACTGGAAGTGACATAATCAAGCAGGAAAATTTTAACAATCCTAGGCTGCAGGCCTACCCACACTTACCCAGGAGTCAGTGCCATTTACTATCATTGTTAAAAGAATAAACATAGCTTGTTAAAAGTATAGTTCTGTAACATTTTCCCAAATGCAGTCACATACCATGGCAGCATCAAGTATTAAAAATTAAATATTGAAATGAATGGGGACCCACCTGAAATTGGATCGCGACCCACCTAGTGGGTCCCGATCCAGTTTGAGAAACTCTGCTCTAGAGTATCAAGGGAGAGAGGTAATGAAGAGCAAAAGTGAGTGGCAGCTCTGAGCTGTTACACATGAGATGGTTTTGGGGGGAGAATTGGCCATGAAAGAAGGATTTTTATGTATTTCAGCACTGGAAAGGAAAAGTGTTTGACCTCTTGCCTGGAGCATGTTGGAGGATTAGTGAGAGAGACTCTGAAAGACACAGAAAAGTTCAGTGGCAAAAAAACTAATTTTAAGCAGGGTGGTAAGGTTATGACTATTTAAAGTTGCTAAAAGGCAAAAAGACAGTAATAAATGTGCTGCTTTATAAGGAGCAAAAAGAATTGGTCCCTCTGCAAGATGGAGTAGTATCTGCTCAATAACCATGAAAAGCATAGAAATGTTGACATAAAGTAGATTCAGTATATATTGGTGTGAATGTTCTATGGAATTAGAATTTTTGTTGAGTGGAGAGGGAATTTATACTATGATTTGACTTTGTCTTTTCTGAACTTATTGAGTGTACTGGCCACTGAATACAGTGACTATCAAACAGTGCTCCAAGGAACACCAGTGTTCTGGGGAGGCTTGTTTATAACTTCTTAATGAGAAAATGTGTAACAACAGAATAACATTTGTGAAAGATGGCTTGCCTAACACTACCAGTTTTTTCTTGCAGTGTTGAACAGCTGGGAAGCGTCAGGTGTGTTCTGAATTTAGAGCACACTCGCAGTTCACACAGGATGATGCTGAAACCCAGTAGGCCTGCATGAAATGAGTGTGTGCTCCAGGATATAGTCCCCAAAACTTGTGCAGCAGGGAGGGGTTCTTTTTTAATAGTGTGAACCTGAGAGAACCTTCAGGTTCTCTCCCTGAAGGCTGAGAACCACTTATAGTTTGAAAACCACTTATAGACCTGACATTCAAGATCACTTGTCCCTTTACTGCCTTTTGTGTGCCTGAAGTTTTCGGTTAAACCCCCCCCCCCCATTCTTTGTTTGCATTTATGGTTCCTTTGTCGTTTTAGATATGGACATGGCTACGAGATTTTTTGTGTCACTTGCAATAATGCAAAAACTGTGATTGCCTCAGCATGTAAGGTAAGAAAAAGATTCTGGACTTTGCTTTTTTCTGAATTGAAGTTGTGTATCATAAAAACATGATTCCGATGCATATTTTAAAATATTGTTTGAGGAAAGACTGCATAGATGGTAATATTGTATAGATGTATATTAGTGTGTTGTCTGTGACTTCCCATTATTTCAGGCGGCAGGGAGAGGTAGTCTCTCTGCCCTATTTTCTGCACTTAAGTTTGGAGATCCAGGGGTTAGAAAAGTGTCAACTTTGAGGCATTGCTGTCTGTCTCGGAGGGCTGTTCCTCTCTCTTGTGCTCAATATTTTCTCCTGAGTTTTTTGTTCTAGAAGTGTACTGTATTCTATTTATTTAATAGCAGTGAGGGACTTTAGCTTGTTGGCTTGACCTAGGCAGTCTCTCCCATTGGTATCTTAGCAACTTGACCTTATCTGTGGCAAAGAGGGAGTGCTGTTCTAGATGTAATGACTGCTCCCAATTCTGTCTCCAAGATTGAGAATTTACAGCTAAGCAAATTTTTTTTAAATATTTGGGCAATATTATAAACTGCCGTTTGTTGTAAAACATGATTAGAAGTTCTCATGTGTTCCTCACAAAGGAATGAGGAAGGTCCCTCAAAAAGGGGCAAGGGAGCATGCAACTCAGAGGCTCATGTCTATTGGTTCTAACAGTGACAAATAATTCTTTATTGTCATGTCTGAAACAAACCACTGTCTCCTTGGTGACTAAGACTGAGCTGTGGCTCCTACACTATATTGGGATGTTGTTTCCTAGCAGTTGGGTTGTTGTGTTCCTAGCAGGGGCTTCCCCCCCCTTCACATCTGTTTTTGTTAATTTGTGGTGTTTTTTCAGGCTTCTAAAAAAGAGCATGCTGCTATTATTTTGTGGAGCACCACAACATGGAAGCAGTTGCAGACCTTACCTTTCCACAATCTGACGGTGACACAGATGGCCTTTTCTCCAAATGGTAGATTCCTGTTAGCGGTTTCAAGAGACAGGAAATGGTCACTTTGGAAATGTAAAAATAGCAACCCTACGGAAAGAGGTAAGATGCAGGAGTCACTGGTTGAAAACCAGCATTGGGCATTGTAAGAGAGACATTTCATGACTGTATTCAAGGTCCTTCTTAAATTTTCTCTTGGTTTTGCAAATGGAATTCTTTAGGGCATATTTGCATACTGTTGATTTTAAGAGATGAGCACAAGGCATCTACAGGCTACAGCCTGTGTAGGAAGGTTGTCCCCATCCATCCAGTTTGCGAGTGAGAATGTGGAAGCCATGCTGGCTAGATGAGCCACGTGGCTGATTTTGCTGTATACTTTAGAAAAGATACTGTCTATTTGTACAGTGGCATAATATTGGCCATTCTATTCTCAGTCCCTTTTTTAATGATCCCAAGCATGGAATTAGCCTTCTTCACAGCCACTGCACATTGGGTCAACACTTCCATTGAGCTGTCCACCAGCGCCCCCAGATCTCTCTCCTGAATGTCTTGCAACAAGAAAGACAATGTGTTGCAGCCTCAAAGGTTATTATTTTATGTTCACCTGTCATTCCAGAACCAGCTTTCAGCCTCTTTGCTTGTACAGACCAAAACACTACTGTGCACAGTCGTATTATTTGGTCCTGTGACTGGACTCCAGACAGCAAGTATTTCATGACTGGTAGCAGAGACAAAAAGGTAATGTGTTCTGAAGACCATACTTCTGTAAGACTGCCTGATAGCCATTCTTGAGTGCTCTTTGTCCAGACGTTTTGCCTTGTACCTAAAGTTTTAAAACAAGGCGTTTTAATTTGGGTTATATATATTGGATCCAGCAGATCCCTAGTGCTCCTGTTTTCCATGTCTGAAGAACTATGTAAAGGTTTTCCTGGGTAAAGTCATCAGGAGTCCCATCCTGTCCCATGTCTCTCCCCCCCCCCCCCCGGAAGAGTGAAGCAAGGCATGAATGTGACCAAATATAGATATGCGCACTTCACTGCAGTTGGGAATGAGGACTTGAGGACTCAATAGTGGTTAATAATTGGATTGTTGAAGCACAGAAAACTTTTTCTATGCTAATTATTTACTCTATTAATCATGCCCTTTGCATGTTGTTCGGTTTCCTTTTACAATCCCTGCTTCAAGTGGTGTTTGCCTTGCTGCTAACAAGAGCTTTAGATTTTGCCTTATTTTTATACCACTGTCTATAATAAGCTATTTTTTGCGCACTCTTGACTACAGATGTGAATTCTTCCATGCCTTTGGTTATCCTCTTTCAGCCCCCTACAGATTTTTTTTTGCAGTATCCTTTCTTTGGTGGTGAACAGGCTTATTAAAGACAGTTTTCCCAATGAGGGTTACCTGCTTCCTCATATCTCTTGTATAGTCATAAAACTCACTGTGCTTTTGGATTTGGCCGTGTTTTTCACCTTGTCTAAGCTCCTGTTCTGCAAATGTAATATTTAATTTTGAATCCCATAAAGTACATCTACTGGTTTTTATCATCCCATAAACTTCTCAGGATGGCTGTGAGCAAACTTGGTGCTACATTGCTTTCTTCTCAATTCCAATCCCCTGGAAGCCTCGCTGTTCACTTTTCATTGTTGCAAAAAGTTAATGCTTGCTTCCTGCTCACTGGTTTTCATGGATCTAAGCCAGCGCTTGCTCTGCAACCAGTTTTACATCTTATTCACGTAAATGCTGCTTTTGAACATTTCTGAGGCTGCAGTAACTGATCTGTTACATTATTAACAGGTCCCAGAATTGTGCTAGACAGAAGGCAGCCCTTCTTATTCTTTCTTCTGATTCTTTACAATGCCGAAATTAGCCCTAGCTATTTAATCTACCAAGGGAAGAGCATTGTACAACTCTCTGACGCAAACAAGCACTTTTCTTTTTCTGCCTGTGGGTGCAGCCAGCAGCTATCTTTTTTTACATCACACCAACCATGACAGCTACAGGGATAACTATTTATAGTTGGGCACATCTCTGTGCGTAACTTCTGTTTTATCTTTATCATGTCTTTTAACTATTGTGGCAAATTTCACAGAAGTAGCCTTGTTAGTTTGCAGTAACAAAACCAACAAAAAGTTCTATGGAGTCTTAAAGACTAACATATTATGGCAGAAACCCACCTTGTCAGATGCTTTGGCTTGCGAATACATTTGCTACAATATCTTTGTTGCCCCCTTTTTTCCCTTATTAGCCCCTTGTTGTGATTTTCTCTTCTGGTAACATAGCCACTGTGCTGGCCACTGGTATTGTTATTTATTGCTTTTAATGCCAATAAAGGTTTATGGATGGGATGGATATCTTTATTAGTTTTTAAGATGCTACAGACTCTTAAGTGAACCACTAATAAAATAGCATTCTCTTTTTAGTTAGTACTTTGTATAAAAAGGGGTTTACAAAATCTGGCTTGTTAACTCTGTGTGTCACTGGCCCCTCCCTTCTCCTAGTCCTGGAGCATGTGCAGAGTACTCTGGACAGAGTTGTATGTTTGCCCTCATACCAGGATCCTGCAAAAGGTGTAGGCAATGCCCTGCTGTTGCAGCCTTCCACATAAGTCTTCTGGGAAGAGAGAGTGACCCTCTTCTCCCCCAGATTCTTCCTGGGGGAAAAGAGGGATGATTTCTCTCACATGAGCTGGAACTGTGTTTGGAACAGTTGAGTATTACAGAACTTCATAGAAAGAGCCACTTAGAAGGTTGATTGTTCCTCACTTGCTCCATTGTGATTATGCCAATGTTTTATATGAAGGTGTTGTAGAGCTTCTTGCTCATTGAGTTCTTTGTAGAGGGCTTATGTAAAAATGGACCCAGGAGGTTAGAAGAAGGTGGGAGGGAAAACAGGATTTTAAAAATACTG
Organism: Tiliqua scincoides; assembly: GCF_035046505.1. NCBI lineage: Eukaryota > Metazoa > Chordata > Lepidosauria > Squamata > Scincidae > Tiliqua > Tiliqua scincoides. Next base: position 97,125,955 of record NC_089824.1, on the reverse strand, counting down.
AGCACTACCAGAAAGGCCCTGCACATGAAGTACATGAGCTCATTTCTCTGCCAAAAGGCCAGCCTCTATCTCGTTCAGGAGCAGGTGTGTCAAGTGTTTAAGGTTTCTGTATCAGTGGCTACTTTTATGACTGGTTCATGTGCTTCAAATAGGTTGCTGTCTGGGGTGAATGTTGCTCAGCAAACAAGGACCAAGGGAGTGACCCAGATGCGATCCAGCTTTGTTCTTCCATCCTAGATGTTGGGGATTCTGTCACTGCTCTTGGCACTAGTCACATACTTGCTCCTGATGGCAGGTACATCATTTCTGTATTTCTTAAGAAACCATCTGTTTATACGACAAGTCCAAGTGTGTTCATGTTGTTGTTTTCTGCCCTGCCTGCCTTTGCCACTTCTAGGAATTTGCCATAATGCATATATGGCACGTATGCTATGACACCCATAGGTCTGATAACGTGGTTATTATTCCTTAAAATGAGGTAAAGATTTCCTCTATGTGCGGTTCAGATGTGATGTCAAACATACAGAGGTGGAGTATAAATCCTGCATTTTAAATCTTTTTGCGAACATATGAATGCCCCTTTTGGGTTTTTTAACTCTTAAAATATTGACCAAAGTATTCATAAAATAGGCACTGACCTTTGCTTAGCATGATCAGACATTTGAATAAACACTTAGGGTGCAATCCTAACCCCTTATGTCAGTGCTTTTCAGCACTGGCATAGCGGTGCGAATGGGACATGTGCTGCATCCTGCAGTTGGGTGTCTCTCATGGAGGCCTCCTCAAAGTAAGGGAATGTTTGTTCCCTTACCTCGGAGCTGCATTGCCCTTATGTCAGTGCTGGGAAGCACTGACATAAGGGGTTAGGATTGCGTCCTTAATGAATAAATACATAATGACACCTTCCATCTCTTTCCTCCTGTTTAATGATACCTAACTAGACATTATAGAGGCCATTTGATGACTGCTAATTCCTGTCTTCCTGGTAACATCTAATAAAAGACGTCACCTGACATTATAGCAGCCATAGTGCTGGGGAAAGGTTGAATGCTAGGCTATGGCTTCATGTGTCTCTTTTCTAGGTGGCATTGATGTTGGAGTCACATGAGCTGGCAACAGCTGTACATCCTCCTGTAACTTCTAGTTAGACCCTCAGTTTTTAAAAATCTTAAAAACATTTTAAAAATCTGAAAGTACATCCATTTCATCATTCTTCACAAGGCACAGCTTCTAACACCTTTGTTCAGTCTTTCTTTACTGAGTGTTGTGCATCTTCAAAGTTTTGCAGTGTCCCAGAGATGTCTTTTTGTGGTCTAACTTTTTTGTACTTCAGCAAAATTTAGTTGTGCTTAAGCAAGCGGGGTCAATACCTAGCGGTGCACAAGTTGGGCAAAACGGAAACTCTCAGAATGCATGTAAGTGTTCTGAAAAAATTACTAATAGTTCCAATGTGTTTTGAGCAGGTGGGTCTTCATCAGGGAATAAGGTAGAACAGACTAATGAAAGGCATCCTCAAAGGTGCCAACATCTTCTTGCAATACACTTTCTCTTGTAAAAAGAGTCTTGCATGAGGATTGTGACAGGTGAGCAAAGTTTCGTTATGGTGGTATGTCTTAAGGTTCTTGTTTTGTGCTCAGTTGTGTCCTCTCTTGATTAGACTTGGAAACTGACACTAATGAAGGATGGTGGATACTTCAGTCACTAATAAACCTTTTTTTTCTCTTCCCCCCATAGCTACATCATTGCAGTAGGGACAGAATATGGGAAGATTCATTTGTACAAATGGAAGCCAGGTGACCAAAGCCTGGTACTTTCTGATTGGACAAAATGTGTTGAGACAGATAACAGGTAACTGAATGTATTATGTTCAAAGATGACCCAAAGCAAAGCCACTATTTCAATATTTTGACCATGCTACAATAGTTACATTTCTTCTGGAGGAACTTTTTAGCCTCTGTATAATGATGCCTCAGATTAACCTTATTTTTGGAAACACATTTTTAATAGAGCTGATGCATCATAATGGATAAAACCATAATTTGGGAAGTCTCCTATTCAGAGCCAGCTCAGCCAGAAACTAATCTTTGCCCTCCATCTGCAGAATGGGGATAATTATACTACTCTGCTCACCTTCCAGGCTGGTTTTAAGTATTACTCGAAATCATATCAGTTCCAAGAGGTGATGATTCACACATTTAGTTCATTCAGATAATGCTTTGCCACCATTCGCTCTAGCTTTGGAAAGAGGAGACATTGCAGGCAGCCAGAATTTTTTTTTTGTTCCAATTGCTATGAAAAATTTTCTCTGAACAGTTTTCTCTGTGGCAGTTGGCCACAGGCCTGTTCCTCCCCCATCACATTATCTTCCCTGTTGTCCCTTTGTGCTTTCACTTGCACTCTTGAATGACTGTCAGTGCCAAGTCTCCTCAGATTTCTCTGGGTATATTTGGACTTGGGGAGGTGGGGCCATGGCCTTCCAAACGTCAGAATCCCTGTGGAACAGGATCTGGGGAACCAGTAGAACAAAGTTGTTTTGGTTGCCTCTGCCTATACATGGGCTAGTTTCAGGAATAACAACATATCAGCAGAAAGTGTTGATCTGTTGCACTGCAGCTCATCTAGATCCTCTTGTTGCTTTTGGAGTACAAGTACATGAGTCAAAGGATTTACTTTAAAAAAAAAATTGGTTCAAGTTGAGGTCCAGTTGTTGCTGAAGTTGTTTTCACCTGATTCCCATTCAGTCCAGTGTGGGTTTCTTAGGAGATTTGATTCTGCAAAATGTAAATATCATTCACATCATATTGAATTTTATATAAGTGACTGATCACAGATTGCTGTGATATTTTATCATTGATGCAGTAATATGATGCAGTAAAATAAAGGTCTTCCTTTATGGCATAAACGGTTCATGGCTTTATCTATTTGGGGCCGTGGCTGATTTCCTGGGAAACAACAATGTAAAACTTTTTTCCTTCATCTATCTCACTGTATCATCTGTGTGCAATAAAGATTGGATGAGCAGTACAAGCTGGGCGGGTGGGGAGGTCATCTGTTCATAGAAAATGTATCATCTTCACCAGGTTCCTTAGAATCACAGTCTGCTTCACAATGGGTAGCAGAATGAAAGCAGCAAAACACAGCTTCCAGTCTTACAGATGCAGTCTTGCTGCTGCATATCATCCCCAGAAGAGGGCACAGTAGTGTTGTCTTTATATAGTGCTTTAGAGCAGCCATTCTCGTCCTTTGTTTTCGCTATGGCCCCTTAGGAGCTTTTCTCAGGTTCCAAATCAAACAAGGATATAACATGAACAGATAAACATAAAATTAGTGAAAATAGTCTGTGACCCTTTTCAAATGTGTGATGGCTAACATTGAGAATGACTGCTTTAAAGGACTCAGTGCTTCTACATTACATTATCTTATTGGAATCCCAACAACAGTCCTTTAGGGTAGGTCAGTATTATTATCCCCATATTGCAGATGGGAGGTTGTGTGTGAGAGAATGGCTTTCTAAAGGCCTCCAATAGACTTATTTCGTGTGATTTGAATCTGGGACTTTCTAATCTATAGCTCAGTCTCGTAAAATATTCATGATTCATTCTGGTTAGGGCTAGTGAATGTACCCCCATATTATCAATTTTTAAAGTCAAATGAATGTTCACATCTGGTAACCTGCATACCACTTCAATTGAAACGTCCAAATAATAATTCAGCTTCTGTTCTAGAGCTAGGACCCAGTTTGGCTGTTTGGAATCAGTGGCAACAATTGTTTAGACACATACGTGAAATTCTAAGCCTTTTCTGTTTTTTGAAGTACTGGTGCACACGTGCGTTCAACCCTTGCTGATTTCGAGGCCAGTTGATAGCTTTCAAGTGTGAGTTGGTACCATCCACGATATTACATCCTTTGATAGAAGTTCCATATCACCTTAAATGTAAGACATTTACATTAACCTATTCAGCTGTCTGTCCTTACATGTAGAGAATCGTTGAGTATAGATGCAAAGTGTAAATGGCCCCTTTTTTAAAGCCCATTGCAGACCATTTAAAAAACAAAAAGGGTTATAAATCCTGAAATCTGACGGACATGTGTAGTCAAGGCACAGCCATGTTAATGTTGAATTCTGTGCCTATTGAGATTTGGCCTGTAACAGCAGCTGTACTATAAAGCCCCTGTGAGACCATAATGGTAGAATCTCTCACCATGCTATTAACTTTTCCATTCATGTAGATTGGTCCAAAGGGCTTCCTATAGTACAGCAGCATCTGTTGTTTTTTCAAGTGATTTGCCTGCCTTGAGGGATGTACTGAATATGAAGGGCCCAATCCTGTCCAACTTTCCAGCACTGGTGCAGCTGCAATGCAGCCCTGAAAGGGAACAAATGTTCCCTTCCTTTGAGGAGGCCTCCGTGACTGCCTTCTCATTGCAGGATGCAGTGCACACCCCATTGGCATGGTGGCATTGGTGCTGGAAAATTGGATAGGATTGGACTGGAAGTCCAGTGCTTTTAAGTTGGGTCTATTGGGGCATCCCCCCCCACACACAGTAGCTAATTTTGCACAATTCCATTGGTACTGTGACTGCTGCATCTTTCCACTTCTCATAAAGTCTTTAGTTTGCTTGAAGAGGTTAGTAAAGATATTCTGTAACAGATCAGTTTTGTAAACTGGCAATTATAACTGCATAATTTCTTTTTTCAATCTTCTCTATAGCCTTTTTTCACCCATGACCTCTTCTTTACAAAACAGAGTGCAGGCGATGATCATAAACTCCTCCCTTGAATGCCTGTAAAAGGAAGTTCCCATTTTGAGACTGGGATTCTCTGTGGGATACCTCAGATGCAAGGGCTCAATTTTGCATTTCAGTGGAGAGTGGTAGCAGGAATCAAAATTTAAATGGTAAAAATCCATATAAGAACATTTAAATAAAGAACATATAAGGGCAGGAGGTCTGGTCTAGAGGGTAGAGCCTCCATTTGCCTGAAGATAACATCCACAAGGTCGCCAGTTTGAGGCCACCGGCACCGTGCGACCTTGAAGCAGCTGACAAGCTGAGCCGAGCTATTTCCATCTGCTCTGAGTGTGGGAGGAGAGGCCAGATCAGAACGAAACATCTGAATTTGTTGTGGCTCTTGAAAGATAGAGCCTTCTTTCAATTGTAAAAATCCCTCCGGGGATTTAGATAAAGCCTGCCTATGTAAACCGCCTTGAATAAAGTCTTGAATAAAGACCAAGAAAGGCGGTATATAAATACCTGTATTATTATTATTATTTGCTGTGGTTTAAAAAGGGTCTCTTTAATACCTTGTAAGCAAGGAGTGTTTCTTATTTTTGCTTTAACAAAACAAAGCACAATTATAGGCCCATTTAGTTCAGCTGGTCTGACACCCCCACCCCAGGTATTGCTTAGAGCAGTGGTTCTCACACATTTAGCACCAGGACCATTTTTTAGAATGAGAATCTGTCAGGACCCACCAGAAGTGATGTCATGACTGGAAGTGACATCATCAAGCAGGAAAAGTTTTTAACAATCCTAGGCTGCAATCCTTCCCATACTTAACTAGGAGTAAGTCCCATTTACTATCATTGTTAAAAGAATATACATAGTAGCTTGTTCAAAGTACAGGTCTGTCACATTTCCCCAAATTCAGTCACATACGAAGGTAGCATCAAGTCTAATATATTAAAAATAAAATATTGAAATGAATAGGGACCCACCTGAAATTGGCTTGTGACCCACCTAGTGGGTCCCAACCCACAGTTTGAGAAACACTGGCTTAGTGAGGGTGGTTTCTTCATAATCAGCTATTCTGTGCCTTTTTCTGTTTGTCTTTTACAAGTATGCAACTGTTGCAGAGTGTTGCCTACTCTGGAAGAGATTGACAGCACAATTCTGTTGCATTAGAAGCAAGTCCCACTGTGTTCAGTGGAATTTACCTCCATGTAAGGGTGCTCTGGATTGCAGTCTGAATTAGATCTACTATTTGCTTTTAATTGTTGAATTGTTTCCTCTGAGGAAGAATATTCATATATTTTGAAACACCCTGATAAATCAGAACTCTTTTATGAACTTTTGTGGTTGAGCTTTCTGGTTGCACTTGCCTGTGCAGCCAGACTTTGGTTTTATTCAAATATCATGATAAGCCATGCTTTGGTGATCAGGGCAACTGAGCTTGTGGGCTCCCTTCCTCCCTCTCTCACATAGATTTCCTCCTGGGTTTTGCTCACTATTCTTTGCGTTGATATCCAGATTGGCAACCTGTAGTTAGTGTGTTACTTCCAGACTATGGGTTGGAGGGAGGGAGAAGTCAGAGGCTGCCAGTTCAGATGTTATGGCAATCTATGGTTAACGGAAACCACAAAGGAAGAGGAAGGGAGTGCCTGAGCACTGGAGGGCACTGCTGATCACCAGACCGTGCTTGGGTACAGCAGCTGAATAGAGCCTTTGGCTTGAGCTGATGTATTCTCTGACATTTCTTTTGAGACTTTCAGTGTGACATGATTCCCAGCTTTCTCTGAGCAGTGTGGTTTCTTAATAGTGATGTTTGACCTGAAATTACAGCGCGAAAGGTAGTTTGCTGTCTGAATTATTGATGGGATGAAAAGAAGAAATGCCACTTGCACTTAGAATAGCTCCATCATGTCCAATATCTACGGGCTGTGACAAGTTGGTTTTTCTCAGCGTTGAAAAGGAGGGCACTAATTAAATAAATGCTGATGTTTTCAGTGAACACCATCCAGCTGAGCTTGACATTTTGCAGTTGTGAGAAATGAATGGGGTTTTTCTTCTCCTAAGAGCTTCTGTTTTTGTTTCAGCCAAAGCCACACTCTTGTTGTCAAGCGACTGTGTTGGAGAAAATACGTGGGCAGAGCTGGACAAGACATGGAAAAGAGCAGCAAGTGGCTACAGCTAGCAAGTTGTGGGGCTGACCACATGGTCAAGATCTTCAGCGTTAATAGATACAGTCTTTAAACCATGACTTCTGGCCAAATGGACGCTACTTTTGTGAATGAATGTGTATCCATCACTTTTACACTGCTTTTAAAAAACTGGGCGTTTCCTTTTTGAAAACTGTTACCTGACCCATGTCTAAATTGAGTGTATTTATTAAAGCGGCTTGAGTAATAATAAGTTTGAAGGATTTTGTACGAACTGTTTTGCATTCACTGTGTCCTTTATTAATGACTTTTCCTCATGGAATGCCCTGCCTGGTAAGTTGAATGCATCCCTTTCTTTGGCTGGTGCCTGCCTTGATGTGCCTATCCTCCTAGCTTCTAGGGTAGAAAAATGGGTGGAATTGAAGAGAGAAGGTGAGTGGTTTTTCTCTCCTTTTCTGAAAACCTTTCCTTTCTCCTTTCCTGTGATTTATGGTTTTGATATAGCACCCATTTTGCCTTACATATTCATCTTAATTTGCATACACAATTACAGTATGTTCTTGACTTCGGTTTTGCCTCTGAATGGGCCTAACCATTGCTGGATGGTTTATTTCATTGACCACATTTTTTAATTCTTGGATACAGTGGTGCCTGGTGGTCAGTAGCTGTTTGAGGGATTTCCTGATCTGTGGATCTTGTGCAACTTAGGGCGCAATCCAGAGGTGCCCATGGGCTGATGCAAGTCCCTTGCAAAGGCCCAGGAGGGTCGCAAATGTGTCATAAAGCACATTTGAACCTCCTCAGGACTAAGCCGCACTGGCGTATGGAGGTTGAATCCTGCCTCTGTGGTAGCGTACACTGTGAGCCTTGCGTCAGCCCGGCTGGGCTGACGCAAGGCTCTGGGATGGGCGGGAGGAAGGCATTCCTGGGCTGGGGGAGGGCAGGCAGTGGGTGGCCCTGAGTGCCGGTAGGTGGGGAGTGGGAGGCATTCCTGGGCAGAGGGAGGGCAGGCAGTGGGTGGCCCTGGGCGCCGGCAGGTGGGGAGTGGGAGGTGGGGCAGAGATCCAGCAGTTAAGCCGGATCCCAACCCCTGTTGTCGGGGAGATCGGAGCGGCTTCAAGCTGCTCCGCTATCCTCGGACTTGTGCCACCTCAGGCGGTGGCGCAAGTCCAAGGAGACACATAGGGGCCAGCGTGCTTTACCAGGAGGTAAGGGGAAAAGTTTCCCATTTCCTCTGGCTTAGCCACTTTGGGCCCCTATCCTGCACTGGGTACAGCACAAGCCTCTTGGCTTGCCTGTTCCAGCACAGGGTAGGATTGTGCCTTTAGTCCTTGATTCAGACTGCTGGACAAACGGTCAATTATTCTGACACTTTCCTGCTATGGTTAAGTGCAATATTCACTTTTCAGCATCCTCTTATCCTGGCTCTTATGCTGAAGTGGGTAACTAGCAGAAGTTGTGAGGTATTGTTTTTCACTTTAAATATAACGACCAAAGGCATAGTTCCATTAGTGTTATGACAGCACTGTTATAGTGCATGGCATGACAGAAGGTCCTCTAGCAACACTATAACTTTCCACGTTCATTTGCAATCATGCTTAGTTAGCAGCTGCTGTTAGCCATATGGCTGCCATGGGAACATTTTTTTTTTTTACCTTAAATGTTATATGTAAGTTTACCTCTGATTCAAGGATTGGTTTGATAGACTCATCTAAAAATCAGAGTTCAGATTAGTCTTCCCTCACTTAAATGGGTCAAACTTTGCATTCTTTCAGCAGGACCTCTGGGTCCCACTTTGTAAGAGATACTAATTTCTTTGGTGTTCAGGATGAAGTTCTAAACATCAATAACATTTATGGTTTAAAATGCAATGACCTGGTTGTTAAGGTCAGACTTTCTCATAGGAAATGAGTAATCCTGATGAGTTCCATAGAAAATCATGTACTTTTAAAAACCTGCAAGGAGACAGTGAAAATCCATTTGCGAATTGCAGAGTGGGAAAAGAGAAGCAACAAATGCAGAATCAAGTTTTGAAAGCAAAATTAAACTGCTTAGGTCTTTAAAGCATCCATTGGGGTCATAACTAATGACTGAAAAACTAGGTTAACATGCTTTCAAACAGCACTTTTCCATCATGCATTGAAGAAGTGGGAACTTAAATGTTTTTAAGGATTGTGATGCTGTGTTATTGAGGAATGCTTAGAGGGAAGGCTGTTATCAAGACTGTTGTGGCGGGGGAAGGAGTCAACATTCCTCAAATAAGAAATTTGGTGAATATGTTTTAGAAGAGCTGATATAGTGTAATACTTGAGATGTGAACAGAGCTGTCTCCAATTAAAATCGTCTCTGTCACAAATGCAGCAGGTGGCCTTAGGTAAGGTACTCTGTCTCCCCCCCAGCTCACCAGGCAGTTGTAAGAATCGCTTCAACAACAACATGCTTGTCAATCTTCCTCCTTACTTCCGCAATATTGTGGTGGTGTTAAAAAGGAGGCTTAAACATTAGTGGCAGCTACATTCAACCTGGGCTCTTCTAATAATTTTAGCACTGGGTGCAACAGTTTTATGTAACTGCAGTATCTGTGCCCCAGTCTACTGACCCCTTATGGACATGTGGCCCTGCTTACAGATCATCTGTCTCAAATTTAATGGTGAAGTTAGTTGGCTGGGTCATCTTTGAACTTTTTGGAAAGCAGTATATAATTTTTTAAAAAAAATATAGATTTCAGTACACACGAAGTGTTTTCCATAGTAAACAGCATCTAACTATCCAGCCACTATTTGATCATTTATGTGTTCACAGGTGCCTACTGTAAAATGGCTTTGTATTAATTATTCCAGAACTAGAATTGGTTTTGAAAGCATGAAGACTTATTCAGGTTTTTAGGCCAGGGCCAGCGCACAGTGGTTCTGAACAGAGTCTGGGGGGGTGGGTGGGACTTCTTAGGACCCGAAGTTCCTAAAACATTTAGGAATAGCGCTGTTAAAGAAAAGGAAAGTCAAAAAGGTCTGGCTGTTGACCTCTAGCACTTTTGTTTTATTGGATAGGAGCAGGCTTATGCCTATGCATAATAGAATATCTAGAATATAAAGTCCTCATTAACATCAGTAACCCTTATCAGAGTTGGGGTGCTTCAGCTTGCCCTGTAGCAGTTGCCTTTTTATAAGAGCAAAGCCTATAATAAAGGCAGTGCACAATTTTGTGAGCCTTTAATGTATTTTGTTATTAAATGGGCTTGGTAGCTGGTGCTCCATAAGCTGCTAACCTGTTCTTCTGCAATTTGATTAGCGAGACTATGAGGAACGCATGGCCAGCAACATTAAGGGGAATAATAAAAGCTTCTTCAAATATGTTAGAAGCAGGAAACCCGCCAGAGAAGCGGTTGGCCCTCTGGATGGTGAGGGAGGGAAAGGGGAGATAAAAGGAGACTTAGAGATGGCAGAGAAATTAAATGAGTTCTTTGCATCTGTCTTCACGGCAGAAGACCTCGGGCAGATACCGCTGCCCGAACGGCCCCTCCTAACCGAGGAGTTAAGTCAGATAGAGGTTAAAAGAGAAGATGTTTCAGACCTCATTGATAAATTAAAGATCAATAAGTCACCGGGCCCTGATGGCATCCACCCAAGGGTTATTAAGGAATTGAAGAATGAAGTTGCAGATCTCTTAACTAAGGTATGCAACTTGTCCCTCAAAACGGCCACAGTGCCAGAAGATTGGAGGATAGCAAATGTCACGCCTATTTTTAAAAAGGGAAAGGGGGGACCCGGGAAACTATAGGCCGGTCAGCCTAACATCCATACCGGGTAAGATGGTGGAATGCCTCATCAAAGATAGGATCTCAAAACACATAGACGAACAGGCCTTGCTGAGGGAGAGTCAGCATGGCTTCTGTAAGGGTAAGTCTTGCCTCACGAACCTTATAGAATTCTTTGAAAAGGTCAACAGGCATGTGGATGCGGGAGAACCCGTGGACATTATATATCTGGACTTTCAGAAGGCGTTTGACACGGTCCCTCACCAAAGGCTACTGAAAAAACTCCACAGTCAGGGAATTAGAGGACAGGTCCTCTCGTGGATTGAGAACTGGTTGGAGGCCAGGAAGCAGAGAGTGGGTGTCAATGGGCAATTTTCACAATGGAGAGAGGTGAAAAGCGGTGTGCCCCAAGGATCTGTCCTGGGACCAGTGCTTTTCAACCTCTTCATAAATGACCTGGAGACAGGGTTGAGCAGTGAAGTGGCTAAGTTTGCAGACGACACCAAACTTTTCCGAGTGGTAAAGACCAGAAGTGATTGTGAGGAGCTCCAGAAGGATCTCTCCAGACTGGCAGAATGGGCAGCAAAATGGCAGATGCGCTTCAATGTCAGTAAGTGTAAAGTCATGCACATTGGGGCAAAAAATCAAAACTTTAGATATAGGCTGATGGGTTCTGAGCTGTCTGTGACAGATCAGGAGAGAGATCTTGGGGTGGTGGTGGACAGGTCGATGAAAGTGTCGATCCAATGTGCGGCGGCAGTGAAGAAGGCCAATTCTATGCTTGGGATCATTAGGAAGGGTATTGAGAACAAAACGGTTAGTATTATAATGCCGTTGTACAAATCGATGGTAAGGCCACACCTGGAGTATTGTGTCCAGTTCTGGTCGCCGCATCTCAAAAAAGACATAGTGGAAATGGAAAAGGTGCAAAAGAGAGCGACTAAGATGATTACGGGGCTGGGGCACCTTCCTTATGAGGAAAGGCTACGGCGTTTGGGCCTCTTCAGCCTAGAAAAGAGACGCTTGAGGGGGGACATGATTGAGACATACAAAATTATGCAGGGGATGGACAGAGTGGATAGGGAGATGCTCTTTACACTCTCACATAATACCAGAACCAGGGGACATACACTAAAATTGAGTGTTGGGCGGGTTAGGACAGACAAAAGAAAATATTTCTTTACTCAGCGCGTGGTCGGTCTGTGGAACTCCTTGCCACAGGATGTGGTGCTGGCGTCTAGCCTAGACGCCTTTAAAAGGGGATTGGACGAGTTTCTGGAGGAAAAATCCATTATGGGGTATAAGCCATGATGTGTATGCGCAACCTCCTGATTTTAGGAATTGGTTAAGTCAGAATGCCAGATGTAGGGGAGAGCACCAGGATGAGGTCTCTTGTTATCTGGTGTGCTCCCTGGGGCATTTGGTGGGCTGCTGTGAGATACAGGAAGCTGGACTAGATGGGCCTATGGCCTGATCCAGTGGGGCTGTTCTTATGTTCTTATGATTAGTATCAGCCAAAGATTCTGATAACTATAGATTGATGAGCTGTCCAGTAAATTAATGGGCCTCTAATCTTGCTTGCTTTCTTGTATACTGATATTATCAAGTGACCTATCCATCCATTGATTAAACCATAAGCCCATAGAATGAATATAGTTCATGCAAAATGGATAGCTGCAGCTCAATCAGGGTCTATATGTACTACTTTTGTAGCCAAACGTGTATGCAATTTAAGTGGGTTGAGGGTGTTTTGTGTGTGTGTGTGCGTGTGTGTGTGTTCATTTTTAGAGCCTTTAAAGCACCACTGTAGTTAAACATAGTGATGGCTAAATCACATTTTAATATAAACCCCTCCTTCTCTTAGAGAATTTTGCCTGTCCTTACCAGCCATAGTTGTATATTGGAGAGTCTTTTGGACTGGCACCCATAGGTGAACCTGAGCCTTCACAATGACCTCATGCATATCTGTTGGTCCTTGGTGCAGTTAGAAAAAGTGACTTTTAGGTTCCTTATGACGGGAGAATTGGAGAAGGAAAGATCCTTAAAGCCTCAGGAGGAACTATTCATTCTCCTCCAGGAAATAATACCTATGGTCTGAAATACTGAAGAGTGGATAAATGATGATTGGGTAGGCTGAGAGGCAGGGAGAAAACATTGTCTCCTAATAGGAAGGAACCCCATGCTTACAATTTTACAAGGATATCTATGAAGAAGAAAAACAACAAGTAGTAATTAGTTAGGTTTTCTGTATTTTTATTAATAAAACAGATTTTTTCAACAATTAATTAAAAATTGATTTTCATGCAGTATAAGGGTTATACAAGAAATTCTCCATGTACTTTTTTTTTTTAATTCTGGCAGTTCCAGTCTAGGTTAAAGCATTTGTGCACTAACATTGTTGGAAAATGCCATTGGGGCACAGCCTCATCATAAACTTTTACAGTACATTTTTGCTGCAGTATTGAAAAAAAAACCCCAGAAACATTAAATAGCTATAGTCACTTGGTGGGTCTTATTTTCTGCAGGAAATTAAAAAAAAAAGTGGGAGAAACTACAGCTGCATTTGAGACAAAGAATGTACTGCATGATTTAAACCTAATAAACAGCACACAGTCAGTATTCACAAAGAGTTACAGACACACTCACCGCCAACAGTCCCAATACTTTTGATTTTTTTGTTTCCTGCTATGTTGGAATAATAATTTCTACAGAAATGTTTGTGTATACATTATATACAGTATTATTGTCCTTTTTTGAAAAGTAATATTTATTTGTATTAAATAAAGTCCTGTTGAAGGTTTAATAAATTGAGAATACTGTTCAACACACATACATACACGCACGCACACACGCACACCAGACGACACCTTCAGTGGTTAGTGTGCAAAAGGAGTAATGTGTTCTACTTTCTGTGCGGTAGACTTACTCACTGTTTGTCCTAACACTTCCAGGTGCCTCCATGACTTCTCGGTGATGTGTTCAGGGAACGATTGTGTGGCGCCCCCTAGTGGCTTAAGATTCATGGATATTATAATCAGAAAGGTGGGATCAGGGGCCTCTGCAGTGAGTCTGTTGGTGTATCTCCTCTCTCATGCAGACACTAAATGCTAATCAGGGAATACTGGTGGAAAAAAAAGAGTCGTTCAGATGGTACAAGAGAGGAAGGTGCAGTTTGATGGAGTAGTAACAAATGCCTCAACTCCTTTCACCACACCCTCTTTTGTAAGCGTTAGCACAACATTTAGAAAAAGACTGCCAGGCTCAACATCTGGCTTCAGCAATGTTGCATGCCAAAGACTTAGACCCAATTAGAGTGGCCAAAGCTGGAGATGGCCAATGCCTTTTTAAGACAGGTGAAGGTGGTGTGAGTCGTAATTTCTTTTTTCTGGTCTCTCTATCGTCTCTGAACATACAGGTTTTACAGGGTTCTGTTTTTAAGCATTTCAAAAAAAAACCTGTAAACAGGGATGATAGTAGAATGACTGCACAGGTCATACGTAGGTAATGCTGCCTCCATCATACCACCCTCAACTGAAAGAAAAAAGTATTGTCTGGCTCCAACCCAACTCCAGACTCTGCAGGATGTTTCTATGCTTTTCACATGATTTATATAGCCAAACAGCAGCATGACATGGGAGCGAAGGCTTATTCCCGTACATTCCTGCACAAGGAGACCCAGCTCACTTTTTCAAGCACAGAAAAAGGTGGACAGATTGTGTAAAGTGGGACATCTCATAGATGCATATAAAAATAGGCCTGCAGTCACATTTTATCCTACATGCAGTAGGGAAAGGTGGGGCGCTGAGGGCTTGCTTCTGTGGCTGACCTATGGAGAATGTATGTTCAGGGGCTGTGAGTGACTTGGCCTAGAACTACATAGCAGGAAGAACTTCAGACAACGTGGCATCTCTTAGCACTCTGCCTTTTGAAATTCTCTGTGCCAGGTAGCTGAAAACATGGAAGCCCTCCCTGGCTCATGTATGCATGGACAACCTGAATCCCTGCAGGCCTGCACAGAACCACTGGTACACTGACAGCACATGCTTGAATCTGACCTCATCCGTAGTGACGGAAGCACTCAAACATTTTACTTGAGTTGCTTTCCAGTTCATAACAATTAAAATAATTCTTATAGATAAAACTATAATTTTTCAGGGAATCATCACAGGAGAAAAAAATAGTTTCATTTTCTTTTTAAAAACCTATTTCTGATTTATACCTTTTGTTTCCTAATTGAAGGGACAGGAGTATTTTTTTTTCTCCATACAGGCAACGTGGTTCAGACTGTCATCTCCATAACTTCCACTGTCACACACACAGAGGTACAAAGCAAAAGGTGTGTGTATAGAACTGTTTCTCTGCAGAACGTGGCAGCCACAGCAAAGTGTGATGCTGAAGTGCCTTCTCCCTCACTGCTTTCTCCGCTTAAATCAATTGCACTGTTAATTTATGTTGTGGCTTATATCAAGCAAACTCTGGGAGAAAAAAATCATCCTGTGGCATTAAACTTCAGTATCCAGCCTTGTGCACTGTTGATACTAGGTGTCAGCCTCTCTTCACCAGGTCACTGGTAAGATGCTGCCAAGCTCCGAATTGCAGCAAGAGGAAGGAATGGCTGTAAAATCTTTTGCTTGGACTCTGGATTGAGTAGCTGCTCTTGACCGCGGACTTGATTCCCCATCCCAAGTAAGTCTTGAGGAATGAAGCTGGGCTGAGTGTGAATCTTGATAACACCCAAAGAACCATTTCTAAAAGTTTCCTCCTCCTCCCCACTGACTGTTGTCCCAGAAATGAACATCAGCCCAATTAACTGGTGCCTCCAAGCAGCTGAATGTAATCCCTGCAAACAAAGTATGTCAATTTCAGTTAATATAGATCTCTATTTTGATGTGATGTCTTTTTTTGTACATGGTTCCATGTTTGCAGTAACTGTATAAAGCTTCACACTTGAGTGGGGTTAGTTTGCCTTTGTTCTTTCGTCAAGTGTACGTTTCCCAGCCACTCGGCTGCCAGTAGAAATTTGGGAAGAAACATGGGTTGGTAACTTTCCTCATGAACAAATAAAATGTTCCCAAGTAAGGCTACAGATCAATTTCTGGGTAACCTCTCCACTTTGCATGCTTTCCACAGCAGCGTAGCTGGTCCACCCTTGGTGATGGCCTTGTAACACTAGTTCCTCTGTGATTAGAGTAAGGAGTAGGCAGAAGGCAAGAGTTCGACACAAGACGTCCAGTCCAGTCACTGAGTACCAAAAGCAGTCCAGGAAGCTCTGATCCCACGTTCCTACAGGCCAGAGACCATCACACGAAAAGATGGTGGCACATGTCTATGCCGCGGACTGGCACTGGGGCTGACACATGGACTAGCACAACTGGCATCGACCCCTCCTATTGATGGCAAGTAGGCATGATGAAGAATGGGAAGCTGTAATGAGAGGCGCCGCTGTATGCTGCACAGACAGAAAAGGGGAAAGATGCGCGTTACAGGGGACTAGTTACAGGGGACGACTGTTAGAACAGTGGTTCTCACACATTTAGCATCGGGACCCACTTTTTAGAATGAGAATCTGTCAGGACTCACCGGAAGTGATGTCATGGCTGGAAGTGACATCATCAAGAAGGAACATTTTTAACAATCCTAGGATGCAATCCTACCCACACTTACCCAGGAGTAAGTACCATCATTGTTAAAATAATATACAGAGTAGCTTGTTAAAAGTACAGGTCTGTAACATTTCCCCCAATGCAGTCACATCCCTTGGGAGCATCCAGTTTCCATGGATAATATTGAAATGAATGGGAACCCACCTGAAATTGGTTAGCGACCCACAGTTTGAGAAACACTGTGTTAGAAGATTTGCAGTCTTCCTCTAGCGTTTCTCAAAGGCTTAAGAAAAATCAGACGCATGTACTGTTAGCCGACTAGACTTTTGGGGGCCACATTTTGAGAGGACAAGAATTGAATGGCCAGCACCATTTGCTCCTTCCCCAGTCTCATATGGGAGCAGAAATACAAACGCTTTTTGAACCCACCTCATCCCCAGTGTGAATAGCAATAGAGACTTTAACCCTTTTCTTAAGTACCTTATTTAAAAGAAGAAGAAAATTTACAAATCTAAGCTGGGGATAAGCAAAGGAACATAGTTGCTGAAGGAACATTAGAGTGACACATATGAGTTCCCCAGGTTAATGGTGGATTAAATTATATAGGTGCAGTAGTTCATATATTAGTTATACAGTGGGCCAGTGGCATAGCTAATGGACGTGTAGCCTGGTGCAGAGCTCAAAATGATGCCCCGGAAGTGATGTCACAACCAGAAGTGACATCACGCCCAGGCTTTTTAAAATGTGCAAATTGGGAGAAAACCTGCCTCCCCCCCCCCAGAAGCTCACCATCCACTTGTTCTTTTGCTCTGCTGCCTCCCCCCCCCAGCCAGTGGCATAGCTAAGGCATCTATCTGCCAGCTGGGATCAAAGAAGATTTTGTGGTCCCCCCACTGCACAACAAAATCAAATTTAATTAAGTAAATAAATAAAAAGTTTGCCCCTTATTGGTTAGAAACACTGTTGGGGTGAAGAGGGACAGTTATTCTCCCACTGCCAGATATAAGAGGAGCATCACGTGAAAGCACCTCTTTACCCGGTTAGCAGGGGTAACTGTCTTATGATACATGGAAATGAGAGCTGACACATATTAACATCCTACTGGTTCCATGCTGTATTATAATAACATCTCATTGGCTCTCAGAACAATCAGTCTCATAGGTCAGTTTTGACTTAAAGAAATCCACTTTTTGTTCCTTAAGGGAGTTGTGTTTTCATTTTCTAAGTAATTAGCCATAACATTTGATAGAATACAGATATTGTAATGGGGTTTGTTTCATTGCATTCTGCATTAAATTACCTTTCCAGTGATATATAACATGATGGTATTAATCATACATACCAAGATTCTTACAATTTTGGTCACCAATGTCAAGCTCAACTTGTTGCCTCCCCTAAAGCTTGTTGCCCAGTGTGACTGCTACCCTCTGCACCCCCTAAGCTATGCCAGTGCAGTGGGTCTGCTGTATCCACGGGGGTTTGTCCCGCAGCTCAGCAGAGAGAATGACCATTAAACCACCATTGTAAGTCAATGCTATACATATGCCCTCTCTAACAGCTGGACATTGAAAGATGGCTGCTCATTGTGTACTTCACCTTTGTATGCATTCACTGTGAGTAACCTTACAACCACAAATAAATGCAGGGCAAAAGGGCATAGCCACCTGGTGAAATGAACAACAAAAACACTCTCATACTAGGATTCTTCTATCGCTAAGGAATGGCATGCAGCTTTGGGCCTTCAGGCTGCTTCCATCTCATTTTGCTGATTTGCAAAACCACAATAATACTACTGGCTATCCAAGGGACCAGTGCATCAACGTTAGGCAGGCCTTTATATGTAAAATTGTGTAGTACACAAATACCACCACAATTGCAAACCTGTCCTTCAGGTGTCTAGAGTTTAAAGCCCCCAAATCAGAAAAGGTTTTTATAAACTCTCAGCTGACATGTGTGTTCAAATGGTAAACAGTTTGCTCACAAAGACAACTGCTAGCTTGTATTTCAAAGACTTTGTTGGAAAGTAATGCTGTATGTCAGTGAAAGGTGGATCACTGAAAATGCTAAAAGGCTCTTCAAGACTGTAAGGCCCAATTGAAAGCATCCTCAGTTCTTGTTGCCATGTGACAAGTAAGAACTGGGTTACTTACTGTTCTGGGGAGTTGATATCTTCTATAAAATCTTTGCTTGTTCTGGAGGGCTCTGTAGTATTCCATTGTGCTTGTGGATTTTGGTCAAGGTGGTTTTTCAATACAGCTTTTTCGCCATCTGGATGAAAGAAGAATATTTTCTAAATGTTACATATTTCATTAAAGTGACAATGCCTTTTGTTTGCAGGACCTGTGCTATAATCCTAGCAGTGTTTCTGAAACATGTATTCATTCATTTATTCTAAAATTTATATCCTACCAACAATGCCTTTTGTCATAGTTAAGAAACAAAATATTAAAACAATTCACAAAATAAAAATCTCACAATCACAGATTAGCAACCAGCCATTCTGCAGTACCCACAAAATACCCTCAGGCACCGAATCAGGTGAAAAGCCAGAACACACTTACTATTTTTTTAAAGAGGCTTAGTGAGCAGGCTGGACGAGCCTCCCTTGTGAAGGAAGAATGCAGGGGAGAAACCACTTCTCAACCAGCATTCTCTCTAAGCTGCATGCCTCCTGAAAGTAGTGAAGATGGTAGATGCTGAAATTCTCTGCACACTTTCCTGTGAGTGGGAGGAAGCCCACTCAAACGTAAACACAGGATGGGCCTGTAAGTCTCAGTTGCTGGATGGAGAAAGGGCTCGTCCATGTAACTTCATTTTGCTGTCATCCTCCTTCCACCTCCTAGGTCCATCTTTCATGGTCTGCAATACCACAGGGTCCAGTCCTATCCAAATTTCCAGCACTGGTGCAGCCGCAATGCAGTCCTGAGTTAAGGGAACAAATGTTCCCATACCTTGAGGAGGCCTCTGTGACTGCCTCCCCATGACCAGATGCAATGCACACCCCATTGGCAAAGCTGTACTGGCACTGGATAATTGGATAGGATTTGGTCCAAACCCTAGTGGGGAAGTATAAAGCTCTATCTGCCTAAGGAGACCCATCCTCACTGGAACACCACGCACATGCATGCTTGCAGACACACACAAAGTCCAAGCTTTGCTTTTCTTGTTCCAGAAATAAACAAAGCATGACCCAAGCTTATCTACATTTAGAAAGGCTCTGAAAATCTGGTTTTGTTCGAAATGCCTAAGATCAAATACAATCTGCTTACATGACTCTTAGTCTTCACAAAGGGCTGTAAATAATACCTCTGGCAGCCAACTTGAGCTCTGCACACCTTTAAATCCCCTAAACTATACACAAGGCCTTTTATCAGCCAGCTAGAGAGAAATTAACTGGATGAGAGAGTGAAGCTGGGGCCCTTACGGTATTTCTGCAATATACAAGCAGAGCACAGGTGGAGGCAGAGGCGCTTCTACAGGGCAGCTACCATATCGGAGCCCTTTAGCAAGTCTTGTACCTTTAAGATGCTTTCATCTCTTCGCCCCCCCCAGGGGGCACCAGTTCATTAAAATTTTTAAATAGCTGAAACCAACCAAGCCCAATGATCAATCCAGTGCAGAAATAATAACTCACCCAAACTCAGAGGCTCATTCCTCTTGAATCTCACTTTTTGCGTCTGTCCCTCCAGAGAGGCACAGGGGTTCCAGGACAGGTGGCACTTTCCTTTAAGAAGGGAGTCAGCGCCTACATTTAAGTACTATCTCAAGTCTGTCTGATTTTTTGTTATTTCCATGATCCTAACTGGAGTGCCCTAAAATGAGGACTGCCCTGGACAGTGAAAGGAGCTTCAGTTCACCCACCACCTCCCTCTCCTTTTCACCCCAGTTCACAGACATTCTTGCTCACTTTTCCTGCTCAGGTTGGTTGGCAACCTTCAGTCTCGAAAGACTATGGTATAAGCCTACAGCACCCGGTATTCCCAGGCAGTCTCCCATCCAAGTACTAACCAGGCCTGTTACGTGAAAATTCCCTTTTGCCTTTTTAGTTGCGATTTTATATCCAGTTATGTTCTTATGGACTAAAATATCATGCAGGCCAAAAACCTCTCACAGGCCAAACTTCCAAAAAAACCTGGTCAAGCCCATGGTTACAACATCCATCTCTCCAGGAACAAGTCTGGAAGCGTAAATCATTGTTTAAGTGTCTCCTTTTGTTTTAAGAACTTTATGCAAAAGTGTCACCTAATCCAATCACTGTTTATGCAAACACATTTAAACTTCTCACACAGGCCAAACTCAGATAAAGTCACAAGTTTACACAACCTCCACCTCTCCATGCACACAGCATGGGAGGAAGACTCCCGGCAACAAAGTCTAATGAGTAAATCGTTGCTTAAGTGTCTCCTATTGTTGTATTGTTTAATTTAATCACTGCTTATTGTGTAAGTTCCCCTAGCTAGGAAGCCAACCATTAGACACATTGAATTTCACTGATAAGGGACATCCTGACCCCAAACACCCTGGTGGGTGGTAGTTTTCCCCCAGCTCAGCGCCCAGCCCAGCTCCGGGTCAGCAAAAACCCTTTTAAGAGAAGGCTGCCATGTGCTCTCTCTCTCTCTCTGGGCTCTCCCCTCCAAGGACACAACACATCTGTGTTGTGAGGGTCCTCCA
Source organism: Tiliqua scincoides (assembly GCF_035046505.1). Lineage (NCBI taxonomy): Eukaryota > Metazoa > Chordata > Lepidosauria > Squamata > Scincidae > Tiliqua > Tiliqua scincoides. Next base: position 97,105,048 of record NC_089824.1, on the reverse strand, counting down.
TAGGACTCTCCATCCCCCATCCAACTGCTTTTCAGGACAGGTAACTATATGCATCTGGAACTCTTCCCCTTCTTTCTTTCCCACCTATTTCTCCCCTTCTCTCCCCATCTTTCGTTAGCAACGGGGTTTAGCAGACCAGGGACCCCTAAAAATCCTTCCCTACAAATTTCCCTTTTCCTAATTTCCTCGGATGCACCAAATATATGTCACATGCAACCACCATAAGCTAAGTACACTTTTCAAGCACTAGAACCAAGAAATGTGCATTATGTTTTCCTCTGTGCTTTTGTAATAAAAATCTAATCTTGTATTAAAAAGTTATCTTTCTCTCAGTCTCCTCCTTAAGCAAAAAACGGAATTTCTCTGCATTATGCCATCTTGTTATCTAGCCTGCGATCCTGAAGTTCCAAAAAGGGTAGTGTACTAATTCCCCTAAACAAAACAGCCCCTTTTGGTAACAGGACTGACCCCACTTAGGGGGCTTCTTTCTTCAACATAGGAAACTATCAGAACATCTGTTTACACACCTTTTATGGCCGCTCTTTTCATTCAGATCACCTAATCATCCCTGCCTGCAATGGTGTTCTGCTTTCTTCTAGTCCACCCACCCCTCAGAGTTCCTACGATATGGGGGTGGGGGGGAGAGAGAATGACTGCTTCTCACCCATATAAGGTTTGCAACCTTTTCATCTGCAAAAGGCCTGCTGCTCAACAAGTGTATTTGGCAATTTGTAGCAACAACAGATTGATCAAAAATGGCAAGAAGGACACAAGCAGGGAGATTCCAGCACAATCACAGTAGTTGAAGTAATAGAGCCTCCATCAGCCCCCCACCTAACCTAAAAGACTTCAGTTTAATTTCCTTAAAGGCCTGACAAAACTTTGGGGGCCTGGCAGGTGACAGCAGAGCAATCAAAAAGGGAAAAACTGGCTAGGCAGATCCAGACAAAAGCTGGACACTTCACTACTGCTTGCAATCTGGAAGAACTGAATGACATCATAATCCTGCCAGCCAATGGAGTTTTCAGTCTCCCCAGGATTGTGTTTTTCCAGTCAACTTTTGAGGACACTTGTATGAAAACCGCTATAGTGATAATTCTTCTCCCCCCTCACACCACAAGTATTGACTAACTGCTGACTAACCCACTAAATTCTAAAATAAGGAAAAATCTTGATTCTGTTCATTCTGCCTGCTACATGAAACATTAGAGTACTACAAAAATCCTTTATCTGGGACAGCGTCAAGGACCTCAACCTTTTTTTACAGCGGCACTGTCTATTTTGACACATATTCAAAGCAAGTCTCTCCTATCACTTAAACTTTTTTTTTTTTTTGCCTTAGTAAACCATGCACTGTTGGAACATTCTTTATCATTTACTCTGGCATGAAGGGGAAAAAATTAGGCAGGTAAAAGAAATTTGGGTACCTCTATTGCCTAGCCCCATTCATTTGTACAAAAAGGGTCCCCAGTAAGACCAACTACAAAGAGTGTAAGATGCACAGCAATAGAGCGCTGTGGAATGTGCATGGGGCTAAGTGCTTTGTCGCTCCCATGTCTCATCAATATCATGTATATCTTCCACTCCTGCAGTTGTGGTGATGAGTTGCATAGGACGATACCAGGCTGGTGAGCCTTCCACTGCCATCACAGTACAAAGGGGCATGGGGGACTGCTTTTTAATGGTGTGAATATGACACTGCTGGGACATGTCTGCATGTACTGCTGTCACAGCGGTCTCCTTATGAAATCAGCATACATGAGGCAATGGATCACACCATGGGGATGTGGCTCTCACCCTGCTCTCTGTGTGAGAAAGGGAGTCAGAGAAAACAGGGAAGGAGAATTAAGCATCCTACTATAACACTGGACTATGAATAAGAACATAGGGACATATGTTAAATTGGGAGTAAATCTGCCCTGGTTGACAGCCCCTCCAAGAAAATGTCTTCAAGGAAAGAAAATGAAGAACCTCCTCAGTTCAAGGAGGGGCAAACACATCTCTAAGGAGGTACAGAACAGTGATGTAAGTAAGAACATAAGAACATAAGAACAGCCCCACTGGATCAGGCCATAGGCCCATCTAGTCCAGCTTCCTGTATCTCACAGCGGCCCACCAAATGCCCCAGGGAGCACACCAGATAACAAGAGACCTCATCCTGGTGCTCTCCCCTACATCTGGCATTCTGACTTAACCCATTCCTAAAATCAGGAGGTTGTGCATACACATCATGGCTTGTACCCCATAATGGATTTTTCCTCCAGAAACTCATCCAATCCCCTTTTAAAGGCGTCTAGGCTAGACGCCAGCACCACATCCTGTGGCAAGGAATTCCACAGACCGACCACGCGCTGAGTAAAGAAATATTTTCTTTTGTCTGTCCTAACCCGCCCAACACTCAATTTTAGTGTATGTCCCCTGGTTCTGGTATTATGTGAGAGTGTAAAGAGCATCTCCCTATCCACTCTGTCCATCCCCTGCATAATTTTGTATGTCTCAATCATGTCCCCCCTCAAGCGTCTCTTTTCTAGGCTGAAGAGGCCCAAACGCCGTAGCCTTTCCTCATAAGGAAGGTGCCCCAGCCCCGTAATCATCTTAGTCGCTCTCTTTTGCACCTTTTCCATTTCCACTATGTCTTTTTTGAGATGCGGCGACCAGAACTGGACACAATACTCCAGGTGTGGCCTTACCATCGATTTGTACAACGGCATTATAATACTAACCGTTTTGTTCTCAATACCCTTCCTAATGATCCCAAGCATAGAATTGGCCTTCTTCACTGCCGCCGCACATTGGGTCGACACTTTCATCGACCTGTCCACCACCACCCCAAGATCTCTCTCCTGATCTGTCACAGACAGCTCAGAACCCATCAGCCTATATCTAAAGTTTTGATTTTTTGCCCCAATGTGCATGACTTTACACTTACTGACATTGAAGCGCATCTGCCATTTTGCTGCCCATTCTGCCAGTCTGGAGAGATCCTTCTGGAGCTCCTCACAATCACTTCTGGTCTTTACCACTCGGAAAAGTTTGGTGTCGTCTGCAAACTTAGCCACTTCACTGCTCAACCCTGTCTCCAGGTCATTTATGAAGAGGTTGAAAAGCACCGGTCCCAGGACAGATCCTTGGGGCACACCGCTTTTCACCTCTCTCCATTGTGAAAATTGCCCATTGACACCCACTCTCTGCTTCCTGGCCTCCAACCAGTTCTCAATCCACGAGAGGACCTGTCCTCTAATTCCCTGACTGTGGAGTTTTTTCAGTAGCCTTTGGTGAGGGACCGTGTCAAACGCCTTCTGAAAGTCCAGATATATAATGTCCACGGGTTCTCCCGCATCCACATGCCTGTTGACCTTTTCAAAGAATTCTATAAGGTTCGTGAGGCAAGACTTACCCTTACAGAAGCCATGCTGACTCTCCCTCAGCAAGGCCTGTTCGTCTATGTGTTTTGAGATCCTATCTTTGATGAGGCATTCCACCATCTTACCCGGTATAGATGTTAGGCTGACCGGCCTATAGTTTCCCGGGTCCCCCCTCTTTCCCTTTTTAAAAATAGGTGTGACATTTGCTATCCTCCAATCTTCTGGCACCGTGGCCGTTTTGAGGGACAAGTTGCATACCTTAGTCAAGAGATCTGCAACTTCATTCTTCAATTCCTTAATAACCCTTGGGTGTATGCCATCAGGGCCCGGTGACTTATTGATCTTTAATTTATCAATGAGGTCTGAAACATCTTCTCTTTTAACCTCTATCTGACTTAACTCCTCGGTCAGGAGGGGCCGTTCGGGCAGCGGTATCTGCCCGAGGTCTTCTGCCGTGAAGACAGATGCAAAGAACTCATTTAATTTCTCTGCCATCTCTAAGTCTCCTTTTATCTCCCCTTTCCCTCCCTCACCATCCAGAGGGCCAACCGCTTCTCTGGCGGGTTTCCTGCTTCTAACATATTTGAAGAAGCTTTTATTATTCCCCTTAATGTTGCCGGCCATGCGTTCCTCATAGTCTCGCTTGGCCTCCCCTATCACCTTCTTACATTTCTTTTGCCACAGTTTATGTTCCTTTTTATTCTCTTCATTAGGGCAAGACTTCCATTTACGGAAGGAAGCTTCCTTGCCCTTCACAGCCTCTCTAACTTGGCTGGTTAGCCATGCGGGCACTCTCCTGGATTTAGTGGAACCCTTCTTTCTTTGCGGTATACACCTCTGCTGGGCCTCTATTACTGTTGTTTTAAGCAGCCTCCATGCACTCTGGAGAGACTGGACTCTTTTTACCCTCCCTTTCAACCTCCTTCTAACCAGCCTCCTCATGTGAGGGAAGTCCGCCCGTCGGAAGTCAAGGGTTTTTGTTAGAGATTTGCCTGGTATTCTTCCCCCAACGTGCACGTCAAAACGGATCGCAGCATGATCACTGTTCCCCAATGGCTCAGTAACATTTACATCTCTAACCAGGTCCTGCGTACCACACAAAATTAAATCCAGAGTCACCTGTCCTCTGGTGGGCTCCGTGACTAGCTGCTCTAAGCCACAGTCATTTAGCACGTCAAGAAATCCGGTTTCCTTATCGTGACCAGAACTCAAATTGACCCAGTCAATATGAGGATAATTGAAGTCCCCCATGATTACAACCCTGTCCTTCCTTGTCACCTCCCTGATCTGTTTCCTCATTTCAAGGTCCCCATCAGATTTCTGGTCTGGAGGACGATAGCACGCGCCCAGTATTACATCGCTGCACAAGCCTGGTAATTTAACCCACAGAGATTCTACGGTGGAGTCGGACCCACCTTCAATCTCTACTTTGCTGGATTCTATCCCTTCCTTAACATAAAGGGCCACCCCACCTCCAACACGCCCCTGCCTGTCCCTCCTGTAGAGTTTATAGCCCGGGATTGCGGTATCCCACTGATTCTCCGCATTCCACCAGGTTTCCGTTATGCCCACTATGTCAATATTTTCCCTTGTCACCAGACATTCCAGTTCTCCCACCTTTGCTCGTAGACTTCGGGCATTCGCATAAAAGCATTTATACACGGAATGCCCCAGGATGGGCTGCTTATTCGCTCCTTTGTCCCCGCATCCTCTCATTGTGCCAAACCGTCTATCACATCCCATCTCCCTACCTTTCCCAATTTCTTCTCCTACCCTGCCTTTGTCTTGTTGTTCTCTAACCTCCCCATCCTCATCCCATAGGGATGAGGAGTCCCGAACCGGATGCCCCTCGGCTCCTGTCGGCCTTCCCCCAGGGATCAGTTTAAAAGCTGCTCTGCCACCTTTTTAATGTTATGCGCCAGCAGTCTGGTTCCATTCTGGTTCAAATGGAGCCCGTCCCTCTTGTACAGGCCCCGCTTGTCCCAAAACGTTCCCCAGTGCCTAATGAATCTAAACCCCTCCTCCCTACACCACCGTCTCATCCACGCATTGAGACCCCTGATCTCCGCCTGCCTAGCTGGCCCTGCGCGTAGTGTTTTCATCTCCCACTAGCCAAGATCTGAATGCGTGATCCATATTGGAATCACAGCATCCTTATTGTTCCATCATCTGAAACTGTTTTGGGGAAGAAGGGGGCTCAAGAAGAACGGCTTGCTTTGTTTTAATTACTGTTCAATCTGTGTGGTTTTTGGGTTGGCTTGAGAGGGATTATTCCTTCTTTCTTCCAATGCCAACATTAGAGGCTGCATGCAACTGTGCAAGATAATCTCTGGACATGGACATGTGGCATAAATTATTGGTGCTAGCGGGACAATAGCTTCAGGGTAAAGAGACCAAATTAAAAATGTGCGATACACTGTCTTAATAAATTGTTGTCACCTGTGTGCACAACCTTCCACAAATTACACAGCCCTTCAGGGGAATGAAGCACTGCCCCTGTGAACACCACAGCTGTGGCTCCTCTCCTAACCTTTCACACAAGATAGGCACAGTGCTGGGATTTTCAGGTCCTTTCAGAAAATCAAATCTCGACTGGGCTTTATAACTTTGTACCTTTGTGTTCTGTAAAGTTGCGTATACTGAGAATATCATTGAGCTCCTGATAGTGGTTCTGCTTAATATATGTTGTCTTCTCAGGTGTGTCCTGAAGCTGCATAGTGACTTCTTCCAAAGCTTTATCCAGCTGTTAAAAAACCCAAAAAACATATTATAAGAATATTAAAGCATTTTGATACCCAGCCTTAATTGTCCTTTTCTTGTAATCTCTTTGAGAACCCAAGTTCTTTTTTTGTTTTTTCCCCTTAAACACATGGGGTGCTCCCTCCCCTTTACATATATAGGCAAACATGAAAAGGAAGGGTTTCCTTTGGCAATCACTTTGAACACCACATCTCTGAGCATGCTATCAACAAAAAACAAACAAAAACTAATTTTGGCACATAAAGAGCACCTCTACTTGCTCTGTGTGTAGGGGTGGGCAACTTCCTATCAATACTAAAGAGTTTCACAGCTTGTGGAACCAAAGCAGCAACTCTGTATGATCTCTGTAAATGTTGTTCCTATCTAATTCCATTTCCTTTTATGTCACCTCTTACTAGGTTTAAGTATGCGAGTCAAGTCAGGCTATGTCTTTCTTTCTACAGGTACCTAGAATAATGGTGGGCATTGTGTAAATAACAAATGACTATGGGCCCAAACCTATCTAATTTTCCAGCACTGGCGCAGCCGCAATGCAGTCCCATGGTGATGGAACAAATGTTCCCATACTTTAAGGAGGCCTCTGTGAATGCCTCCCTACCACAGGATGCAGCGGTCGCCCCATTGGCACAGCTGTACCAGCACTGGAAAATTGGATAGGACTGGGCCCTATGACAATGATAATCTATCACTTTTATCTGAAAAAGAGTGATTTTTTTTTCTTAAAAGAGATGTACAAAGATGTGTTATTTGAAATTACAGGTATAACAAGAGCAATATTTGATAACTGGAGCCCACAGTTCAACATGCTGAGAAGCTGTATCTAGGGAAACTGATATGATTCACATAAGAACCCTACATAAAGCCTCCACGTGAGAAGTCTCCAGATGACTGTCACAATGATCAATCAATCAACAGTATTTATATACCGCTTTTCAACTAAAGTTCACAAAGCGGTTTACAGAGAAAAATCAAATAACTAAATGGCTCCCTGTCCCAAAAGGGCTCACAATCTAAAAAGATGCAAATGAATACCAGCAGACAGCCACTAGAACAGACAGTGCTGGCGTGAGGTGGGCCAGTTACTCTCCCCCTGCTAAAAAGAGGAGCACCCACTTGAAAAAGTGCCTCTTACCCAATTAGCAGGGGTTGGGTACAATGATACTTTTCAACAGGTGTTTCATACACCTGGGGAGAGCCCTCTTTCAATGCTTGAACCCTCTATCTGACCACCAGTAATGGGCAACTTCTAGCAGCAGAGAAGAAGAGCGAGGGTGCAATCCTAACCATCTTCCCAGCACCGAGGTAAGGGCATTGCAGCTCCGAGATAAGGGAACAAACATTCCCTTGTTTTGAGGAGGCCTCTGTTACTGCCACACAACTGCAGGATGCAGCACATGCCCCATGGGCACAGCTATGTCATTGCTATGCACAGCTATGTCATTGCTGGAAAGTTGGTTAGGATTTGGGTCTGAATGAGCACAGAGAGGACTAAAAGAGAGGACTAAAAGAGAGCACAGAGAGAGCACAGAGAGGACTAAAAGAGGGCTTCTGTGATTACTGAAGCCGTTTGCCAGAAGTGATAGCCTTTACAGTCAACAAAAGCCTTTTCACCACATGGTGGTTCTATTTGGGTGCTCCTTGTAAACAAGCTTTCTCTCCCCCTCAGAGCTTGCAAAGAGACGGTCCTTTCCATTCTGAACATGGGCACTATGAATCAACTTTTCAAAAGAGAATGACTTCATCAGAAATTCTCTGTACTCTCTTTTATGCCACTTCAGTTGGGTTTGTAATGCAAATGTAAAACCTAAATTGGCCAGAATGCTCATTTGCATGACATGTGCCTCACTTCAGCTTTCTATTTCACAAGAACAACAATAATCAGTCATTAACAGAAATAGCACAAGAGATGCTCAAAAGAGAGGCTCCCATATCAAAACAGTTTAACAACAAAAAGTTACTTTTGACATGGCCACAGTTCTCATTTTGACTGATCTGGGTTAAAATCTGGAGCAATTATTTTTTTATTCAAGAAGAAAGATATTTAGCAGACTCAACAACTAACTATCAAAACTAACCAATTTTCCTTCAGTGAGGAAAGGAAAGTCACAGAAGTCTTTTTGTCATAGAAAATCACATTTTCAGCTGGAAAATATACTGTTTTCAAATTAAAATGCAAGTCCAATGGCAACCACTGACACTGCCAAGGCCCACCTGCCAGGGCCTACCACCTACTGGAGCAACATAACTCTGCTGCTCTTTCCCTTCATCAGCATTTGCTCACCTGCTATCCACCATGTCTGGCCAGAACTATTTGTGGTGCCAACAGCATTACCTGTGTGACCCCAGGCCCTGCATCTCCCCCAGGCCCTGCACCAAGCTGTCAAATGTATGTATCTTACGGAAGGAGACTTAATTCATTCCAGGTTTTCCATCTGTTTTTCTGAGTCCCAAGTTATCCCCTGTAACCCATGAATATGTGTATTGTGTTTAGCTGCCTTAGAACCTATGTAGAATGGTGCTAAGTCCTGGTGCTCCTTGTTACATGGCTGTCCTGTTGAGATGTTTCCCTTTACTATGTGCTCCTGCCAAGCCTACTTAACACCCCACGTGGTAATGCAGTGGCACCAACCTGGCATCCACTGTATCCCGTGGAGGGGTTTAAGCATGGCGAGGACTCCTTAGGGGAAGGGAACACAAAGCAGCTTTGGAGGAGGAGTCTTCTGTGGAGATTACTTTAGGTGAGGAAGGGAAAGGGTGGATGAGTGAGCAGCAGTGTCCTCTTCCTTTTTGCTCCCCACTCACACATTCACTCTTCCTCTCGCATCATGAGATTGGATAGCCCTGGTGAGCAGCAGCAATACGAGCCACTGCTACTCACCCAAGCACTTCTCATATTTGCAGACTGTCTTCTTACTTGAGAGGGTCCACAGAAAATTGGAGCCAGTGGCTCACCTTGACAAAGGGATAAGCTAAGGAGCTATCTTTCCTTTATCCCACCTTTCCTTTCTGAGGTGCCCTCACCACTGTAGCTAAACCAAGATACAATTCTACTAAATGTAAATACTTCTATGCTCCAATGAAGCCAGTTAAGTGGGTCTTGAAAGTGCTTCCTTTGCAACTCTAATGATTAAAAAGTTATATGAAATGGCCATGACTCCAGCTATGGCTAGTCTGTTGATAAAGGCAGACAATACAGTATAGCCCTCTCCATGAATAATAACAACAGTAACAATGACAATACTGTTTTTCAACAAGAGTAGTTCAGGCTACCAGGCAGTAGATCAGCAAGGCAGGCAATAATACTGTGCTTGCCTGATTAAGGGGTGCTTTGAACCAAGTATGCTTAAAAAACCGATAGGAAATCCCTGGTTGAAATCTTACTTCTTGCCAGAAATCAAAATATGTGCTTAACAGAGGGGATACTGCAAATTATTTTAAACTATATATTCTAAACTGTGTTTATCACCTACTTCCGTACAATCCTGCTCGCCCTCTTAGGTCATCAGAGAAGGCCTTTTTACAAGTGCCGCCACCTAGGGAGGTATGTGGGATGTCGGCAAGAAATAGAGCCTTCTCAGCAGTGGCACCAACGATATGGAACTCCCTTCCCCTTGACTTAAGAATGGCTCCTTCTCTTGAGACTTTTTGGCGAGGCCTGAAGACCCTTCTGTTTAGACAAACCTTCTGAGTTCTCGGCCTTTTTAACATCTTTTCAACATCTTTTAATATTTTTTACAGGCCTGATTCTTTTATGATTTGCTGCTGTATGCTCTTTTTACCTTTTTACCTGACTACTGTTTTTATGATATGTGTTAATATGCTTTTATCTTTTTTTAAATTATGTTTTTAATCTGTTTTAACCTGTTGTAAGCTGCCTTGAGTCCCTTCGGGGAGAAAGGTGGGGTAAAAATAACGTCATTATTATTATTATTATTATTATTATTATTATTATTATTATTATTATTATTATTATAGGTTTATAGTTTCAGTTATGGGGCAAACTGCAGCATTGGGGTCCAATCCTGATTGGAACCTCAATGTATAGGAAAAAGGTTGACCCCCCCCCTTCTTCCTGTGATGCAATCCTGATTTAGATGAAGTTCTTTGCGGCTGCTTAAAAAAACACAAAAACTAAAAGATGATGTGCTTTTAAAAGTCACTTTTGTGTGACCCTTAGATGGGCATCTAAGACTTCTTTGGTTCCAGCAGGCTTTTAACTTCTTCCTTTCATAAATTGGTGGTGCAATTTGAGTTCTGTTGACATGTTTTTTGATTGTTTTGATTTTAATGTTTATGTCTTTAGTTGTCTGAATTAAGTTGCAAGTCATTTTGAATATCACACAGAAACATGAGATATACAAATATAGTGAAATAAATACCCCCCCCCCCCACACACACACAATTATTAGCTTGGTGGTAACAAACATAAAATACATGTTTTCCACTGTGAGGCTAAAAGCAGCTTCAGGGGGGTGATTTAGATTGAGAAAATGGTTAAATCACCACCGGCACTACTGCCCTAATCCAATTTGATTGCAGCTGGTCATTGCAGCGGGTCATAAGTTAAATTAAACCATTGGGGGGTCCAATTGCTGACCTCCTGCCTGTTTCCTTTTTGGGGCCCGAGTTTGGAATAGCTTCATGGCTATATTAATTAAGAAGACAGGCAGTCTTCACAGGATTAAATTGTCTAACCAGAGCACACAGTTAGCAATACCTCAGTTATTTTCATTCTCAGCTGGTGGTTTTCTGATTGTAGTCCTTCTAACCGAGTTGTGCTGGCTTGGTTGACGCTCGTGACAGACGTGGATGTTTTCGAGTCATCTTTCTTCTGATTTTGCGTGAACTGGAGCCCTCTGTTCCGTGTTGCAGCATCTGGATTTGTTCTCAGTGTGATTAACTGAAAGTTTTAAAAGCAGTGAGAAAAACCTGCAGACAAGGTCAATTTTTACTGAAAATAAGAGCTGAAGTTATTCAGTGATTGCACCCCCACATTAAAGATTTTTTATATACCACCTGAAGTCCAACTCACTAGATGTGAGTTGCTGGTGATGTGACTTTTTTCCCATATCAGCATCCAATAAGAAATTAGAGACAAACCAGTACAGGAAGAAGTCACACTGGTAACCTCTCCCTGGGGGCTGCGGACTTCCAGTGATATTGGAACAATGTAGAAATGACATCTGCCCTAGTGACTCCCATTCCTAATATGATAGTCTACTAAATGATATACTAAATGATAATCTACTAAACACTGGTAATTGACAATGGAAAACTCATTCATTCATGTAATAACAAGGATTAGGTTTTCAGGTGAACTTGGTAGAAAATCACAGCTGGACATACTACTTGGTTTAGCAGGTGGGATTCAAACAATAAGACTTCAAGAAATGTGTTCACCCATAATACAAAAAATGTAACTCCAATTCAAAATTGTATCTATCCATCATCATTATATACCACATTTTGGCCATGAAAGCCCAACATTTTGTTGCAAACTGCTCTCATATATGCTAATAGTAAACTAAGTAATTGAGTGCCTACCAAACTGCAAGCAGCATGTGGCCACCCAAAATAAGACACTGGTTTCTACATACACAGGGACAGCCTAGATAATCAGAATGTTACATACATTTGGAAGTCAAAAGAAAAAGAAAAGAAACCCCTAACCATCTGTTGCAGACTGGCAGCCCCATCCTGAGCTGCCCGGGGCACTCCTGCGCGGCCCAGGCTACTGCAGGAGGCACCTCAGGAGAAGGGGACTTTTGTCCCCTTCCCCCGGGTAAGGTAAGCAGCCCTGCAAGGGGGCTACTCACTTACCGCTGACCAAAAGTTCAGCGGTAAGGTAAAGGCGCTCTTGTAGGGTGCGGAGCCCTCCACGAGCGCCTTGGATACAGCGGAGCAGAGCTCCGCAGACCCGCCTCCCTCCCTCCCCCAGTACGCCTCCAGCCTGCCCCCTCCCTGCATCACGCTTCGCCCCCACCCTCTCTCTGCCTCCCACCGGCCTCCCCCCTACCTGGAATGCCTCCTCCCCACCCCCATCCCCACTTACCGTGCTGCGGCTTGGCGGTCCGAGAGACCGCCGAGCCGTGGAAGCTGGGCTAGCACAGGTGGGAGTCTGGTGGTGAGGCTAGCAAACGTGTGTGACAGTGCTCGGCGGCATGGAACCGTGCCATCGAGCACAAGATTGGGCTCTCAGGATGCTCAGTAACTCCAAGAACAGCCGAGCATTCAAGTGGCAGCTTAGATAGGCAAAAACATAAAATGGGATAGGGTAGAGGAAAAAATCTATATGCTTGAGCTTTTAACACTTGGAGGAGGACACTAAGATAAGGAAGATGCAAAATTTTGTTGCAGGCCCCTCTTGTTAAAGTTAATTGAAAAAAATATAGTCTAATAAAGGAAACCATTTCCTGTTGAGTAGGACTCAAGGAAAAGGAAGGCCCCCCCGTTGCTTAGTTGACACTGATGCGCTAAATCTATGTCTGGGCTGTATCACTGCAGGTTACATTAGTGAGTTCGCAATCCTCACCCCTTATGTCAGTGCTTTCCAGTACTGGCACAGCGGTGCCAATGGGACGTGTGCTGCATCCTGCAGTTGGGTGGCACTTACAGAGTCCTCCTCAAAGTAAGGGAATGTTTGTTCCCTTACCTCAGAGCTGCATTGCCCTTATTAGGTTAGGATTATGCCCTGAATGTCCTCCCTCCCTCCTTCTCCCCAACCAGACCCACCTACTGCATAGTAAGCTAGAATATCAGGCCAGTGTACTGGACTCCCAGACACCTAGTTTTCTATAGAAGGGACTTGTTTCTATGGAGAACCAATCAGTTGCGGAGCTCTGACTGCAACTAAATGGTTCAGCCGAAACACAGGAGTAGTACCTCAGGAAGAACTAGGGCCTGTCTACTTCAAACATAGAAGGGTCAGAGCACATACCCTGGAAAAAATCTGCATCTCTCTCGAAAGGCCTATCGTACTTTGTAAGAATCATTCCCACAATGCAAAAAGCCAACAATGTTCTTGCACAGTTTTGATACAGTTCAATGAGGTGCATATAGGAGACGTTCTGAGTGAATTCCAAGAAGAAATAAATTAATAATCCTATAAGAATTATATGCAAGTAATTCTATGTGTTGTGAATCGGTTTGCTTACCTTAGGAACAAAGACTAAGCAGAGTGTGATAGTACTACAAAATATAATGACTAGAGCCACAATACAGAATTGGACGTTGGGCTGGTCCCGTGTGAGGAAAGAAACAGCAGCTCCAATAATGCACATGATGCCCACGTTGTAAACACTCATGCCAATGTATTTACTGTCATTAAGAGCAGGAATGCTCACATTTCGAGTTTCCCAAGCCAAGAAGCAACCAAATAACTGAAATCAGAAAAAAAAGCAAGCCAGTCATAATGATAACATAACAAGTAGAGTTCTACTAGACAGAACAAGAGATTGGTTTATATCTCTACCAGGTTTCGCACCTTGGCAAATGCAAACACAAGACATAAGCCAGCGAAAATAAAGTTCCATGAATTAAATACATAATCAATGCTCTCCCATGGAAACAGTGAGGCTGCAATCCTAACCACACTTTCCTGAGAGTAAGCCCCATTGAACAAAATAGGACTTAATTCTGAGTAGACCTGGTTAGGATTGTGCCCTGAGTCTTTAAAATGCTTACCTTTGGCTTACCTGTGCCCAATAGTTTTTAATTTAACTTAATGGTGGTGGGGAGGTTGTTGTTAGTGTGAATTTTATAGTTATGTACCATGCTAAGTATGTTAATAGAATTTATTTATTTATTTAAGAAATTTATATCCCGCCTTTCCACCCTGCTTAGGGGCCCTCAAGCAAGCTTATAAAAATATTTCAATATAATAGATAAAACCATTAAACCGTAAAACATTAAAGCATATTTGGACAATTCAAAGATGTTTCATAAAAAGCGCCAGCTCCCCGTGTCAGTATTTAAAAGCTTCTCTAAATAAAAAAGCCTTGAGACCATGCCAAAAGGACTCTAATGAGGGAGCTGTTCTCAATTCCAGGGAGAGGGAACTCCATAGAGAAGGCCCTATTTCTTGCAGCCATCCCCCTTACCTCTACTGGTGGTGGCACAGTTAGAAGGGCCCCCTCTGATGATCTGAGAGGACGGGTAGGATTATAGATGTTTAGATTATAGATGAAATTACAGGTGTTATTAGGAATGGTGTGGGAGCAAACAAGGGGCTGTGGCAATCAACTAACACAAAAGAGGGTCACAATCAACTACATCTCTAGTGTCTAGCTGGGGCAAAAGTGGAGAGGAACTTTTTTATTTATACAGCTCCAGCCTATTTATACACGGATTTTTTATACACAGATTTGACTAAACAAGAATGGCCCCTGCAAATGAGAAAGAATGTGTTGATCCCTGGAGAAGGGGAAAAATGCATCCCTTTAAAATCAGTTTTAAAAACTGAACAGTCCTTTAACAACAGCCTCCTTAATGAGAGAGAGAGAGAGGGCAGCAGGCTAACAATTCATCAATCCCTCTCTCTCCTTCGGACCCCTCCCTTCCCCCAGCACATGAAAGAAACTTCATGATCATTTTGCATTGGTGAAGGGAGGGGCTGAGTGAAGTGCTGATGGATTGTCTTCTTAATGACTCTTATCTTAGAGTTAAAAGGTCAGCAAGGCTGTTTTTCAATCACTGGAGCAAAGAAACTTTGTTTCTTAAATTGATTTGCTATAGTGCAGGTTTTTTTTATCCAGGTGAGTGCTTGGAATGGAACCCACGCAAATAATTAGTCTCAATCTGTAGTGGTAAAAACTTGCACAAAGGATGAATTATAAAATATTTATAAAACAACTGTGAGAAAAATGTTTTAAATATACTGGGATACCTGAATGAGGTTACCATTTTTAAAAGCATTTCTCAAGTTATTCTTTTTCATAGCTCCAGTACCAGGTTGTAGGGGAACTTGGGGCAAAGTATTGCCCTTGACCTCCCATAGGGCACCTACCTGCAGTACGATGGTACTGAGAGTTCAAGCATTGGTCTGGCCAGGTAAGTACAATAGTGCCCCAACATTATCTCTGCCTTCTCACAGTCACTCATTTTAATACTTTCAAAGGTTACAACCCACTTCTTCAGTAGTAGGAACTCAACAGCTTGATAGCAAGCAGTATATGACAGTGAGCAGAATGTTTGTTCTTAATGGTTACCATTCTCAAAGGAACAGAAAGCAATGTTTACCAATGAGATGAAACAACAAAGAATTCACAACGATAAATGGCAACCTCATAAGAGAGAAGTCTTTAGTCTTCAGTCTTTATAAGAGAGAAGAACTCAACATCCTTACTAAAGATCTTGGTTTATACAATCACACCCTTTAATTTTAATTTCCACTGAACAAAAATAAAGTCCTAATGTCAACATTTTATTTTTTAAAGCAGCACTTAAGCAAGAGAAATCAAAGTAATAAAGTTACTAGACATACCATTAGTAGGCCTTTGTAGGCATAAACAATGCCAAGCCAAATGGTCATGTGAGTGTTTTCACAGTGTTCCAAAATGGGAAGTATAGATATATCTCGACCTGCAGGGTCGGGCTGCAAGTGGACAGAAGAGAGAAAGAGAGAAAAAAGAAAGGACTGTATTTGATTTATGTCAATCTGGATTTATGTTAAAAAAAAAAATTCCAACTGCTATTTGGAGACGACTGAAGAGAAAAATGTTGCAAGAAATGCTGAGAAACTGGAAGCAGGCTCCTGAGATAATTCTTCACTACTCAAGCAAAAATACACAGTGTAAAATATAAAGCGCAATCTATACTGTTAGTCATATTGCCATACATAACCTAAAGCCACATCACCTTCAAATAGCATCTGATGACCAGAAAGGCAGTATATAAATACATAGTTATTAAAAAAAAAAATAGCATCCTAACACACATACAAGCAGTCAATGACAATTTTGGAAAAGTCCTCATTATCATCAACATCTTGAAAAAGAAAGGATGGCTTATTGATGAGGCTGGGTGAAACAGTCACTTTCAGGAGCAGATGGCAGGACAATGGATTGGTCCAACACCAGCCGATGCCTTCTTGCCACCTGTCACCAACCCAAAACTTGGGCACATTTTTTTTCAAAAGGGGAAAGGTGGGGTATAAGTCTTTGAAGGTAAATAAACTTTGTAAACTTTACAATAACCCTGCATGGCAG
This sequence comes from Tiliqua scincoides, assembly GCF_035046505.1. NCBI lineage: Eukaryota > Metazoa > Chordata > Lepidosauria > Squamata > Scincidae > Tiliqua > Tiliqua scincoides. The sequence continues at coordinate 97,088,718 of NC_089824.1, read as the reverse complement.
ATTAAGGGTGCAATCCTAACCGGCACTTATGCTGGTACAGGTGCCCTGAAGGAGTCGCAAATATGCCATAAAGCACGTTTGCGCCTCCTTAGGCGGGAGCCGCATTGGAACATTCAGATGTGCAGTCATACGGATGGAGGCAGAAGCAGCCACCGCTTGTGTCTGCGCGAGCGAGCTGACACAAGCGGCAAAGGTAGGCGTTGGGGGTGTGGGGAGGGGGCGGGAGGGGGCGTTTCTGGGTGGGGGGAGGGCGGGCCTGTGGGCGGATGCGCCAGGAGTGGGGCTGGGACCCGGCAGTTATGCCAGATCCCAACCCCCGTCCTCGGGGTGAATGGAGCGGCTTCCAGCCGCTCCGTTCTCCTCGGACTTACACTACCTGCAGAGGTGGCGCAGGTCTGAGGAGACCCATTGGGGAACGAAGCCCTTACCCACAGGCAAGGGGAAGAGCTTCCCCTTGCCCGTGGCTGAGCCACTGCAGCCAACAAACCTGTGCTGGATGCAGCGCAAGCCTCCTGGCTTTCCTGTTCCAGCACAGGTTAGGATTGCGCCCTTATTCTCTTTTTAAAGGGTGGGGCGGGGGAACCAACACCACAATAAGGAGAAAATCAATTATGTATTGTACTGGTCTTTTACATGGGGATGTTGGCGTGTATGGAAACAGTGATGCACAGGATGTGCACCTATGTTGTGCTTTTTCTTATTTCTTGAACTAATGTCCCGCAGAAAGAACGTATATTTGAATAAATCCTTTACTTTTAAGTATAACAGCTAAAATGCCATTTATGTTTCCTTCAGAACATGACGTTCTTCTGGTTGTTGATGAAGAAGAAGCTTCTCTGCCTCCTCTGGAATCTAATAATTTCTTTGACACTGGCAGTAGTGTTCTGCAGTATGCTTTCAGCAGCTCAGCAAGTGAACTGGATTCATATTAGTCCATCATTCCCAACAAAGCACTTACTCCAATCTCCTCCAAAACTGTTATGTCTAGACAAGGCTCTTAGTTGTCAGTCCTACAGGACTTGCTTGTCTGCTTCTTACATGTCTGCACAAATACTCAGTGGGGCATGGCAACATCCCCTTCCTAATTAGGTTATTTCAAAACTTTCCTTTATAAATGATTTCCAAATTGTGTGCCTAAAAACATTAATAGTCCTATCCTGCACAACAAATCTGAAAAACTAGGCAAAGGAGTAGCTTCTCTCTCTTTCTCTCCCTGGACACCAAAACCCATTAACAATTTTGCTCTGTAGTTTCGGAATGCAAGAAGGAGCCACACTGAAAAAATGGATTAAATTTACCCTTGGGATAAAGCTCAATAAGAGCGTATATGAGATAATTAACTATCTGGGGAAGAAGAGTGCTTACGGGGGGGGGGGGAGGAGCACAGAACATCCAAAACACTGAATAGGTGAGATAAGGGCTGTCACCTTTACTGGTGTCTGGCCCTGCCTGATACTTAGAAATTAGGCCAGCAAAGTTTTTTTCTGGCAGGCAGATTAAGTGATAGGAAAAACCCCATCTACTTATGTTCCTGCACCTTAAGTGTTGTTAAAAACACAAGGGCAGAGACAGTTAAAAAAAAAGAAAAAAAAGACAGTAACCTTAGTTTGGAAAAGTCCATTAACTTGCAGGCCACCGTTTGTGTGAAAAACCTCCCTCCCCTCATGTCAGAATAGGTGGCCTTGTTGCAGTCTGGACCGCTACTTTGATACAGGTCATGACAGAAGCCCCGCAGACTCTAGTGGCACAGGTTGACTGATAAGTGCTAATGAGGGGGCAGCAACAGCAATGATACTTGTGGAAGCAGGACTATCTGAAGTAAACAAGAATTTTCCAGGCTGCGGTGCGAGGGATCCCCAAGCACAGCTTCTTGATTTCCCTAAGTTCAGATCCACTGGAGGGCAGCACTGGATTCCTTCATTGCTCAGTTTTTTCCCCCCTAGGAAGATTTTGCTTTTTGCTTCCAGCTAATACACTCAATCTAAGCTGCCAAAACATGAACTTGGGGTTTTCAAATTTATCCTTCTCTAGCAGAGTCTTAAAACATTAAATACCTTGAGTTGTCAGTTTCCCAAAGGAAATCCTCTGTGCTCAGAACTTTCAAATCGTCATTGCTAAGAAATATTTTTAGCTACTAGCACTCATTCATATCCAGCTGGGATCCTCTAACATTCAGGTAACTGAAATCACCTCACAACAATCTCTGATAGAATATAAACGAACTGCATTTAAAACAAGGGCACATTTTCCTGCCAGGAGTCTGATGGCTTCTTTGACAGGATATTTAGAAATTTACAAATGTCGAAAATGTTGAAAACTTCATCTTAATAATATTGCATAAATAACAGAGCTCAAACCCGATGCGGCTTACAGTTTGTCTGACCTAGATATTTCACATCACTAAAGGCTGCTGCAAAAACATATGCAACCTAACCCCCCGCCCCCTTTTTTGGCTCAAGTAAAAAAATGTCATGTCCACAATGGTTACAAAACAAGTTTCCAAAATGAAAGGTTTTATTCACACATTATCAGTCTTTGAAACAGGTCTGTCTTTTTCATTTGCATCTCTGTTCAAACAACTCCATAAAGGGAAGCATCCTTGGCTATAGCTTACTGACAGCCCAATCCTATCCACACTTTCTTGGGAGTAAGCCTCATTGACACCAATGGGACTTATTTCTGAGTAGACATGCATAGGATTGAGCTGTGAGATTCTCAGAGATAGAGACAATGCTGTTCAAACTATTTATAGATTCATGTCTCATGGATGCACTTTTTCCCAACTGCCACCATCAACCGAGGAAATTCTTAACAAAATTATCCATAATTTATTTTTGTATCTTGTGTGGGCTTTTGTTAAAAAGATACAGATTTTTTATAAGCCTGATGTATTTGAAGAGGAGCAATTGATTCTGCAGTGCTGTTGACCTTCCCTGCTTAAGCAGATTTTGACGTAAGTCCAATGGGGTTCAGGTTTTGGGGCCACAAAACCATGTAATTATACATTAGATTCAATTATTGTCCTTGGAGAACCTGCTATGGGGAAGTAAAAACCTGCCTCTCCCACTGCTGACACCAAAACCAGAAGAGCTGGGGCAGAAAGAAAGTTTGGATCTCACTGTCAACTGTTTTTCGAAGACCAAAAGTTAATTCCTCCCACAGAATTGCATAGAACAAAGCGTATTCCTGAATCAAGGACAAGTCAGTCCCAGATGTGGATGTCTTCTCAATGTGTGTGCATGAGAAGGGACTCAAACCAATGCTGCTATGAGCACTCACCAGCGCTTCCCACCATCTTTTAACCTCAATGGCTCTTCCCAAGAGAAAGAAGTGAAGAGTTGACTTTTATAGGTTCAGCTATTGGCTAGTAAAATGCCCATCATTATTGTATTGGCAACCTTCAGTCTCGAAAGACTATGGTATCGCGCTCTGAAAGGTGGTTCTGGCACAGCGTCTAGTGTGGCTGAAAAGGCCAATCCGGGAGTGACAATCCCTTCCACACCGGGAGCAAGTGCAGTCTGTCCTTGGTCTGTCTCCCTGGCTATGGGCCTTTGCCTCTTAGCCTCAGACTGTTGGCCAAGTGTCTCTTCAAACTGGGAAAGGCCATGCTGCACAGCCTGCCTCCAAGCGGGCCACTCAGAGGCCAGGGTTTCCCACTTGTTGAGGTCCATCCCTAAGGCCTTCAGATCCCTCTTGCAGATGTCCTTGTATCGCAGCTGTGGTCTACCTGTAGGGCGCTTTCCTTGCACGAGTTCTCCATAGAGGAGATCCTTTGGGATCCGGCCATCATCCATTCTCACGACATGGCCAAGCCAACGCAGGCGTCTCTGTTTCAGCAGTGAATACATGCTAGGGATTCCAGCACGTTCCAGGACTGTGTTGTTTGGAACTTTGTCCTGCCAGGTGATGCCGAGGATGCGTCGGAGGCAGCGCATGTGGAAAGCGCTCAGTTTCCTCTCCTGTTGTGAGCGAAGAGTCCATGACTCACTGCAGTACAGAAGTGTACTCAGGACGAAAGCTTTGTAGACCTGGATCTTGGTATGTTCCGTCAGCTTCTTGTTGGACCATACTCTCTTTGTGAGTCTGGAAAACGTGGTGTATGCATATATAAGTAAAAGGAGGGTGTGCACAACAAAAGGTCCCCTGAGGGTTGCAATGTCATTCTGAGTACTCTGCTTTCCTTAGGGATCCACAAGGAAGAGCTACCTGGCTGAGGTGAAAGGCAGGTTTTCCTTTCACCTCAGTAGTATTCCCAAGTGCAACATTTCATTTTTCCCTGTAGGAATAGAAACTATTCACTTACAAGGAAGAAAGTAATGGAGTGCATGAAAGGAAATCACTGGGTTATATTTAATCCTGATCCCTGTCCTGCTAACCCCAAACATTAAGAATCAGCCTGATTCTATTGAAAGCACCTCATTAAGGATTGTGTTGCATGGTCTCTAGATTATGATGGTGGAATATTAGGGGAGTCAGAGAGATAGTCTCTGCTTGCACATTTGAAAATAAAACCAGTATTATAAGGGCGCTAGAAGTCTCTAGTGCTCTCTCATCAAAAACTCTATAGCAGCCATTTTCAACCACTGTGCAGTGGCACATTGGTGTGCCGCGAGTGGTCCACAGGTGTGCCACAGGAATTTGGGGGAAGATCATTTATTAATAGGGCCAATGGGAGATGTGAGCCCCCACTGGCAGCATGGTGTGCCTTGTCAATTGTCAAAAACCTGGTGGTGTGCCTTGACCATTTTAGTGCTTTTCAGTGTGCCGTGAGATGGGAAAGGTTGAAAATCACTGCTCTATAGTGCCATCCCTGGACCTCTCACTACTTGGAAAGCATGTAGCTGTGATTTAAACTAATCTTTGTACATTTTTAATAATTAATTTTGCTTTATTGTAATATCGCATTGGATGGTGTTCTTAATAACTGATGGAAAGGTAAGTAAAAAGTATGTTAAAAAAATAATCTCTGTGTTAATTGTGAATTTCCAAATGTACTCCTTCACCCAGATTGCTGGTGAAAACAACTTTTAGCATTACACCTAGAAGCATAATTCTGCCAATCTGGTGGTGAATGATTAACAAGTAATCATCTGGGTATGACTTTTCAATTACCCTGCACATGCCTGATCTCATCTGATCTTGGAAGCTAAGCAGGGTCAGGCCTGGTTAGTACTTGGATGGGAGACCGCCTGGGAATACCAGGTGCTGTAGGCTTATACCATAGTCTTTCGAGACTGAAGGTTGCCAACTATTTGGGCAATCCCCCAACAGTAATTCTGTCTAGCCCATAGTATCCCAACCTGTTTATAAGCACAGCATGTGGCATTCTATCAAAAGTCTTACTAAGATCAAGACACATTACACAGACTCTGCCTCCCAGCCAATTAGATCAGCGATGTTATTAAGGAAAGGATGTGCTTCCTCTAGAACAGGGGTGCTCAAACTTTCAACTTTAGGGATGCTGGACCTTTAACAAGTGTATAGAAGAGAGAATTGCAGCAGGTGCAGCTTGTCCACCTGCTGAAATTCTCTCTTCTATACACTTGTTAAAGGTCCAGCATCCCTAAAGTTGAAAGTTTGAGCACCCCTGCTCTAGAAGCTCACAAATTTATTTATGATCTGTTCTAGCCACTTGAAGAGTGCTGACAAGCTGCTAGCAGGTCTTTAGTACTTTGGGATTACCTTATTCACACTCTTGAAAACATAATTCTGTTTGTCCATCTCCAGTCCCCTAGAGCATTGTCTTTTCCTCCATGAATTTAAAGCAAAATAATTTTTAAAAATATCCTCATGCTGAATTTCATTTGGCCAGGGTCTTTCTGCTTTAAATGCAATTGAGGTTTTTTATCTTTAAAAGGTTTTTTATCCACAGAGTGGATAGGGAGATGCTCTTTCACTCTCACATAATACCAGAACCAGGGGACATCCACTAAAATTGAGTGTTGGGCAGGTTAGGACAGACAAAAGAAAATATTTCTTTACTCAGCGTGTGGTCGGTCTGTGGAACTCCTTGCCACAGGATGTGGTGCTGGCGTCTAGCCTAGATGCCTTTAAAAGGGGATTGGACAAGTTTCTGGAGGAAAAATCCATTATGGGGTACAAGCCATGATGTGTATGCGCAACCTCCTGATTTTAGAAATGGGTTATGTCAGAATGCCAGATGCAAGGGAGGGCACCAGGATGAGGTCTCTTGTTATCTGGTGTGCTCCCTGGGGCATTTGGTGGGCCGCTGTGAGATACAGGAAGCTGGACTAGATGGGCCTATGGCCTGATCCAGTGGGGCTGTTCTTATGTTCTTATGTTATCTTTGGCCACTCCTTTGCTGTTCTGATGGGTAGCCCTTCTTTGCTTCACATTAATATTAAATACATTTATCATCAAGTCTCAATTTGACTTTTCAAGTGAAGGATGAAACAAAGCAGGCACACAGTACTTCTACTTCCTTATCATGGATCAACAACTCCTTCATCACCCTAACACTTGGCATTTGAAGTGACATTTACAGAGGCCAGCTAAGTGGGGAAATTGCTGGGATTGTGGGACTTATGACTAATAACTATACTGGGGTGTCATCACTACAGACTTATACTGGTTCAATAATCATTCCTTCTCTCCAGAGAATCCTGGAAACTGTAATGGTGGACAAAGTTAAATAAGGAATATCTAGGTGTACTACCCAACAATTCACCAAGCACTGTTATTTTTTACAATTTTAACTAGAGCAGACCTAGCTCTGGACAAACGGGGCAGGGTCCATGCGACCGTAGGACTGCGCAGGAAGCCTCACTGAGGCTCCTGACACAGTCAGAAACTGCACTTCTGGAAAACCAGAAGTGCAGTTTCTGACTGTGTCAGGAGCCTCAGTGAGAAGACCACGGAGAAGCTTCAGAAAGCTTCCCCAATTGGTTTAGAGGTTGCGCGAGGCTCTGTTGTGTTTTAAATGTGGGGGGCGGCTTCGCAGACCTTTGCCCCGGGAGTGGGGAGGTGTATGTCTGCCACTGATTTTAGCCTACTCTTGCCTCAATGAGCGCTTGGCAGGACACACTCTTCCTCTCCCATTATATTCTCAGAATGGTCCTATAAGACAGGGGTGTCCAAAGTTTTTGGCAGGAGGGCCACATCATCTCTCTGACACTGTGTTGGGGGCCGGGGGGAAAAAGGAATTAATTTACATTTAAAATTTGAATAAATTTACATAAGTTTACATAAATGAATATATTAAAGATGAACATATGAATGAATGAAGGTCTTGCAATAGCTCAAGGCCTATAAAAGGCCTTGCACAAAGCAAGGCTGGGCCTTTCCTTTGCTGCTGCATCACAGACGTGAAACAGCAAGCAGTGGAGGAAACCCTCATCTCACAGCTCACATGAGAGGTCAGACAGTCGCCCTCATGCTGAGAGCAGTTGCATTGGGTCAGCATGGCCTCCAACAAATCTCCAGAGGGCCAGAGGCTCATTGGAGACTGGGGGCTCCCTGAGGGCCACCTTGAGAGGCCTTGAGGGCCGCATGTGGCCCCAGGGCTGGGGTTTGGGCACCCCTGCTCTAAGAGATGGGTTAGGCTTAGAGAAAATGCTTAGCCCAAGATCACCACAAGTTTCCCCAAAAAGAAAAATCTGGACATATAGGTGGAACTCTACCTAAAGACCTATGGACACCCCAATTTAAGGACAGCTGTGCTGGACTTTTGCTATCTGTCTGCTCTGACATTTTCATGCAAACACAATAGCGTTGGTTTGTGACAGGAAGCAAGACCCTGGTGTTTGGAACAGAGAGTGATGCTGCATTTTTGAGATGCATAAGTTATGGGTAAAGGAGTATCTGAACAGTACTCTCCAGTGAACACAAATGCAAACTGTAACTTGTAAAATGCAACTATTGTTGTTGTTGGCAACCTTCAGTCTCGGAAGACTATGGTATCGCGCTCTGGATGGTGGTTCTGGCACAGCATCTAGTGTGGCTGAAAAGGCCAATTCGGGAGTGACAATCCCTTCCACACTGGGAGCAAGTGTAGTGTGTCCCTGGCCTGTCTCCCTGGCTATGGGCCTTCCTTCTTTGCCTCTTTGCCTCAGGCTGTTGGCCAAGTGTCTCTTCAAACTGGGAAAGGCCATGCTGCACAGCCTGCCTCCAAGCGGGCCGCTCAGAGGCCAGGGTTTCCCACCTGATGAGGTCCACTCCTAAGGCCTTCAGATCCCTCTTGCAAATGTCCTTGTATCGCAGCTGTGGTCTACCTGTAGGGCGCTTTCCTTGCACGAGTTCTCCATAGAGGAGATCCTTTGGGATCTGCCCATCATCCATTCTCACGACATGACCGAGCCAACGCAGGCGTCTCTGTTTCAGCAGTGAATACATGCTAGGGATTCCAGCTCGTTCCAGGACTGTGTTGTTTGGAACTTTGTCCTGCCAGGTGATGCCGAGGATGTGTCGGAGGCAGCGCATGTGGAATGCGTTCAGTTTCCTCTCCTGCTGTGAGCGAAGAGTCCATGACTCGCTGCAGTACAGAAGTGTACTCAGGACGCAAGCTCTGTAGACCTGGATCTTGGTATGTTCCGTCAGCTTCTTGTTGGACCAGACTCTCTTTGTGAGTCTGGAAAATGTGGTAGCTGCTTTACCGATGCGTTTGTTTAGCTCGGTATCAAGAGAAAGAGTGTCGGAGATCGTTGAGCCAAGGTACACAAAGTCATGGACAACCTCCAGATTCTCCCCAAGATTGGATGTCCACCCAGGCTCCTCAGCATCATCAGATCTTTCCCAAGGACATGAAAATGCAACTAATACAAATGCAAATGCAGCCCCTCCATCTAAGCATTAAGGCCCATTTTGTACATTACACAACAAAAAAGCAGGCTTACTACAGAGCGTACATTCACTATAGAGAGTGATAATCTATTTATAGAAATAAATATTCCTATACTATTTTTTAACCACAATAGAAAGGTGTGTTTATATTGCTTCAGCTTATATGTAGATGTCAGGAACTTAACCTGTACTTAAGTAGGGGACTGTCGGTAGGTATTATCTTTGCAAACATGCCAATCCTGGGTTTCTCAAGACAGCATATGGGACTAGCTCTAAGAATGTACAATCAAGGTGCATTGAGCATACCTGAAACATCTGCAGATCTCAAGCCCTTGCAATTTTATTTTAGGGATTCGGGTAAGAATGTCTCAGATTGTTTTGCATGTTTACAGAGTTATTGCTCATATCATCCCATTCCCTAATGATCAAAGTGTTATTGCTCATTCTGCAGATTGAGCAATGAGAGGAAATCACAGAAATGGGGTCTTCTAGACAGCCTATGTTTGACCCATTAATAAACACCCATAAATTTTAAAAAATCCTACGTGCATTAGATTCTACAAATAGGTCTTAAATTGTGAACGGATATGAAGAATGTGTTTTCAATGTGAAGCTGTTCAGAATACATTCATCATCCTTGAGTCAACAATATTTTTAATATTAACAACACTGCAGACATTCAAAATCAAAAATCACACACACATACAAAACCACCCACTACCAAAAACTTGACATTTCAAAGGGTTCCAAAGCTATAAACAACAACACTGCTTACTCTAGAGAAATCTTAACTACACAGCATAGAGGTAAGCAGCTTAAAGATCATAAACAAGGATAGTGGTTAGAGTCCAATGTAATTTTTATAAGTGAACTTATTTTAGTATGCAAGGTTATTGCCCTAAGATTTTGGCCTTCATCAGGTTTATTTGTCATATTATTTGTCACAAAAGCCTTTCATTTGTTTTAACCCTAAGTCATATAATTGGTAAACAGAAAGAATAACTGGTAAGCTGACTTTCTTATTGCTTTCACATTTTTATTTTTTTTATTTTAGTGCAGCGCTTATTTTTTTGTTAATCTTTCCATTGTAACTTTAATCTAAAATGGCAGCTCAGAAATATTTCAGAGGCAGTAAAATAGGTAGCCAAGCATCAAGTGTTGTGCTTAGATCAGTAAATCCTTTATGCAGCATCCTCCTTCAATAATTTAGCTTTTCTTCCACAGGAGATGTCACGCCAGATTCCATTTAACAGACTTCTACTGGACACATTTTCACACTGACTGACTACTCATAACTCTGCCATATAAAAATGAGTACTGCTACGTTACAACTCAATCCTGCAAATCTTCAAAAAAGACCAAATAAAGAAAAGATAGATCTGAAATTGACATTAATAAACAGTTAAATAAATGGATATTGTTTGTTTGGGAGACAAGCAGATATTAATGTTTCAAGTCATGGTTTTTTTTTTCCATGGCCCCAGTGACAGTTGTAAAAACTGGGTCTTATTTATGCTCCACTTGTTAGGGAATGGCTGAGAAGCATTCACTCTGATTACATTTATACATTACTGCAGCTGCACATGGGAGATGTTGTCATGGACCAGAGAGCCCACTGTGCCAGCTACAGCACTGTCGCAGAACTCTCCATTACTAGATATGAAAAATGGGACAGAATTTACCTTTACCAAGAGGCTGGAATAGCAGATTTCCCCACCATACTTGTACTCATGCCTGACTTCCCTGGGCTTATCCAGGTAGCTAAGTATTCACATTGGGGATTTTCCATGATTAGGATGGTTCTACTTGTATTTTGCAATGAAATTCATAAAAGATACACCCTTCCAATTTTTTTTTAACTAGTCTACCTACCAAAATCACTATGCTATTGTGGTACACTTAACTCATGAAAGTAGGGCAGGGGTTGAAACAGCTCCGTTTTGATTTACAAAACTTTCATCTTCCTGATCCCCTGATCAATCATGCTTATGTTTTTTTTTCCTTTTAAAGAATAGAAAGACAGTTTCTGAAGATCTTTGGAATAAGACGAGACACTTTTAGAACAAGGTGGAAGCTCTTCACTAGTTTTTGGAGACATGGTTCCTAAAGTTATGTATTACAGTTTGAACGAAACTGAATAGGCTTTTTATACTGACAGGATTGCCTTTACAAAATTAATGTACAATAAAATTTATTAAATGTATTCTGTTTTCCATTAAATGTCTGTGTTATGACTGAGGTTTTGTAAAATAATATACATTTTTTAAATTAAAAATGTTAATTTCTTCAAGTCTCTCTCTTTCCAGTTATGAATAATAGGAACTTTTCATCAATACACTGAAATGCTCCATTGATATGGCCATACAAAAAGTGCTAAGAATAGAAAACGATATGATGCATCATTGATTCAGTCAATATACAGCGGTCTTCATTTGTGCATCTGGTGTGATAGTAAGAAAATAAAAGAGGCAACATATTTTTCAAAAGCAGCCTTATGAAAGAACTAGACTTCTTATGGCATTCTATTGTGTTTCTGCTGCCAGTCTGATGTTTATTATTTTGTGTCCCTTTCTTCTATATTCTGTAAAATGCCTGACAGATGCCAGGCCTTTTGGGGATCTATGCTAAGAACATCACAGAGCATCCCTAGAGACACTTCCCTGGAATAACCTCTTATTTATGTATTTGAAGTTCATTCCTTTAAGGGCTTCAGCTTTAAAGAACCTTTGTGTGAAACAGTGCTGTTCCACTGTTACAGAACTGAAGGAGTGTTCTCCTTTCCTGACCACAAGGTGGCTGTGTGCAAATGCGCGCGCTCTCTCTCTCTCTCATTTCAGTATTTATTGCGCAATTGTTTCCCCCCAAGTGTAGGTGGGGAGACAGAAAAACACCAAACATACCTTTATTAACACAAAGCAAGGCAGTGTTCTAATTCTGCTTTTTAAAAACCATTTGTGTGTGTACACATCATGATTGTTTCCAGCATACAGGAGAATAGTAAATTTACAGTTTCTTTATATTTATTCAATATTGAAAAAATGGTTCAACTAAGCACAAGAACACTAAAAATGGTGTGAAAAGAAAAAGAAAAGCTTTTCACTTTTTCATCAAACCCATTTTATGCCTTGGTGCTTGGCATCTACTCTGTCACAATGTTGCCATGACAGGAACTGAGGTTTCTAAAATGTACTGCTACACACTTTATTACTTTCCTTGCAATGTAATTTTCTGGGGACATTTTCAAAGGGAAACTATATTCCAGAAAGTCCCTTTAAGAGCTCTGAGAAAGAACCAATTTATATTGCCTGGGTGGCATGTTTGGTGTTTCCCCATGGTCTCGTCTGATCCAGTACTGTTTAAGATGTAATCATGCTAGGGTTTTTCTGGTCCTGCTCCTGTATTTTTAATACCAGAAATATAGCAAGTGATGACTTTCTAACTGGCACACAAAGGCAAAAGTATCCACCTGCTAATTTTTTGTATGTCAGGCTGCTACAGGAAAAGGGAAGGAGAAAAGTGTTGGTTTTCCAAAGACCAGGACAGTACTGTGGTTCAGAGGTGTCACCCGATGTGAGAGCTTATTGCATCACCTCATTGATGGACCTTCTACTATACCAGACCATACAGAATAAATTACAATATCATACACACAATATCACACAGCCTAAATACAATGGCATCACTAGGGTTGATGTAATTACCTTGATTTATTTATTTTAATATATAACAGTACAGGTCACCCAACAAATCAGTAACCAACAAAAAACCAGTGGCCGACTTGATGACACTCACACAATGCATAACACCTTATTGGTTCCCTGCTGTGTTAAAATAACACATCAATTCTCAGAACAATCAATATCATTGGTCATTTTGAGTTAGGGAGATTCATCTTTTGTTTCACAAGGCAATTGTGTTTTCCTTTTCTGGTTATTTGGCTATAACTTTTGATTGAATACATGTATTTCAATGTGGTTTGTTTCACTGCATTCGGCATTTGTTAACCATCGAATGATATATAACGTGATGGGTATTATTTGAAAATACCAAGATTTTCACAATTTTGGCTAGTAGTGGTGACACCTGCCCTGAGGGTGACAGTTGGTAGAGTCTGCACCCTCACCCCTAGTGACAACCTAGTGACGCTACTGTCATGGTTCCATGTGACCTACTTTTTGTCAGACTTAAACATTATTGGACTGGCATATGAAGAAGCCATGGGGAAGAAGCATTCATGCCACCATGGTTATCAATAAATAAATAAGCCCAAAGACTTTCTTCACAGATGTAAATTCTTTCATAACTGTGATTGTCACCTGACTAAAAGAGACAAGTCATCTTCCAACTTTGATGCCTGACTGTGCGGATTGGCTAAAGGCATTTGTATACATGGCAAACAGGGTGACCCCTATTTGTTTTAAATCAAACATTTGTCAATCTTTGAGGCTGGGAGTCTACATTCTTAACATGAGGAAAGTAACACATGTTAAGTTTCTGCCTGTGATGCAGCTGTTGAGGGCACAGAATTTGCATCCCCAAAAGTAGGCTCTCTTAATGGCAAAAGGTTGACTTAGAATGAATGAATTAGTGAAAAATGTGAGATATGGTGAATGACGGGTAATGCTGAAGACATTTAGTTTTACAAGTAACTTTTTGTTTCCTTTCATTTAGAGTCACAGGGAGATGGCTATAGAAGGTAAGATCTTGTAAAATGATATAAATACATTCATTGCTGTATATCAGAAGCATCCTGGCTTCATTGGCTAAAACAAAATCTGTGAATGAGATAAGTATTGCATGTGCACTCTTCTGTAGCATAGCTTTGGTACAGGGCAGAGGACAGATGCAAGTACTGGCAGAGAGAGAATAATCCCACTTTGGTAGTCCCTTGTCTATTGATCTATTTCATTTAAACCCCACCTGACTTCCATGATGGAATTCAGGGTGGCCTATGAAAGATTCACAGGGGTGAGCAGTGAAATGGCTAAGTTTGCAGATGACACCAAACTTTTCCGAGTGGTGAAGACCAGAAATGACTGTGAGGAGCTCCAGAAGGATCTCTCCAAACTGGCAGAATGGGCAGCAAAATGGCAGATGCATTTCAATGTCAGTAAGTGTAAAGTCATGCACATTTGGGGAAAAAATCAAAACTTCACATATAGGCTGATGGGTTCTGAGCTACTCTGTGACAGATCAGGAGAGAGATCTTGGGGTGGTGGTGAACAAGTCGATGAAAGTGTCGACCCAATGTGCGGCGGTAGTGAAGAAAGCCAATTCTATGCTTGGGATCATTAGAAAAGGTATTGAGAACAAAACAGCTAATATTATAATGCTGTTGTACAAATCGATGGTAAGGCCACACCTGGAGTATTGTGTCCGGTTCTGGTCGCCGCATCTCAAAAAGGATATAATGGAAATGGAAAAGGTGCAAAAGAGGGCAACTAAGATAATTGCTGGGCTGGGGCACCTTCCTTATGAGGAAAGGCTACAGCATTTGGGCCTCTTCAGCCTAGAAAAGAGACGCCTGAGGGGGGACATGATTGAGACATACAAAATTATGCATGGGAAGGATAGAGTGGATAGAGAGATGCTCTTTACACTCTCACATAACACCAGAACCAGGGGACATCCGCTAAAATTGAGTGTTGGGAGAGTATGAACAGACAAAAGAAAATATTTCTGTACTCAGCGTGTGGTTGGTCTGTGGAACTCCTTGCCACAGGATGTGGTGACGGCATCTGGCCTGGACACCTTTAAAAGGGGATTGGACAAGTTTCTGGAGAAAAATCCATTACAAGTTACAAGCCATGATGTGTATGTGCAACCTCCTGATTTTAGAAATGGGCTATGTCAGAATGCCAGATGCAAGGGAGGGCACCAGGATCCAAGTCTCTTGTTAACTGGTGTGCTCCCTGGGGCATTTGGTGGGCCGCTGTGAGATACAGGAAGTTGGACTAGATGGGCCCCACTGATCCAGCGGGGCTGTTCTTATGTTCTTATTCCTAGGCAGCCTCCTTTCAGAGAATGGAACAGATCTAGACCAGTGTTTCCCAACCAGTGGTATGGGTACCATTAGTGGTACTTGAGAGGTGGTGTCTGGTGGTACGCATGGGACCCCTGGACATTGCCACCTGGCAGCGAGACCAGGAACGCAAAACAACAAACCAGTAGAAGGCTCTAAGCACGCATTTCTGCTCTTGAAAAAGTCCTCCCATCCACCCAGAGCTTCTCACTGCTATTGTCGTGTTGCATCTGGCCTTCCAACCCAGAGGTAACTGGTAATGGTGGTACAGTGAATAGGTGGACCATGTGAAGTGATACAGCGGACAACCAACGTTGAGAAACACTGACTTAGACCAACTTAGCTTCAGCAAGGCTGCTGCATCATATAGCCAGATTGTGCCTCTGGCAAGCAGCCATTGGCATGAGCCATTTAATAGCGCAAATCTGAATTAGACATAATTGTCATACAACTCCTTGTTCAGTTTACCATTGGAGGTGAATCTGAATGAACCTCCAATGGTAAACTGAACAAGGAGTTGTAGTCAATCATGTCTCTCTGTGCACCTGTGTGAAGTGGGACTTAGTTCCATTCACACTTGGTATGTTTCGGTGCAGAATAATTTTTTTTAACTGCTTAACATTTATTTTGTTTTATAACCAAAACAATTTCTAATTACAATGCCATTATTATAGACATTTAATTCCCACCCATAACCCCCATGTATGGTGGTTCGGCTTAAAACTTACACCTGTTCTGAGCTGCTAAAGGTTTGGCAAGAGGAAAGTGAATGTACACTGCTTTTTCTACTCACTCTCTTTTTGCCCATAAGGAAACCAGAAACTTTAAGCTCTAGCAATTAAGCAGGACAAAGGTTTAATTTTTGCTGATCAAATGTAATATTTTTGTCACTCTTGTAAGCCTCATTAGTACATGGGAATCTCCAAAAGCGGGTTGTTATGGTAGAGTTCCTGGCTCCTTTTCAATCCCCTTCATGCATACCTGTCAGAATTAAAGTGGGATAATTCATTTGGCAATTTGCCAGTTCTGCTTTCCAATGGTAACATCTGTTATTTACAGAAACAGGCACTATTATATTTTTGCATGGCTTCTTATCTTTTATGATGAAATATGAAATACTTTTTTGGAAGTTTCATGAGACCAACTGCCACATTGGTAGCAAAATCCTATGTGTGTTTACTCTGTAGTAAAGTAAAGTAAAGTAAATAGTAAAGCTATTCAACTCAATTAGACTTACTCCCATGCAAGTGTGTATAGGATTGTGTTAATGAGGACTGCACAGGTTTAGACCCACCAAGTTGAATACAACCCATGTATTGTGGCCTGCCAAGTACTAAGCGGCCCCCCTCCCTCTTCTGAAGTCCAACTAAAATAGCAGAATGTCAAACTCCTGGTGACCTCCATGCAGGCCTGGTCCAGGACAAACTGGAGTCTAAGGCAGTCCCCAAATTTTCCACCCTCCCTTTTTTGTGCATCAGTGCCCTACCTGAACCCTCTTATTGCTGCCACCCCCCCCCTCCTACTCTAGTGCCTGGCTAGCCATCAAAACAAGCTGGTCCAGAGCATGTGAAGAGTGGAAGAAGATCCATAAGAACATAAGAACATAAGAACAGCCCCACTGGATCAGGCCATAGGCCCATCTAGTCCAGCTTCCTGTATCTCACAGCGGCCCACCAAATGCCCCAGGGAGCACACCAGGTAGAGACCTCATCCTGGTGCTCTCCCCTACATCTGGCATTCTGACTTAACCCATTCCTAAAATCAGGAGGTTGCGCATACACATCATCGCTTGTACCCCATAATGGATTTTTCCTCCAGAAACTCGTCCAATCCCCTTTTAAAGGCGTCTAGGCTAGACGCCAGCACCACATCCTGTGGCAAGGAGTTCCACAGACCGACCACACGCTGAGTAAAGAAATATTTTCTTTTGTCTGTCCTAACCCGCCCAACACTCAATTTTAGTGGATGTCCCCTGGTTCTGGTATTATGTGAGAGTGTAAAGAGCATCTCCCTATCCACTCTGTCCATCCCCTGCATAATTTTGTATGTCTCAATCATGTCCCCCCTCAAGCGTCGCTTTTCTAGGCTGAAGAGGCCCAAACGCCGTAGCCTTTCCTCATAAGGAAGGTGCCCCAGCCCCGTAATCATCTTAGTCGCTCTCTTTTGCACCTTTTCCATTTCCACTATGTCTTTTTTGAGATGCGGCGACCAGAACTGGACACAATACTCCAGGTGTGGCCTTACCATAGATTTGTACAACGGCATTATAATACTAACCGTTTTGTTCTCAATACCCTTCCTAATGATCCCAAGCATAGAATTGGCCTTCTTCACTGCCACCGCACATTGGGTCGACACTTTCATCGACCTGTCCACCACCACCCCAAGATCTCTCTCCTGATCTGTCACAGACAACTCAGAACCCATCAGCCTATATCTAAAGTTTTGATTTTTTGCCCCAATGTGCATGACTTTACACTTACTGACATTGAAGCGCATCTGCCATTTTGCTGCCCATTCTGCCAGTCTGGAGAGATCCTTCTGGAGCTCCTCACAATCACTTCTGGTCTTTACCACTCGGAAAAGTTTGGTGTCATCTGCAAACTTAGCCACTTCACTGCTCAACCCTGTCTCCAGGTCATTTATGAAGAGGTTGAAAAGCACCGGTCCCAGGACAGATCCTTGGGGCACACCGCTTTTCACCTCTCTCCATTGTGAAAATTGCCCATTGACACCCACTCTCTGCTTCCTGGCCTCCAACCAGTTCTCAATCCACGAGAGGACCTGTCCTCTAATTCCCTGACTGTGGAGTTTTTTCAGTAGCCTTTGGTGAGGGACCGTGTCAAACGCCTTCTGAAAGTCCAGATATATAATGTCCACGGGTTCTCCCGCATCCACATGCCTGTTGACCTTTTCAAAGAATTCTATAAGGTTTGTGAGGCAAGACTTACCCTTACAGAAGCCATGCTGACTCTCCCTCAGCAAGGCCTGTTCGTCTATGTGTTTTGAGATCCTATCTTTGATGAGGCATTCCACCATCTTACCCAGTATAGATGTTAGGCTGACCGGCCTATAGTTTCCCGGGTCCCCCCTCTTTCCCTTTTTAAAAATAGGCGTGACATTTGCTATCCTCCAATCTTCTGGTACCGTGGCCGTTTTGAGGGACAAGTTGCATACCTTAGTCAAGAGATCTGCAACTTCATTCTTCAATTCCTTAATAACCCTTGGGTGTATGCCATCAGGGCCCGGTGACTTATTGATCTTTAATTTATCAATGAGGTCTGAAACATCTTCTCTTTTAACCTCTATCTGACTTAACTCCTCGGTTAGGAGGGGCCGTTCGGGCAGCGGTATCTGCCCGAGGTCTTCTGCCGTGAAGACAGATGCAAAGAACTCATTTAATTTCTCTGCCATCTCTAAGTCTCCTTTTATCTCCCCTTTCCCTCCCTCACCATCCAGAGGGCCAACCGCTTCTCTGGCGGGTTTCCTGCTTCTAACATATTTGAAGAAGCTTTTATTATTCCCCTTAATGTTGCTGGCCATGCGTTCCTCATAGTCTCGCTTGGCCTCCCCTATCACCTTCTTACATTTCTTTTGCCACAGTTTATGTTCCTTTTTATTCTCTTCATTAGGGCTAGACTTCCATTTACGGAAGGAAGCTTCCTTGCCCTTCACAGCCTCTCTAACTTGGCTGGTTAGCCATGCGGGCACCCTCCTGGATTTAGTGGAACCCTTCTTTCTTTGCGGTATACACCTCTGCTGGGCCTCTATTACTGTTGTTTTAAGCAGCCTCCATGCACTCTGGAGAGACTGGACTCTTTTTACCCTCCCTTTCAACCTCCTTCTAACCAGCCTCCTCATTTGAGGGAAGTCCGCCCGTCGGAAGTCAAGGGTTTTTGTTAGAGATTTGCCTGGTATTCTTCCCCCAACGTGCACGTCAAAACGGATCGCAGCATGATCACTGTTCCCCAATGGCTCAGTAACGTTTACATCTCTAACCAGGTCCTGCGTACCGCACAAAATTAAATCCAGAGTCACCTGTCCTCTGGTGGGCTCCGTGACTAGCTGATCTAAGCCACAGTCATTTAGCACGTCAAGAAATCCGGTTTCCTTATCGTGACCAGAACACAAATTGACCCAGTCAATATGAGGATAATTGAAGTCCCCCATGATTACAACCCTGTCCTTCCTTGTCACCTCCCTGATCTGTTTCCTCATTTCAAGGTCCCCATCAGATTTCTGGTCTGGAGGACGATAGCACACCCCCAGTATTACATCGCTGCTCAAGCCTGGTAATTTAACCCACAGAAATTCTACGGTGGAGTCGGACCCACCTTCAATCTCTACTTTGCTGGATTCTATCCCTTCCTTAACATAAAGGGCCACCCCACCTCCAACACGCCCCTGCCTGTCCCTCCTGTAGAGTTTATAGCCCGGGATTGCGGTATCCCACTGATTCTCCGCATTCCACCAGGTTTCCGTTATGCCCACTATGTCAATATTTTCCCTTGTCACCAGACATTCCAGTTCTCCCACCTTTGCTCGTAGACTTCGGGCATTCGCATAAAAGCATTTATACACGGAATGCCCCAGGACGGGCTGCTTATTTGCTCCTTTGTCCCCGCATCCTCTCATTGTGCCAAACTGTCTATCACATCCCATCTCCCTACCTTTCCCAATTTCTTCTCCTACCCTGCCTTTGTCTCCAAGTGCCTATCCAAGTACCCTGCCTATCCATCACCAAGTGAGATCAACTGGAACAGGATCATAGAGGCCTCCTGCTGCCCTGATTGTCTCATAGCAGCAGCAAGGTGGTAGCCAGTGGATGCAGAGGGTAGGTTAGGATATCCACATGAGTTTGTCACTATTTGCCACCCAAAGGCAGGAGGTCTGGTCTAGAGGGTTGAGTCTCCATTTGCCTGAAGATAACATCTGAAGGTCGCCAGTTCTAGGCCACTGGCACTGAATGGTGAGACCTTGAAGCAGCTGACAAGCTGAGCCAAGTTATTCCACCTGCTCTTTGGAGAGATGAAGGAGCTGCTTGTCAGCCTGCATGGGAGGAATCTGGAAACAAGAAAGTGATAACAGACCACAAATATCCATCTGAAATGTTGTGCAGTTCTTGAAAGATAGAACCTTTCTTCAATTGTAAAAATCCCTACGGGATTTAGAACAACCTGCCTATGTAAACCGCCTTGAATTCAAGTCTGAGGAGAAATCTGACGACCAAGAATACCTGTATTATTATTATTATTATTATTGCAACTAAATCCATGCAGCCTCAGGGATAGGTTGGTCCTTCCTCCACGCAGAATTGCTGGGCTACATGTGATTACAAGTTGGTGGTTTAGAAGATGTACAAGCCTGCATTAGCAGAACTCCAAACTACTAAAAGTAATGTCTCACTATTTGGCACTGTTTGGCACTATTTGGATTAATTCAAAGTTTATTCATAGTACAATCAGGAGAAAGATTCTCAACCTAAAATGAATGAACAGGGTCAGAGGTGTAACAAGGGTTACGCCTGAGGGGCACCTGCCCCAAGCAGTACTAGAATGAGACACAATTTTTTTCCTCTGCCAGTGCCTCCTCTTCTATGACTTCTGGGTTTGCCAGAGAAAAAAGAGGTCCTGATGGTGGCTGCTTCATGTTCTACCTGCTGCCCCTGTTCCTTCAAGGGGAAGCCTCCAAAGGAGAAGGAACAGGGGGACAGGAGCTATCCTGACCTAATTTTCGAATCCTGCTGACTACGCCAATTTGTCCCGTCCAAATATCTCAACTCCCTTCTAATGCCCGCTTTTTGGCTAATTAACACCCTCTTTAGCTCTAGAAAAACGCTTTGTGGTGTGCAAAGGAATGAAGACAGAACTCCTTATCTATAGCAACTACCCAAATTTATTGCTATGAACACAGACACTCCCTGCAAGTTCTCTTGTTCAGAGGCTTTCCCTCCCCAAAACTCCACTTAACTCAGTGGGTAAAGGTCTGAAGCCTCCAATTCAAGTCCAATCCGGTCTCCAAAGCACAGTCCAGTCTTCCCAGTCTTCTGTGTCCTCCAGCAGAGTCCTGGCAGTCCCCTTCTCCTGTAGGTCTGGGTCAGGTAGCCTTCTTGGTCTGGTTCCCTCTGGGTCAGGTAGCGTCTCCCTCTGGGTCAGGGTCCGGGTTTCCCACGTCCTACTTCTGGCTCTCCTTCTGGGTCAGCGTCTGGCTCCGGCTTCCGGCTGGGTCAGCGTCCCGCTCCTCTCCTTTGGTCCTTCTGAAGCTGCCTTTTATCCTTTGTGTTCCATTAAGTGCAAATGCAGCTCAGCTGTGAGCTACCTCCTTAGCTCATTCAAAGCCCCATCAAGGTCAAATGAAGCTCAGGTGTCCTACCAGGTCTCCATTGGCCTTGATTGATTACAGCTGTGGAGCCAGCCCTGCCCTTCCCAGAGCTATCAAACAGCTGTCAAAACATGGGATCACTGTCAACACCACATCATCCACCTGATGATCTTCTGATCTTCCATTACAGGAGCCAGATTGCGAAGCGGCCACCTCCAGTGCCTCCTCCTTCTCTGAGAGAACCCAGAAGTGAAATCAAGACATTATGTGACAACATGACATCACTGCCCGGGGTGCTGGGGCCAGCAGTGGCTTCCAAACCGTGCACCGTGGTGCAGCAGAATGTCCCAGCCACCCCTCCTACAGGCTCTCCTGGGCACTGCCATCTTGGATTTTGTAAGATTTGAGCACCAGCATCTTGCAAGGTTTGGGCTCCACCTTCTTGTATCTCATGCAATCTCATGAGTTCCAAGATGGTGGCTCCTGGCTGAGCTGGGAAGAAGGGGTGCCGTGACCCTTGTAAGTTTGGGAACCACTGTATGAGAGTAATCTTTTTGTTGAGCTACAGTACAACCAAATTGGATCATGCCATGTCATTTTGATTTTCAGTGTCAGATACTTAATCCACACACCCCTTTCCTTAAATTGGTCATAAATATTCATTCTTCCCCCACTGCTTTAACATACACTTTAGAAATGGGTTATGTCAGAATGCCAGATGCAAGGGAGGGCACCAGAATGAGGTCTCTTGTTATCTGGTGTGCTCCCTGGGGCATTTGGTGGGCCGCTGTGAGATACAGGAAGCTGGACTAGATGGGCCTATGGCCTGATTCAGTGGGGCTGTTATGTTCTTATGTTCTTACACAGTTCAAAATCACCTCAAGGGAAACTCACCATCATTACCCAACAGATTCCTACAGGAGAACTAAAGTGGAACCTCTGCTGAATGAACTTTTAACACTATGATCCAAACCAGCGATTTTTAACCACTCTGCTGTGACGATGGTCCACAGGTGTGCTGCGGGACTTTGGGGAGGGTCATTTATTAGTAGGGCAATTGGGAGATTTAAGCCCCTTACCAGTAGCATAGTATGCCTTGTCAATGGACAAAAAAACTGATGGTGTGCCTTGACAATTTTAGCGCCTTATCATTGTGCCATGAGATGAAAAAGGTGAAAATTGCTGATCTAAACCAGTTCATATTCTTTCATTAAAAAATAACTTAATGGGAGGCAATAAGAAATGCCAGTATGCAGTCTCAGATGTGATTCATAGTTTGCTTGAGAACCAGTAGATGGCATCAGACTATAAGACAATTGATTGGGTGTCATTTAACAAAATACCCTATTGTTTCTTATTACTAGCAAAATGTCTGTCATTGTGATGGGCATGGTATGTGTGGAAGGAAGGTCTGCTGCATTAGAAAGGTCTTTAGAATGAGTGTATATGCAATGATCCCCAAGTAGCCAAGAAGTCCAGTATGCACGGAAATTCTAACATATCTGCTGAAGAGGGCAAGTTGATTAACAATTCTCTATCACGCATAATTTTTCAGTAAGCTCTGGTTCTCTTGGAATGCGTCCGTGTGCCTTGGCAACACCCCAACATGCAGGACTTTCTGCAAATATACAGTATTTCAAGTATATGGTACAGTAATTACCAATTTGTAGAAGATTGGCTAAATAAGAGCATAGAAAAAAATGATCACTGCATGCTGGATGCTAATCTTCAGCTCAAAATAATCTTCAACTACCAGGCCTAATTTTTCATTCAGTGATTTTAAATTTAAAAAAATGAATTGATGTTTTAAAGTTCATGCAACATGCATTAACATCTCAGAATGTCTTAGTGTCTGAAATGCCTGAAATGAACATTTATTTAACTGCCTTTGTGAATTCTGCTGCTGTGTATTTGCCTGGGTGATGCCCTAGCTACATAAGTGGGACTACAATTGCATGTACTTACCTGGAAGTAAATCCCACTGAATACAGTGGAAGCAAACATGCATTGGATTGCACTGTAACAAAATTAAACAGTCTTGAACCTGAGGAAAGATCCATTCTGTGGCAATTAAGGCTGTAATCCTAACCTCACTTTCCTGGGAGTAAGACCCACTGAACACAATAGACTTACTTCTTAGTAGATCTGGTTAGGATTGTGCCCTAAGGATAACATTTGTCAAAATTCTGACCAACTGGGCTAATGCACTAATGCTTAAGGGAAGTATGTCAACTGAGCCTTTAAAATGGGCTGGAAGAGAAATTCAAATTTATACATTTCAAATTCCAAAGTTAACATAGAGTGTATAAAAAAAAAGTATACACAATTGAATGAGCTCAAATTCATACACACTTCACTGCAGAACACGTTCAACACTCAAACACCTAACAAAAGCAATTCAAGAGATGTGTGGAGCCATCCCAGCACATTCGTTGTCGGACGTCTGCAGATTTCATAGGACAGTGTTTCCCAACCTGGGGTACATGTACCCCCGGGGTACCTGCCAGAACCTTTAGGGGCACTTGAAAAAGAATTGAATAATGGTGGAAAAAAGGCAGGCCATATGATACACTCCCTGATTACCTTTTCAGAATGTTTGAGAGTGGGCTCTGAATGTAAACAGTACACAGAAATGTCCACAATCTGCATGGCTTCTGACTCCCTTCAAAGTTCCTATTTTATTTCAAAAGTGATGGCTGAAGAGTCATTATGCACTAATGGCTAGCATAATCATATCTGGTGGCTTTAATTTAAAGGGAGGTTGATGAGAAAGAAGGAAAAATCAAATTAGAAGTGAGAAGACAAAACACAGAGACATGCAACACAACATACTGAGCTAGATTAACAGAGTGATACAGTCCATCAGTATAGCACACAATTCTTTCAAGGAAGTAATCTCTTGCAAAGGACCTAGGTTGAAAGGAACATTTTAGGAAGTTAATGTGCTTCTGTGGTTGAGATTAGAACACAAAGTGCTTGCTCTTGGAACTTTGTCTCTAAGGAAGCAAATGTTACTCCACCCTTTGAAAGCTGCTCACTGGGGTTTTTTTGAAACTGGACTGCAGCATTCTAATGTGACTGCCTTATCATATCCATATCTGCTTAAATTTTTGATAACACCATTCAGATTTCTTCTGTGGCTTTGTGCCAAACCTCTTCCTGAGCAGCTAGTTGATCACAGTAGCCAATTCCAGCAATGGCATAACTACTTTGCTTAGGTCATACAAAATCAATACAGATGAAGTGACTGTTCATGCTATAAATATGCCAATAACTTTCAAAGCATCCTCCAGAGCAAGGACCAAATATTGTCTTTTAAGTAGCTCATTATTTATTTATTACTGGCTTTGTTGTGTGGCTGTCATGAATCCAGAAGAGCATAGAATAAGCATAGACTATAGTCCTGAATGAAGACTTTAACTTCCTGAGAATTCCAGCTTTCATTTTAAAAAAAAAGTTTCTTGAGGTGATGGTAGCAAAGATAGTTTTGAAAACATGCAAGGACAATGCCTGGTGAAATCTCCAAAGTCCGACAGGCACTCAATAGGATTTTCTGTGTTTCAGCGTGTGAAAATCCCAAGTTCGTCTTCAAATGGCAGAGGTCACTTTTTAAAAAAAATGGTCTAGTGGCAATTTTGTAGCTGGGTAATACCTACACTGCAGACTGTTTGTTTTAAAAGTCAAGGCTTTTCTCTCCCTATCATACTCATTTGTTCCTCTATGGTATATAAACACAATGTAAATGTACAGCTTGACTGTGTGAGTTTCTGGGGGAAAGAAGTGAGAAGTGGAGAAGAACAGGTAGCAACACACTCCTAGGGGAGGTGGTGATAGTAAGCAGCTGCTACTATAGCAGCAGCCCCTCAGCTAATAATATAATATGAAAACATGAAGCTGTCTTATACTGAATCAGACCAATAGGTCATCTAGCCTTCAAGGATCTCTCAGGGTCTCCCAGATATCATGCAGAGGCTGCACCTAACTATTCTACTCCAGATCAGTTTTCAACTGGCAATATCAGGGACTGGACCAGAAAATTCATGCAAAGCATGCGCTTTACCAACAACCTCTGGGATAAGTTTTGCCTTGCTGGATCAGACCAAAGGTCCAGAGAGTTCAGTATTCTAACAGCACCCAGTTAGAAATCACAATGGTGCTCAGAAGCAGGGCATGAAGGCAAGAACCATCCCTGCTCTTTATCACCAACATTCACTAGATGACTGAGAGACGAAAGACTTCCCTGCTGAGAGTTTCTGACACTTGATCCTAGGTTTCTCTGCTGTGCAATGTGTGAATTGTTGGCCTAGCACTCAGATACAAACTTGTAAAACCTCATCTGGCGTCCTGTAGTGAGAAGAGAGAACAAGAGACTAGACTGGAAAGATTTTGTAAAGAGGAAGAGACTTCTTTTGTTTTTTTCTTCTAGGCTGCTAATGTGTCACACATTACTTACATTGACATGTGTAGAAAACATGTGGGCTGGCAATAATTTTTGTGAGCAAATAACTTTTTATTATATTTTCATGGATTTCTCAGATACTAGGTATCTGAGGTCAAGTGTCTCACTAGAGTAGCATCTTACCAAAGCTGGCCTACTAATGAGGTTCAGGCCCCAATCCTACCCCCCCCCCACCGTTTACAACAATGCAGCCATGCCAATGGGGTTTGAGTGGCATCCTGATTGAAGAATCCAAGATCGAATGAGTAACCCAGAATACCATCCTGAAAATCAGCATATATCAGTGTTTCTCAAACTGTGTGTTAAGACCCCACTTGGTGGGCCACCTGATGGGTCACAGAAAGCTGGGTGTTGCCATCTTGGAAGCTGGCAAATGGCGAAGCTGGCTGTGGATGTTCAAAAATGGCTGCTGAGAGCTTCAAAATGACTGCTGATGGCTTTAAAATGGCCACCACAAATGCAGCAAATAGCTCCAAAATGGCCAGGGATAGGCAAGAACAGGGAGTGGATGCCAGGATGTGAGGTACTTAATCCCTCTTTCTGTTACCTCAGTGTTTCCCCAACTGTGGGTTCTGATTGTTAATGGGTCATGAAACTTACAAGCTCAAAACAGGCAATTAAAATGTACTGAGCACTATGGGCAGGAGGTCTGGTCTAGAGGGTAGAGCCTCCGTCTGCCTGAAGATAACATCCACAAGGTCGCCAGTTCGAGGCCACCGGCACCCTGCGACCTTGGAGCAGCTGACAAGCTGAAGCTGAGCAATTCCATCTGCTCTGAGCGTGGGAGGATGGAGGCCAGAATGTGAAGCCAGATCGGATTGAAACACCTTGAATGTAGTAGTTCTTGAAAGAAAGAACCTTCTTTGAAATTGTAAAAATCCCTATTTAAATAGGGATTTAGATAAAGCCTGCCTATGTAAACCGCCTTGAATAAAGTCTTGAATAAAGACCAAGAAAGGCGGTATATAAATACCTATTATTATTATTATTATTATTATTATTATTATTATTATTATTATTATTATTATTATTAATAATAAACTGAAATAGCTGAACACATGTATTTACTTGTGAGTAGATGAACATGCCTTGGTCCATTGCAAAGGGTAGACTGAGAGGAATGCAACGCTACCAGAATGGTCCTGATCTGATGAAATTATGTCCCCCAAAACACTCAAGAAGCAAGACTACCCCTCTAAGCTGACAAATGTATTGAGCCTTATGGAAAGCAAAACTAAGCATGTTTGTGTTTAGTTGTGAGTAAGCAAATGTGCCTTGGCTCCTACGGAAGATTGGGCGAAGGAGAGTGCAAGGCCACCACAATGGTTCCCACCTGAAGAACATGGAGCTAAACAAATGCTCCAGAAGGCGGCCCCTGCCCCACCATAGTACAGGAAAAAGGATAAGAGACTTGAGCTGGTAAGGTGTTTACTTATTTATTTTTAAATCTTGTGAAGCTAGGTAGGTCCTGATGGTGTGTCATTTTTAAAAATGAGCTCAGGTGCTAAAAGGCTTGGGAACCACTGCTTTATTAGAAAGGGTTGTTGTTTTTTCCATACTCCTCTTCCCCACTCCCCCAGACAGTGGAGCTCCATTTCCTTTCCTCATAACTATGGGGTTTTAATGCTGTTTAGGGAAGCTTTGAATCTCAATCCAGCCCAAATAAAAAACATGATGAATTTAAAATTTTGTCACAAATCACACTGAACTGGTTTAAATATAAGCACTTACACTAAACTGGGCACTTGGTAGGGCTGAAAATCTTGCTGACTTCTGGGGGGTGGGTGGGTGGATGGATTTGAGACTATTGCAGGCAGGCTGCAGAGATAATTCACTTGGTGGAATAGGCTTCCCCATCTAATCTCTTCTTCTTTATTTTATTTTAATTTCATTATTTAGAATTATTTATTTTAATTTATTTAATTATTTATAACCTGCCTATCTAGGCTAAATGGCACAATTTCATTGCTTGCCATGGGCAATTTCAGTGCTTGCTGCATACTCAGAAAGGTACTTCCTGCATGATGATGTCACTTCTGGCCATGACATCATCATCATCATCATCATCATCATCATCATCATTATTAACTGTATTTATATACTGCTTTTCAACTAAAAGTTCACAAAGTGGTTTACAGAGAAAAATCAAATGACTAATGGCTCATCACTTCGAGGTTAATGACATCACTTCTGGTGGGTCCCAAACAGACTGACATTTCTATAAAGTGAGTCCCAGTGCTTAAAAGTTTGAGAACCATTGGCATATATTGTTCCATGGAAGACCCATTCAGACCTTCCACCCTCTTTCAGTCAGGGAATGGGTGAACTGAAAATGGGTTTGTGCCAGTTAGCCCTGATGTTGGTACACCTACCAATCCTATCCCCTGACCTCCACATGTCGTTGTGAAAGTCTGAAAGGGGGAGCTTAAACATGCATAGCGGTATGCTATGTGCCCCCCAATTAGACCTTTACTGCAATGCATGGTGGTAACAGACAGGAATAATCTCACTTTACTTTCATGTGTTATATGAAGGCAGCTGTATGTGTGTCTGAGTAGGGCTAGAGAAACACATCCATAAATGATCTAAGACAGAGAACGAAAAGCTATGGCCCAAATACACTGAAATTACTTTTGTTTTGGCAGGATGACACAAAACCCAAAGAATAACAACCCTAGAATACTAGCCTTGAGAAATCCGGTATTAATGGCATGAACAAACTCTGGTCTAATTTAGTGGCAGGTTGCTTGGCACAGTTAGCCTCACTCAACAATCAATATACCACCATAATTCTACAGTATTGGCTTGTCCTTTAGCTGGTAGAGCCAATTCCTCTTTGGAAAGAAACTGCGTACTGAACCATCAGTGAAATGCTTTACAACGATAACAGACAACACAACTCACAGGGAATATTAATGTACTGGGTTGAAGACTTCAGTTCTAGATACAATGACTCTTGGCAGCAGAAGAGTCAATGTTCTTCAAGGTTTTTAAGCTTATCAGCCTAAAGCTTTTTATTACTAGGAAACCCAATATTTAGAGGGCTATGACTGATAATGGAACTAGTAATTATAGTAAGACCAGTTCAAAGGATCTGAGTTTTGCTTAGTACTATGAATTAATGCTGGTCATCTAGAAATTAAGTCCAGCTGAAATGAAGCCTATTTAATACACAATTGCATCAGCTCATACTCATACTCATCTCTTGTTGCCTTGATTTCCCCCTTTCTTCCTTTTCCTCCTCTCCCTTTCTTGTCACCTATTGGTGACAAGTTTTTTCAAATTAACTTATGCTGATGCCCAGGGATGCCCTGCTGTGGTTTCCCTGTGCCTCAGAATGACTCATAGGGGCATAAAAACGTCACTTCCAGGTTACCCAAGAAACTGGGAGTCATGTCTTTTTGCCCAAAATAGGCATTCTGAGGGTTGGGGAGGCTGTGTGTGGTCAGGTTCAGAGGGTTTAGTGGTGCCCAAATCCACAGATTTGAACATCTGAGGATTTTGGTATCTGCGGGGGACCCAGGAACATAACTCGCGTGGCAGGGTGTACAGCTTGTCTATAACCCGGGAGCTGTGTCTGTGTTGGTTAGGATTGGCCCATTCAATGTCCAGCACATGCTGGAAGGCTTCTGGGAAGGGCACGACCGTGGGCTTGACTGGGCCCTTGGGAAACAAGCCATGTAGGTTTGCTGAGGTGCGCCCTTCCTGATTGATTCTGTGTGGCATCGCCCTCAGGAGCAAGGTTTAGTGACTGGGAAGCCTTGCCCATTACTCTGGGGAACAGGTATATAGGGAAGAGCCTGTCCACCTTCTGGGGCAGTTCACTATCAGCATCATTGCCAGAGAGTTCCCCTTCCTCCTTCCCAGAGCCAGATGTGTGGGAGGAGGAGAGGGAGGGAGAGAAGGAGGGGGATCTGGACCTCCCCTTGGCTCCCCCCCCCCGTGCCTCTTAGAGTGCTTCTGTGCTGCTCTCTTGGTTTGCTTGGGCTTCTTGCCCCTCTTTCTGCACTTGGATGTGGAGGGGGGAGACCCCTGAGCTCTCACTGGGGGAGGAGAGGGAAGAGGATAGGGAACTAGGTGATCTATTCCTGGTCTTCTTAGACTTCTTAATTGTCCTATTAATGAGAGAAGGCAGCTCCTTTTTTAACATCCCCCCATGGCTTCCCTGACCATGGCAGAAAAATCCAGGGGGGAGGGGGAAGTTGTCTGGTCCCCTTTGGTAGAAGGACCTGGATTGGGGCTGTTCCCTTGGGGCCTACCATCTGTCCCCTAACCATGTCCCAGGGGTCCCATGGATGGGATGCCTGCCAGAGGCTGCCCCTCCATGCTCTTACACAGTTTGCTAGGCTGGAGCTGCTCCTTTGTGGTTGGGATGCTGCTCCTTGGTTGGTTGCCTGGCTGCTCTATTCCCGAGTAGCCTTCCCCTCACAGCCAGAGGCCAGAGTGGGAGGTGCCTCCGGGGTCTAGAACCGCACTGGAGGAGGCCAGGCAGCGTCCTGCAGCCTGCGCTGTGGCGCTTTCTCTCTTTGCCCCCAGGGGCTCGCAGCCATGCTGGAAGGGATGAAGGAGCGCTGTGCGTGGTTGTGCTGCTTGCCTCTCTCCCCACGCGCACCTGGGGCTGGCACATGGAAGGAACTCCGGGGCCTCAAAGCCTCGCCTGAGGAAGGTGGAGGTGCTCTGTGCGTGGTTTCCCCTTCTTCCCGCACTCAGCTCCCCCATGTCCTGCGTGGGAACGCTCTGGGGCCTCTGCCGTGCCAGAGAAAAGGTGGGAGAGGCGAGGCGTGCTTGATGCGTGGCCTCTCTCTCTCCTCCCGCAAGCGATAGTATGCATGCAGAAGGCACCTCTGGAGGCTAAGGTGGGGGGAAGGAGGGGGGAAGGAGGGGGAGAAGGCTTACCCCTGCGGTGGCCTGCCCAAGGGAAGCGCTCGCCTGCAGGGATACTTAAACACCCCCCCTGCTGTAGCTGTTGCGCCCCAAAGGGCTGGTGCTCTCCTGGCTGGCCTGCTGCAGCTGCCGCCCATGAGGCAGGGCCCATGTCAGTCAGCTCACAAACCCCTGATGCTGCCCCCAAAGCAGGCCCAGTCCCTGCCTAGGAATAGGGACTGGGTAGGGAAGTGCCATGGAGGAGAAAAAGATGGAGGCCAGGGAGAGATCTTCTTGAAGAGGAAGGAGGAGAAAGGTCAAAAACGCTAAGCTCTCTGGAGCTAGCAAAAACCCGACCTGTCCCTTTGAAGAGCCAGGACCAGACTGGGACTGGGACCCCTCTGGTGGAGGAGACAACCTCAGCAGTCCGGCTCTGTCTGTGCAGAGGGAGGGGCATCCCACACAGTACAGAATTAACCCCTTCCTCTTCCAGAGAACTTTAGATTTCAAGAAATCACATTTTTTTCTTCCTTTGTATGAATTTTCAACTAATCATAATTTTTTTTTTTCTATTTCAATTATATCACAGTTTTTTACCTGCCATTGCAGACTCACTGCACCTGATTTCCATTTTATGTAAATTATGCTCTTGGCTGTAATTAATAAATACAACATCAGCATCTTTTTTGAGACCACATATTCTTTCTTTCTAATAATTTAAAAGTGCTCTTGGTGCATTAATGTATAATTTGTGACCAATTATCAGATTAATTTGATTAAGATTTCTTGTTAAGTAACAGGCAACCAAATCCTAACCAGTGCTTGGTGCAGCAGGGTTGCACAGCCCACACTGTATCCAGTGCTGCAATTAAGCAGGTTGGAGGTCTCCTCAGAGTAAAGAGACTTTTCCCCTTTACTTCGGGTAAAGCCTTAACCTGCTCAATGGGGCTACTCAAATCTGAGCCAGAAAAATCCCTGGCGCAAGTCTGAGAAGCCCAGTGTCGTGCTTTCAGGCCTGGGAGGAGGTATAGGATTTGGCATAAGCCAGTGCCACCGATCCTGCCCCACTCCCAGGCATGAAGTTCCCTGCTCTGCCCTCATCCACTGTCACACCTCCTCCCTGCCCCTGTTCCACCCTCCCCCTGCCCCTACACTGCGCAGCAGGAGCTTACCTGCTCCATTGGGCATAGTATCTGGATTCCACACTGGTGGGACAGTGCAGTCTACTCACCAGGTGCTTCAAATGTGCTTTATGATAAGTTTGGGACACCCTAGGCTGGTGCAGTGGTAAGATTAGGATTAGGTAATATG
Source organism: Tiliqua scincoides (assembly GCF_035046505.1). NCBI lineage: Eukaryota > Metazoa > Chordata > Lepidosauria > Squamata > Scincidae > Tiliqua > Tiliqua scincoides. Next base: position 97,056,943 of record NC_089824.1, on the reverse strand, counting down.
GTAAGATTAGGATTGATTAGGTAAGATTGAACCATTAGGCTGCAATCCTATATAGATCTTCCTACGAATAAACCCCATTGTAAACAATTGCCATGTATTCACTTCTCTGGGGAAGAGCAAAGGTTTAATTATTTATTTCAATTGTATATCTTCCTGTGAGGAGTTCAGTGTGTCAACAATGGGATTATCCCATCTCATCCCCAGAGTACTCAGAGAGAACACAAACTCTCAGGTCATCAGAGAAGGCCTTTTTACAAGTGCCGCCACCCAAGGAGGTTCGGGGGGCGGCGGCAAGAAATAGGGCCTTCTCAGTAGCGGCACCAACGTTGTGGAACTCCCTTCCCCTTGACTTGAGAATGGCTCCCTCTCTTGAGTTTTTTTGGCGAGGCCTGAAGACCCTGTTCTTTAAACAAGCCTTCTGATTCCATGGCCTTTTTAACTTTTTATACATCTTTTAGTTTCTTTTTACAGGCTGGATTCCTCTATGACTTGCTGTTTTATGCTCTTTTATTCTGACTTTATTCTGACTACTGTTTTTATGGCCTCTGTTAATGTGTTTTTAATATGTTTTTATCTTGTTAATTCATGCTTTTAAAACTGTTTTTATATGTTGTGAGCCGCCCTGGGTCCCTTTTAGGGAAAAGGGCGGGATACAAATAAAATTTATTATTATTATTATTATTATTATTATTATTATTATTATTATTATTATTATTAACTTTTAATCTTTGCATTACTTTGCATTTATCTTTGTGAAAGGGAAAATAGCTTGTGTCAGTGGCTTGTGAACAATTTTCTTCTGAGTAACATTACCCAGTACTCTCTTACACAAACTAGATACTCTAAGACAGAGGTTCTCAAATTATTAGGTCTCCGGAGCCTTTTACTCCTAAATGGAGACTCAGAAAGCCCCACCAGTTCATGCATGGAGTCTCAGGGCCCCAGCCCTAAAGTGCTGGCATATGCTCAGAATGGCACAGTGCTGAGCACATGGCAGCCACTTAGAGGGTGTTCATGGAGCCCCAGGGCTTCTAGGAATGCACTTGGAGAAACACCGTGCTAAGACACACAGGATGCCATTTCAGATTTTAGTAGGAGGAAAGGAAAGGAAGAGATTTCAGACTGGGGGGGGGGCAAAATTAGCAGCAAGGTTCGAGACTAAATGGTAAAACAGACAAATATCCAGTGTTCTTTCAAAGCATTTGCTAGGGTTCCTTTTTACGTCTTATAATAAATATACAGTAGTATGCATAATGTTTTTGTGCCTTTGGCACGCACGACTAGTATACAGACCCATTTTATTGTTTACAGTGGGCAGTGTACAAAAGTAGTGAGCTGCCCAGACATACAGGTGCTCCTGAGGAAGAATCACTGGCATTCTGAAACAGGGTGATGGGCAACCTACTGTCAACTGGTACCTCTGCCCAAGGTTTCCTCCACACTGCAAAAATCCATTCCAATCCTCCAAAACTAATTATGACCCATGCAAACGTCACTTCCAAAACTAAGCAAACAAATAATGGTTGCATGATTATTCACAGTTTGGGGGATTTTTGTTTTTTTTAATCAGAAGTTCTTATGGGGAACAGTGATCTCTCAAAGCACAGGGTTAATTTCTGGGTGCATTATGCCATCAGATGCACAAAGGCTCAATCACTATATTCAGTGATTTGACTGACTGCAAACCTGCCTTGCTGCTGCTGAAGTCAAATGCTTTCATTAGAAGAAGCTATAACTAAGTTGCCTGCTCAACTTGATCGCTGAAATACGCCTCTAGCTGACTGGATAGAAGGACTTAACTGGTGATCTTTTAGAGGCAATGGGAAATAAATGAAGCAGTTATAATTCCTCCTGATTTTCCATTAAGTCAAGAAAGTTAATTATTCCACAGATGGCAGGATGGCGAATGGGACTGATGCAGCCAGCTTGCCTAGAAAGCAGAATTTTCACAACATATGCAGTGAAATGAGACAGAAAGAAAAAGCTGGCAAAAAATACATTTTAATTTCCGCATCAACTCAGATGAGAAGGTCAGAAAGGAATCAATGACCTGTGCATATCCTTGACACATGCCAAAAGCTTCATGTAAAATATTTTATCACGTGAGACAAGATGATGCAATTTCACATAGAAAGCAAGAATAAAGCTTCTGCTGATAGGAACACAGTCTCCTGCGATACTTTCTATCTTTTTCACCCTCTTTAATCAAAATAGATCAATTAAAACAAACGCTAGGGTTCTCAGCTATCATTTTACTCTCTAGAATGATAACGAAGACGAACATCATTTTCATTATCCATTTAATATATTTCAGGCAAAAAACATTACTTTTGAGCAATTTTTCTCTTTCCCTAAAAACAGAACAGTATGCCACTTGCCAAAACTCTTTGCAGGAAGTGTACCATAAGACAACTCCAAAGTATGAAACACTACCACTCTATTCTGCACAATGGTGCACACAAAACCCTCCCATCAATGGTGACATACTTTAGAGCAGCAGTTTCCAATCTTAGGAGCCCACAGATCACTGAAGAAAAAATTGGAATGGTCGTTGATCACATTTAACCCCATAAATTTGTAATAATTAGAGAAGTTTTATAAGAGATTTATTATTTATAGAAAAGATTTGTGGGTTGCTGGTTTTATTGTTGGCTGTGGACATTCTACGCCCTCTGTTGGTCTGTTGGGAAGTGCTTGCTCAGCGAGACACTGGAAACAATTGAAGGCTACCTTTTTTTCCTGAGACCTCATGGACCACTTCTCAGGGTCGCGCAGACCATCAGTGGTCCGCAGACAATGGGTTGGGAACCAGTGCTTTAGAGTCTTTAGTCTACTTGACCAAGGAACATGTAGCAGTGCAAGATTAGGCGGGTAGGAGAACTATGGTGAAATAATCAGAGCTCACTGGCTCTTCTGCTTCTGCAGATGCATGCCACAAATCTCCATTATCTGACCCTTCTGCTATAAGCTGGCTACCCACAATGTAGGTCAATGTTTTTTAAACTGTGTTCCAGGGGATTGTAGGGTTCCTCAATAACTTGTCAGGGGTTCATCAATTAAAATATTAGTCATGGTAGGCAGCTTGCTCACTACAGTAGGCCCTTAGTATCCATGGTGGACCCTTTCCAGGACCCCCTTGGATACTGAATTCCACAGATAATGAAATCGGCAGGGGGTACCAAGGCACAATTACCGACCTAGAAGGGGCATGCAGCCTCCCCGCCTCTCAGAAACCTTCAGGATATGACAGAAGTAACTCCTGGTTCATGCCAGCAACTTCTGGTTGCATCCTAGAGGCTTTTGAGGAGGCTGGGAGGCCACATGTGACCTCCCCGTGCCTCAGAACACCTCAAACATAACCAGAAGTTGCCGGCATGAACCAGAAGTGACTTCCAGTTGCGTCCAGGACATCCACTAAGGCCCACCAGCCACAGGCTCAGTATTCATGGATAATCAAATCCGTAGATGCCAAGCCTGTGCACAAGAAGGGCCCACTGCACTACTGACTTTCCCCTGTAATACCAGAGGGTTCTGAGTATCTACAGCAGTGTTTCTCAAACTGTGGGTTAGGACCTACTTGGTGGGTCATGAGCCAATTTTAGGTGGATCCCCATTCATTTCAAGATTTTATTTTTAATATATTAGACTTGATGCTACCATGGTACGTGACCGCATTTGGGAAAATGTTGTAGACCTGTACTTTTAACAAGCTACTATGTACATTCTTTTAACAATGATAGTAAATGGGACTGACTCCTAGGTAAGTGTGAGTAGGATTGCAGCCTAGGATTGTTAAAAATTTTCCTGCTTGATGACGTCACTTCTGGTCGTGACATCACTTCCAGTGGGTCCTGACAGATTCTCATTCTAAAAAGTGGGTCCCGGTGCTAAATGTGTAAGAACCACTGATCTACAGTATGAGATGTCTCACTAGGCTAAATCCTAACTTCAGTTCATCTAGTTTCTAGTTCAAGTCTTGGATTCCTTGATACAGAATGTGCCCATTACTTTGTTCACATCAAACTACTTTCATGCCTGCACTCGCTTTGCACCACCCCTTCCAGTTGCTTCCAACAGACTGATTTGTTGTAGTTCCAGATTACACTGTTCTGTTTCAAATGCTTCTTTGGAAACTACTACAGACCATGTTCTGTACCCTACCAAGTTTCACAGCAGAACAAGACCAGGCTAGCATTCCTGCTCATTCCATATCATGGAAAGATGCATCAATGAAAAAGCAATTCTTTAACATCCCTTGAAGCATTTTGCTGCTTCAGGCAGCTTTGTGATCGTCCTTATATAAGTTGTGCTTAAATGACAATCTAGCTTAAATAATTAGTTCCATGCTCTGTTTGTATTTTTAGTATGCAATTTCCCTTAATTAACTATGAAAGAGGATGCTAATTACTGTTGTCATTTCATTTTAAACCAGTCAAATCAGTTTCAAAATGGATATCCATTAATGTTGTTTAGAATACATTTCAAAATCAGATGACCTAGGTGAAAGGATTTCAAAATGAGCAACACTCAAAAAGGCCATCTTTGAAGCAGGTAGAAGAATAACTTGGGTCTACTGTATGGACCCTGTATGTCATGTTAAAATCATGCAGTGTTTTGTGGCAAGATTAGCATTGTGCAGCTGCTTTAATTTTCTACTTTATTAGTATTTTTTGCAGAAGACACAAGCACCACAAGGGAAGGGAAGTCAAGAAAGGGACGTGCAGTTCTGTGCAGGAGCATGTTCCCTACAGCACACTGGAGCATTTTTGCTTCTGCACAAGCCTATTCGTTTCCTTATCTGCATTTTGCAGCAGACTACTAGACATTAATGAGAGATTTCGTGTTCATACCAATTACTTGAAATATTTAACATCCCTCTTAAGGTGCATTTACACTTCAAAGAAATGACTCACTCTAAACATTCTGCTAGGCTACAATGGGGAGGGGGCAGTTTATCCTTGTTTGGTACTATTAGAGAAAAATATTTTCTATTATAGCAAAGATCTTATCACTTTAATTTTTATTACCTTGCTTTCTGCACAAAGTGTTTTGGCCAGGTTCGTTTCATATATTTGTAAGGCTCCTTATATCAATACTCATGATTGCTGGTGGCCAATTAAACCAGACACACACATGTGCAGTTCCATTGGTCCCATCTGTTCCAAGCTAGAACCAATTCTCCAGCTCCAGTTTTTTAACTACTGGGGAAGCTCCAGGGGCTTTTGAAAAAGCTAATATTTTAAAATGGTTACACACTGAACACAATGGATAACAGCAATCCAAGATGCTTAAGAATCTATGGGCCTAAGAGTGAAAATAGTTATTAATTTAGACTCTAAATTTTAAGGTAAATTCTGTATCCACCAGTGTCTAGTATTGGACCAAATAGACTGGGATTACATTTTGACAAAGACCTCCTCTATCATTATCTTCTGGGAAGAACTCTCAACCTAGTTTGAGTCCAGGGTGAGCATAAATACAGTACACACCTCTCTCCTGCCACATGAGAAGAAAGTAACAAGTGGGCTAGATTGAATTCTGTTTATTGGAACACAGAAACACAGTTTTTGCAGGTATGGACTGGGTAGTGAGGCAAAAACTGCTTCCAAAGAAATGCATAACTACTTTCTTCTTTTGGTGAGGAGGAGAGGAGAGGAGTACAAGAATTCACATACCAAGGTGAGAGTTTTCCTCAGAGTTGAATGAGCAAACCGATCCTTGTTTTAAACTGGTATTTCACTTGGAATCTCTCTAGGGTTAGGAAAGTTTTCTTCTCCTAAAGCCCTGGTGTTTTCCATTCTCTCTTTGATTTATAAAATAAAAAATAGGTTGGAGTCCCAAATCTGCCCGCAAGCTAAATCCTAAAATATGAAACCTGGAGCTAGGAAGTGAAAAGGGTTTATGTGGGTGTTTGTCTGTGAAACCTTTCATGGCCTTCAACATCTCTCTCCAGCTTAGAGTAGGAGAGGGAGTAGAGATCTTCCCTATAGTTGAACTACACTTCCAAACACAGCACAATTGCAAGGATGTTCCCACCCACATCCCTGCTTGAAACTGAAATGAGGGTGGGATGACTCTCGTTTCACTCCACAGAAGGTGCTGGAAAGTTGGCCATGGCAAGGGTAATGAAAGGAACTGTAGGCCACTAACTATATTTAAAATCTTAATGGAATGTTTTATAACTGTCTGCAGTGATGTGATTTTCTAGTGATGTATGGTCGGTTGGTCAGTCGGTCTGTCCCTACAACCAATTAATTTTGCATTAAGAATTTAGTTGTTTCCTGAAAATAATCTTCAAGTAATTCAAAATCAACACATCAAATTTAAGCATAATTCCTGCTGCTTGAAAAATACCGGTAACCTTTACTACTTGGATCCAATACTCTTGGACACAGGGAGAGCCTCGCTGGGCATGACTTGAATTTTTTATGTACAGGGATTATGTGTCTATGTGCACATGCAAGTGGAAGAACATTCAGATATGCATATCCCCATGCACCTGCAGTATGGTACAGAGGAGGAAAAGTGTTACCACTTGATTATGCTGATTGTATAAACTGTTCCCATCTTGTCCACTCAACAGAAATTGTCTCTAGAAACATGGAATGATGTTGAGTTGGAAGTGAAAGGCATAATTCACGGCCTTTTAACTCAATAGCCCTAGAGAGCAGACCCTTGAAGTCATATATGGTGCTGCCCTTCCATCCTGCACAGAATATAAATTCAATATTCTGTTACTCATAGATAATATTTTATTACACAATCGTTTTTCAGGAAAAGAAGGCTATTTTTGTTTTTAAGAGTCTGATTTGCATCCTATTAAGAGTAAGCTCCACCCGCAACAGCCATCTGTCTATAAGCGTCACAGCTCTGTTTTCTTTTATTCAAGCTGTCATAGGAAAAGTTCAATTCTAATTTTTTGGTTGCTTAAAATATTTATTTTAGGCACTCTCATTCTGAAAGAAATGAGGCACTTTGTAGGGTTTTTTGTCCTAGGAAAACATTTTTGATGACTGTAAAAGGAAACTGAAGACGTAGGCTTGAATGCAGGTGCAAACATCTGGGCAGTCGTAGTTCAAACAGCTCTTTGTGAGGGTGGGTACTCAGCTGACCACTGATCAAATAGCAATGTATTTCTAGTCAGTTATCTGTACTGTCTTTCACTAAGTGGTGAGGAGAGATTTACAACACATCTACACCTGATAGGAATTCTGGTTTTCCCCGATAACTATATCATTCAGATCTAAAAGAAACCAAAACATGCTGGGGCTCAAACTTCACTGCACAGGTTGCATCCTCTGAAAGCCCCAGAAACATATGGCAATCTGCAAGAGATAAAAGCATATTAAAATGCTCCTCACAACTTAGTAGGACAGTGTTTCTCAATTTTTTAGGGAGATTTACTCACTAAGTAAGTTTTTGCAGGGGAGGGTAGAAATGAAATTCCCATTATCACATGGCTAAGGGGAGTGAGAGGGGTGTTTTTACTCACACAGGGCTGTAGGACATTGCAGAAGGTGCAGGAGCCCAGCACAGTCCTCCACAGGGCTCCCCTAGGCTTGGAATATTCAAAAAAAGTGAGCACAAAGCACTTCTGTTTCCAGGAGGTGCTTTGCACTTGCTTGTTTTGAATGTTCCAAACCTCAGGGAGCCCTGTGGAGGACTGTGCTGGGCTCCTGCACCTCCTGCAGCCCTATGTGAGTAAAAGCACTCCCCTCGCCCCCCTCAGCAATGTGGTAATGGGAATTGCATTTCTGCAGTCCTAGCAGATAGGGATGAAAACCGTTAGATGTTTAAAATTTGTATACAGGTTGAGACTAATTATTCGTGTGGGTTCCATTCCAAGCACTCATGTGGATGGCAAAAAATGCACTATAGCAAATCCATTTTAAAAACAAAGTTTCTTTGCTCTGTTGATTTAAAAACAGCCTTGCTGACCTTTGTGATGTAAGAGTCATTAAGAAGACAATCCATCAATCAGTCCTCCTCCAAGAGCTTACAAAGAGCTGAGAGCTTACACTCAGCCCCTCCCTTCACCAATGCAAAGGGATCACCTTTTGTGCTCAGGGGGAAGGGAGGGGTTGCCTGGAGAGAGAAGGATTGATGGATTTTCAGCCAGTTGCCCCCTCTCTCTCTCATTAAGGAGGCTATTGTTAAAGGACTGTTCAGTTTTTAAAACTGATTTTAAAGGGATGCATTTTTCCCCTTCTCCAGGGATCAGCACATTCCTTCTCATTTGCAGGGGCCATTTGCGTTGAGTCAAATCAGTGTATAAATAGGCTGGACCTGTATTGCTAAACGTTTAAACTAGCCTCACTTTGCAAATAAAGGTGGAGCCTATTTATATGCGTGAGTTCCGTTCCGTGACCCGGTGCGATTAAGAAAAAACTAAATTCCATAGAGTTAAGCAAATACGCTGCAGCCTGACACTTGGGGCTGGAAGGAAACTAAGGCAGCGGTTCTCAATTGCCTTCCCCTCCTCAGCCCTCCCCATTGCCAGCTGTCCCCACTTCTTTCACAGGTGGGATGCTGAGCTTTTAAGAGTCCCATGCATTTCTACTCAGAAGTAAGTGTGTTTCTACTCCCAGGAAAGTGTGGATCGGATTGTAGCCTGAGAGCCCAGTCCTGTGCCTGCCAACTCAGAAGTAAGTCCCATTCTAGTCAATGGGGCTTACTCCCAGGAAAGTGTGGATCGGATTGTAGCCTAAATCTCATGCTTTGGCTTGCTGGGAAGACTGGCTTGCTGGGCTGTTTTGTCTATGTAGGCTGGAGCAGGGATAGCCTGCACCATCTCAGTCTGAAGGGGAGGAATTCGGCAAACACTCCCTGGTTTTTTTAAAGCAATCCCCTCTGTTACTATGGCACCTGCCCCTGTGTGTGAGTGACAGAGAGAGCAAGAGCGCACCACCTTGTTGCATGTGTTCTGGCTACAGATGTTTTCAGCCCCCCCTCCCTTCTTCAGCCTCTTTGCTGGCTCAGGGGCTCCAGGAGTGTTACTGTTCCTTTGCAAGGAGAACCTCTTCCATGGCTCCAGGGCTATTTCCTGCCTGTGCCAGGTGGAGCCTTTTTGCAGTGTTTTGGGCTGCCTTGAAATAGATGCAAGATGCCAGCAAAGGCCAAAAGAGGCAAAGGTGTGTTCAACTTTGAATTCCCCCCACCCCATCCAAAGATAAAAAATCTGTGGATAAATAGGTTGCACCTGTACTACAGGTAGACCTTGGAAATCATGCAGGGACAGAGCTCAACGAACACATTAGGCTGGTTGCTGGGGGTGGAGCTGAGAAAAAGGTGTAGCTGGGAAAGGGCACCATTAAGTTTTACTTGTATTCTGCTACTTCTCTATTCCAGTTGTCACAAGAACAGATCATGCTCTTGCAGCAGCGGGTCAAAAATCCACTGCTTGAATATATTTTAATTACAATTTCCCTGACTTTCCCTGACCAATTTCCATTTCCCTGCCCTGACTTTCCAGAAAGTGGCAACCCTGTATTGACCACTCTTACCTGGATATGATGGCCCTCCCCATGTCCCACCTCCTCCCAAGGGTACCCATTCTCTTCATCTCCTGGTCTCCTTCCCACCAGTGTCTACCTCACTCCCCCTTCCTCCTCATTTGATTTTAGCTGAATCTCCTTTTCTCCCTCCTTGTTTCATCCCCATTCTACTCATCCACACAATTCCTAGTTCTGCTCCTCCCTCTGTCACCTCTCCATCTGTCCTGTTCCCTGCCCTTAAGTCCACCACTTCTCCCCATCTCCACCCCTCCATTTACAGAGATCAACTGAAATTTCTTTCCTTGCCCAAAGTCCTCCAATATCTTTTGATGACAACATTGCGGGGCTGCCATGACTCACTCTGCTTGTCAGCACTCCTTGCCGAAGCCAGCCGCTGCCATGCCGCAGGGCTTCACCCTGGGACAGAAATTCCTTCACAACTCTTATTCCAATAAATGGTCAGTGCTACACAGAACAGATCCTCCATATAATACAGAAATGAGGACCATTAAAGAATTTACTGTGTTGCCTATCTAGCCATATGAAAAGTGCAGCACAACCACTCAGAAATCTGAGAAAGTGAGAGGCAGTGTTCTGCTGTTCTTGCTGTGTACGAAACATACTCCCTACCTGATTACACCCTAGTAATCATGTGGTAGTAGTCATGTGGTAGTAGTCATGAGGGGCGGCTGAAAACATCTGTAGCCAGAACACATGCAACAAGGTGGTGTGCTCTCGCTCTCTCTGTCACTCACACACACACACAAACCTAGTAGTCATGTGGTAAATCTTTAAGTGGCCACTAACCAACTGCAGACAACAATTATGGCTACCCAATTCAAAACACAATCAATTTATTTATTTCAGATTAAATGATGAATGCAACCATAAAAAGGAGATAGGCAATATCTTACATTTTACCTCCTCCCCTTCAAAATGTTTTCAACATATTTTACATTGTTTTGTTTTTTCAAATCCAGAGAGGAGGGCCTAGGAACAGGCATCTGTTGAATAAGAGGAATGAACAGGAAGAGCAGAAGAGTCTAGTTAAACACAGCAGGTCTCTAATAGCAATTAATTTATCATGCATGTTATTTTGTAAGTTCCTGTGGTTATTAGTCTAAAACCATGGCTCTCTTTAAGATGGTACGTGCAGTTGCTAAGGAAGAATTCAATTCTGTTTTATGACTCTGAGGAGAATTTTCATCTTATTTGTATTTATTTTATAAATTAATCACTTTTTAAAAGGAAATCTCTTTCAAAGGCAACATACAATAAAAAAAAATCACTAAATGAAACATCAGGTAAGTCAACTCCCAAGCACATTGGAATGATAAAATACAGAGGAGTTACAGGATAAAAATGTCAACTCATAGCCCAAAAGCTAGCAGAAAAGGAAACATATTCAAATGCTTCCTAAAGATTTAAGGGAAAGGATTAGGCAGACATCTCTAAAGAGGAATTCCTTTGAAAATTCAATAGCATGTTTACTTCTCACATTTTTATTCTGCCCTTCCTCCAAGGAGCTCAGTGTGGTGTATATTGTTCCTTCCCTCTTTTGTCTTCACAATAACCCTGTGAGGTAGGTTAGGTTGAAAAATCTGCCTTCATTCCACATGCACTTTTATCAAAGATTGCCTTCTGGGGTGATGTCACTCAAGCATTTCTATGGTTGCACTGCATCCTGGGTCTGTAGACAGACTGCTGCAAGACTAATTGTTCTCTTGCATCACATTTTGATAAAGATCAGAAGCATCTGATTCATCGTTACTGAATAGCATCTAAAATCCCTGTTCTAATTTGGAATGGAGAATAAACAAAATAAGGCAGGGGTGTCAAACTCGTTTCATACCAAGGGCCGAACAGCATTCATGGTGCCTGCTGAGGGCCGGAAGTAATATCATTAGGTAGGAAATGATGTCATTAAACAGGTCATAACCAAAAATAAAAGTACGTTTTCTCACTTAGGAACTCATTAGCTGCAAATGACAGAAGAGAAAATACACAAATCTTGATCATATTTCAAGATATGGGACAGCCCAATTTTCACATGGGCTGTCCTTGTAGCAGTAACACCTCAGCACTGCTCAGCAGCTGAGAACCTGAGGGCTGGATAAAAAGCTTCCGCAGGCCGCATCCGGCCCCCGGGCCTTATGTTTGACACCCCTGAACTAAGGATTAATTTCAAAATTTTAATAGGTCTTTGTGATAAGAAAAAAGTGATATTGCAAGATTGAAAGACAGCCATGCAAGAATACAGCAAGAATACATGTATCACACAAATATAGAATATTTGTAGCTGTGGTACCAATAACTCAGTTAACATTAAAAAATCTCAGATAAATGTTCAGGGGATTCAAGGAAAACATTGTAGATTATGGTAAAGCTATCTGATTGACATTGTAGTGGGCTAAATCTATTTGGTTTCATTTTGGGGGAAAAACTTCGTAGAGGCTACTTTCAGTAATAATAAATGATATAATGGGTTCATACACTGCCTGTGAAACTAAAAAAATGTCAGTAAGATAAACACTTGTCTTTTAACTCAGTTGCACAGGGTTCAAACAGTCTGTTGTGAAACTGGGAAATTCTCCATGACAAAGTTTGACAAACCCCTAGTTTTTACAAATGTAAGTTGCCCTGATGCTCTCACTCACTGCTGGTGCTCTCCTGTATGCTTTTTGTACACAAGAAGAATTTAGAAGATTTCATCTTGTCTGGCAAATTCCCCAGGCTCTTTCATCTTAAGATTCTTAGTAAATAGCCTGCCACCACTGTTTTCCCAACAGGTGTTGCCATGCAACATGGAGGTTTTGAGTTCACATCCTCTGGGAGTATTCTGACATCCACAAAGCCTCAAAGTATGTATCCTTCCACCTTCACTGTGCCACAAGTGAATCCAATAAAAATATCACACACATACACACACACACACGGATTGTTTTCTCTTTTTTAGTGTAGCAAAAAGACACCTTGCACGTTTAACATTTTCCAAACTGCCTTGTTGATGAGGGATTTGCAGAATCTATATATATATTGGCAACCTTCAGTCTCGAAAGACTATGGTATCGCGCTCTGAAAGGTGGTTCTGGCACAGTGTCTAGTGTGGCTGAAAAGGCCAATCCGGGAGTGACAATCCCTTCCACACAAGTGGAAGCAAGTGCAGTCTGTCCCTGGTCTGTCTCCCTGGCTATGGGCCTTCCTTCTTTGCCTCTTAGCCTCAGACTGTTGGCCAAGTGTCTCTTCAAACTGGGAAAGGCCATGCTGCACAGCCTGCCTCCAAGCGGGCCGCTCAGAGGCCAGGGTTTCCCACCTGTTGAGGTCCATTCCTAAGGCCTTCAGATCCCTCTTGCAGATGTCCTTGTATCGCAGCTGTGGTCTACCTGTAGGGCGCTTTCCTTGCACGAGTTCTCCATAGAGGAGATCCTTTGGGATCCGGCCATCATCCATTCTCACGACATGACTGAGCCAACGCAGGCGTCTCTGTTTCAGCAGTGCATACATGCTAGGGATTCCAGCACGTTCCAGGACTGTGTTGTTAGGAGTAAAAAAAAGGACTGTAGTTCAGACAGTGAGTATATACTGTACTACTAACGGCCCAATCCTACTGGGCCCAGCAGCTAGTGGCATTCCACTGGTGCAAAGGATCCATAAAGTGCACTCCAGCAGTGTGCAGGGTAGGTTGATGCACAAATGCTAGCAAGAAGATTTGCACATGTATAAGGGACACATTTCAGGCATGCTGCCTGATTCGTAACATTGGAACATTGGTCATAACATTGGAAGGATATTTTCTTCTGAATAGTGTTGTGAATGCCCATGTACTTCTGATCTATATAGAAACTATTTGATCACAGCGGTTTTTGGTGCACAGGCATCTTAAAATTGAAATGCTTTCATTATTTGTTACTTTTAAGAGAATCTTCATCAACATATTTTTTCGGAAGACATATAAATACACACACGCACAAAACGGAATACTTAATATCTAGGTATAAAATATCGACCAATTAGGCCTTATTGAACTAGTTTTATATACGCTAATTTTTGCAACGTCTTGTTAATATTATATTTGTCAGTTTCACCTCATTTTATTTTATTTTTACATTGAACCTGTAGCAGGGTTCATTACAATTTCACCTCCAGGAACTTTGTGTTAAATAGGCAGTGGGAGAAGGGAGGGTAGGTAATTGAGAAAGGCAGAGTGATGTACCATTACCAACCAAATGATAGCACCACATTTCTGATGGATATTCCAACTGGTCCAATTCTATAACGAGTGCTCTGATGGCCTAAGACCCTATACTGCTGTTACACAATGCAACTGGCCATGCAGCATGCTCTGGCTGTTGCCACAAGTGGTAAGCAGCTGGGTCTGTGCAGCGGTAGCTAAAGAATGCCCTCAAGCACTGCTAAATAAGAGCAGGGGGTGGAAGGGAGGTAGGGAGGAGGTGAAACAAGGCAGGGAGGGGAGGAATAGGGAGGAGGGAGGGTGGAGAAGAGGGTAGATCAAAGCCAGAAAAGAGGTGGCATCAGCATCACCGAAATCCTATCCCCTTTCCTTACTTCAATCCCCCAATCCAGGTCCATGTGGACTTGTGCCAGCAAAATTGGTGACAGAGGTCTCAGTAGCCCCAGCAGGCTGGCATGGGTTTATCCCAAGACAAGGGAACAAATGTCATCATTATTTTCCCCCCTATCTGCTCAATGAAGTAGGCTTGATTATTTATTTATTTATTTATTTTCCATAAATTCAGTCCCTTGACAAACTACACGTAAATTCATTGCCTGTTTCCCCTTCCCTCATAGCTCCTGCACCATAGCAACAAAATAAAATTAGCAGTAGAAAGGGGATTCTAGATAGCATGAAGTTGGGTTCTTGGGAAATTCACCTTCACATCTGAGAAGAGGGTATAATGTTGGTCCGTGTGGTCTATTGAGAACTATTTTATGCAGCAACACTTGTGACTGCGAGTGAAATCTGCCAACATGTTGAAAAGCAAGAGTGCAGTGATTCTTACATTTCAGTGCTTATGTTGCAACCAAAGCTCTCAGTTTCTAAAGCATTAGGTGTCTACAGGCTAACCACTGTTGAAAGCATTTAGCAAAATCAGGGATCCTCCTACCCTGATAAAACAGTTTTATTCCTTAAGACATTGTTTTGACAGAATTTTCTCCCTCCTAAGAAAGTGCAATGGAATTAATTCCTGATTCTCCTACTGGAAGCTTTTTTTTAAAAAAGAAGTGCAGTGTTTTATTAAGAATATTAATACACTTTTTTAATTTAAAAAGTGCACAACTTCTTGTCAATCATTTTAATGCCTTTCATTCAACAAACCTGATGAGGAGTTTTCCTATCACCATAAATAAAAGAGCTTAGAGACTTACAGCCCAATCCAAAGCAATATTGCTGCTGCTGGAATAAGCAGCCATATGCTTCCAGACTGCTGCTGCAGACGCTACGGAGGACCATGCAAACACTCTGCATGGTGGCAGGGAGAAGGCCCACTGAGTTTGGTAAATTGGTGGGGTGGATGAAACAAGATATGGCAGTGGGGAGGACTGGGGTGGAAAAGGGGGAAGGCTGGGGGTGGGTTGGAGACAGTAGAGGGTGGAAGACTTGTGCCAGACGCTATCCCCACTGGAGCGAGCCAACATACCTCTTTGTCTCTTCTGACTTGTGCCAGCTACAGACCTGGTGCAGGTCATTAGCTGGAGACCCACTGGCAAGAAGACACACTGGCAGTCGTGGGGTGTACTGGAAAATATTTTCCCTTTCCCCTCCCATAGCATGCAGCTCAGCCTGTTTTGGCGCAGCTGAATGTTATGGCAGGGGAAAGGAAAGGACTGGGCCCCAAATTTGGTTTTTAGATTAAAGCCAAACATTCACAGGTTTGAAATGTTCCTGAGAAAGTCTGACCCTTACAAGGCCCACCATGACAATGGCCCAATGTACAATGGAAATTAACATTCAACAACTCATTTTAGTCACTGCATATACAGTAATTTCATGGTTTCAACATCAGGGATGCTTAAAAGGACCTTTTCATATGCCCTGGGGTGTCACTTTCAAATTCCAACCACTAGTTGTTGGAATAGTTTCCAGCAGTGATTTTTTACCTTACTTTCCTACTTTTTAAACAAGTTCAGGGGAGGATTTGTCTCTTGATTCTCATAGCTAGACCAGTCCTAGTCACATCAAAAAGGGTAGATTAGTTAATACTTTCAAAATCAAACACTAACCATGATAGCACCAGACACAAACATGTGAATTCAGAAATGTATGGGGCAAGAAAACAAATTAAAAGCAACAATTTAATTGTTTCAAGAACCAATTGTTCAGTGTCAAGCAACAATTAATTTTATCGGATGTCAACATGGGAACTAGTCATGTGCTATGTCAGATCAGTCTCCCATCTAGCTTGGGTTACTGATCTAGCCTGGAAAAGAGGATGCTGGACCAGACGGGCCTTTGACCTGATCCAGCAGGGCTTTTCTTGTGTTCTCCCACACACCAAAGATTGTGACTGATTTGAGGTTTAGAGTAGGGCCTTGGGTCTCAAGTTCTTTATTCAGTTTTCTTTTTTTTAAAACTACTTCCTATAAGCTGATATAATAGCAACTTTCACCATCACTCTAGAAGTGGTTCAACATTAATTTGAATAGTCTAAAGAAGAAGTAAGAAGCTCTTTTAGATACCTAAGCATGCTGATTTAAAATGATTTACTCACTACAACTGCTAGGCAATACTTTTTCTGAGTGTATTTGAAAGGACATCATACATGAGGAAAGAAAACATTTTTTGCTTCTTTCCAAACACAGGACAGAAATACAAACCAAACTGAACATGAATTATGACTGTAACCTAAATTTATAGTACCAATTAAATATGTTCTAGTTGCCTTTAATACTGGATAGTCAATAGCAGCCACAATACTTTTACATGCCTTTATTAATTTCCTGTATTTTAAATTGATTGCTAGAGTTTAATTTGAATGCTACTAAAGGGCTGCTACTTCTACAGTCACTTCTCATTATCCTCAAGGGTAAGGTTCCTGGAAACCCTAGTGCAGTGTTTCTCAAACTGTGGGTTGGGACCCACTAGTTGGTTTACAAGCCAATTTCAGGTGGGTACCCATTCTTTTCAATATTTTATTTGTAATCTATTAGACTTGATGCTACCATGGTGTGTGACTGCATTTGGGGACATGTTACAGACCTGTACTTTTAACAAGCTACAATGTATATTCTTTTAACAATGACAGTCAATGGGACTTACTCCTTGGTAAGTGTGAGTAGGATTGCAGTCTAGGATTGCTAAAAATTTCCCTGCTTGATGACATCACTTCTGGTCATGACATCACTTCCAGTGGGTCCTGACAAATTCTCATTCTAAAAAAGTGGGTCCTGGTGCGAAATGTGTGAGAACCACTGCCCTAGTGGATAGCGAATTGATATTATGAGATCAATGGGGTTAGGTGCAAGGAGTACCCTCAGTGGTGTACCTAGGCCATCTGTCACCTGGGACAAACTAAAATTTTGGGCCCCCCCAATTTAATTAATTAATTAAATTATTTGCAAAACTGTGTGATTTTAACAAAGCTGCCTAACACACAGCTGCCTAAGATGGACAGCACCACATTGGACAAGCAGCACAGCAGCATATTAATGTTGCACAAAAGACTCGATTTGTGGCCCTGGACTGCTTGAGATCATAGGGAAGAACCCTGCTGAACACACTGAGAGCAACATAGATATTTATGGCATAAAACCACAAGACCAGATCTGCAGTGTTAGTGAGACACTGACAGCAAAACAGACATGTGCATGTGAGTTCACTGAAAGCAAAAGAGACTTGTGTGAATGGTTCACAAGAGAGCATGGAAACAGGCCAGGGCAAGGCCAATCTAGCATCTCTGTTTCCCACAGAAAGCAGCATAGGGTAGACACCGCTACATTGGAGAAGCAGCACAACACAGCAGCGTTAGCCATCTCACATCTGATAAATGATTTCAAGGCTACACCACTGTAGCAAGCAAACCCAGACTCCTGGGCGTGGTGAAAACCACAAGGCCAGCAAAAGAAACATGTGTGAATCAACATAAGCCAAGGCCAATTTAGTCCTGCTTTCTTTATCTCTGTTTCCCACAGATAGCTGCCTAAGTGGTAGACTAGATAACAGTGAAGGCCAGGATAGCACAATAGCGTATTACTGAACACAGCACTGTAGCAAGCAAATGCATGATTTGTTTATGTGAAACAACAGTAAGGAGCATTGGAGTTGGAGCATTAGAATAAAGCAGCAGCAGGGCCTCTGAGAAGAATTTTATCAGGGGGTATAAAGTTTCTTTTGGGCCCCTTTCCAAAGGAGGAGGGGGGCAATGGGGGCAGGCAGAACAGGGGGTTGACAGCCAAAACAGTCTTTGGAGCCCAGGTCTACCAGGATTCTTGATGCAGAGCCCAGTTCTATCCAACCATGTGGCATTGGCAGCTAAATATAGTAATATGGAAAACCAGACACACTCCTAAGTCTCCAAAATCTTTGAAATATAGAAAATCCATTGCAGAAAATTAGCATCATCAGGCTTGCACTAGAATGGACAGTGTGCTGTGTGCACCAAAATGAACTTCTGCAGCAGCTGTAGCCCCTGAACCCCTATACCAGCCATTATCAACCACTGTGCCATGGCACATTGGTGTGCCGTGAGTGGTTCACAGGTGTGCCACAGGAATTTAGGGGAAAGTCATTTATTAGTAGGGCCAATGGGGATGTGAGCCCCCATTGGCAGCATGGTGTGCCTTGGCAATTATCAAAAACCTGATGGTGTGCCTTGACAATTTTAGTGCCTTAACAGTGTGCCATGAGATGGAAAAAGTTGAAAATCGCTGCCCAATACACTCCTTCATGGTTATGGGATCCACAAGCCAAAAAGCTACTGTAGCAGGCCAGTTTCCTCCCAGATTTGATTCTCTTAGGGAGGGTCATGGATGCATTCCTGGGCCCGGTGTGCATGGCTTGTAGCAGCAGTTGCCACTTCATGCCTTTGGTTGTGCCCCCAGCATCATGTGCAGGCAGTGAGCTGAAAATATAATATCCCAAGAACTATCTGGGCCCCCTTCTTTGGTTCCTGGACCCCCTTTCTGACCCTGGGCCCGGGTACAAATTACTCCCTTTATCCTCCTCTCCTAGGCCCTGATCAGCAGCAATACTCATTAAGTTCAGGTCTTCATTTTTACTGCATATATGATTTTTAACAGCAGCCGAGAATAACAGTGTAATAATAGACACCCAATTCCCTGCCTCTCAGCAGATTATGAAAGTTTAGTGGCTTCTATTATTAAGAACATAAGAAGAGCCCCAAGATCTGGATCAGGCCAAAGGCCCATCTAGTCCAGCTTCCTGTATCTCACAGTGGCCCACCAAATGCTTCAGGGAGCACACAAGACACCAGCACAACCTGTGTCCTGGTGCCCTGCACCTGGCAATCAGAGGCAGCTTGCCTCTAAAACCAAGAGCTTGCACATACCCACAATGACTTGTAAGGTGTAATAAACTTTTCCTCCAGAAATTTGACCAATCCCCTTTTAAAGGCATCTAGGCAAGATGCCATCACCACTTCCTGTGGCAAGGAGTTCCACAGACTAATTACACGCTGGGTACAGAAATATTGGCAGGGAGGGGTGGCTGCAAAACCTGGCCACTGCTCATTTTCTCAAACAAGAAATTTTTTTTTTTAAAAGCTAAATAATCCAGTTCTGCCTCCCTCCTCCCCAAGTTATAAATGCTCAGTGGTGTATATTAATGGCCAGCAGGCGCTGTACTTCTCAAACAAGAAAATTAATATATATAAATAAGGTTTTTCTGAGAAAGCGAAATAATTCAGTTTTCTTGCCCCCCTTGCAATTGAGCAAAGCAGTACTTGCAACAGGAGGGTTTTCTTTTAAACTACCCTCCAGTTTGTGCCAACAAAGGCTGCAATCCTGCCCACACTTTCCTGAGAGTAAGCCCCATTGAACAAAATAGGACTCACTTCTGAGTAGACCCAGCTCTCTGCTGACCCAGGAAGTCAGGTGCAGCAGCATGTGGAATGAGAATGAATGAGGGTGGGGACTGCAGAAGGAGGGCAGCTCCTGATTGGCTGGCGATCAGCCAGTGAATCAGTCTGTACTGTTCCAAGAGCAAAAAGTTGAGTGGTGATTGGCTTGGGCCAGCTGGAGACTTGGGGAAGGGAGAAAAAGCACAGAGGCAAAATTAAAAAGGGAAATTAAAAGGGAATTAAAATTAAAAAGGGAAACCCAAAATAGGTGAGCAGGTGGGGCAGCCACAGAGCAACTGGACAGGAGGGCAGTGATCTCAGTGGGGGGGGGCGCGCAGCTTCAGCGCCCCTCCCCAGGCTGCCTGGCCTCAGCGCCTGGGGCTTTTGCCCAGTTTGCCCCATAGCCAGGCCCACCAGTGAGAGTACACTACTTGCCAACGGAATAATCCAGCAAAGTGCAGAAAGTAGTGCTAAAAGATCTTTGAATGCTGCAGAGACCTTCTGGAGGCTGCAGGGACCTTCAGAATGGCACCCAAGCCTAAGGCAGACCTCTTTAAAATGGCTGGCAGAAGCTTCCGCTTGCCATTTTAAAGGGGTCAGCACTGGTTGCAGGTACCATTCTGAAGGTCTCTGCAGCCTCCAGAAGGTCTCTGCATGGTGGATGAGAAGAGAGGCACGGATAATGAGAGGAAGCAATTTTGCCCCTTGCAGATAAGCAAATTCACATATAAAGAGAACTGACTGTATTTCCTACCCATCCAATCATAAATTGCTCACAAACGCCATCACTTTTGTCAAATTGCCCTCTTATGAAGCAGATGTACTACTGGTGGGGAGGGAGAGCCTGTTTTTTGTCCATAATGAATTTAACAAAATCTGAGTCCTGGAACTCGAGAAACTGCCAAGTAATCACTTCATTAGAATAAAGCCTAAGATAACAGCTGCGCTACCTCCTATGTAGCACAAAATATTCTGTCTATGAAAGTAATTTATCTAAGCTATAACATTTCAAATTCTACAGTGGGCAATGCAAGACATGGGGTCCCTACACTGAATTCCCAGCAGGATGGTATATACTTCATTGATCTCCATGGATTTCAAACTTTCCACTTTTAGGAACCTTTTATACACTTACAAGTCAGCCAAAGAACCTCTGCACATTTTCCATAGAACTCCTGCTTGTTGTAGAGCAGTGGTTCCCAACCTTTAGGAGCTCAGGGACTACTAAGGTAAAATTGGAGACACTGAGGACCACATGCAACCCACTACTCCTGTACACAAAAATTACAATTAAATTTGTAATACATGGAGAAGATTTTGTACATGCATTTGTTTCACTAGCTGCGAAATTCTTGGGTTTATACTGCTGCTCAAAGCTATGCACATGTCGTCACTAGTGTCCAACTGATTCCAAGTCACCTGCTCTCCCCTCTGCCATTAATCTGTGGAACCCCTTGCCACAGGATGTGGTGATGGCATCTGGCAAAATGCCTTTAAAAGGGAACTGGATAAATTTCTGTGATGGGTATGTGCAACCTCCTGATTTTAGAAATAGGTTACCTCAGAATGCCAGGTGCAAGGGAGTGGCAACAGGAAACAGATGTCTTGTTGTCTTGAGTGCTCCCTGAGGCATCTGGTGGGCCACTGTGAGATACAGGAAGCTGGAATAGATGGGTCTATGGCCTGATCCATCGGGGCTCTTATATTTTTAAGAGCAGAAGTGGTGGCAGCAGCAGCAACAAAATAGCCCATCGGCTGCCAGGAGGGGTATGGGGCAGAATGCAGCTGTTGCTGACCGGGCTGCCCAGCTTCAGTCCTCTCTGGCTGTGCAAGCAGGAAGTTGCTCTGCTTGCCTTCTGAGGCTACTGCCTTGGCTACTGGCCCTTTTAAGAGTCTTTCCAGGAGACAAGCAGCAGCCACACTGGTTTGGCGTGCAAGGGGGGGAGGAGTCACAGTTTGCCTTCTCAGCTCCCTTTACTGGCTGGGCTGTGAGCCAGGTCTTCCCTCAACACCTGGGAGCTCCTTTCCCACACCCCTGAATTCTTTTCTACCCTCTGTACCTTCATCCCCCAACAGGCTTTGCACACAACAGAGAGGCTGAAGACACAAGTCTTGCACAAGTTGGTGGCGGAGACAAAGGAACAGGTGGAGCAAGAAGTGGCTTCCCCACTCATCCCTCTCCCACCCACCCCCATTCGCCCCTCTAAGAATAGGGAGATGCTTTTTTTTAACCCTCAGACTACCTGCCAGCTTCAAGGAAGGATTCCTTGCAAAGGATCCAAGTCTGGATCCTGCATCTCCCAGGCAGGACAGGAGGTGCATCTCCTCCAGCCAAGCAGCCTGCCCTCTTCTTCCTCCCCGATGCAGTACCTGATGCCTGCAGCAGGCCCTGTTCTAACCCTTCTCCAGGGGTTGATCTTTTTCTTCTGCCCTCCTGGGCTACAAGTGGCTAATTTGGACTGCACTCGCTCCCTCCAGCTTGCCACTCCAAGCCCCCAAGCAGTGGAACATGGGGTAGAGAGTGGCCAGAAGCTGCATTTGCTGCAGGGGCCTGGGGGGGGAGTAAAAAGTTTTTTTTCCTCTTTGGAGAGGAAGCAATGGTGAACTCCTGGCTGCTCTCCGTCCCTTGCTCCACCACCTGCCCCCAAGTCTACAAGTATGTAAGTCTTCAAGTACCTACTGGCCTCCAACACAGTCTCAGTGCGCCTGCTGTGAGTGAGAAGTTAGCATGTGCCTGAACCAGGTGGCGGAGAAGACCGATGATCCTCCTTACCCTGCCAGAACTGAAGACAAGTCAGCCAATCAGATGCAGAACAGTGAGGAGAAAGAAGAAGAAGCTTCACCTATCCTAGAACCTCACCTATCCTACTACAAGCCTCAGCCTCCCCTGTGATTGTATGTGCTCTAACCACTTTCTGAGGGGTTGAGGCTGAACAGGGAGGCTGAACCGCCACCAGACTAGTGCTGAGCTGTGCTTCCCCAGCGATAACACAACCACCACCTCAGGTAAGAAGGTTTCAGCTTTACTTCTTGTCCTCCTCCAGCTTGTGAATCTCACAACTTTCTTTCTTTCTTGACGCTCTTTGTACTGCCATTGTTTATGTTTTAAAGATTTTGTCTTTGTACATGTAAGCCACCATGAGCTTGAGTAAGGCGGATGAATGAACTACTTAAATAAAGAAATTCATTATGTTAAATACAACTTTTAAATGTTGAAGACAAAATGGAAGTTTTTTCATTTTATTTTATAAATATTTCTTGCCACATTGCCATTTTATGTAGAATGCACAAACCCCTCAAATCTATTACATAAAAATGAAAAGAACAGAGGAATAACAGCAGTAGATTATTTATCTGGACTGGAAAAATTCATTTTATACTGTTGTGACAGTGCTTTTATCTATTTAAGCACTGTCACAACAGTATAAAATGAATCTTTCCAGTCTCTTCCTACTTTTTTAAAAAAAGTTTTGAGCTTTTCTTTTCTGGAAAAATAATTTAAAATTGAGCCTGTGATTAATAACAAGAGCCATTCCAGTTATAAAAGATCACCCAGCAGAGTTTCCATAAATGGATATTAATCTACATGATATGGTGTATCAAAGCAAGATTATATGATAGCTACCACATGCAAATTAATTAAGGAAGGGTTTCCCTGATTTTTGACGGCTAAAGGCCTTTTGAAAACAGTGACCTATTTTAAAACAGTGATCTTCAGAATGCTTTATATATACTGCTAAGTTCAAAGTATTGAGCTCTAAGGGTTTGGAAAGTTTAAATAATTAATGATCTCCTAACCAAAAGGGAGGCACTTCAAAGACAAACCTAGAGTTTTCTATTCACTTGACGAAGTTAGACAAACAAGCCGAATATGTGGAGAAGGATGCAAATACTAATGAAAAAATTTAACAGCCTAAGCCTGATATATATAATGAAATCCACTGTTGTAAATCCATAAACTACGGCAAGTAGTTAGATTATACAATACTTGTAAGAAAAAGGCTTTCCCAAGTGTCATAATTCCATACATCAATGCTCTGATCACATAACAACAACAACTTTTCCAAGTCTTGGGACAGCAGGCTCCAAACCACGGCCCATGGGCTGCATCTGGCATCAGGAATAAGCTGTCCCCGCACAGCATGGTGCTTTCTGTTCCACAGCCTCTTTTCCAGCTGATCTGCTCAGAAACTTGTGCTGGACAGCCGCTTTTGCCTGGAAATTGGGGCGCAAAGCCTACTGGGGCAAAGGGCAGCAGAAGTAGCTGGCTGGCACAGTTTCAGAGCAGCTCGGCTGGAAAGATAAGAGGCTGCACCCAGGGTCATGTAGATGAGCAGCAACGCCAGGGGGGGCCTCTTGGCCCCTCCTCTGATTGTGTCCTCAGCTGTCACCCAGCAACCAGGTTGCTTCTGGAATCAGTCTCAAACTAGCGTTCCGTCTTGTCTGTACTTGTAACAGTTGGTGCTGTGTGCCTTGGGGCTTTTGATCAGTAGCCTGTGGAGCTTAAGGAGAGCTCAGAGCTTGTGGTATTATTTGGGTCTGGGACCCACCCACTGAAGTGATGCTGGAGCCCCTGCAGCTGCCTCTGGACTTGGTCCTCATGAAGCACTTCTGGCTGATCATCGGTACCCCGGCTCTCATGACCATCACTTCCGTGGTGCTTTTCCTGCTTTGCAAGATGCGGCCAGCAACTGTGAGAGCTGGAGGGAGAGGCCCTTGGGGAGTAGGGGGCAGGCTGCGGCCCTCTCCTAAGAAACAGGCACAGAAAGGAGGAGAAAAATCAAGCTTGCCCCCCACAAGTGGGGCTCCCCAGCACTTGACCCCTCAGCCTAAGAGGGGGCTGCTTACCCAGAAGTGGTACCCTGGAGCTGTGGTTGGTGAGGGTACAGGAAGTGAGGCTTCCAAATGCTCAGAGGCACTGTTAATACCTCTCACACATTCCCAGTACAAGTTTGGGCATGAGAACTGCAGATCTTGAGGTTCAGCTGTAGTTCAAATGGGGGGGGGGAATGCACATCTCCTTGCCCTGCTTTAAGAAAGGAGAAGTGATGTGGCCTATCATTTTGATCAGAAACCCAAAGCAGGGGCCCTCACCCCGCCTTCCCTTCAGCTGCCTCCACCAACCCACCCAAGGTGTTGCTGTAGTGCAGAATGCCTGCCTTATCTAGGAAACTGCCAGAATACTGCCTTATCTAGGAGGGGGAAAGGCTGCAAAACTCCCCATTTGCGTGCATGTGTGGGGTGTGGGAGTGGGTGTTTTACCCCAAGCCATTTTTTCTTTACAAAATCATCTTTACCTCCAGCACAGTTCTGTCCCTGAGAGCCATTTGGCCTGCAGGAGGAGAGGACCAGGCTTCTCGACTCCCCTCTTCTTTTTTTTTCTTCCTCCAAAGCACCCCTTCATTGTGCCCATGAAGTTTGATGAAATGGATCTGATCTGGGAGCTGCGCAAGCGGGAGTTCATGAGGATGATCACCCGGCGCGCCCAGCAACAGCTAGAAAGAAGACAGAGAGGCTGGCCAGGAGCCAGGGTCTCTGAGGGAGAGGGGAACATGACCCCTAGAACCCACCGGAATAAAAGGAGGGGCGTGCCCCCTCTCTGAACAAGGCTGGCTGTTCCCTCCAGGTCTATTGTGTGGGCAGCAAATTTAAGCATGCTTCCACTGGAAAATTGGTTAGGATTGGGCCCTAAGGGTCACATCAGACATGAAATTTAAGCGTGCTTCCAACTTGAAGCTTTTTTAAAAATAAAACTTCCTGATTAAAGGGGCTGTATCTACAGTGCAGATGCATTTAGAATATGGGGTGCAGTTCTGGTTGCCACACCCCAAGAAGAATATTGTAGAGTTGGAAAAGGTGCAAAAGAGGCAAGCAAAATGATCACAGCATTGAAACACACTCCTCACAAGGAAAGGATAACAATGTTTAGGGCTTGTCAGTTTAGAAAAAAAGGTGATTACAGGAGGATATAATTGAGAGCTATTCAATTGTGCACAGTATGGAATGAGAGAGACGTTTCGGGGCAGGGGAGGGCGGGCAGTGGGCAACCCTGGGGGTGGGAGGGTGGGGAGCAGGAGGCGGGGCTCGGACCCAGCAATTATGCCGAATCCCAACCCCTGTTCCTGGGGAGCTTGGAGCAGCTTGAAGCTGCTCCGTTCTCCTCAGACTTGTGCCACCTCAGGAGGTGGCGCAAGTCTGAGGAGACCCATTGGGGTCTGGGTGCCTTGCTTGGAGGTAAGGGGAAAAGTGTCCCCTTACCACTTTGGGCCCCTATCCTGTGCTGGATACAGTGCAAGCGCCTTGGCTTGCCTATTTCAAGCCAATCTCAGCCTATTTCAAGCCTCAGCAATCTAAGGATTGCACCCTTAGAAAGGTAACCACATGCAGCATACAATAAAATAAAAAAAAAATATCAAATATAACAATCAATAAAATGTTAAAGGCAGCCACTAATCAAATTCAGCATATCCAACAAGTACAGCAGTAAAAACCCTTAAATAACTTAGATATTGTTAGAGGTGTTAAAGCAGACTGGGCACGAACCAACCAAAATTAAGCATTTTTGAAGTTCCACTGATTGTGTCAAACATATGGCTTTCTCTCCCATTTAAGTCAATGTGACCTCCCTGCAGTTAACCTTATCAAAGTAATAAAACAGTGAAAGTCCCAACTCCAATTTTCAAACTGCAGTGAAATGTATAAGATTCCAAATAAGGTGCCAGAATAACGGGCATCCCTAATTTACTAAATTAGTCTCAGAATAATATTTTTAATGCCTTTGTACAATAAAAAAAATCAGCGCATGTTAACATGTAATTCAGACATTTGCTTTCATCATGGTGTTTGAGCAGCTAGCAAACTATATGGGACAAAATCTATGTGACTCATTCCTGATTACTGCTTCATAATCATAGAACAAAGCTGATCACCATTTTGAGTGATAAAGAATCTGTGTCTTCCCTCATGTCCAGAAGAAGTATGGCATAATTAGGGCACTATAGCTTTTTCTATATAGAGGGGGAAAGGGAGGGATTGCAGAGGCTGAGCAGGAAGGAGGCAAAGGGAAGTTTGCAGAGGGGGAGGGTTTGCAGAGGGCGAGCAAACGGAAGTATTGCTCTCCCTTGCAATACCGGGTAGATGGGACTCATCAGCCTAGGAAGGCAGCTCATCTAAGAGAAGGAAACTCTGACCTCAAACCTCCACTGCCTTGTGGCTACATCCAGTTGTGGAAAAGGCTTCAGGAGTCAACCTCGAGGCAAAATCAGGAGCCGGAGTCCCTGAGGCAGTTCATGGCTGAACACAGTCACGTTCTGGCAACTCCTGCGACACCGCTGGAACCAACCGTATTGGCTTCTGCCTTTCCATTGGACCATTCCAGCGACGTGGAGAGGGGGGATTTGCTGCATGGGTAACAGCCTATCCTCCAAACCTTCTTTACCCAGGCTTCGCGCACTGGAGAGGACACTCCAACTTCGCCATACGGCGTCGGCACAACACGGGAAGCAGCAGTTTACCGGTTATAAGTCTTTGCTCGATTGGCGTAGAGCATGACGCCAGGGGCTGCTTCCGACGGTGGGAGAGATCATTGCATCTCATTGGGCAGCTACCGCCCGCCTTAAGCTGGGCAGTCCCCAGCCAGTAAGGTGTTGCCTCGCCACGGTCCGTTAACCTCATGGGGTGCGTGGGGTTTAGGGTGAAAACCGACAAGCGGATCGACAACTCTGCACCATGCAACAGAAAACAGAAAACTCCTGCCCTAAAGCTGGGCACCTGGAACATTAGGACAATGACACCTGGCTTCTCTGATGACCTGCAAGAAATAGACGACGCACGCAAAACAGCTGTCATCGACATGGAGCTGAGCAGACTGCAGATGGACATCGTCGCCCTTCAAGAGACTAGGCTGCCAGATTCCGGATCTGTCAAGGAGAGAAATTTCTCATTTTTCTGGCAGGGAAAACCACCAAACGAAACCAGGGAACATAGCATTGGCTTTGCGGTTAGAAATACCCTGCTGAAATCCATCATCCCACCTACTGTGGGAAGTGAAAGAATTTTGTCCCTGCAGCTCCAGTCATCAGCAGGACCTGTCACTCTCATCAGTGCTTATGTACCGACTCTGTCGTCTCCAGCAGAAGCCAAAGACAAATTCTATGATGACCTGGCCACCACTGTCAAGAAAATCCCTGTAAAAGAGCCATTGTTCATCCTCGGCGATTTCAATGCTAGAGTTGGTGCTGATAACAGTTCATGGCCTACTTGCTTAGGTCAGTTTGGCACTGGGAGGATGAACGAAAATGGCCAACGCCTGCTAGAGTTTTGCTGTCATCACGGTCTCTGTGTCAGCAACACGTTCTTCAACACAAAGCCCCAACATAGAGTCTTTTGGAGACATCCAAGATCAAAGCACTGGCACCAGCTCGACCTGATCCTTACCAGATGCTCCAGCCTTCCCAGCATCAAGATCACATGCAGTTATCATGGTGCTGCCTGCGACACTGACCACTCCCTGGTGTGCAGCAGAGTGAAACTGCGAACAAAGCGACTGTATCACACGAAAAAGGAAGGAAGACCTCGCATTGATACCAGCAAGACCCGGGATCAGAGAAAAGTGGTGGAATTTGCACGAGCGCTTGAGGAATCTCTTCCAGGCCTGGCCGACGCAAACGCATCCAACAGATGGGAACATTTCAAGAATACCATTTACAACAACGCCTTGTCCATATTTGGCAAGAAGACCAACAAGGCGGCAGACTGGTTTGAAGCCCACTCTGAGGAGTTGACACCAGTCATTGAGGAAAAGAGGAGAGCTCAAGCAGCATACAAGGCCTGTCCCAGTGAGCGCAACCTGCAGGTCCTCCGAACTGCTCGCAGCAAAGTCCAGCAGACTGCCAGGAGATGTGCTAATGACTACTGGCTCCAGCTCTGTTCCGAGATACAGATAGCAGCTGACACGGGCAACATCAAGGGGATGTATGATGGTATCAAGCAGGCCCTAGGTCCAACACAGAGGAAAATTGCCCCTCTGAAGTCTGCAGCAGGCGAGGTCATCCAGGATCGGGCGCAGCAGATGGAACGCTGGGTGCAGCACTACTCTGAGCTATATTCCAGAGAAAATGTAGTCACCGAAGAAGCACTGAACAACATTGAGTGCCTGCCTGTGCTGGAAGAGCTTGACAGTGAACCAACCCTAGAAGAACTTCACGTGACCCTGGACTCCCTTGCCTTTGGCAAGGCACCTGGAAAAGACAGCATCCCTGCTGAAGTCCTAAAATGCTGCAAAGAGATCATCGTCACTGAGCTGCATGAAATCCTCTGTCTCTGCTGGAGAGAAGGTGGAGTACCTCAAGACATGAGGGATGCAAACATCATCACGCTGTACAAGAACAAAGGTGGCAGGGGTGACTGCAACAACTACCGCGGCATCTCTCTCCTTAGCGTTGTAGGAAAGCTGTTTGCCCGAGTTGCACTAAAGAGGCTCCAGGTACTTGCAGAGAGCGTCTATCCAGAATCGCAGTGTGGATTCCGAGCCAACAGGTCCACCACTGATATGGTATTCTCCCTTAGACGACTGCAGGAGACATGCAGGGAACAACGACAGCCACTCTTTATAGCCTTCATAGATCTCACAAAGGCTTTCAACCTGGTCAGCAGAGACGGCCTCTTCAAGATTCTCCCCAAGATTGGATGTCCACCCAGGCTCCTCAGCATCATCAGATCTTTCCACAAGGACATGAAGGGCACTGTTGTCTTCGATGACTCCACAGCAGACCCTTTTGACATCCGAAGCGGAGTGAAGCAGGGCTGTGTTCTTGCGCCAACCTTGTTTGGGATTTTCTTCGCTGTCCTGCTGAAGCATGCCTTTGGAACTGCAACAGAAGGCATCTATCTCCGGACCAGATCAGACGGAAAGCTCTTCAACCTCTCCAGACTGAGAGCAAAATCCAAAGTCCAGCTGAAATGTCTGCGTGACTTCCTCTTTGCCGACGATGCAGCTGTCACTACCCACTCTGCCAAAGATCTCCAGCAGCTCATGGATCGTTTTAGCAAGGCCTGCCAAGATTTTGGACTGACAATCAGCCTGAAGAAAACACAGGTCATGGTTCAGGATGTGGACTCACCTCCCTGCATTACAATCTCTGCGCATGAACTGGAGGTTGTCCATGACTTTGTGTACCTTGGCTCAACGATCTCCGATACTCTTTCTCTCGATACCGAGCTAAACAAGTGCATCGGTAAAGCAGTTACCACATTTTCCAGACTCACAAAGAGAGTCTGGTCCAACAAGAAGCTGATGGAACATACCAAGATCCAGGTCTACAGAGCTTGCGTCCTGAGTACACTTCTGTACTGCAGCGAGTCATGGACTCTTCGCTCACAACAGGAGAGGAAACCGAGCGCTTTCCACATGCGCTGCCTCCGACGCATCCTCGGCATCACCTGGCAGGACAAAGTTCCAAACAACACAGTCCTGGAACGTGCTGGAATCCCTAGCATGTATTCACTGCAGAAACAGAGACGCCTGCGTTGGCTCGGTCATGTCGTGAGAATGGATGATGGCCGGATCCCAAAGGATCTCCTCTATGGAGAACTCGTGCAAGGAAAGCGCCCTACAGGTAGACCACAGCTACGATACAAGGACATCTGCAAGAGGGATCTGAAGGCCTTAGGGATGGACCTCAACAAGTGGGAAACCCTGGCCTCTGAGCGGCCCGCTTGGAGGCAGGCTGTGCAGCATGGCCTTTCCCAGTTTGAAGAGACACTTGGCCAACAGTCTGAGGCTAAGAGGCAAAGAAGGAAGGCCCATAGCCAGGGAGACAGACCAGGGACAGACTGCACTTGCTCCCGGTGTGGAAGGGATTGTCACTCCCGAATTGGCCTTTTCAGCCACACTAGACACTGTGCCAGAACCACCATTCAGAGCACGATACCATAGTCTTTCGAGACTGAAGGTTGCCAATACAATACAATAGCTTTTTCTTTTTTTTTTCTTACATTTTTTCATGTTAACTATGCACAGAAACACTTACAGTATTGAAAGAGACTTGCCTAAATCCATCCTCCTCTATTTGACAAATTGCCTTCATTAAAACATCCATAATTAAGAAAAACACCCCTGATGTGTTATGGGAATGATATTTATAAAGCAGCCACATCTAATAAAATCTTCTTATTTCCTTCTTTCCAGTTATGACTTGCAAGGCACATATGTGTATTAGCAAAGTAAGGACATGCAGGACAATTAACAACAATACTGACATTCACACATGTCAAATGTAAATGTTACTTTACAGAAAGGCCCAAACAAAAGGACTCTCCTAGATCAGGACAAGGCATGGTGCCTACATTCAGTAAGAAGAGCTTTTGAAGCTGATCCAGTACAATGTATTGCATAGTGATAAAACGTAAAACTTCAACCTATTTGAACGCTCTACAGATGCATTGAAATTGCACTCTTTGTCTTCACATTGCATACCTGATCCAACTCCAACCCCACAAGCTGCTATTAGCAAAAGAAGGAAAAACATACAAGCACTTATAGCAGGTCAACCAATTTTGTTGGTGTAAGATCTGATAGCTAGGAAGCAACAGCCAGGTTACTGCACGATATGATCACTGAGGTTTGACTCAAGTACATCAATTGTTACCTGAAATGCAGTGTGGCAGAGTGGAAGGGACTTTGGTTTCATGCCTGGCTCTCCACAGTTGCATGAAGGTTAACCATGCTTTCCGTAAGAACTTGTGCAACAGAATCAAAATTGCTAACAACAATTTCACAAGAGCTGCCAACACTGCATATGGTAATCTTTCAGTAATATTCTCTGGGCTGTTAAGTACTTATGGTAATAAGGATCTGACAGGCAGGCATGTTAGTGAGAAAATGAACTCCCTTGCCTGCACTGGCATGAGACAAATCTGGGTGTAATATTCTTGTCATGTCTCATGGGGCTCTGTGTGCTGATTCCTCTAGAAGAGGACTCCAAGGAAGCACTTTGTGGAAACAAAATTATAATGTGCTTTAGAGAAAAGTATTGTATATCACCTGAAGCCTTCTATTTTGGCATATACTAGAAACAGGAAACTAGCAAAACCATTCATGTTGTCACCTATCCTGTGAGTGCCCTCCAAAAAATGGGGAGGAGATATCTGAGCCCCACCACATTAGTCACAACCTTCCAGGGGGGCTCAATTTTTTTTTAAGGTAGCTATTCTGAGTGTGGTGATCTGGTGATCCTGATACAGCCCACTGTGAGGAGTTGGGGGCAAGAAACAAAGCACACAGCTTGCTCTGTGCACATTCAGGTATCTTCTGGAGTGACTGTAGACATGGCACCCTGACACAGACAATCCCAGAAACAGTAGCTGCTGCTATCAGGAAGGGAAAACCAGAAAAGGGGCACTTCCATCTGGAGTGAATTCGCCTTCTCAGTTTCTTCAGACTTTCCAGCAGTTCGTGCCACAACCAAAAACACCCTGCATCTTGCTACCCTCAGTATGAAAGCCGGTTGCTAAGGAATGTCTAGGGCAGTGTTTCTCAAACTGTGGGTTAGGACCCACTAGGTGGGTCGTGAGTCGATTTCAGGTGGGTCCCCATTCATTTCAATATTTTATTTTTAATATATTAGACTTGCTGCTACTATGGCATGTGACTACATTGGGCAAATGTTACAGATCTGTATTTTTAACAGGCTACTCTGTATATACTTTTAACAATGATAGTAAATGGGATTTACTCCTTGGTAAGTGTGGATAGGACTGCAACCTAAGATTGTTAGAACTCTTCCTGCTTGATGACATCACTTCTGGTCATGATATCACTTCTGGTGAGTTCTGACAGATTCTCATTCTAAAAAATGGGTCCCGGTGCTAGAAGTCTGAGAACCACTGGTCTAGGGAGTCAACTGATATGGCCACTCCCAACGTCTCTGCATCTATACCCTCAACCTTGTAGCTTGAATCATGAGTGAGTAGTAAGACAAGGGACAATGGCTTTCTGCCTAGTCTAACTGAAACAAGATCACGAACTCAACAGTCAAAATTATTTATTAAAGGGAAAAAGGGATAGTAGGTAAGGTTCAAATGTTCAAAAGTCGATATTCAAAAGCAGACAAAATCTGGTCTTGAAATTAGAGATAAATAAAATAAAACCCTACTGCAAGCTACCTACTTATTTAAAAGATTTCTGTACTACTTTTCTAGTGCCCAAAGTGGTTCACTACATAAAAAAATCATAAAATACAATCAGTGGTGTAACTAAGGGGGTGCAGGGGGTAGCAGGTGTGCCGGGTACCAAGCTTTAGGGGGGCAACAAGCTGAGCTTGACACTAGTGACCAAAATTGTGAAAATCTTGGTATGTATGAATAATACCATTGTGTTATATATCATTGGAAAGGTAAATTAATGCAGAATGCAATGAAGCAAACTGATATCCATATTCTATCAAACGTTATGGCCAATTAACCAGAAAATTAACCAAGAGCACAACTGCCTTATAGAACAAAAAGTGGATTTTCTTAACTCAAAAGTTACCTGAAACTGATTGTTCTGAGAGCCAAAGACATGTTATTATGTTACTGACATGTTGCAATGACATGTTATCATGATACAGCATGAAACCAATAAGGTGCTAATATGTGTCAGCTCACATTTTCATATATCATAATACATTTACCCCTACTAACTGGGTAAAAAGGCACTTTTTCAAGTGGTGCCCCTCCTATATTTAGCAGGGGGAGAATAACCATTCCTCTTCACCCCAGCACAGTGTCTCGAACCAATCAGGGGCACACTTTTTATGTATTTACTTAATTAAATTTGATTTTGTCGGGGGAGGTTACAACTCTTTTTGACTCCCAGGTAGCAGATAGATGCCTTAGCTATGCCACTGACTGTGGGGAGGCAGCAGAGCAAGTGGGTGGCAAGCTGTTTGGGGTAGGAGGTGTGTTCCTCCCAATTTTCACCTTTAAAGAGCCCAGGCGTGACATTACTTCCAGTTGGGACATTGCTTCCAGGGCAACATTTTGAGCTTGGCACTGGGCTACACGATCATTAGCTATGCCACTGAATATAATAATAAAATATTTAAGTAAAAACATTAAAAGCAATTAAAATAACACAAATGTAATTAAGAATGTAAAAACAGCAACATACAAAACAGCAACAAAGACCTGTAGGTATTAATTTAAATGGGGGTACCTAAGAGTTTCTCTCCTTCTCAAATGCTAAGAAGAATAGATATGTTCTCACAGGAACATCTCACTGGAAACTATGCAAAGTGGGAGCTGTTCTCAGACTTTCTAGTTGTTGGTTCCTGAGTCGTGGTGCCACAACCAAAAAGGCAGAAGCAATGGCAAAGCAGTACCTATGCTTCCAATAGAGTTCCAATTTTATTCCCTTGTTAGACATACCTACTTAGTTCCTTTGTTCACCCTCTGGGACTTAGAGGGGTGAGACAGCAGTGTTCAGTTAACTCCACAAATGCTGGAACAAAATGTGTACCATCTCAATTCAGCACTCCCTTTTTATGGAGTTCCTATTGGTTCCTCCAATGAAACAGAACTTAACCCGGCCTTCAGAATCTCCATTAACAATCAGTTGGATGGACTTAACCAATGGAAAGTGAGCAAAACTGTGGGGGGGGGGGAGTCAATTTTTTCAGGTGTCAAGCACATTTAAACACACACATTTGAAGTTATGCCTTTCTTGTCAACATGCAAGATGACAGCGATCACAATGGCAGGCTGAACTAGCTAACTAAGAGCCCAATCCTATCCAACTTTCCAGCACCAGTGCAGCCGCTGCGCAGCCTTGAGATAAGGGAATAAATGTTCCCATATCTTGAGGAGGCCCCTGTGACTGGATACAGCATACGCCTTGTTGGCACTGCTGCACCGGCACTGAGAAATTGGATAGGATTGGGCCCTAAAGCAAGCCAGTGCCATGGAAATGACACACAGGGATTTTTCTATTTGGGTGAGGGCTTCCCATTCCCTAGAGGAATTTATTTTACCACTGATGAGGTATAAGCAGCAAGAATTTTTCATTTTATACACAGTTGTGGATGCTGTCATTTGTTTGTTTACTTTTAATTGTCAGATTTGTAAGAATTTCCAAATGGATGGTTTGAGTCTTGCGGCTGAGACTCCGGAGGTGGGCTATTTCCAGTGGAGCACAGCCATTCCCGCCGCCAAATGACTCCAACTTTACTGCCAGCAGTATGCTTGTAGAGGAGTGATGCACAGGGGATTTGGCCCTGTGGGAAATATCTGATAATTCTTTTGACTGGTAACAGTCTGAGGCTTGAGGAAAATGGTTTTATTTACCAAACACAGGTATGTTCTAACTGGGTAAGTAGAAAGTCTTGGTTCAATTAAAAAAAAAAAAAAAGGCAAGCACAGGAAGCTTTGGTGAGAATGTTGCTAGGCTCCTAAAAAGTGTTTAGTGAAAGCTTCAGGGGGTGGGGGAATTTGGGAGGAGGTGGATGAGGGCTGATTTTGTAGCTGATATTTTAAAACTTAGTTTGCTTTGAAGCAATCACCAACCAGGATATAAAAATATAAAATTATTGTGAGTGTGTGTGTGTGAGTGAGAGAGAGAACAAAAATGCAAAGTGGTTTGCATAGCAAAAGGAACAAAATATGGTTTTCTGTTTCAAAATGGATCACAATCTAAACAGGCCATTTTCAACCACTGTACCCTGGCGCATTGGTGTGCTACAAATGGTCCAAAGGTGTGCTGTGAGAATTTGGGAGAGGGTTATTTATTAGTCCAGCCACTGGGGGATGTGAGCTCCCACTGTCTGCATGGTGTGTCTTGTCAATTGTCAAAAACCTGATGGTGTGCTTTAACAACTTTAGTGCCTTGTCAGTGTGAAGTGAGATGAAAAAGGTTGTAAATCACTGATCTACACACACACACACACACACACACACACACACACACACAGAGACCAGCAACAGCCACTAAAAGAGGTGCTATGCTGGAATGAGTTGGGCACCCTGCTGAATGTAAGACAAACTCTGCTTCAGAGGTGCTTCTTTGCCGAGTTAGCAGGGGTCAATATAATAAGGGGTTAACAGATTTAATGCAAAATAGAAAGAAGGCTGTACTATTCTACTGGAATTTCTCAATGATCCAATAGTACATAAAAATGTACAGATGCAAGAATGACCAATTCTAAATTCAGACAAAGATATATTTTATCTATGTAGAGAGTAAACATATTTTAATTATAGTGATCTTTTTGTGAACACTATACAAGAAGATCAGAATGTTGTAAGTTTTAAGTGTTTTCCAGTGTATACATGGCAACAGTATAATACACTATTTGCTTAAGCAGAAACCAAAGCATGTTTATATAAAACAGGAACAAAGATTATTAAATATGCAGATGCAAAAATGTAATTTGATTTTAAAGGAATCGAAGGTGAATGATTCTGTGCTGAAAATGGCTGTGTGCTCTAAGAGAAACTTCCCTTAGAATGTCTATTCCACTGCCCCAGTACAGATTTTGCTTTCTGTGTCAGTCAGAAGCCAGCCACCTGCTCTTTCATTTCTTCAAAGTAGGTCAGCAGTGAGCCAATCAATCTTTCATCTTCATTACTATGAAATCTAAAAGCCCAAGGCAAACGAACCATTTGAAGGAAGATGCAGCGATAGCCGTGGCATTTCTCTTTCCTATGGTGTTAGCCATTTCCATCTGGACATACAATCTAGAACGTAATGTTAATCTTTTAGTAGGAAATGGTGACAGGTTTCCTATTAATTAGCTTGTACTGCTGCAAATAGCATATTGGGCAGCTCACAAAATACCATTTAGGCATGATTTATGAATAGAAGGTGACCTCCTTTATGGTTATGGAGTGAAGAGCTTACAAATAAAAACACTGAATCATTAGCTCTTTTAAACTTACCTTTAGGCACTAAAGGGCCAAACTAGATGCAACGTCAAGAGATATATGATCAAAGTATCTTATTCTTTTTAAAAAGGAACAGCAGGCAAAGGAACCTCTGATTTGAATGTGACTGTAGCACTGTGTGTGTGTGCACGCATGACTCTTAAACCCTATCCCCACGCCACCTTTCCAATGTAAATCATGCCATTTGCCCCATGGGAGAAAGCTTCCATGTGTTTGACAAAGTCTTTTGCTTACCTGACAAATGGAGCAAATCTCTGTGGGTTAAATTACCAGGCTTGTGCAGCGATGTAATACTGGGGGCGTGCTATCGTCCTCCAGAACAGAAATCGGATGGGGACCTTGAAATGAGGAAACAGATCAGGGAGGTGACAAGGAGGGACAGGGTTGTAATCATGGGGGACTTCAATTATCCTCATATAGACTGGGTCAATTTGTGTTCTGGTCATGATAAGGAGACCAGATTTCTTGACGTGCTAAATGACTGTGGCTTAGAGCAGCTAGTCACGGAGCCCACCAGAGGGCAAGTGACTCTGGATTTAATATTGTGTGGTACACAGGACCTGGTTAGAGATGTAAACGTTACTGAGCCATTGGGGAACAGTGATCATGCTGCGATCCGTTTTGACATGCACGTTGGGGGAAGAATACCAGGCAAATTTCTAACAAAAACCCTTGACTTCTGATGGGCGGACTTCCCTCAAATGAGGAGGCTGGTTAGGAGGTTGAAAGGGAGGGTAAAAAGAGTCCATTCTCTCCGGAGCGCATGGAGGCTGCTTAAAACAACAGTAATAGAGGCCCAGCAGAGGTGTATACCACAAAGAAAGAAGGGTTCCACTAAATCCAGGAGGGTGCCCGCATGGCTAACAAGCCAAGTTAGAGAGGCTCTGAAGGACAAGGAAGCTTCCTTCCGTAAATGGAAGTCTTGCCCTAATGAAGAGAATAAAAATGAACATAAACTGTGGCAAAAGAAATGTAAGAAGGTGATACGGGAGGCCAAGCGAGACTATGAGGAATGCATGGCCAGCAACATTAAGGGGAATAATAAAAGCTTCTTCAAATATGTTAGAAGCAGGAAACCCGCCAGAGAAGCGGTTGGCCCTCTGGATGGTGAGGGAGGGAAAGGGGAGATAAAAGGAGACTTAGAGATGGCAGAGAAATTAAATGAGTTCTTTGCATCTGTCTTCACGGCAGAAGACCTCGGGCAGATACCGCTGCCTGAACGGCCCCTCCTGACCGAGGAGTTAAGTCAGATAGAGGTTAAAAGAGAAGATGTTTCAGACCTCATTGAGAAATTAAAGATCAATAAGTCACCGGGCCCTGATGGCATCCACCCAAGGGTTATTAAGGAATTGAAGAATGAAGTTGCAGATCTCTTGACTAAGATATGCAACTTGTCCCTCAAAACGGCCATGGTGCCAGAAGATTGGAGGATAGCAAATGTCACACCTATCTTTAAAAAGGGAAAGAGGGGGGACCCGGGAAACTATAGACCGGTCAGCCTAACATCTATACCAGGTAAGATGGTGGAATGCCTCATCAAAGATAGGATCTCAAAACACATAGATGAACAGGCCTTGCTGAGGGAGAATCAGCATGGCTTCTGTAAGGGTAAGTCTTGCCTCACGAACCTTATAGAATTATTTGAAAAGGTCAACAGGCATGTGGATGTGGGAGAACCTGTAGACATTATATATCTGGACTTTCAGAAGGCGTTCGACACAGTCCCTCACCAAAGGCTACTGAAAAAAACTCCACAGTCAGGGAATTAGAGGACAGGTCCTCTCATGGACTGAGAACTGGTTGAAGGCCAGGAAACAGCGTGGGTGTCAATGGGCAATTTTCACAATGTAAAGAAGTGAAAAGCGGTGTGCCCCAAGGATCTGTCCTGGGACTGGTGCTTTTCAACCTCTTCATAAATGACCTGGAGACAGGGTTGAGCAGTGAGATTGCAAAGTTTGCAGACAACACCAAACTTTTCCGAGTGGTGAAGACCAGAAGTGATTTTGAGGAGCTCAAGAGGATCTCTCCAGACTGGCAGAATGGACAACAAAATGGCAGATGCGCTTCAATGTCAGTAAGTGCAAATTCATGCATATTGGGGCAAAAAATCAAAACTTTAGATATAGGCTGATGGGTTCTGAGCTGTCTGTGACAGATCAGGAGAGAGATCTTGGGGTGGTGGTGGACAGGTCGATGAAAGTGTCGACCCAATGTGCGGTGGCAGTGAAAAAGGCCAATTCTATGCTTGGGATCATTAGGAAAGGTATTGAGAACAAAATGGCTAATATTATAATGCCGTTGTACAAATCTATGGTAAGGCCACACCTGGAGTATTGTGTCCAGTTCTGGTCGCCGCATCTCAAAAAAGACATAGTGGAAATGGAAAAGGTGCAAAAGAGAGTGACTAAGATGATTACAGGGCTGGGGTACCTTCCTTATGAGGAAAGGCTATGGCGTTTGGGCCTCTTCAGCCTAGAAAAGAGACGCCTGAGGGGGGACATGATTGAGACATACAAAATTATGCAGGGGATGGACAGAGTGGATAGGGAGATGCTCTTTACACTCTCACATAACACCAGAACCAGGGGACATCCACTAAAATTGAGTGTTGGGAGAGTTAGAACAGACAAAAGAAAATATTTCATTACTCAGTGTGTGGTTGGTCTGTGGAACTCTTTGCCACAGGATGTGGTGATGGCGACTGGCCTGGACGCCTTTAAAAGGGGATTGGACAAGTTTCTGGAGGAAAAATCCATTACGGGGTACAAGCCATGATGTGTATGCGCAACCTCCTGATTTTAGAAATGGGTTATGTCAGAATGCGAGATGCAAGGGAGGGCACCAGGATGCAGGTCTCTTGTTATCTGGTGTGCTCCTTGCGGCATTTGGTGGGCTGCTGTGAGATACAGGAAGCTGGACTAGATGGGCCTATGGCCTGATCCAGTGGGGCTGTTCTTATGTTCTTATAGGGGTAATTGAAAAATAATGAAATAATTACAGAAAAAGGCAGGCCATGCTCCAGAATGCCTTGCAAGGACCAGCAAGGCAGGAAGGGAGGTAGCTAGTTGGCTGTGAAAGCCCCACCTATAGCTAGTTTTTGGTCATCAATTCATCTATGAACCAGTGATTGAAAACCAGCACAGTAAAAAAGCTGAAACATAATACGGAAAGTGATTAATCACCCAGAATTTCTCAGCACATTTCTGGTGCAAAACAGTGCAAAGGCAGAGTCTTCTGTTTCTCAAACAGATAAAAAGAGAAAACACTGTGATGAATACATGAAGTCTGGGTTTTCATAGAGAGGAGATGAGGGCTTGTATTATTACAAACATTTTGCTAATACGAAGGGTACAATTTATTATTGCCAAGGGATATGCAAGTGAAAAAGGTTGGGAACCACTGCAGGAGATCCATGAATCAAATCCACCTTTAAGGTGAACATGAGGAGAACCATGAATCAAAGACAGAAGCTCTACATACAACATACCTTGAGACCTTTCGGCGAGGCCTGAAGACCCTTCTGTTTAAACAAGCCTTCTGAGTTCTCGGCCTTTTTAACATCTTTTAATATTTTTTACAAGCCTGATTCTCTTATGACTTGCTGCTGCTCTATGCTCTTTTTACCTATTTTTTATTCTGACTCCTGTTTTTTTGATGTGTTAATATGTTTTTATTTGTTTTTAAATTATGTTTTAATCTGTTGTAAGCCGCCTTGAGTCCCTTCGGGGAGAAAGGCGAGGTAAAAATAAAGTTGTTGTTGTTGTTGTTGTTGTTTTATTATTATTATTATACAACCCATAACACATAACTGAGGGTGTGCAATTCAATTCACAGCAGAGAGATGAGATATTTGCACCCCTTTTTACTCAGAAGTAGACCCGCTGCTTTCCATGGGTGTTATTCTGAAGTCAGGGTGCACTGAATTGTAGCCTGGGAAGGAGGGTCCCATCCTGGTGTTTCAAAAAACAGACCTGCTTTGCAAGCATTTGCAAAGCAGAACCAGGCTGCAGCAGAAAGAAGGAGAATAAAAGGTTAACTTTGGCTTGAATGTCCCTGGAAAGTAACTGTAGCAACTAATGAGGTGCCTGCCTAAACTGAGCAACAGCTCAACTGTTCAGAGTTGAAAAGCTCTGCCCTCTGATTGATCCGGAGATAAGGTGAAGTGAGAATTGGAGCTTGATTACTTGGCAAAAATTTCACATACTATATGTGAGTATCTATGGTATTTCAACACATTAAATTAAGGACTGATTCATACCCACATGTGTATCACTTGGTTTTGTATCATTTGTGAAGAAGATCCACTGAAAAAAGACATCCGATAATATGAAACATCTACAGATAGTGTTGTATCATTATGATGAGGTGAGCATGCACATGGGAACAGGACCAAATCTCCATGAACAATGCATTGCTTACAGCCAGCTCCTCTCATACCATGCAGTTATCATAAGTGCTCCACTGTAGTTTTCATTTCTGTCCAAAAAATGGGTCTGGTTATTACTTGTACTATGGATATGAGGCTGGAAAATTAAAGTTGGAATTTGTGGGGTGAACACTGTTCCCAGGCAGTGAATTCTGCTATTTGTAATATATCTGTGCATTTCCAAATATTTTGCATTCTCAGAAGATTTTTTTTTAAAGTTCCACTAAAAGAGTAGATATCTAAGTAACTAGGCAAAGTAATTCATGTTTTGGGAGTTCAACTTCTTCATCCTCATTATATGCAAGCTCAACTCATTTGTTCCATAGAATATAAAGACATAGAATATAAACAACATACATGCGCAGGTCCACATTTTATGTAGCAAAAAAGTTCAAACTGCATGTACATTAAGTCCTACACAGCAACCACAAAGAGTGTGTGTGTGTGTGTGTGTGTCCTTAAAGGTCCATGTATCTGAATCTAAGAGTCCTGACTGAGCCAGAGTCCCTAGATACATGAATACATTCATTATATCATTACACTTACATTTTTGCTGGGGAGAAAACAGTGTTACACCAAGACATAACAAACATATTCATACCCCAAAACTGTGAGGGCTGGTACATAGGTAGCATTTCCTTTTCTGCAATACAGTAGATAATAATGCTTACCATGCAAGGTTGTTATGAATGAGATCAAGATAATATTTGTGAAACACTCTGAAGACTTTTAAGTGCAATAAAATGCCAAGTATTATTATTACTTAACTATAAAGTAAGGAATTGGAACAAACTGTGGGACTGATAGCTTCCTCTCCCAGACACTATTCTCTTCATGTCTGTCTGTAAGGTAAATAAGAATGGACAAGTGTAATGATCCTTTCTGACCCTAAAATCTCCAGACCTTGGCAGCAGCTGCATTTCAAAGTCTCTGCTGCTATATCCTCCACTACACAGAAATATGTATTTGCTGAAGACTCTGATGTAATGCCTCTTTGGTGACCTCACTAAAAGACTTAATACAGTTGGTTGAGAAGTACAGAACCTTGGTTTTCTGGATCTTGTAAGATCACAAAAGGGCTATGTTTGTAGTTAGTCCTTTAAGGAAAACATAACATTGTGTGCAAGTGCAGAGCTACCTTCAGAAGTTGATTTATTCTTTATATCCTTCACTGTGCCACTGAAGTCATTCCCAGGTAAATTTAATTTCAATGGGAAAAATCTGTGGAAATTCAAAGGTACCATCTGTTCTCCACAATGTACTGCTTACAGCTCAATCTGAACCTCCCCCCTTTGCTGGCGCAGCCATGTATAGGTCAAGGTATACACATAAAGATTATAGATCAGTCCAGCTTCATCCCCACCACAGCCACTGTCTATGCTCATAAAGATGGGTAGCTGAATGCAAAGCCACGCTTATACTGAGAGATCTTGCAATCTGTAAGTCCTGTTCCAGTGGCACAAAAGCCGTGCCACCTTTGTGCACTTTGGAGCTACTGGCACAAATGATTGGAGACCTGCACATGTGTACGAAAGGCTCCCAGATGCTCCGTCAGAGCAGGTAAGGTGGTAGCAGGGACAGTTCAGGGGAGGATTGAGCGGGGACTGGGCTGAACTGGGGGCAGTTTGAAGAGGATCTTGGCAGTAGCAGCAATGCACACAGCCTATCTCCCTTTTTGCTGCCTAATAAGCCCTGAGGCTCCTTGGATTTAGGCTAGCTGGCGTATGTCCAAAGAGACCCATTGGAGGTCAGGTGGCCTACAGGGCGGTAGGTAAAACAATATTTTTACTCATCTCTCCAGGGTTAACAGGTTGGGTCACCTCCCATC
Organism: Tiliqua scincoides; assembly: GCF_035046505.1. NCBI lineage: Eukaryota > Metazoa > Chordata > Lepidosauria > Squamata > Scincidae > Tiliqua > Tiliqua scincoides. The sequence continues at coordinate 97,014,238 of NC_089824.1, read as the reverse complement.
TCCCACATGGCATGCAGCACATGCTCTGTTGGTGGTGCATACTTGCTATGGGCTGAAAGGGATAGGATTGGACTAAAAGAAAGAGAAAACACACATCACAAGAGCACCCAACAAATTGCTATCTGTATGTTGTCAGTACACTTCAACACAGCGCAAATTAGAGCAATAAGCTGCCATTTCTAGCCTGAATTTGTGAAAATGAGCACCTGATAATTTTGCAGCAAAGGTCAATTCACTAATTGAGTTTTGTTTATATAAACATTGCCTTTAACTTCATTTGCAGAGATAATTCAAGCAAGACAATAATTAAGGAGATTAAAAGATAAATGTGGTATCACCTTACTAAGTAGTGTGTGCACTTGCAGGAGATTTATGTTCTCATCAGTAAGAGGAAATATATCACATGTACAACAGGAAATGCTTCTATGCATACAGAGTATTTCCCCTTCAGATACCAGAACTGGAAACCTCTGTATAATGTGAGGGAAGGACACTCCATGTATGCATGTTTTTACATTTGTAAATAGTGAAGCCTCTAACACCAGTTGGTTGAGATGGTGCAGAGGCACAGAATGTTCATGACAATTCCAACTTCTCAGGAAGAGAAACAAAGCTATCAAAACGTTTTGAGCTGAGAGGAGAGAAAGTTGTCAGTTTGACAGAGAATAAAGCATCATATAAGCCCTAGGAAAAGGAGCAGTTTTGTAAGACAGGATGAAAATTGGGGAAAGGTCCCAGCAGATCAAAAAACTATTAGTGTGGGAAGAGCCTAGTGGAAATTTCTGGGATTTTGTACATGAGCAGAGTTATTTGAGCCTGTTCTGAGCATGTACAGAGTGCTTGGCTAAAGTAGGCCCTTGTACTTGGTTGTTTGGTTCAGCTGAATGCTTGAAAATACCCCTGTGTCTGTGTTAAAGAGGAAGTGGTGTTGCAGACACAAGCTTTGACCGCAAGAAGTTGTTTTGCATAACTGTTATAGTTAAAAAGATAACAGGAAACTGCTAGCTTAACCGCAACAGGCAGGTGGTTTGAAGAGAAAAGAGACTTTTGCAAGCGTGCTATTAGCCAATGCAGGGAGGAGGAGATGGGACTTTTTGCAGTTAGTAAGATTTCACATTTTTAAAGTGCCATATATGGTAGAGAATGTAGCGCAGAATTTGAGTAGTGGGATACATAGGCAGAGACAAAGCCTCACGTGATATGCGGTTTGCCAATTAGGAATGTATCCAATGCTTTGCAATTTGCATTTTGCCAATCAGAAATCTGACCAATGCTTTACAATGAAAGTTTGTTCTGTATATCAACTCACAGCCCTGAGAAATCGGGTGTCACAGACTTTGGAAGCTATTCCTCTGTGACCAGCAGCCGGCTGAGAATAAAAGCTTGTTTTCCTTGAAATCTCCTTGGTGTCTGCCTGCATCCTTGCCCAAACCTGCAACAGTAGGGTATCCAGAAGCACACGCATCAGTACCAGCTACACTTAATCCACCCCACCCCACCACAACAGACTTATCTGTCTGTGTTCAGCAGTGATCCTCCCACATTGCTGCCGTTTGCGGCATCTCTCCTAAAATGGCTGCCCATGGCATGCTGAGAGCACTGCCAGAAGCCATTTTATTACAGCAGAATTATGACAGCAGAATTGTGTTGTAAAACTCCTGCAACGCTGGCCAAATCCTGTATAGGATTGGGTCGTAACTCTTGAAAATTGCTACAAGGTGCAATCCTTCCCCTATCAAAGCAAAAACCACAGATGATTTGTAATTTATTATTGCTTTTGTACCCCACCCTTGAGTTTGGGAGGGCTGCTGGAGCAGCTTAGATAAAATTAAACCATGGAAAATCATTACAATCAAAAAGGGTTAGGAAGGGGAATATGCTTTGTTTCTTTGCTCTTTCTCCTCCTCATAGGACAGCTGGTGTTTCTATGACCACTACAACAGGAGAAGAGCACCAGGAGGTGGAGATGGTACTTCTTGGTGGCCTTCGTTTCTCTCCCTTCTCACAGAGTCGAGGATGTTTCCAAAGCCTCTGTGAGGGAAAGGGACACAGTTCAAACTTAATTTTAATGGAGCAGGACTCCAATCCAGGCATTTTGCATACTTTCCACTAAGATGGTACAATGCTGGCCATTCTTGGACAGCCTACATTTTGTTAGAAAGGCTACAATCTTAAGCCAGTTTGAGTAATTCAAGGCAATACTGGCCAAAGGAGGAAAAAACCAAGGTAAGTGATTGGGGGAAATATATTTGTCCAGCTTTCTTAGAATCATCTGTGTTGTGTGAGTATATTTATGCCAATCTCAAATCTGTTTCCATGGAAACTGAAACAAAACTGGCCACCAGCTGAGTCAGCTTCTACTGCTGGCATCCAGTTATCACAGTGTCATCTGTTTCCGTAGAAACTGATGTGAAAATGATCAAAAATAAGGTACAGTGACAATTTTTTTATAATAATGCAGAGCATCTCTTTCAACTGGGCCTGAGCCAGCTCTAATTTAGGCAATTGTGTATTTTTGCAAGGCCTTTAATGGGAGCAAGATCAAACCTTGATTTTCACCCATCAGAGAGGACTGCTAGTAGCCAGCAGGCAGGACCAGCTGAAATGGATAGCTATCACTTCCAGCTTCTGGCTGCCTGCCTGCCTGCCTGCTGAGCCCTAGAATGGCCCGTTTTGCAAACAAGTTCCACAATGCTGACACACTCGGGTTGTAAGAATAGCAGTATTTCAAAAAAGAATTGCATATTCATTCAAAGCGTATGATAGGAACAGATGGATGTAATGATATTCAAAGAAGTAGGCCAAGCATCCTCAGAAACTACCTCAGCCAATTACATGCTTCATTTCATAATGTACTCTCTTTTGATAAAGTTATTTCTAATCCAGCTGTTAACGGATTGAGAGCCCAATCCTGGGCTCGGTATGCCGGGTCACTGCTGGCGCGCACTGTTGCAAATGTGCCATAAAGCACGTTTGTGGGTCCTAACGCTGGGTGAGTGCTGGCGGTAGCCCAGCGCTGGCCTACCACCGGACGGGTGCCCAACCTCCACCGCTCAGCAGTTGTGCGGACCGCTGAGTAGCGAAGAGGTAAGCAGGGCCATGGGGAGAGGTGGGGAGGAGGCGTTCTGGGGAGGGGGGAGGCAGTGAGGGGGGGTGCCGGGGGAAGGGAGCAATGCTGCACTGGATCCAAAACCTCCGTGTTGGGACAAAAGTCCCCTTCTCCCGAGGTGCTGTCCGTGGCCGCTTGAAGCATGCAGGATGCGGCAGCAGCCATTTTCGGCATCATCGCAGCCCTGCAGCTCAGGATTGGGCTGTGAATTGCCTGGCAAGCAATATTTAAACATCATATACATATATTTGGATTATATGTTAATTGTTAATTAAATTCTAACCTACATACACTGAAACACATACAAACCACCATAAATAAATTTTTAAAAATCCAACTGATTTTCAAATGTAAGGCTTTGCATCTACATAACCATTAAACTATGCAAACCAAATAATATAACCACATTGTATTGTACCGCATGAGAGTAAAGCCTCTGATACAGATTGGCTGACTTGGTGTGAGGGAAGGGAATGCCCTTCATGAACATTCTAAACACTCAGGTAATTAAGCAGTCAGAATGCCTGCAGGTCAGTTTCTAGAATGGGAGTGTTGTCGGTTTTGGAATCAAAACTTTGTATAGGTTCTAGGAACAGGTTTTCCTTTCCCTGTTTTAAACACAACTTTAGCCTCCTAAACATCTTCTCAACTGTAGTTTCTATTTTGTGGGACATGCTTAGGATTGGAAAGAAATCTCAAATACAGAGAAAGCTAAGTGACGTGGAACACTGCAATAAGTGGCTGAAGAAAATGTGAAGAGTTTGCAATGGGCTGAGAAACAGAACCTTAAGGAAATCTTTAGTGTACATTATTTCTGATGTCTATTTTTTTAAAAATAAACCTTTAATTTTTTTGATTTGAGACTTTTGCTTTCTCCCCTTCTCTCCCAGTCTATTCTTTAAAAGAGGGCATTCCTTGGTTAATCTGTACAGCACGAACCTGCAACCAATTAAACATCCCTCAATCAACAGAGGCTGTTTTTTAATAATAAATAATAATAATAACAACAGGTATTTATATACCGCCTTTCTTGGTCTTTATTCATTCAAGGCGGTTTACATAGGCAGGCTTTATCTAAATCCCTATTTAAATAGGGATTTTTACAATTTCAAAGAAGGTTCTTTCTTTCAAGAACTACTACATTCAAGGTGTTTCATTCCGATCTGGCTTCACATTCTGGCCTCCATCCTCCCACGCTCCGAGCAGATGGAATTGCTCGGCTTCAGCTTGTCAGCTGCTCCAAGGTCGCAGGGTGCCGGTGGCCTCAAACTGGCGACCTTGTGGATGTTATCTTCAGGCAGATGGAGGCTCTAACCTCTAGACCAGACCTCCTGCCCTTTTACTTTCTCCTTGAAAGGGGCAGGACTGACCATTCTGTGTTAACTTGTGTAAGTGGAACAAAATTGGAGCAAAACAGCCAAAGCCTCAAGTGGATGAGAGCAATGTTTGCTCCCGCTGAAGAGTCAGATAATTGGACTCTAGTGGGGACAAGCAATAAATTGAAGAGCAGAATAAGCTATTCCTAAAACAGCTATCTATAATTCATAACTGAGGACTCATGTGGCCATTAATAAAAATATCTTTGGGAGTATTTAAAATTATGTGACCATTTCCTAAAACAATATAACTATACAAGGTAATTCTAGTATGTCTCATTTAGGTGCTTAAACATGCATGTATTTCAACTAAATTCTGGCAATATGTTTTGTCATATGCTCACATTGATTGGTACTTCAAAAGGCCTAATCTTCCAGTGTTGAAACAGTTTAGAAGGGAATTGGAGGGCACTTGCAACCAACAAGTTGTACAGAATATATGGTAATTTGGGAAGCATAGGCAGTCACTATTTTAAACCAAGAGGGAATATAAGTCCGTTTTAAATTTGGCTATCATTCGGTGAAAGTGTGAAAATTGGTATCTTTCATTAAAGGAGTAGAGACTCACAACCACGCAGCATATGAAGTTGAATGGTAAGAATTAATTATAATCAGAAAACCAATAGGTCTTCAGAAAAAACAAAAGGATCTTTCAAATGTATCAATAACCAATGGAACAGTAACTGGATTTGTACATATATGAAAGAAATGAACCATGATATTGAGAAAGCATATAATTTGTATAAAGATTTATCTTTTACTTTTGGAGAAGAGCCGAATGGTACCTTTGAAGATACCTTTGTTTCTGTGAAGTTTTATATGCACAGGGAGCATTTTACGTAGGGATTACTCATATGCTCTCTCTTTCTCCATCTCTCTCTCTCACACATAGGCACCGCTTGAAATGATACAAGTTAATTACCAGATCTAACACATGAGGCATCTGCTCCTCTACTTTTGTTTTTAATTACAATTCAAAGCATATTTACTACAAAATTATATTAAACTGAACTCAGTGAAAATTACTTTCAAATAAATATCTGTAAGGACGTATTATTAAATTCCATTCCATACATGCCAGTCTCTCAAGCTGAGTGAACCTATCCAGGTTGCGAAGTAGCACAGATCTTTTTGAATAACTGGTCTGTACTTTTAAAGAGATCTTTTAGAGAAGCATGATTAAGTGGGCTTGATACAGTCATAACTAAAGGAAATTAAATTTGTGAATGTTATGCAACACATCAGAACAGATTACTTCAGTGGTCCCTCCTGACCTTAAAATTGGTGTAGCTATACCAAGAATACTTTAAAGGACTGAGGGGGTAATAACTTGGAACACCAACCTTTCACCATTAATTACCATATCTTGTCTACTGTATCATCATAGTTCCTTTGTACGATTTCTTTTTAATGATGCAAGTTGTGAAAAAAATTCCAAGTTTAAAATGATTACAGTACCTTTCTATACAACTAACACAATCATAAGTAAATACAAGCACACACATTCCTAACAAGAATGCCCAGCAACGGAATATCAGTCTCTCCAGAATGCAATTTAAATGCCTCATGTTTTCGCTTTGTCAACCTGATCTCCCTTCTCCACATTGTCTTCTCCCTGCTATCTCTGTGCATATAATCTCTTTGTAAATGTAAGGGAAGGACCTTAACCTTGATCATAATTTATATAAAGAATATAGTTATTGTAGGTTCTCTATAAATAAAATTACTGCTTTTTGAATGTCAACAACACCATTGGGGAGAATGGGTAGAATGTCTGGGTCAGTGGGCCAGTTCAAATTGCTACTCTGGTTCAATATGGCCACTAAAGTCCAATTCATGTTACTAGTGTGAAAGTCACCTCTCTATGGTTTAGTCACTCTTTGTTACAGTATCATCTCTACAAAATAACTACATGGATGGGGAAAATTATATGGCTTCTTCCCATAACAATGTAACCTACCCTGCAAAGTGGCATAGCTGACACTGGAAGGTATTACTGTAGATACTCACATATAGTACATGAAATTTTTGCCAAGTAATCAAACTCCAATTATCACTTCACCTTATCTCCGGATCAATCAGAGGGCACAGCCTTTCAACTCTGAACAGTTTCTCAGCTGAGCTGTTGCTCAGCTCAGGCAGGCACCTCCTTAGTTGCTATAGTTACTTTCCAGGGACATTCCAGCTAAAGTTAACCTTTTATTCTCCTTCTTTCTGCTGCAGCCTGGTTCTGCTTTGCAAATGCTTGCAAAGCAGGTCTGTTTTTTGGAACACCAGGATGGGACCCTTCTTCCCAGGCTACAATTCAGTGCACCCTGACTTCAGAATAACATCCATGGAAAGCAGTGGGTCTGAGTAAAAAGGGGTGCAAATATCTCATCTCTCTGCTGTGAATTGAATTGCACACTCTCAGTTATGTGTTATGGGTTGTATATTGTATGTAGAGCTACTGGCTTAACACACCAGACACCTTAAAGGTGGATTTGATTCATGGATCTCCTGCAGTGGTTCCCAACCTTTTTCACTTGCATATCGCTTGGCAGCCCATTTCCATAAATTGTACCCTTCATATTAGCAAAATGTTTGTAATAATACATGCCCTCATCTCCTCTCTATGAAAATCCAGACTTCATGTATTCATCACAGTGTTTTCTCTTTTTATCTGTTTGAGAAACAGAAGACTCTGCCTTTGCACTGTTTTGCACCAAAAACGCGCTGAGAAATTCTGGGTGATTGATCACTTTCCATATTATGTTTCAGCTTTTTTACTGTGCTGGTTTTCAATCACTGGTTCATAGATGAATTGATGACCAAAAGCTAGCTATTGGTGGGGCTTTCACAGCCAACTAGCTACCTCCCTTCCTGCCTTGCTGGTCCTTGCAAAGCATTCTGGAGCACGGTCTGCCTTTTTCTGACATTCTTTTTCAAGTACCCCTTAAGGTCCTGTTGAGTGTCCCTGGGAGTACATGAATACCAGGTTGGGAACCACTGTTTTACTGGTATGTTGTTTACAGTGCACTTCCTCTGATAGTGTTTACAAAAAGGTGGTGACCAGAATTTAAAGAAGAATAAAAATGTATCTTATGATCTTTTACTATGTTTTTAATAAATTAGAGACTACAGTTCTTAGTGGTAGGTTACTTTTCAGGATCTGGCCTCGGGTAAAATCAGATAAAACTGTAGTCAGACACCCCCCTAAGTTTAACCCCCAACTTATCTGAGGGTCATAGAAAATTCCATGATTGTTGGCTCAAAACCTGTCCTCAACTTATCTGTGCGGTCAACTTATAGGCAAGTATCTGCGGTACTTATGACTTGTGCTATGAGCTTTCTCAGTAGGTATAGGATGGTGAAGATTGGACTAGACTCTGGTGAAGTTGTTCCTACATTTCAGAAACATATGATTTGCCTGGGACAACACCTATAAGCTTAGTGATTTCTGGAATCTAATTGGTTCCTTAATTTGAGTGTGAGTGCATGAGTGGGAGCAAGCATAACTAGTTTACCATCTAGACAAGAGCATATCTAAGTGGAGAGCTAGCATCCCAGAAGATAGCATCCCAACCATAGCAACAGTGCCATCCTGACATATCATGACATTATGCTCATATGACACTCTAAGAAATGGAGGACTTAAACCTGGTTCTGTGTTTCAAGTGTGTCAATCTACTGTCTAGGTGCTGGGAAGTGAAGTTCTGAATAAACATGTGATTATGGAAGCTATGAATTCCTGAGCCAGCCAGAACAGGTGAACTCAGGGTCTAACTAAATATTATGGGGGATGCATGGCTGTCACCATTACATGTCTTCCCAGCAATATTTACTAAAAGAAATGTACCAGGATGTTGTGGGCAGTTTCCTACCCCACTCTAATTCAGGGGAATGGGAGTAGGTAGGGAGGGAGGAGAAATGGGGGTGGCGAGGCTGCAAGAGACAGTGGATCTGGCAGTGATTATCTCCATCAGCAGCCTCCTCATTCTCTTTCTCTCCTCAGACGTGCACCAGCAAAATCACTGGGGCAGTTCCAAGAAGACCCATTGTGAGGCAGGAGGCTTATGGAGGTGTAATCCCCTTTCCTCTTCCAAGCATCCTGATCTCCGCCCCCCTTGTGGGATAAAGCAAACGCCTTTTCAGCCTGGCTGCACGGGGGGGGGGGGGTGATAGGATTGGGCTTGAGATTATTTTTACCAATGCTGCTGCTGCTGTTCATTTATTAATTATTTTATTTATTTATTTGATTTTTATCCTGCCTTTCATACATTTATACCCCACCTTTCCTGTCATAGAACTAAAGGCAGCAGACCTCTGAGGGCCTCTGAGACAGTATCCTATCCAGGCACTGACCAGACCCACTTAGCTTTAGCAAATTTGCTGCACCATGTGCCTTTGAACTATACCCTGAAATCAGCTTTCCAACTCACAAAGCAGAGCTAATTTACCCCAAGACAGAGTTAAACAAAACTGAGTTGTGCTAATAACATGTGCTCTCACTTTCTAAAAAAAGACATCTTGCACAGAAGTTAGCTTAAGGTACACAGATACACAAATATGTATGCTGTCAAAGCAAAGCAAGGTGAAAGGAGAAACACTGGGAATGGGTAGATAAAACATGCAGCTGGGGAGGCACGTAATAAATATAGGAAATAATAAATATAGGAAAGTTTAAAAAGGAGTACACCATTCTGAAATTTTAAACACATGTCCTACTGGCACACAAGTATAGTACATTTATTTTACTTAAGACATTTATATTCCATCTTCCTATTCTAAAGCTACAAAATGCAGCTGACAATTTAAATAAGGAAATCCACCATAATACCCAACATGAAATATCAAATATAAAATAATCCAGTAAATTAGATAAGAATAAAACAACAGCTAACAAAACAGCAATAAAAGAATCAATTCATCATCAGATACCAAATGGATGAAAACTGTTTTGATCTGAAGTTGAAAGCACACTGTATTTGGCAGCACATCAGTGCCCGGGGTCAGTATTCTAAAAAACAGAGTGCCACCACAAAAATGCCCACCTCCAACAACTACCTCTGAAGTCATGGGTATGCAGAGTAGGGTCTCTGAAACAGATTTTAAGGAGCAGGTAGGTTCATATGACAGGCTTTCAGCTGTCTGGTTCCAATCTGTTTAAAGCTGGTTATTTCTCACCTAATTTTGCATCCCAGCAAACTTCAAATGAGATCAGTCTTGTGAAGGTGGTAGCGGTGGTGGTGGCGGTGGTAATTCAAGGGCTAATATGCTAAAAACAATAGTAGTTTTGTTGTGCTGGTCATTTTCTTTCTTCACTTGCTAGGCTTTCTACTTCTTTCAATTCATGGTAAACAAAATCCCCATACCACAAAATATACACGCTTGGGTCCTGTTATGAGATTACCAGCATTATGAGTATTATATGTGATGCTACCTTTTGATTTGTGCCCTGTTCATGCCACAGCTTTATAAGGGAAAATTGGATTAAATTAGAAACTAACAGCTCACAGATGTACAGAAGAAGTCCCTCTAGTGAACATAGAAGATTAGTAAGTCATTTTACAGGCCTGTTTTTGTAACTGAGGCAAAGTAAAATAAACAGCAGATGACTGCAGAGCACCAACATTTTTAGTTCATCTCATTCTGTTTCTCTTGCTTTAAAAGATGCAGGAACCAGGAAATGATCAGAAACTGATGCTTTAAAAGAGGTATTCTAAACCAAAAACCGATTACATTCCCTAAAACATAGACCCTCCTCTCATTAATGTGAGTGATCATTCACATTATGAATTCTTAACGTGCTTATTTACATCCGGTGACTTGACCTGATTCATTGCCCCCATATATTTCTAAGGTTCTCTCCTGTGTTTTTCCTTTGAGATGTTGTTGTTGTTGTTGTTATTATTATTAACAGTATTTATATACCGCTTTTCAACTAAAAGTTCATAAAGCGGTTTACAGAGAAAAATCAAATAACTAAATGGCTCCCTGTCCCAAGGGCTCACAATCTAAAAAAATGCAAATGAATACCAGCAGACAGCCACTAGAACAGACAGTGCTGGGGTGAGGTGGGCCAGTTACTCTCCCCCTGCTAAAAAAAGGAGCAACCACTTGAAAAAGTGCCTCTTACCCAATTAGCAGGGGTAATTAAATGTTAACAATTAATATTTTATCCTGCAATCTATTGAAAATTGTATGCAAACTTCAATACTTTTAAATACTTTTAAACTTGATGATGTGCACTAAAATGATGATCAAAGAATATTTTAAACAGTAAAAATTGAGTGATCTTGGTGTAGTAAGTATACCGATTGCGTTTTTAAAGAAGTGCAATAAATTAATTTTAGTGTACTGTAAGAAAATGTTCTGATCATTCAGAAGTTGGGAATTCAAATGTCCTCAGCAATATAAAGCTTTGATTTTAAGGTTAATATCTTCTTAATTGGTGTTTTGTCAATTATTTTTTCTACTCAACTGCTCTACCCCTGCTTAATGCTGCTGCATAAAATGCGTTCATAGCATTGAATGTATTTGGTGAATACATTTTATTCAGTAAATTATTGGTACCATTTAATGAAGAGCAATTTTTTTCTTCCAATAGTTATCTTATAGCAGATTACAGATACAGTGATTGGCTTCTGCTGGCTAGAATTCATGTGCCTTGATGCCCTTTTTTAGAACTGGTCATAATTCAAGGTAGTTGTGTGAACCATTGTATTTGACATATAGAAAGGTTGTTTTCCAAGCAAGCCTTTTTGCTACTTATGAATAGTACACAGAGCAAAATCCCTTATTATAGCAAGTCTACATTACTGGAGACCCACCAAGCCAAACACAACCCACAAGCCACATAAGGCACGTGCTTAATCTCCTGTGTTAGTTGCCTGTCTGGAGTGCAAAATAGGGTGGGTTGTTAAGCACCCAGCAAGTCACTATACATGACTGGTAAGCTTCTGTGTTTGGCTTTACAGGTCATAAGCTGCGCGAGCATGCGTTATAAAAATGCAAGGACAGGTTCAGTAAAGAATCTTACACAAGGAACAGCAGCAGGGACCACAAGAGGAGAACAATGAGCCAGAGTTAGCATAGACAGAGATGGGCAACAAGCAGGAGACTGTTGTGGCTAGAGGTAGTCAAGATTCAAAGCAAAAAAAGCTGTTCACAGTTACAAGTTTGATATGTTTTTGAGGGCTACCTCATCAGGATTTGGTAAGCTGCAAAGCAAGGTGTGATGGATGAAAGGTGGGATGGGCTAGGTCCACTGGGCTGAGGAGTTCACACAGTCATGTAAGGTGGAACCATTTGAATATTTTCTGTAATACTCCAATACACTTAAGATCAGCTTTGGCAGTGATTGACTGATGTAGGTTAAAATCATTGCACAGTTATAAGGAACTTTAAATGACTGCATGCATGGAACTTTTCCAAATACAAAATAAATCAATGGAGAGGCATATATTGCAATGGATGTTCCAGTAAAGAGTATGCAATTGAGAACAGAACTGAGAGGTTATTATGTTCCACAGTCAAACAGAATGTGGAAAGTCCTGCCAGGGAGAATAAATTCTGAGACATACACAAGAACATTGTGATGGTTCAAATCTCCATTTACGTAGGTATAAATACACTGGATGGGTTTGGACTAATCCCTGTAACACATCTGTTGTTCCCACTCTATAAAGTGGGAAAAACAACAGCACATGCCACAGTATGAAATCAAACAAGAACTTCAAAACATTTTACATGTTAAAAATTCTCTAAGCTTCATATGGATAACTGTGACAATAACAACAGCTTAAGATTGTCTGAGACTTCAAATCCTGGTTGCATAATTCAGAGCAAAAATGGCCAACTGGGAGCTACCTAGTTATGTGAATTCGTGAAGCTCCCTATGAGCCAAGGCTCCTGTGCTGGCTGCATGCATAGGAAAAGTTTGACATGGTCCTAAGCTGACTATCATGACACCAAGTGGTGATGTCACTGCTAGGTAGTGGCCGAGTGGTGGGAGAGGGGCAGAATGGGAAGCAACAATGAAGTAAGAGCTGCAGCTGTCTTGCTACCTGCCCTTAAAGAGGGCCCAGAGGGGATGGGAGGAAACAGAAGGACAAGGTGGAAATGAGCACAGAGAAGGAGAACCAAAGGACGCCAGAGAAAGAAAAGGACAGCTCAGGAGAGGACTGGAGAGGGGAGAAGGAGAGGGAAAGGGAGATGGAGACAGGAAAGAAGAACCTAGGAGAGAGAAGGAAGCTGAATAGACAACTGGGGGGAAAGAGGCAGTGCTAGAGGAAGGAGAAGGAGGGATAAAAGGTTTGGGGGAGATGAGTCTGCAGGAGATCCCACTGAATGAGCAGGTCCAAGCGCAGTCTCCCTTCTGGCTGCAGGAAGAGGAAAGCCCAATAGGGACCCATCTCTGGACTACAGCCCTCCAAGATAGGTCAAAGCAAGGTGTCACCAGCTGTGTCAGGGTCAAGTGCGGGGTATCTGGCCATCCCCTGTCCAACAACTGAGAGGACCCATGCTGGCGATCCCACCCTATTCCTACAGCAGGAACTCAGGTGGACCCTGTGGTACCCCACATTTTATATGTTGTGTCTTAGGTATGTCTAAGTACACACAATCTATAACTCTGCAGTTGTTATTACAGAACTTGACCTTTGAGAGGAAAATCAGAGTGCATGCAGAAGTCTCCTGGACCACTGTCTAAAGAAAGGGCTGCAAGATTATGGAAGATGGCCTCCTCTGGCTTAGAAAAATAGGTGTATGGGTGCAGTCAACAGTGTGCAGCTTATAACAACTATCTGGTTTCTTCAAACAGTTATTTCCCACAACCATCATTAGCATCTCTTAGGTGAAAAGCAGACATGTCTCAACCATTATAAAGCACTACTTCAATGTACAGTATATCAGGCCATAAATAAAATACAGGCGTTACCCGGTATCCATGGGGGTTCCATTCTGGAACCACCCCCCATGGTTAACTGAAACTGAGATACCCAGTGAATGCCCCCCACCCTCCAGAGGCAATGGAAGCAGAGGCTCCCCTTGCCTCCAGAGGGTCTTCTAAGCCCAGTAGTAAAAAAAAAAACACTACTTCTGAAGGGGAAAGTAAAAAAAAAAACAACTGTTTCCCCCAGAGGAAGTCATATAAGCCTCTCAATGCCTTATAAGGCATTAAAAGTCTCACTTTCAGTTTCACGGAGAAACCAGAAGAAGCATTCTTTTTTTTATGGCTGGGCTCAGAGGACCCTCCAGAGTGAGACGAGCAGAGTTCCCCTCACCTCCAAAGGGGTTGCACAGAGGTGAGTGAACTGGATTGTGGATAAGTGAATCCATGAATATGGGATCTATGGATATGGGAGCCCATACACCAAAAATCTGATACTATGATACAGGAATTATGATACACTAGATCAGTAATATACAAAATATTGGTAGTTAGCACTTAAATAAAAAAGTTATTTTTTCTTACCAGCATTCATCAATGTGTAACAAATATAATTCTAGATTAATTTATTCAATGCATTTTACTTGGATGCAAATGCCATTTAGGATACCATGCAACTCCACCTGGAGAACCTCTTTCACCAAAGAATCCCATTTCTCCTACTTTCAATGCCTTCTACTTCCTGAAAACGTTCCTTCTAGAAAAGATACCATACACAAACTGGAAAACCTGTTTAGTTAAATAGCAAGCTATCAGGCCTGTCGTTCTTCCCTTTTGCATTTCTAGGGTGACCTTTTCTTACAATAACATTAAAACAGGACCAAGCACTAGGCATCAGTAAAAGAGACCAGATTAAAAAAAAAATGGATATTGCTGCTGTAATACTTTAAGATCTGCAATAACAACAAAAGCTTAGCTCTACATATAGTTATCCAGCAGATGACTTCAAGTCTTTATTTTATGTCTAGCTTGCATTAGTTCCTCAAGAATTCTGCTAATGGAGTCTGAAAATCTATTATTTATTGCAACACCATCTCTTATAGACTTTCAGCAGAGAACTCCCCTGTGTTTACAAAATTACTGCATCTAAAACCTCTTAAACGTGGCCAAGATACAGAACTGTATTTAGAATACAGGCACAATTTCCTTTCGTCATGAGTAGATGTCTTTCTTTCCTCTTCCCATGCTTGACCTCTTCTAATGTATCTCCATTCATTGCCTTGCACTGTGATCCGCAGCAGCAAATTAGAAAATAGTAGCAGTCACCATGACATACCTCCATGTTGTAGTTTTCCACTGTTCTCCTCAAGGGATCAACAACCTGCCAGCAAATCAAGATGCAAAGATCTATCAGCAGCATCCCTCCAACTATCACCAGCAGTTTTTGGTCCTTAATGATCTAGAGAGAGAAAGAAAAAATCATAGGAGGGCATTCCCATATAAGTCTGAGACTCCTGTGGAGCATTCCTTAAGTGCCATAAATAAAGCTATGTACCATTGCTAATGAGGCTGTTTAATTATGCATTAAAATGGTCTTTGTAATACTAGAAGACGGATACTGGAAGGAGGAGGAAAAGGTCATCTCTCAAGCTACATTTGTTTGGCTTCCTGCTTGCCTGCACTGTCTTAATCACCCAGTATGAAGAGAGTGGAACAGACAATAATATTCAGAATTTATTCTACACACCCATACAAAAAACACTCAGATGATTTCTCTACTCAAATTCATGCAGGAACATATTCATTACTGCTTTCAGAAGAACTTAAAGTATCACGTTTTCTTATAAAACCTTTTTAAAATGTACAAACTTGCTAAGTGAAAGGCAAAAAATGTCCAGTGTCATCCTCACTGTCTCCTCTCACGGCACTAAAGAAAGACTTCCATTAAAAAAAAAGAAGCTACCAGCAAAAGGGAATTCCCAAAGTAAGATAAGGGAACAGACTTCTTTCCAAAGCTTTTGTGATGGGGGGGGGGGCTCTGAATTTATGCTGGATGTTTGGGACCCAATGTGATATATTGTTTACCCCATTCCCCTCTTCTGCAACACACAAAGAACATGAGGCTAATGTCTTGTTTTGCAATGGGTGCCAGGAAGCAGTGGTGTCTCTAGGGGTGCGGGGACCACACCAAGTGACACATTTGGGGAAAGAGGGTGACTCCGCTACTTTGAATAGTACCAACATGTTAAATATCATTTGATGTGTAATCTAATGCAGAATGCAGTGAAACTGCACCAAAATATCGGTATTCCATCAAAAATTATGGCCAAATAACCAAAAAAGGAAAACAACTGCCTATTGTCACAAAAAGTAGATTTTCTTAACATACCAATGAGACTGATTGTGTTATTATGATACAGCAGGGAACCAATAAGGTGTTGGCTGAATCAGCTCTCATTTCCATGTATCAGAGCAGGGGTGCCCAAACCCCGGCTCTGGGGCCACTTGCGGCCCTCAAGGCCTCTCAATTTCTTGGAGGGCTGGCCCTCTGGAGACTTGCTGGAGCCCATGCTGGCCTGACGCAACTGCTCTTAGTGTGAAGGCGACTGTATGAGGGCTTCCTCCACTGCTTGCTGTTTAACGTCTATGATGCAGCAGCAGCAGCAAAGGAAAGGCCAGCCTTGCTTTGTGCAAGGCCTTTTATAGGCCTTGAGCTTTTTCAAGACCTTCATTCATTCATATAAGTTCATCTTTAATATATTCATTTATGTAAACTTAAGTAAATTTATTCAAATTTAAAATGTAAATTAATTCTTTTTTCCCCCGGCCCCCAACACAGCGTCAGAGAGATGATGTGGCCCTCTTGCCAAAAACTTTGGACACCCCTGTATCAGAGCTAATACTAGAACTCTTAGGGCCCAATCCTATCCAACTTTCCAGCACCAATGCAGCTGTGCCAAGACACACCCAGTGGGGGTGCAGTCATGGAGTCCTCCTCAAGGTAAGGGAACAAATGTTCCCTTACCTTGGGGCTGCATTGCAGCTGCATCAGTTCTGGAAAGCTGGATAGGATTGGGCCCTTATTCAGTTGTGTGAATGCCATCAAGTTGTCCACTGGTTTTTTGTTGGTTACTGATTTGTTAGCTGACCCGCACTGTTATATAAATAAATAAATAA
Organism: Tiliqua scincoides; assembly: GCF_035046505.1. Classification (NCBI taxonomy): domain Eukaryota; kingdom Metazoa; phylum Chordata; class Lepidosauria; order Squamata; family Scincidae; genus Tiliqua; species Tiliqua scincoides. The sequence goes on along the minus strand of NC_089824.1, from coordinate 96,997,704 downwards.
AGTTAATGGGTTACACCAATCCTAGTGATGCCACTGCACTTAGGCTGTGAGTATGATATTGTAATTTACTCTGTGTGGTTTGGTACGGGAGGTTCATCATGGGGTGAAGCAATGAATTCTCACACCGGATAATACAAACCCTAGTGATACCTCTGCCAGGAAGGTCAGAAGTAGAGTGAATTTCTCATGTACTGCTTCCTAATATTCTCAGGTGCACAAAACAAAAATTATGGTGCTATTGGGGGTGTGGATCTCTCCTGGTCTCTGGGCCTCAGCAACCATTTTGTCTCGGTAATTTTGGCACCAGTCATTGGACAAATGTGAGACAAGGGATGACCAGAGGGAAGAAAGTTGAAGTAATCAAACCAAGAGAGGCTCCGAACATGAATCTGAACTTTAACTGAAGGAGTGGAGAGGAAGAGCTGGATTTGGTCGTGTTGTATAAACAGAAAATTGTACACTGTGAATTCCAGAGTCATAAAAGCAGGACTTCTGCCCTTCGATTTGCCAGAGAGAATACAACAAGTTGATCAGGTAGGCTTCATTATGACAATGTAATAGAAGAAGGGTGCGACAGCGCTACAAAGCAAGAGTGTAATACAAATTATTATGTGGGAAATTAAACTGAAAAAAATCTCTGCTATTTTGAAAGACTGCATTTTCATTTCTCTCCTTTTCGTATTTCATGAAGGCCACAGGCATCTTATCCTGCTGCATAATAAAATGTTTAGACATCTGTTAAAATATGAAAATATGAAATATAGAAAATAAAGCAACTTTAGCCAGCTCATTGCTACTAACACTAAAATGCAAATTTCAATAAGCAGTATGAAATTACATACCACAGGACGCATTTACTACAAAAATCCAGCTAATATGCTACTAATTCACTTGCAATAATTTTAAGAGGCAGGTTACCTTTTTTAAAAATTGGAAGTAAGCATATATGCTAGAAAAATATGTGAATTGCCATATGTTGGTTCATTTTCAGCAGATGTTCTCTTAATAGTGTATTTGGTAGTTTTCATTTAAGACACTGACGTTTACCTTTACAAAATCATCTCCCCCATACAATAACACGTAGATTTAGAAATTGAACCATGAAGAACATATACAGGTAGTGCCTCGTTATCCACTGATCTGACACCCACTGATTTTCTCACCACGATCAGGGACCACCTTTAAATGCCTTGTAACAAGTTTAAAAAGCACCAAAATCCCATTTCCTGTCTTTGTGCTATTAAACCGCACTGGTTGTAAGCTTCTCAGGGTTAAAGATAGCTTTAAAGACCCACTTCAGCGTTTCTGCTCCTTCACTGTCACCCCAGAATGCAACAGTAGAGATGATATACTGCATTCTGCCATAATTTCATTCCATTAGATTCCATTATTCATGTCTATACCAATGCATTCTTTAAAGCCATTTTTCCACTGATTTGGTATCCACTTTTTTTTTTCTTTCTCCACTGAGGGTTCCGGAATGGAATCCCTGTGGAAAATGAGGCACGATTTGTAATCTTACCTTGGGAACAAAGAAAGATGGGTTTCAGTGTGCTAACTGAGGATTGCAATCCTAAATTCAGTTCCAATGAATTCACTACCATTTACTTCTGAGTAGACTACTTAGCACTAAAAGTCAAATTAGTAAACCTAGTAGGAATGGGTAAACTTTCAGTTGAAAAGCGGCATATAAATACTGATTTAAAATAATAATAATAATAAACTCCATTAGCTCCAATTCAATAATAACATGAATGTTATCAGCCTAATTCTTAGAAGAGGTTTGCCCCGGTGCACAGACTCCTTCTCTACTTGAGCGACTGTGTCACAATGCCTGATATGGACCCCTGGCAATGACATCACACAGCACTGCCAAATTTATGGGTTGCCAGGCTCTGTGCTACCTGAAGCTTGATTTTGAGCTGTGCAGCCACATGGTTTAGGAGGAACACTGGTGAATCACATTAGCTTTTAATCAGTTGGATAGTCAGTTTGTTGTTTTGGAATCCTATCATTTCTGCCAGGTCCAGGCACTCAGGCTGCAATCCTATGCACACTTACTTGAGAGTAAGTCCCACTGAACTCAGTAGGGAGTTCAGTGGGGAGTACTTCTGAACAGACATGCACAGAACAGTGCTGTTAGAAGCTTCTGTGCCTGCCAGTGGGTGTAAGAAGAGCCCTGCTGGATCAGAACCAGGGCTTATCTAGTCCAGTTTCCTGCATCTCACAGCAGCCCACCAGATGCCTCAGAGAGCACACACAAGACCACAAGATACTTGCATCTAGCTGCCACCTCCCTGCATCTAGCATTCTATTTACACACACACACCCCCAGCAAAGAAACCAGATTGTAATTGGGTTGAACTTGTGTTAAACACAGTGAGGGCCTTACACATTGCCCTCTGATTCATATTGCACAGGCTATTATTCCAAATAATCCCCGAATGCTCCAGAGTGTGTGAGTGGGCGCACTCGGAACTGCACAGCAGGTATAGTTTCCATGAGAAATCCATAGCAGACCTAGAGGCTTCCGAAAAGGCCAAACGCAGCCAGGTGGCGATCCAAATAAGACATAATACTCCACATATGTTCTAACTACTGATTTGTACAATGCCATAATAACATTTCCCATTTTATTCTCAATCACTTTTTTCAATTATCCTGAGTATGGAACTGGCCTTCTACACAGTGAGTGCACACTGGATCAACACTTTTGTTGAATCTGGTTTGATTAGTATTAGTATACTGAAAGAGGAATCTTGTGTCAGGCAAAGGTGAATGCACAGAAATGTACTATTCCAACAATTTGAAGATACTTCTGCTTTGATAGGAAGTATGCCTATGCCACCATTATAATATGCACTTAAACCAGGAAATACTTGGACCATTCTTTGAGATTTCCTTGGTGAAATCATTAGATGCTGCTGCTATTGCTTCTTGTGCACACTGCATCGCCAGTTCCTACTACAGACTGCATCTGTAGTTCTTCAACTTGTGACCTGGGCAAGGACACTGAAAACTTCCTTTTGACAAAGTGCCAAACCTTCTCAATGACATGTATGGCAACAAAAGCAGTGCCAACCAGTGAAATGAGAGGAGAGGAGACAAAGGCTCTTGGCAATCCATACCTTAGGATTTGCTTCAGAGCAGATTGACAGCTAGATGGTAAAAATGAGGACAATGGCAACATGCCCAGGACCAAACTACACAACATCAGTTTTATACCATGCCCACATTGGCAAAACTGTCATTTAACAAGCAGAATCCATTACAATCGCACATCACATCCAGATCCAATATTTCTATCCTATAATAATTCAATACCTCTAAACTAGTTAATGACCCTAAAGGTTATAATCTAAGAATGCAACTGCTTATATCAACCAGAAGAGACAACATACATCACTAAATTATGATAGTTTAGCCAAGAATACTGGAAAAAATCAGGGTGCTCTCCATATCATCAGCAAGTTTGTATGTTATAGAACCATGGGGCATTTAAAATATAAGATTTATAATTTGTACTGTTGAGTTTCTTCAGAGATACAGTCAAGGTGGTGTTGCAATGCTTGTCGAGTGAGGGGATGACCTTTTCTCATTTGAGTAACTGATAGCTAAAGGCAGACATTGTCTTGAAGAAATATTTGTGATGGTTGGTGACTTCCTGCTGGAAGGGCACATCTACCAGCAAGGGTAGAGGCCAAGACCAGTGTCCCACCATTGAGAAGGTGCATGATTGAGTGCATGTGGCTAAAGAGAAAAATGCAAGTTGGTGTGAGTTGGTGAGCCTCTGTGAGATACAGGGAGCTGGACTAGATGGCCCTTTAACCTGATCCAGCGGGGCTCTTCTTATGTTCAGAATATAGCCATAGAAAGACAGACATCTGAGTTTTGCAACTGGCTTCTAGTGCACATTCTTTGCTGGGGGACAGGAGACCCCTATGCTGCTTTAAATTTTTATAATGGTCAGCATGGATTGCTCACTGTGTGTGCGTGGGAGGGGGAGTAGTGCTCTCTCTCACTCTTTGCACGTGTGTTTGTGTGTACATGCATGCAGTTTCTCAACACCTGAAAATGGACACAATTCATGTCATTTTGAAATGTTTGGGTGAAATTCCTCCAGAATATCTTCAACTAGAATATAATTAGTTAGGTAGTGACCACATCAGCAGATTTCTTTCCAAGGTACAAAACCAGAAGGACAAACTTTGACACTCTTGGTTTGTACTTTACGTTCTGAGCAGGTCTTTGTAAATTTTAAAAAAAAAAAGCAGACTTTGTAAAGAAAAACAAAGTACCAGCACCTGCTTCTCAACAACAAAATACAGAAGGGGAGCCTTCATTAATCACTCAGTCTAGATGTCATGTGGACATCCATAGTTGCTGAAGAGTAAAAACATATCCAAGGAATAAAATACAGCTGATACGGTTGTGTCCTTATCACAGTGATTCCCAAAATATGCACTGTGGTGCCCCAGGGTGCCATGGTGAACTCACAGGGGTACCACGGGACTTTTGTGGAAGTTCAAACTTCCAAACAGGCTGCATTTAGACCCTACAGCAACAGAACTGTAGGGGAGCAGCAAAAGAATTACTGCTATGCTACGGGCTCCATGACCAGGGTAAGCTTGAGAACCGTTGCTTTGGCATATATAGACAGTAAAACCTTATGAAAGAACTTCTCTTAGGTATCTGCAGAATTTGACCCACTGCAAAAGACAGATGACACCTGAACTCTAAAAATATTACTACAGTATTTTAAACACAAAAAATAAACTAAAAAACAATTCAGCGATAAAAAATAAGGTTGAGCTTTTATATAACAAGAAGATTGTAGAGGATTCTGTATGCAAAAAATTAAGCCTCTCAAATATGCAAAAGTCAACTACACAAATTTAGAGGGACAGAATAATGAGTGTACATAAGACTGCATATGGGAGCCATTTACAGGCACCTGAATATAAGCAACTAAGAAGACATTTTGCATCTCTTACAGTCCAGTTATTAAACAAGTAAGCAATCACTTATTGAGGCTGCAATCCTATACACAACAACCTGAGAGTAAATTCCATTAAAGTCAATGGAACTTACTCCTGAGTAGATGTGCATATGATTGTACTGTAAATGGATGAAGAGTGCTAATATCAGAGAGTATTAAGGACTGCTTGCTCTGACACAAACTTGTCCAAGCCTTTAGGTTGACATTTAAGATCCTGCTTGTTAAATCACCTTTAAATGGAATTTGCTTGCAGGCATAAGAGACAGGGTCTTTTCAGAGGTGGAACCACATCTTTCAAATAATCTCCCCGGAGAGATCCATTAGGAACCTTCTTTACTAGTTTTTAGATGGTTGTGGAAGACTTTTCTTTCTGTAACACTTTTAAATTCTATGGTTTAAAGACTGTGAGGTTTATTTTTCTGTTATTATTGTATTTTTTGTGTATTTGTTATTTTATTATTGCTATTTTAAATATTTCTTTTAGTTACACTTTGTTAATTTTTTTTAAAAGCAGGATATAAATTCTTAAAATAAATACACAAATCTTAAATCTCTCTTCTGAAGCCGAGTGCCACCTATCGTGGCTGTTTTAATTCACTAAATTCCAGACCACAGTTGACTGTCAGAAAAAAGGAGCACAAGATCAAAACATCCCTTCATGTTGCATGTTTTCCACCTACCTGGCTTTGAAAACTGTTTTTCTATCTTCACCCACAGGGAAGTAGGGGAGAAACAGGGAAGAATAAGACAGACATTAGACAATGGGGTGTTTTTTTTAGACTCACCTTTTTCTTCATTTTCACATTTTTGAAAATTGCATGGACTCTCCATGTTTTTGCAAACATTGCTCCAAATGCAGTTGTATAGCCCACTGTAAGTATCCATGTCCGGACCTGAAATAAAGAAAAGACTCTGCTTTTTTCATATCTAGCTTTTTTAACCTGTTACCTGTCAATGTAACCCAAGAATTTTGGCAGGGCAAAAGAAAGAGGCTAATTCCATTTTATACAAAGAATTTAAAAAAGTAGGTTCCTTAAGCATCAGGCCTGAATCCCAGAATTTGTAAGCAATGTCAGCTCTCATTAAAACAAATTTACAGTTTTCATGACTGCTAAAAAGGCTTAAATCATATAAAGTAGATATGACCTAAAGAGATAGATACCGTAAAGAAGGGTAAATAATGAGCGTGCATGTCCTTTTGCATAGAAACTACCGGTAGTTATTGTGTAACAATTCAGAAAACGTAAGGCAGTCCTAACTTCCACTGAAGTAATAGCATTTTTTAAAAGTATTTTTTCGCTAAGTTCCATTAACTTCTTTGGGCTTCAGTCATGACTAACTTCTTTATGGAACTATCCTATGCATGTCGACTCAATGAGTTCAATGAGGCTAACTCCCAGGTAAGCATTTATAGGATTGCAGCCTTCGCCATCATGACCCAAGCCTAAGACAGAATTCACTACAGTTGAATCACAGAGATTCCCTTTTTTTAAACCACCTGGGTTGGATCCACACTCTGTCACCTGTTCATGCAAGAGGAGAGGGGCATGTTTTTTTACTTGATATTATATTATCTCCACTTCCCTGTCCAGCCCTTTGCATTCCTTGAAAAACTGACTCTGAGGGTTGGTGATGTTTAGGAACCAGATGGTATGTGGCACATAGACTGGAAAGGAAGTCAGAAATTATACTACTCCCCACTTTTGCATGAGTGGAAGATTGTGTTTGCACAAGACAGGTTTTGAACCCAACCCAACCTTGGTTTTAGATACAAACCTCCTGGTAGTTGCAGAGACTATATTAGCCTAGAACTTGAAAATAGCATCTACTCATCTATGAGGGATAGCTATTAAAGTAGTAGCACAAATGGAAAAGTTCACTAATCTAGTTCAAGAGAGAAATGGATGGATAAATTTGCATCAAATCTGACCAGAGGTGGCTGCCATTTGTAATTGACACTGGCCTTCTGTCTGTGTGTTTATATGCTATTGTCATGTATATCTGTGTTATTTAAATCAAGAGGGAAAGAAATGAAACAAAGATGGAAGTAACAAATCCTATAAAGGAAGAAAACAAGCATTAGTGCAAGGAGAGACAAAAGAAAGGGTAGAAATCTGAAACAATGAAAAATTATATGTTGTCTGTCCCAGTGATTAGAATATAGAACAGAGTGTTCAGCTGACAATGTTGATGATGCATTAAAAAAATTCTATGTCATTTGCGCTTATGCTATAGTTTTTGTGCTCCACTTTTTACTAGGCACATTACCATGTGAAGCCCTGTTGTGCCAAGTAGAAAAAGGATGGATCAGACAAACATCTGATGCATACATATTACTCTTAGAGCGCAATCCTAACCCGCGCTGGAGCAGGCAAGCCAGGAGGCTTGTGCTGCATCCAACGTAGGATTGCAACAAGAAGCGGCTCAGCCACAGGCAGGGGGAAGCTCTTCCCCTTACCCGTAGGTAAGGGTTGCGTGGCCCTATGGGTCTCCTCGGACCTGCGCCACCTCCGAAGCAAGTCAGAGGAGGGCGGAGCGGCTTGAAGCCATTCCGCTCTCCCTGGGGACAGGGGCTGTGATCCGGCATAACTGCCAGATTCCAGCCCCACCCCTGGCTCCCTGGGCCCGCCATCCACCTGCCCAGTAACGCCCCCTCCCCACGCCTACCTTTGCTGCTTATGTTGGCATGCTCACGCCGACACAAGCGGCGGCACGGGAGCCACAGCGGAGGCTTTTGCCTCCGTCCATGCATTGGCACATCTGAATGCGCCAATGCAGCTCCCACCTAAGGAGCTGTTTTATGGCACGTTTGCGACCCTCCAGGGCCACCTATACCGGCATAACTGCCGCTTAGGATTGTGCCCTTAATCAGGTTAATTACAAGTGCTTGACTTTCAGAAGGGAATGTCTGCCTACATCAACACATGCATTCGTATATTTTCAATCTAGCAAAGATTTTACTTTATTTTCCTTCTTTATTGTTCAGAGACATTTATGGTCAGGCTCTATTCAATATTATGAAGCTCCAACCTTATATCCATTTAAGGTTTAGAACACATGAGTTTGTTGAGATACTGGATTTGGAATTTTTGCATACTAAGTCCAATTTGTCCGTTCTTTGATGCACGACATGTTGGTAATCCACTACCTAAAAAAAATTCCACACTTGAAATGGGAGTGAACTAGGAATTGGCAAGTCGATGATAAGGACACATGTGAGCAGTCGCAATTGTGCTTCAACATAACAAAAGCTTCTGTGCTGACTACACACTGTTAGGATGAACCTCCATGACCATGTCTAAGCCCAGAAGAAATCTACATGACTTGAAAATGTACATAAATTTGATCTTATAACTTGCCCCATGTCTGTTTACCCAGTGGTTGCCCCTGAGTGGCACCCAGTGAGCACATATGTAGCACTGTGTTGGCTCTACCTAAGTGAAGCACTTACCCTCTTTTTATGTAAGAGAGGAGATGTATCTGTTAACACTGAGGTAGACTGCTGGGGAAAGTCACTGCCATGTCAGGTTGTACACACACAACTGTGTCTCCTTATAAACGAATCAGAACACAGATCCTCATATGGACACTGATAAAGTGTCAACATGGAGACTGCCACTGCCGTTACCAACATTTGCTCATGGTTACTGAATACAAGGAAAGTACCCAGGAGATGTGGATGTTTCTGGGGCATCTATTTTTAATAGATTAAGGCTGGGGAATCTATCTTTGGCCTTGGTTTCTTGCTGCTGGATAAAGATAAACAGAATGTAATTCCCTACTACCTCTTTGATACAGAGGACTACTGGTAGGCGAGATGATCAGTAAGCAAAGAACATGTATGTCCATTACAATACCATTCTTCTTGAAACAGGACATCTTCTTAAATACATTAAGAGCCCAATCCTGCCTCCCAGGGAGGATGGAGAGAGAGTGGAGAGGGGTTGGAACTGGCACAGGCCTCCTCTGCACAATCCTATCCCCCATGTCAGGCTCGGAAGTCCAACATGGGGCTGCTCAAGTCTGTGCCAGTGATTTAGCAATTTTGCGGAGGCTGGGGCTTTATACTTGGGGTAAAGGACGAATGTCCCTTTCCCCTGAAGAGACCTCCAGTGGTTTCCTTGGTCTTGTAGGATACAGTAGTGGCCATTTTGGTGCAGCTGTACCGTGTGGCGCCAGGGAGCTTAGGACTGGACTGCCTATTAGTACACTTTTGTTTACTGTGAGAATGTGCCTAGTTCCTACAGAACTAGCCTGAAAAGACTGTATGCCACCAGGCTGAGTCTGGGCTACCAGTTATGTGGCCTGCCAGACGTTTGGCAATTCCTGTTTGTTGGAGCTTGCAGTGTTGGGAAGTTGCAAAAACAGGCTTATTGGGTCTTGAGTGGGCTGCCATACATGGTTTCATTATGGGTCATAGGTTGTTCATGTCTGTTGTAATGTGCTCAGCATGTGCATTACTATCAAAGAGCAACCATAAAAATATACTACGAGTCAGAATATCTTTGAGATGACCGTTCAATGCTTATTTATAAAGGGTGCAAGGATCTGTTAGATACAGAGAAAAAAACTCGAGTCAGGACCTATCTGACTTGGCACTTGTCTCCACACATGCAGATTCGAGTCTGCCTGTGTCTGGGTGTGCTTGCTTACTGTTTTTGTGGCGTGAAAAACCTCATGGGGCGATCATTTCAAAGGGGTGAGCAGCAGGGAAGTTCCAGCCAGGAGACAGGAAAGGGTTAACGTCTGCATTTCCATCTGAGCAGCAGAGGATGAGGCAGGAGCGGGGTCTTCGATAGGAAGGAATGAATGATCATTGGCCACAGGATGGGAGGTTTGGTATTTTCTTTGGTTGAGGAAGGGCAGACAGAGGAGTCCAAGTGGGTTCTTGCTTTACGATTGGCTGCAGAAGCCCAGGGAGGGGGAGGCGGCAGGGAAGGGGGGAAGCAGTTCATAGTGATCACACTTTCCTCCTCATGGCTCTGTTGTTACTCGGGTGGAGGAAGCCTCATTGAATGAATGGCTACAGTGGGACTTCTGCATAGAACTGCAAAGGACTGAGTCACCCTGATAAGCCTTGCAGCTGCTGCCCATGACCCTCCTCCCTTTTGCCACTTCTCTCCCAGCTCTCTCACAATCCCTTTCAACCCCTCCTGCCCTGTTTACAGATGGGGGGGACAGCAGGGGAATATTAAAAGAAAACTCTGACACACACACACACACACAGCCCAGCAGCAACCCTGTTTTTTCCACAGCGTGCTTTTTAAAGGGGGGGGGGCGACTCCTTTAGAGTTGTGAAGGGGCGATTCAGAGACTCAGAAAGTGCACCCATTATGACTATTTTTCGAGTTGAGTCACGGGGGTAGTGACTCTAGAGTTAACTTGAGTCAAGTCACAATGGGTTTTCCCATCCCTTGTAATCCAACAGTAAGAAGTACACTGAGTTGAGAAAGTCACAATATGAATAAATAACTCGAGGCATTACTTCATGAAGGTAGATAAATCATAGGTCATGTATAATCAGGGACAAAACCCTGTTCTTCAGGCTTTGAACTAGGGTTAAGAAAATATTAATGCCAGAAAGCTAGGGGATGCAAAGTCATCCTGTCAATGACAGCTATAAATAGACTATGCACATGAAACAGTTGAAGTCTCATAAATCATAATTCACTATACACCACATTTAAAGTTCAAAATTGATTGAATTAAAATAACAGTTTAAAACTATAGGACTTCTAATTTCTCATATTTCTACAAATGTTAAGTATACTTACTTCATTGTACATTTACATTTCCCCTGATTGTTAGACAAAGGTTGTCTTACAACTGTACAGTTCTCAGTTCCTTTTGGAATTTCATGTCGTACTACAGAGTTAAGGCTGCCAAGGGCATTAATTGCTAAATTTTGGCATTTTGATACTTAACCTTTTGGCATTTCAACTGTGCTAACCTTTTTAACTCTGCAGTTAATGGATTTTTTCAGTTGAATTTGTTTGGAGGAGGACATTAGATGACATAAGGGTACATTATAGTCAAGTATTGTTAAGTGATATATGTTAGTAGAGTAGCAGTATTGTTCTGGACTGAACATGCTGTCACAATTCAGATAGTTTGTTCATTTTCAACCTTCCTTCTGGGATGCCCTACACTTTCCTTCCTTTCCCTGATCCTTAGCCATTCTACTACTCTTTTTATTAAGAAATATTTTCAGGCAATCTACCCCATATCTATACCTGTATCAATCCCACATTGAATCAATCCCACATAGAAAGGTCAGCACATATTTCCTTAGGCAAAGTCCAAAGTCTAAGGACTTTGAATAACAAGGGGAATGGAAGGAAGAACATGCCCGCTAACCACTAGGTAACATTACCCAATTTGGCTTGCATGGATTCTATTCCTAGTCCGTAATCTAAAATTTAGATTCCAGCTTTGCTAATATAAGGACCACATTTTTCTCTACTTCTGGACTATTAAGCTTTCAAGGCATTCAAATAACTGCTCATCTTCATAAGTTCATACAGAGGGCAACCTTTGCTTCTTTGTCCTTACATGCTTTGATGCAATGTAAGATTTTTACATTCTCGTGTCGACCTTGTTTGGGGTTTTCTTCGCTGTTTTGCTGAAAAAGGCCTTTGGAACTGCAACAGAAGGCATCTATCTCCAGACCAGATCAGACGGAAAGCTCTTCAACCTCTCCAGACTGAGAGCAAAGTCCAAAGTCCAGCTGAAATGTCTGCGTGACTTCCTCTTTGCCAACGATGCAGCTGTCACTACCCACTTTTCCAAAGATCTCCAGCAGCTCATGAATCATTTTAGCAAGGTCTGCCAAGATTTTGGACTGACAATCAGCCTTAAGAAAACACAGGTCATGGTTCAAGATGTGGACTCATCTCCCTGCATTGCAATCTCTGCGCATGAGCTGGAGGTTGTCCATGACTTTGTGTGCCTTGGCTCAATGATCTCCGACACTCTTTCTCTGGATACTGAGCTAAACAAGCGCATCAGTAAAGCAGCTACCACATTTTCCAGACTCGCAAAGAGAGTCTGGTCCAACAAGAAGCTGATGGAACATACCAAGATCCAGGTCTACAGAGCTTGCATCTTGAGTACACTTCTGTACTGCAGCGAGTCATGGGCTCTTCGCTCGCAACAGGAGAAGAAGCTGAATGCTTTCCACATGCGCTGTCTCCGACGCATCCTCAGTATCACCTGGCAGGACAAAGTTCCAAACAACACAGTCCTGGAACGAGCTGGAATCCCCAGCGTGTATACACTGCTGAAACAGAGACGCCTGCGTTGGCTTGGTCATGTTGTGAGAATGAGCGATGGTCGGATCCCAAAGGATCTCCTCTATGGAGAACTTGTGCAGGGAACGCGCCCTACGGGTAGACCACAGCTGCGCTACAGGGATATCTGCAAGAGGGATCTGAAAGACTTAGGAATGAACCTCAACAGATGGGAAACCTTGGCCTCTGAGCGTTCTGCTTGGAGGCAGGCTGTGCAGCATGGCCTTTCCCAGTTTGAAGAGACACTTTGCCAACAGACTGAGGCAAAGAGGCCAAGAAGGAAGGTTCATAGCCAGGGAGACAGACCAGGGACACACTACACTTGCTCCCAGTGTGGAAGGGATTGTCACTCCCGAATTGGCCTTTTCAGCCACACTAGACGCTGTGCCAGAACCACCATTCAGAGCGCGATACCATAGTCTTCAGAGACTGAAGGTTAACAACAATAAGATTTTTACACTGAGCACAATCTTAATTAGTCTTTAAAGATGCCCTCGTAAGCATTATTTTAAGACAGTGTTTCTCGAACTGTGCGTTGGGACCCACCAGGTGGGTCATGGGTCATTTTCAGATGGGTCCCCATTCATTTCAATATTTTATTTTCAATATATTAGACTTGATGCTACCATGATATGTGACTGCATTTGGGGAAATGTGACATATCTGTACCTTTAACAAGCTACTCTATGTTATGCTTTTAACAATGATAGTCAATGGGACTTACTCCTGGGTACGTGTGGGTACGATTGCAGCTTAGGATCGTTAAAAATTTTCCTGCTTGACAATGTCATTTTCGATCATGACATCACTTCCAGTGGGTCCTGACAGATTCGCATTCTAAAAAGTGGGTTCCGGTGCTAAAAGTTTGAGAACCACTGTTTTAAGACTATAAAATGTTGTGAACGTGGCTTCTATCAGTACCTATAAAATCTTTTAAATATGCTGTTTAATTTGATATTAAGATATTCCTCATTTAACACTTGCCCCCTTTTTAAAATAATCAGGCTTGAGAAAATTCTGTGAAACTCAAAAGCCAGGTAACTGCTTTGTGATTTTTAGATGGTCCTAATAGGGCACTATAACAATATTTTTATTGAAAATTTCTGTCTGTCATGTTTTCTTTAGGTCAGAGGTTCCCAAACTGTTTATTGCAATGCCTAGCCAAGCCATTTGGCAGTGCGAGCACAACAGATTGCAGAGCAGAGGCTCTGCTTCATTAGCTGAGTGTGGGCTGAGTGTGATGAGTGAGGGCTGAGTGTGATGAGGTTTTTTTGCCCTCCCTGACCATTTTTATACTGATTTTGAAGCTTTTTTTAAATGGAATGACCCAGAAGTAAGTGCCAATTACATCATCACGTTGCTTGTCATTGGCACTTCTGGGTTCTGCAGAACCTTTGAAGGAAGGGCATCGTGGGTAAGTTTGGGAACCACTGCTTTAGTCTATAGGTTGATCTGCACAGTATTAGGGCCATGAAACTATCTGACTAGCTTTATCTACACACTGATTATTGCTGCTGAATATTAGCCCAATCTTGAGATCTCCAGCGCTGGTGGCACAAGTGTACCACCAGTGCTGGGTGTCACAGACATGCTGTAAAGCATGTTTACAGCACCCGGAGAGTAGAGAGTGCCTGTGCTAAACCAGCCGTGGGAGGAGGAGGATGCTCTGGGGTTTTGGGGCAGGAGGAGGGTAGAGGGAGGGTGGGACCATACCAGGAGAAGGGCAGGGTTAGCAGGGGCCTCCTCTGCTGGATCCTATCCCCTGTGTCAGGCTGCAAATCCCGATGGGCTTCTCTCATCTGCACCAGCAAAATAGCTGGTGCAGACACAAGTAGCCCCATTGGGGGGCCTAGTGTTTTCCTCAGGAGAAGGGGATGAAAGTCCCTTTCCCCCAAGGAGACCTTTGGTGGCCTCCTTGGCTCTGCTAGATGCAGGGGTAGCCAATTTGGTGCAGCTGCACTTGGTGACACTGGGGCTGACAGGACCAGGCTCTAAATCCTATCAATTGTGCATAAAATGTTCACATTTCAAAACTGTTATTTAGTATCTATATACCTGGACAACCACAAGAAGAGGCATACTCTGCAATGTCTTGTGCCCAGAGCTGTGAAGGGTTTTAAAAGGTCAAACCCAATAACTTTGAATAAGGCCAGAAGCAAGTTTGCAGCTAGTATAATTGCCAAAAAATAGATTGCGAAAGAAGTTCCTGTCTTCCTACACTACTCAGAAAATCAACCATTTTCAAGCGCAGCTCTATATATTTTGAGAGTACAGAATATCAATGTGATATGATAATAAACATATTGCCCCAGCAAACAAGAATGTCAGATGTAACTGATTACAAGAAATCCCAACTACCAACATCACTGCATTTGCTTTGCTCGGTGAAGGGCAAGATCCAAGAGTACTCCTAAGCAACCTTGAGTGCCATTCGAGGAGAAAGACGGGGCAAAAATCAAATACCGCAGACAGCCACCTATAAGTCTATCTCACAGAGAAGTCGAGGGCAGGTTTTGAGCCAAAAAGCATGGAATTTTCTATGATTCTTGGATGTCAAGGGTTAAAACTTATGGGGGAGGGGGATCTGACTATAGTTTTGTCTGATTTTACCCAAGGCCAGATCCTAAACAAAAACCGACCAGTAATTGTTACCTAAGAACTGTACAGTCTTTTTTTTTTTAATATAGTAAAAGATCATAAGATATTTTTATTTTTTAACTTTTTTAATTCTGGTCTTCACCACCTTTTTGTAAACACTATCAGAGTAAGTGCACTGTAAACAACATACCAGTAGAACAATGGTTCCCAACCTGAGGTACATTAGATAAGGCAAGATGATGATCTAAACTTGATTTATTGGCAGAAATTTCTTGCCCTATAGGCGAGTATCTATGGTAAATCAAATAAATAAATAAATAAATAAATAAGCTATGCAGTTGTTCCGTTAAGAAAATTTCCACTGCACCGAAAAGCAGACAGGATCATTCCTGAGTGAACTGCTGCCCTACCAACATGAACTTCTTTTGTCTGGATTCAGACTCAGTTGAACTTGATAACAGCTTTTCAGACATACATGTTACTGCTGCTTGCAGATCCTCGAAGAAAAATAGAGCTGGGTGATAACAGTTCACTGATGAACTTCATTCCAAAGTACTGGATGATTCCAGTCAGGCCTTGCCTCTATCAGTATCACATTCCTAAAACGCCTAGGCAAGAATAACAACTGAAGACAACTATTACAAAGCCAGTTGAACTTGTAGTTGAATACCAACCAACCACTGTTTGAAGGCAATCTAACCCTGGTATATAACAAAATCCACTACAGGAAAAGTACCAGGGAGACATACTTGTCCCTCAGTATAAATATGCATCTCCAGATAAAGTTAATCTACAGGCCCATTATAGTTACATCGGTTCTGAAACCAGGCTAGCATGATAGCGATCAAAGGAGGATGTTTCAACAAGGAAAGCCTGAAGTTGGGCTGCCACGTCAACTTTCTGCTCAACTAAGTATTTAACCATCTTCTCCAATAAGAGAAGATTTGAGAGTAGTGTGAAATTGGATAGACCACTGCAGCAAAGATATGGTTTCTTGAGAAGAGATCTGATCACCAACTTCATAAGATGAGATAGCAGCTTTCCCTACTCAACGATGCATTTAAATGTATTTTAATTTATACCCCACTTTTTGACTACTGTGATCTTAAAATAACAGAAAACAACCCAAGCATCTCTTAGATCTCTGGCCAATCCTCACTTTTCTACTCTCTAGGCAACTGGCAGTTCGAGCAGAGTTCATT
The DNA here is from genome assembly GCF_035046505.1 of Tiliqua scincoides. Taxonomy (NCBI): domain Eukaryota; kingdom Metazoa; phylum Chordata; class Lepidosauria; order Squamata; family Scincidae; genus Tiliqua; species Tiliqua scincoides. The sequence continues at coordinate 96,981,616 of NC_089824.1, read as the reverse complement.
TCAGGCACGGAGAGGGAGGCAAACTTCTGCAGCTGCTCCATTCTCTGGTGAAAGGATATTCTTGAGATGAGAGGCAAGAGGAAGAGAGTGTGACCTCCCAGGATCCTCTACCTCCACTGGCTTCTCCAGTTCCTGGACAAATTACATTTGAACATTTACGAAAATCTGATAAAAGCGTACCACATTTCTCCAAATTTTGGCTTGTTTCATCAAAACTTGCATTTATTCAAATGTACAGCATATAAAAGTATTGAAACTTCTACAGAAAGCCAAAGTATCTGTGGTTTGTGTTGTTATGCAAAACACAAAGAGCATCTTAATTCAAAAGGTCCAGAGTTACTTACAGTACAAAGGGTTTCAAACGTCTTTTCAGAGACAAAGGATCCATCGAGACCAAAAAGGAATATAGATGCATAGGACAGCATCCCCCCAAGAATTATGAGGTTGTTCATGTAAGGACTGGACATCTTTATCAATCTATGGAGAAAAAATCAGCAAATAGTTACCAAAAGGCAACCCCAAATGAAAGTACTTCCAGATGGTACTTCCTTCAACAACCACCTTTGAAGAGCAAAAGGAAGGGTCTCAAAAAGCTGGTACTTATAATAATGCTCTTATGTAACAGTAGTTGGTTATTTGTTTTTAAAATTAATATTCTACCTTTCTTCCAAGGGAAACCTCAAGGCAGGTTGAAGCAAAATTAAAATACTCACATAAAACAGAAGTCCTATGATCAAATTAGAAAAGGAGCAGCAGCAATGATTTCATAATTAATATCAATTAAGCCAGAATATTTTATTTTCCCCCACAATTTGAAAAACTGAGCTTTGGTGTGCTTTTTTTGGGAGGATGTTCTATAGCAGGGGTGCCCAAACCCCGGCCCTGGGGCCACTTGCTGCCCTTGAGGACTCCCAATCTGGCCTGCGGGGAGCCCCCAGACTCCAGTGAGCCTCTGACATTCTGGAGACTTGCTGGAGCCCACGCTGGCCTAATGCAACTGCTCTCAGCGTGATGGCCAACTGTTTGATCTCTTGCGTGAGCTGTGGGATGAGGGCTTCCTTCACTGCTTGCTGTTTCACGTCTGTGATGAGGCAGAGGCAGCAAAGGAAAGCCTGGCCTTGCTTTGTGCAAGGCCTTTATAGGCCCTGAGCTATTGCAAGACCTTCATTCATTCATATAAGTTCCATCTCTAATATAGTAATTTATGTAAATTTATTCAAATTTGAAATGCAAATTAATTTTTTTTCCCCCCGGCCCCTAACACAGAGAGATTATGTGGCCCTCCTGCCAAAATGTTTGGACGCCCCTGTTCTATAGATATGGCATCACCATGGGAAAAGCCCTATTACGACTCACAGAGTGGATTATAAAGGAGCAGAGGCAGCCCATCCAGTAGGCAAGGTGATGCGTGTTGCATCAGTGGCAGATTGTATGAGGGGGTGCAAGAGGGCAGAGGATTCAGGGTGCCCTTTACTTCGAGTCTTCCACTGTCACCACTGCCTCCCCTCCAGCCTGCTGCAGGTACAACCAGTAGTTATTTGGTTTCCACCCACTAAAAGTGAGCAGTAAGTGGATCATCAATCACCTTAGCTTGCTCCAAATGCGTTTTCTTCAAACACAGAAAAGCAGGACCTCTGGTTTTATTTACAGGGAACACATGAACAAAGGAGCCCCTTCATTTGTGCAGTCCCTTTAAATTAAAGCAGAAGTCCTGCACTTCTGCAATTAAAGAAAGCCCACAAGGAGCACAGTAAGTGGCTGATTTGTTTGCTTGGTAATTGGGCAGAGATGACAGACTCGAAGCAGCACTGGGCAATTTTTCAAGTTGCACCACTGCTGTAAACACAGGAGTAGGCATTCTTGAAGTCATTAAGAACTAATGTAGCTGTCTGACATATGAAAAAAACGGGATACATAATCACAAAAAAGACACCATCCCCCCATAGCTGTATCAAAGACTTCTCTTATATTTATCTGATGATAATAAAAGTTAATAAAAATAATAATCATATAGTATTATGATAGATCTTCATATAGTATTATATATGATCTTCATAATGGAAAATTATATTTATAGAAATAGTTTCAATTGGTCACGAGTAAATAAAATTCATCAACTGTTTAAAAAGAACTTTTAAAAAAATCATTTAGAGAAAGATCATGCATTCATAGTTTGAACCTCAGATTCATACATCATGGACTTGAAATCATGCCCCATGGGAAAAAAACTGCTACAAGGAAAGAGGCTTGAAGAGAGACAGACACCACTATCAGAAAAGAAATGAAGATTCCTCTGACTGCCCTTGTGTGCCCTGTGGGTGTTGTGTGCCAGGTTTAGCGCATGTGATACAAAAGCTTGATCTGGAAGCAACGTAAGAATGAACCATGATATGTAGGACAGTTGAATTTATCTGAACCAGCTTTAGGCACAGAGTTTTAGAAAAATGCAAATCTATGTGCTGCTTTATAAACAAATTTAGATGAGCATTATTATAGTTAAATGTCTTTGATCTCCTTTACTAAAGCAACTCCTTATGTTACACAGTAGTTTAATTAATTTGGGATTATGCTAATAATACACAGTGGAAAACACTAATTTTCATCTAACAGAATAAAAGGATTTAATAAAATGTTCCAACACAAAGATATTATACAGAACATCAATTAAGCAGAATAATTTTTCAAGATATTGGACAAGATCCACCAGGTCCACCAGAGATTAAGTATGAACTCTTTCACTTACGTCAGACATTGCAGAATGCAATTCTAAGCATGTTTACTCAGAAGTAAGTTCCATTAGATTTTACTCCAGGCAAGTGCATAGGACTGTAAACTTAGACATGATTCACCTTACTGGATCATGCCCTTAGCTTTTTTTAATACACTCAATCCGCGTTATCCATAAGCTCTGTTCCCACAGACTCGCTTATCCACGACAACAAAAGTGAAACCTATGTAGCCACTTACACAGTCTCTTTGTGCCTTTTTGAGGTAGCCAAAAGACGTCTGAGAGGCCTCGAGCAGTTCTTGCAGCCTCTGTTGTTCTCGAGGCTTAATAAGTCTCTACATACTCTCCATGTATCTTCCCAGCTTAACCAGTTTTGTACTAAGTGCTAATTGAAATGTTAACTGGTTTATAATGTTTCAACCACAATTTCAACAATGGCAGTGAAGCATAGTGCTAATGAAAGTGTTTTACCAAGATGTTGAGCTATCCTCACTATTATCTAGCCCAGTGTTTCTCAAACTGTGGGTCGGGACCAACTAGGTGGGTTGTGAACCAATTTCAGGTGGATCCCCATTCATTTCAATACTTTATTTTTAATTTATTAGACTTGATACTACCATGGTATGTGACTACATTTGGGGAAATGTTACACATCTGTACTTCTAGCAGGCTACTCTGTATATGCTTTTAACCATTATAGTAAATGGGACTTACTCCTGGGTACGTGTGGGTAGGATTGCAGCCTAGGATTGTTAAAATGTTTTCTGCTTGATGATGTCACTTCAGGTCATGACATCACTTCCAATGGGTCCCAAAAGTTTCTCATTCTAAAAAGTGGATCTCTCTGCTAAAAGTTTGAGAACCGCTGATCTAGCCCACAGAGTTCAGGGTCATAAAGTTCATATAGTGTATAGTCAGGGCTTTTTTGTAATGGAATGCACCGGAACAGCGTTCCGGCACCTTTCCCCCCCTCCTTCTGGCCCCCACCTTTTTTCCCTCCTCCTGGCCCCCACCTTTTCCCCCCTCCCTGCAGCACTGCTGGCTAGGGAGGGATTCAAATCGGCACCTTTTCCCCCCTCCTGGCCCCCACCTTTTCCCCCCTCCTCCTGGCCCCCACCTTTTTTCCCCTCCCTGCACTGCCGGCTACGGAGGGATTCGAACCTCCAACCCTCCTCCTGGCCCCCACCTTTTTCCCCCTCCTGGCCCCCACCTTTCCCCCCCTCCTGGCCCCCACCACCTTTTTTCTCTCCCTGCACCACCCAGCACTGCTGGCTAAGGAGGGATTCGAACCTCCAACCTTGTGCTCCACAGCCCAGCACTCTCTCCATTGGGCTCTAGGAAAGCCTAGAGTTACAGTGTTCAGAACTAATATATAAGGTCCTGAGCCCAGCTGGTGACCATCAGCGCCTCAAGTATTAGTTCCAAACACTTTGAGCCTAAGACTTCCAATGGCTCAATTACTAAAGTGCTGGTCTGTGGAGCCAGAGGTTGGGGGTTCAAATCCCCTTAAGGAATAATTTTTCTTCTTCTTTTTTTTTTTAGGTGGGGAGGTAAATAAATAAAAGATTACACTTGTTAATCTTAAACTTGTTCTTGTAAGTGGGTTCCTGCACCTTTTATTTTTTTTTACAAAAAAAGCACTGCCCCTGCCTCACTGCACTCACAGCTCTCACCTGAGCCCAGCCCACCTTTCCTCTCCCCGTGCTCTGCTTCCCGCGCAGCTACCAAGCCGGTGAGGGCGTGGGGACGTGTGCTGAGGAGGAGGAGGAGGAGGAGGAGGACGACAAGGGACAGCCAGCCAGTCAGCCAGCCAGGGAGACGGGTTGCAGCACCCAGGTACTGGCTTGGCAGAGGAGGGGGGGAAGGAAGCTGGCTGGTGCAGCCCCTGCACCTCAGACAGCCTAGGCATGTCTACTGAGAAGTAAGTCCCCTTGTGTTCAGTGGGGCTTACTCCCAGGAAAATGTGGATGGGATTGCAGCCCAAGCCTCTGCAGGTCTACTGAGAAGTAAGTCCCCTTGTGTTCAGTGGGGCTTACTCCCAGGAAAATGTGGATGGGATTGCAGCCCAAGCCTATGCAGGTAAGAACATAAGAACAGCCCCACTGGCCCACTGGCCATAGGCCCATCTAGTCCAGCTTCCAGTATCTCACAGCGGCCCACCAAATGCCCCAGGGAGCACACCAGATAACAAGAGACTACTGGTCTCTCAGGTCTACTGAGAAGCAAGTAATTCATTCATTTTTATAGTTATTAATATAAGGTTCGGCTGATCTAAATTAATTAAGCAAAAATTATTACTAATAATTTAGTAGCTTTGTAATGTCATCAACAGGAGATTTAGGTTTTTAACTATAAATGGGGAAGCTTAAGTATCCTTGCTGCATTATAATAACACTTAGGAAATATGTATTCCCCTGTGTGCTGTAGGTCAGATCACTGTTGTCTATTAATTTTTGTTTTTTTTAGACTACATTTAATAATCACTATTATTATAATGGGGAATGGGGACATAGTACACAGGGGAAAGGGGGGAACCACAAAAGATGGGTTAATGAATTGATTAAGTTATGAAGTTATGAATCAAAAATCATGTGGTCACACACCCTCTATTGGTTCAAGATGAGTTGTAAAATAGATTATATTCCGGTATTATATAATTTATCTATTTTACAATTCATCTTTTGTGTTTATTCTTCTGCTCCCCCCCTTGTGTGCTTATATTGCGCATTCATTGATCACATATTTCTCTTTTTTTTTGCACCAATCATGTTTCAATGTCTTGAGCCAATAGAGGGTATGTGACCACATGATTTTTGATCCATAACTTGTTTATTAATCAATTAATTAACCCATTGCCCCCTCTCCCCTGTGTGCTAAATGATTTGGGTTCAAACAAATCTGTAGAGTGATGTAATGTAATCATTTTTTATATTTTGCCTTCATCAATTGTTTTAACCAATATTTATTAAATGTTTTAAAAGTTTTAATGTTTTAAAAAATTAATTTTTTTGGTTGTTACATATTTGCAAATACATGCAACAAGCCATGATATAATCCTTGGTGTGCGCTCCCGAGGTGGTCCGTCTCTTTTTGTTCTTCTCTCTTGAAGATCTCCCCTCATTTTCTAGTTCTTAAGTAGTTGGGGAATGGGGATTTAAAGAGAGAGAAATGAGATGAATAAATAAATAAATAAAAGATTTATTTTATTTTAAATAAAAAAATACTCTATATATATATATATATATATATATATATATATATATATATATATATATATATATATATATAGTATGTGTGTGTGTGTGTGTATATATTATTGTAAATAAATTTAAAAATAAATAAATAAATAAAAGATTAACAAGTCGTGAGTTCCTGCACCTTTTTTTTTTTTTTTAACACAAAAAAAGCACTGTGTATAGTGAAGAGGGTCCACGGGAACCTAACTCCATTTTCCCCACAGGATCAATGATGCTGTAACCACGGTGTTCTTCAGGAAGTTAATCCTAGATGTTAATGAGAACTGACTGTATGTACCACATGATGTTTTCAAAGATAATCCCTCTATGCTAAGTGATTTACATGGCAAGGAGGGGGAAGCATGATCAAAAAGTATCCATCTAAATGTACCCATACATTGCTTACTTCTGATTTCTGTTTTTGATGTTAAAGAACAAAAAAGCACTGGCCATAATCATTCCCAGGATAGTGAGTGCTGAGAGAATACTGTAGAGTGGCAGGGAAATCTTTCGAAGTTGCTTTTGGATAATTGTTCTGTCCTTTGGTGCTTCTAATCCTAAAGAGGAAGGAAGGAAGAAAAAGATTAACATTATTCAAATATAGTCTTGTGAGAAAACAACACAGCACTGTCGCAACACTAAATTTATTCACTCATTCTATGGAATTACAAGGAAGCTGTACAGAGCTATTTTATATTAAAGCTCTATACAGCTTCCTGGCTCCCCTGCCATACTAGATGTTTACTCTGGAATTGTCATGCTTTGCTTATGCATTTTTAGGGAGTACAGGTGGCACCCTCGTATCCATGAGGGATCCATTCGCAGACCCTTGCAGATACTGAAAACCACAGGTACGAAAATCCACTGTTTCAGCCCCTTTAAACACTCTGAAGGCAACAGGAGCTGTACTCTTACAGACAAAGTGGTAGATTCTGGCCTTGGTACAGTCCATTCCAGAATAATTGCTACTGCACCTGCAGTCTAAGTGGTACTATCAGACTGCAGGTGGAGGAGAGATGCCATATTTATTAGCGCTCTCTCACATAGCAAGCACTTTGCCTGTAGTAAACCAACACATCAGGAAGACACCTAAACTAAACCTTTCTTCTTGATATGCTAATAGAAAAATTTTTACATAGGAGACAATGCAAAAAACATTTTCAGAGAGCCCAATCCTATGCTTCCTCCATTCCAGCCGATGCAGCAGCACCAAAAGGCTATTGCTGCATCCTGTGGGGGAGGGGCAGTCGTGGAAGTCTCCTCTGGGTAAGGTAACATTTGTTCCCTTATCTGGGGGTAAGCCTCCACGGGGCAGGGGGTCTACTTGAACCTGACTTGGAATAGTGGATCAGATCTGGGAAGGGGGTTAGGATTCAGCCGCTGCTGATGCTGCCAAACCTGCCCCCCTTTGTGGAAGCGATCTGCCCCGCCTCATCGCTGCATCACTCTACCCTCCCCTCCCCTCCCCTGTTCTCCCCTTGCCCTGTCCTGCCTCCCCTGCCATTTTACCTACCTGGGCAGGCCCTCTAAAATCCACTGGTGCACACACAAAGCTCCAACCCTCCTGCTGGCGCTTCTGCAACATGCTACTCTGTGCACTGCTGGAGTGTCTTTTGTGACTGCTTTACAGCAGTCAGTGCGGGCAGAACACTTATTCTGCCAGCAGGGCAGCCCAATAAGAGTGGGCTATTAGTCTGTTGCAGCACAAACAACAAAGAGTCTCACAGCATTTAAGTCTAATAAGCCTTTGTGGACTACAGTTCATTTCACATTAAAGGTGCTGCAAGACTGCTGTTTTTATTCAAAATATGACATAGACAAATGCATGCAGTACACAACAGAACCTACAATCTCATTCTGCATAATCTGCATACTGACACTTATTCAGACTTGATTATTCATTAGGTCTGCAGCACAATTGCTGCTAAAAACCTTTTGAAACATTTGTCCTGGCCCCTCTCATTTTATACCTGGAAAACTTTGGTGTGTTGGTGGCAGGGATGGACGAGTCCAGCAGTGCTAGACTTGAATCGAGTCACGAGTGTCCGCCCCTTGCAACTGGACTCAGAAACAAGTCCTAACAGGAGGACTTTCAGCGTTGCCTGGAGCATTTTCATAACTCGAAAGGACTCTAGTCACAAGTCTTTTTATATACATGTCAGGCATGGCTCCACAGAAAAAACTGGAGCTGCTGGCAGGTTCCCATCCCAACTGTAAATAAGGAGGGAGCAGGTGGGATGGACTGGATGAGAGAGGGGACAGAAGTGGCAAGAGGGAGGGGGGGTCACGCCCAGCAGCTGGGAGGCTTACCAGTATGACCCAATCCTTTGCAGCTCTACTCAGAAGTAGCCTCATTTGTGCCAGTTATTCAATGAGGCTTCCTCCTCCCAAGTAACAACGGAACATACAGAAGCCATACAGTTGGAAAGCGTGATTGCTACGAATTGCCTCCCTCTCGCTGGACTTCTCCAGCCAATTCTAAGGCAAGAACCAACCTTGGGCTCCTCCTTCTGCCCTATCTCATCCAAAGAAAAAAATCAGACCACCCATCCTCTGTCCAATGATTATTGGTTCCTTCAGAGATGGAAAAGAGAGCTCGCTCCCACCTCCCTACTGCTTGATGCAAAAGGAAAAACATTGACCCTTCCCTGCCTCTTGGCTGGAATTTCTCTGTTGCTTGCTCAGTCTGAATAATGGCCCTATGAGGTCTTTCATGCAGTGAAAAAAGTAAGCAAGCACACCCAGACACAGACAGACTAGAGACTGCATGTGTGGAGACCAAGTGCTGAGTCAGTGGCCTCAGACTCAAGTCAAAGCCTGAGTCATCGACACAGGTGACGAGTCTGCACAAGTCATCAAAAAGCACATATTTTTGCGACTCGGGCTTGAGTCACCTGACTTGAGTTCCTGTCCCTGGTTGGTGGGGCAGAAGAAGCTGAGGGAGAATGGACCTGCTGTTTCCCTACACATTAAATTCAAGCACCACTCAAAAGAAAAGGCATCCCAACTGAAAATATATGCAAGAAAAATAAAGCACACTTTTAAAAAATTCAGATGCCCTTCTGAAAGGCAAGAACTTGGTGACAGCACAGATGCTGCACATGCAGAATTTTTCAGGTGTAATGTTGATACCAGGGCTGAAAAAGACCTCAGTGGAAACACTGGAAAGTCACTGTTAGAGTAAACAATACTGAACTAGATGCTCTGACTCACTATAAGGCTGCTTCATGTGAAATATATGATGGATTCAGATTAGTGCTATTTTTCCCAAAGTGCCATGACTTCTTCAGTCTGCACACAACTGCGACCATGTTTAGTTGTGGTTCAATTCAAGAGTCCAGCACGTGAAACACTCTAATACCAACCAGACTGAAAAGAAAACAAAAAAAGACCCTGCCATTCTGCTGAGTGGTGATTGCAAATCATTACAAGATGGGGAAAATGTGTTCAAATCCACCCACAAATCCTTGCCAGCAAATGGCTATCTTGATTTTGCTGAAGCACTACAGCTATTATACAAACAAGAAAGTGGCTGCTGGAGTCTCTCATCCATAATGCCCAGCATTTTAGGCAATAATCCCTGCGAGCTGTCAAGAGGAGGTAAATAAATCCTGTATACTTCCATCCTCCAGGAAGCTTGATTTTTCACTTGCCATAACACTTGAAAGCAGCCTAGCAGCTCTCAGGTTTATTCCAAGACAAACAGGACTCTTTGGGCTCTTCCAACACAGATGAATCGCTAAAAGACAGGAAAAACCCAGCTGCACTCTTATTGACAACTCAGTACAAGATGTAATAATACTCTTCTTCACTTCTAGATAGCACACAGACAGATATATACAGAAATGTTGGAAGCAGAAGGCAGGCGGCCAGCACAGATGGCAAGGGCAGAAAAGACTAATGATTAAACAAGCCAGACACCCTTAGGCCACAGAAGGATGCACCAATCCCCATACTTGTGCTAATTAGAAGACTAGCAGCAATGGTGTAAGTAAAGATATATGAAAGAAAGTACTGGAAGAGATAGGAATACATGGGATAGGAAAGAAGTATTGGCATAAGAAGTAGTTATGATATTGGAACATCCCTATAAGCTTTTAAATATAGAAAGCATTTTGACTGACTTCTCACAATGTATTAAGTACGGTCTGGACTATGCTTAATTCATTTGCTCTAGTTGCTCTCTATACATTAGGAACACGCTCTCTTTTATTGTACCCATTTCTAGTACAACACTTTTCTTGTTTTGTTTCTATTTTGCTTTTTGGGGAGATACTGGAAATGTCTTTTAAAAATAGTGTACTGTAAAGTAACTTACAAATGGGACTTGTTAATAGTTTTGAGGTATTGCTTTTCTATAAACAGCAAAAAGCAGAATTAGAACAGTGATTCCACACAGGATTGCAGCAGAATCAAGCAATGCCCTATTCCCATGGCCAAGATCCTTCCATAATATTTACTTAGGAGTAAGTCCTGTTGAGCAAAGCTCCCCTACAATGTTAATTAACGGTTTCCTCCTTGCAGTTTCAGGCCCTTTTATTGCTTCCTATTTAGGTCAAGCATTACCAATGAATAATTGCATTATTACTTAGCTCCTGTTGTGAAGGACAGGCTTTAATTACCTGTTTCTTCACATTGCTGTTTTTCTTTCTTTTATAATAAAATACTGTTACAACAAAAATGAGAGAAAACCAGTGCAGTATTTATAGTCTTTCCTCCTCTAGGGGAACAGGAACTGAACAACTGAGCTGCAAGTAAGACAGCAGAGCAAAATTTCTCTTATGGAGAGAAGATATTGATTTGCCACTGCATCTTGTTTTCACCACTACCCATTATTGAGGATGGCTGAAGGAAAGGAGCAAAATCACTGTGTACTGACAGCAACAGTTCCAAGTCAAGGACAGCGTCAGCTGGTGGTGGACTCTAAGTCAAAGCCCTCTGTTGGGTTTCTCTGCTAGTGCCCAACTTTCCTCTAACTTTCCTGGTGCCCGACTCCCCTTCCACTTCCTTTGATGGTGTACAGCTCATCAGTGTGGCCTTACCTACCTTGTGGGACAGTGGCAGCACTTTATGAAAGATTCATAGGCAGACACTATCTTAATGATCATGCAATGTACCCATTAGGACTGGGGTATTGCAGTGTCTTTAAAAAAAGATGACAGCAGCATATGTTGTTGTTATCCTTCAGTCTCGGAAGACTATGGTATCGCGCTCTGAATTGTGGTTCTGGAACAGAGTGTCCTCTCCAGTGTGCGAAGCCTGGGTAAAGTAGGTATGGAGGATAGACTGTTTCCCATGCAGCAAATCAGTGGCTTAGTCGCTCCTTACGACAAGTACAGCCAAACTGAGGGCCTGTTCCCTCCCCCAGGGGAGGCAGTATAGCTGTTACAAAATGCCCTAGGCCATTGCCCAGGTAATAACCAGTGACCAATGACAGGTAACTGGCCTTTTCATGGCTTTGGCCCTGAAGAATGGCTGTCCTCAAACAAACCCTGAGATCAGTGCTTCAAGCTCCCCACTCTTAGCTGCAACAAGAAGAAGCTTTGCAATATTTGGGGCAATTATCCCTGCTTTCCAGCTCTTTGTCAGACTGGTTGGAGAGGAGGCAAGGTGGAGTAAAGGAGTCCATGCCTAAGAACCTGAGGCACCCCAGCTGCCAAACTCCTGCTTGACTGAGTCAGAAGAATTCACAGTGGGTTCTTCCTCAAAACTTTCTTGTTTTGTATGCTTCCAACCCCTAGTCCTCACTAGAGGCAGGAAAAAGCTGAAGGAATAAAAGTTAACAAACAAACAAACAAACAAACAAACAAACAAATAAATATCTGCTGAAGATAAAGCTCTGAGGCAGAGGTTCTCAAACTTTGAGTGAGCTTTACTCCCTCAGTAAGTTATTGCGGGGGAGGGGCTAGGGCAGCAACGCAATCCCCAGGATCACGTTTCTGCCTCCCTCCCCTTCCCCCGCCCCTTAAAGGGACGAGGGAAGTGTTACACGAACTGGTGGGTCGCAACCCACCAGTATGAAAACCACTGCTCTGAGGAGTTCTAAGAAAACCCCGCTTCCTTTATAAAAGAAAGGACTGATCTGGGAGGGTAGAGAGTCCCTGGACTGCCTTCTGACCAGAAGATGGTGCTATCCTAAATGAAGATACCACTCCCTGGAGAACTTGGAGACAATAGGAAAGGCTAGAGGACGGGGTGGGACTACAAGACCAAGATGAACTGGACCTATACAAGGTATTATTTTACTTATATTACTGACTGGCAGAATCAAAGTGGATGGGGGACATCCTCTAAAAGAGCAACCGTTATGACAGTTCCCTCACTAGTTGGTTTATATTTCTTGCAGCAACTTTCTGCCCTCTCCTGGTTTAGCACTCTGCCACTGGGGGAAGGTGGCATAAGCGGAAAGCCCCTCTGGATAAGCCCTTACTCACTGCTCACTAGAAGCACAGTACATGAATTCTTTGAGCCAGTTTTCCCCCAGTAGCAGAACTGAAACATCTCTATTTACTGCATTGCGTGTGACCTAAAAATTATACAGAAATGCACAATACCATTCTACTGCCTGTTCTGTATTCCTGACTTACCTTGGAATTTGATGGAGTTGTTGATGATTTCCAGTGTGTCAGCTACAGCATTATATTCTCCCACCTTCACTTCCTGTTTGTCTACAGAAAAACAAACAAATGAGATTGTTTATGTCAGTTCACATGTTCTTCATTCCTAATAGCGACTATATTTACCTTTCTGTCTCTCTCATTGTTGCTATACTTACAGTCAAGGTAGCATATGAAATGACTCAGAGTAGTTGAACCTGAGATGTGGGAAGATTTCAAAACATTGCTACTACCATATTGTACAGTTACCACAATGCAAAATACTACTGAGCCTACGATGACATGAACTGTTATCTAAAATGAGTCCAGCCAGTGTCAGGCCTCTATCAAGCCTCTACCCAAGTGCAAAGGGCAAGAGCATTTCCCAGTAATGTAGGCCAAGTACTCCACATATACCAGAATTCCTAAGCAATTCCAGGGATCGAAGGAAGCCTTTAAACCATGTTGAGAATTCCAGGTAGCAGTCTTGGCAATCATTCCAACTCTCCAAGATGAAGTAATTGAAACAAAGTTAAGCAAGCATTGAGGCAGGGTTCCAAATGGGCAAGAAAGAATGGACAGCTAAATACATAGGGATCAGCAATCCAATCACCAGAAGGACTTTAATTTCTCAGGCAAAGCCTACTAGATTTCCTGGAGGGTGCACTAAATAACCACAGCAATCAGCCAGGTAAAAGCTATTTGGTAAGTAAAAGGTTGGGCTAAGGCAGTGGTACTCTAACTTTTCCAGCCAGTGGCTCCCTTGAGCCCCGTGGCTGTTGGCCATGACTCCCCATCATGTTCCTGAGGGCTGGAAGTTACATCATTAAACAGGAAGTGGCCAGAAATATTAACTATATTAAATAAAATATTATAATATATTTATTATAATATAATATTAAATATTAAATACATATTAACTATATTAATTATATTAATCATATCATTAATTAAATGCAGATCTTAAAAATATATTATTAATAGCAATATACATGCTTTATAAATGATCAGCTGCTCATCACTGTTGGAGACAGGATGCTGGAGTAGGTAGATTTTGTCTGGTCCAGGAAGACTCATTTTTTTAACTTTGTAAGCATACCAATAGAATTGTTTTATCAAATGAACTTTGTGAACAACCAGTCTGACCAACATTACACACACACACCCCTGTGGACCCCAATCCAACTAGTCATTTCTCCCATTTCCTTGGATAGGATTGAACCCTTTATTAATTTTTTCTCTGTTTATTTATTTATTTAACTATAATAAACATAAAATAGAAAAACAAATACATACATAAAATTCTAATAAAGCAGCACGAGCGAAGCCAAAACATTCCCATACTTATAATCCAAATACATACAGTCCAAACATTAACAAATATTAATCTATACCACTAATACGTCAAAATCAATCTTCAAATCCAAAATACCTCAAATCCCCATCCTCTCTCTGATTCAAAAAATCAATAACTGGACTCCAATTCTTCAAAAAGTTTTCTGTTGAATTCTCCCTAAGCAAAATTGTTAATTTATCCATCTCCGCATAATCCATAAGTCTTATCCACCATTCCTCCACCGAAGGTATATTCATAGTCTTCCAATTTTGAGCATAAAGTATTCTGGCAGCGCTTATCATATACAAAAATAAAACTTCATTTTTTCTTTCCACGTACTCATCTGACATACCTAATAAAAATACTTCTGGCTTCAATTGTATATTTGTTTTTAAGATCAACTGTATCTGTGCGTGAATTTGTGACCAATATTTTTTAACTTTTGAACACGTCCACCACATGTGGTAAAATGTTCCCTCTTGTTTCTTACATTTCCAACAACTATTGGACATAGTTTCATACATTTTGGCTAATTTACTTGGTGTCACATACCAACGATAAATCATCTTATATATATTTTCCTTAATTCCTTAATTCAAAGTAAATTTTGTCTGTTTTATCCATAATTTCTCCCATCTGTCCATTGAAAGTTCATAGCCAACATTTTTTGCCCACTGGATCATGCATTCCTTAACCTGTTCATCTTCTGTTTCAAACTTCAAAAGCAATTTATATATTTTAGATATTACCTGCTCATCTGATCTTAATTGTTTCTCCAATATTGTCTCTCCCTCTTCAAAACCATATAATTTTTTATCAATTTTAAATCTTTCTAATAATTGTAAATACATAAACTATTGGCAGTCAAAACCCTCTACAATCAATTCCTCAATAAGTTCTTATACAATAAGTTCTTATACAATAACCATTTATCTCCTGGTACAGTTCCCAAACCAAAATGTGCTTCTTGTGGTGAAGCTAAGAGTGGAATTTTGTTGTAAAACCTTTTCTTATAACGATTCCATATCTTCCACAGTGCATGTCTAACATAATGATTCTTGAATTCCATATTCACTTTCAACTTATCATAACAAAGATATCCATGCCAACCAAATCTTAAATCATATCCTTCTAACAATTTTTTGTTTTGCAACAATATCCATTCTTTAAGCCACAGAAATCAACATGATGCATAATAAGCCTTCAGATCAGGCAGTCCTAAACCTCCTCTTTCTTTTGCATCTCGCAAAATCTTAAATTTCACTCTTGGTTTTTTCCCTTGCCATATAAAACCTGTCACATCTTTCTGCCACTCTTTAAAAGGTTTATCAGAAAGTAATATTGGTATATTCTGGAAAAGAAAAAGCATTTTTGGTAGTACATTCATTTTAATTACAGATATTCTTCCCAAAAAAGATAATTTCAACCTTTCCCATCTTGCAAAATCTTTTTTGATTTCACCCCAAACTTTAACATAATTATTTTGAAATAACATACAATTCGTGTTTGTCAAAATAATACCTAAATACTTAATCTTCTTCTCCACTTTGAACCCAGTCTTATTCATCAACTTCGATTGGTCTTGTTCGTTCATATTTTTAGATAAAATTTTAGTTTTCTGTTTATTTATCTTAAATCCTGCTAATGATTCAAACTTCTTCAACCATCAACAACTCTATGTCTTTTAAAGGTTTTTCTAAGATCAAAACCATATCATCTGCAAATGCTCTTAATTTAAAACATTCATTTTTAATCTTTGCACCATGTAATCTTTCATCTTGTCTAATATCTCTACATAACACTTCTAAGGCAAGTATAAATAAAAGTGGCGACAATGGACATCCTTGTCGTGTTCCCTTTTGAATCTCAAACATTGTTGATAATTCTCCGTTTACCACTACCTGCACAGTTTGTGATGTATAAATTGACTTTATCCATTGAATAAAGTTCTCTCCAAAGTTCATCTTCTCTAAGACAGCAATCAAGAAAGTCCAACTCAAATTGTCAAACGCCTTCTCAAAGTCCAAAAAAATCAATGCTAATTGTTTCTCTATCCTTTTATCATAATATTCCAGCAAATCAAATACTATTCTAATATTATCACTCATGTGTCTTTTCAGTAAAAAACCACATTGATCTTCATGTATAAGATTTTGTAATATCTTCTTCATTCTGTTTGCTAAAATTGCTGTAAATATTTTACAATCATTATTCAACAAGGAAATAGGTCTGCAATTTTTTATATCCATCAAATCCTGTCCTTCTTTAGGAATCAAAGTTATATTTGCTGCCTTCCATGAATCTGGCATTTTCCCAGTCTGCAAAATATCATTCATCGTGTTAAGCAATGGTAAACTTACTTCTTCTTCTAAACATTTATAGAATCTACCTGTTAAACCATCTGGACCCGGAGCTTTATCTATATTAATCTTCTTTATTACCTCTACAACTTCACACAGAGTTATTCTATTATTTAAAATTTCCCTTTATTCTTCAGACACTTTTGGTAAATTTTGTTTATCCAAGTAGTTCTTTACTTCTACTTGATCTATTTTTTGACTTTTGTATAAATTAGCATAATAATTTGTAATTATTTTTTTTATATCCTCCTGATCGAACCCTTTATTAATTTAATGAAATTAAATTTTTCCAGCAGCTGGTAGGGAAAACAAAAATAGACCATGAAAGTATATTGGAGCTGATAAGGATTTGGTTAGGAGGCTGATTTGTCTCCTATACTAGGAGATGCACAGCTCAAGCCTATGCATGTCTACTCAGAAGTAAGTCCCATTAGAGTCAATGGGGCTTACTCCCAGGAGAGTGTGGATAGGATTGGGCTGGCAATCACTTCATCAATGGCTGATAAGTATTCCCTTCAAATAGCAAGATTCATCACTTAAAAAATACAGCCTTTCCTCTTCAGTCAAACAACAAGATTAATAAATCACTTTAAAAACAGTACCCTTTTTCTGCTCCTGGCCAAGTGTGTGCTTGTCTCTCCCCTCCCCCTTTGCCAACTGCTTGTAAACAACTTTAAGGGGAGGGGGAGGAAAGTGGGAAGGTTTGGAGATCAAAAGGGGGGAGTGGAAGAGGGAGGGGGTTGAAAAGAGAGATTTCACTTTGATGAGAAATGCTCCCAGGCTGGGAACTAGGAACCAACCAGACAAGGATCAGCAAGGGTTAAGGACTGCAAGCTGAGCATGCTTGGTACTTGCCAGATAGGGGCTGGAGTGGAAGAGCTTTGGAAACAACATGCAGCTAACACAGAAGGCAGCAGCCTTGGAGCGGAGGGAGAAGAGGGCGGGGCATTTCTTCTGCTTTAAACAAAAGCGCAGATGAGGGGCAGAAGATGGGTTTGTATTCTGCCCAGGGGTGTGACTGTATTGCTGCCAGAGGACATCCCGCGCCTCCCCTTTGAGTTCCTGGCGCCTCCCTAAAGAGCCGCACCTCACAGTTTGAATAACACTGGGCTAAGGCATTAAAACCAAAACGACAGAACAATTTGCTAAGGATCTCAATGCTGTCATTCGGTTCCAAAATGCAGAATTAGAAACCCAGTTACCTAGAATTCCTTTAGGGGTGTATATACAATTCTGAGTACACACCAAGGTTTCCTCATATTTTTTCTTTGATTCCTTATGCTACATTTGGGGGTCACTCAAGATCTTTCCCAGCTCTAAGTACAGATACCAGCAATTAAATCTGAGACCTCCTTCATGCAAAGCACATATTCTCCCACTGGATTAGGAACCCTTCCCATACTGGGAGCTGGAAGTGTGGGAATAATTAGTAGGTGTTGATGGGAACTTGGTGCAGCAGGGAAGATGTGCTTCAACTGGCACTGTTTCGTAACCAAGGGGAAAGTGGCCCTTCATAGGGGCATATAACAACATCTGAAAATGCTCAGCTTCTTTGCAGGGCTGTGCAATCTTCCTGAGTTTCATGAAGCTATGACTTAACAAACATTATTGATGAATTAAGTAACTTGCCTAAGAAGGAAAAGTAAGTAATCCATATAAAATATTACAAAAAGAAAAAAAAATTATATTTGATAAAATGGGTAAAATTGCGCTTCCTACCTGGCAGACAACTGATAACAGGAACTAACGATATCAGTGAAACTTATCTACACCCAGCAGAGCAAGGAATGATAAGACATTTTTGAGCATATCAGGACTAAATGAAATTTTCTCAGTGATATGAGCCAGTTAGCAGATAAGGATGGTAAAGCTGTCGATCAAGATACAGAAGAAAGGGAATAGCTGTAAATTTTTCTGCTTAATATTTTAGAAAAATAGTGTAATGTGCTCATTTCTGTTGCGAACTACTTTCTTAACACTGACTGCTGGATTGGGAAAAAGTTAACCAGTTCCTGAAGCTTAATATTGGAATCATATTTTTTTGTATGATGAAAATTACTTCAAATTGCATATGTGAATTTTCATTGTGAATCTGTGGCTACAATCTCACCAAAGGCAACAGTTCTAGGTCTTGTTGAACTCAGTGGGAAAAATTTAAGCACATATTCCTTACTGGAATCAACGTGGTTTCTTACCGAAAACATGAGTTTCAGTAGAATACAGATTTTCTAATCCATTTCCATGGAGAGTAATGGGTATAACTTATTACAGGCCTAGTGGTGACTCTGAAATCATAAGGGCCACATAACCATTAAAACTTGAGACTCCATGTTCACCTATTAATTGTAAAAAACAAACAAAAACCTGATTGCCTGCTTTCTATACAAGTTTCAACAGCAGAGACGCTCTTGTAGGTTATTCCAATTCAGAGACTGTGACTTCTTCCACTATTGTCCACCTCCAAGTCATATTCAAGCATGCTGGCCATTCTAGGATTGGGCTTTTCTGCACAGACGTAGCACTGAAAGTATTTGACCCCCCCCCCACACACACACATTAATTCTGCTCTTTGCACACTACCTGTACACTTTGATTTACTATTCACTCAACCAGTAACATTGTAAGAGTCTTGCCAGGTTCAGTCAAAGAACTGGAAATCAGCATATTCTTTCTAGTCCACAATACTAGTAACAAGAATTCTTGCTCATGAATTCCAACATATCTGAGAAAAAGGAGAAACCTCACTTTAAATAATTCTCAAGTTACGCTTTTTCAAAATCCAATTTCTTGGAGCTAGAAGGTCTGGCAACTGCTCCAGAATGGTTATGACTGATATAGTACTGCTTACATTACCGTTTTATTACCAGAAAAATTACTAACTTGGAGGTCTACAGAGAGGTGTTTTCAATTTGTCATTAACATAAGTGGAAAAGATCAGAAATTGACCAATCATTAAGGGAACAACAGAGTTTAAAGGGCTCAGGGTATATTAAACTCTAGTAGTTTAAATTCCCTCTTTGCACATTTAGGGGCACTATCACATTTTTCTCAGTGATACTGATCTTAGCAGTTATGTTCTTAAGGACTTCTTGCTAGACATCTTCCGAACATATATCCACAAATTTTAATGTTTCAACCAAGATGGGGTTCTCCCAGAACTGCATGGCTAACAAGCTCATTATTCCCCTAAGGAAGGCATTTTAGGAGGTAGCTCAATCAAAGTGGCAGACAAAATATTGTTTCTGTTGGCTATTCTTGTCATTCTCTATTCCAAGGTACTGCTGAAATAAGTACTCTGTCCACATTGCTAAGTTTATAGGTAGCTCAGCAAGAAACCAGGCAGACACACTTGGATTCAAATAGTTTTGTCATAAACAAATATGCCAGCCAAAAATACTGTGTGCTCTGACTTTGTTTGGAAATTTTGGAGCACAAATGCACAGCACTCCTTTCAAGAGCTCACAGAAAGCTGACTGATATCCTTTACAAAGCTGTACAATGTAAGTACAGAAACATTTATTTATTTAATGTGTTTCTATCCTGGCTTTCCTCCACTTATGTGGACACCCAAGGCAGCTTACAAACCCCCCCCCCCCAATATACAATAGTTATTTTAAAAAACCACAAACAATTTCAAATACAATAAGGCGACGGCAGCAGCAAGCTATGAGCTGAAAACTAAGACTAAAAAGCAATAGCACAAAATTTCATAAAAGCAGAAACAACATTAGAGACAAAAAATATAGGAGCATAAAAGCAGCAAAGAGTACAACAAATAAAACTGGCAATATAAACTACATAGATAATAGAACAGAGAACAGTCATCAGATGTGGTAACAGAAGTGAACATATAACATTAAACAAAATAAACTTCCACTACTAAATGAATTCTGGACAAAATAAAACTATTTTCAGCCCCGTTGGAAGGGACAGTTGATAATTCACACAGGAGGGAGTTCCGTAACTGCAGTGCTGTAACTGAGAAGGCCCCACTCTGAAGATCTCAGGGGATGAGCCAGAATGTATGGAGGAAGGCAGTCCCTCTGGTCCCAAGCAGTAAAGTCAAAACCAGCACGTTGAATTGGAACCAGCAGTGAACCAGCAGCCAGTGCTATCACTGGAGCAACAGCCCAACTGAATCAACCCACCTAAGCAATAACTCAGATACCACAAGGTATATGTTTGAAAGTTGAGCACTGAAAGAAACAGTACTATAAAGTACTAACAGTTCTAACAGGCAAGAAATGGGGGCCAGTTAGCTTAGAATGCAGCGATCCTACTGCTTTGAATGACAGTTAATCATCAGGACAAAGAACACTGTAACAGATCAGTGCTAAAGGAAGTTGCATTATCAGAAGTATCACTGTAATGTAAACCCATACCAGTCTCTCTTGGCTGCTGTCTAAAAAACACAACAATAACTTCTACTATGAGAGTATGTAATTTTTCTACTATTTTTCCCTCTGAATCAATGGCATAAGATTGTCTAACACCAAATATAAGAAAATACATTGTAAATATTAACTCTGAAGCAATATGAGAAGTTTAAAAAAAACACCTGTAAATTGGAAATGAGAATGTAAAATTATAGACATCACTGGCATATCATGAATCTGCTGTCTTTACAACGGTTCTACCTAATACAGCTCTTTCCTCTGTACATAAAATTAGCTACTTTCCACCCATCCAACAGCAACTTAGCTATTGTTGATTCCTACCAGCATCAAAGGTTAAATAAGTCTACATGACGGATTTAGAAGAGAAGATTCTTGTGATCAAAAGGATTAGTTATGAGAGGGTGTTTGATGGATGAAGAGCAGCAGGCAGAAACATTCTGCTATAGAACTATTTCTGGCTCTAGCCAACTGGATTAAAGAATTTACAGTATGTAAAAATCAGGAACAAAGTAGCATCTTTCCAGCACTTCGGTTAACACACAAGAGGGGAGAGTTACAAGATAGCTCCTGCAATCCTTACATAATGGGAACCACTGCAAACAGAAGTGGCATAAGAACATAAGAACATCCAGCCCCACTGGATCAGGCCATAGGCCCATCTAGTTCAGCTTCCTGTATCTCACAGTGGCCCACCAAATGCCCCAGGGAGCACACCAGATAACAAGAGACCTGGGCATCCTGGTGCCCTCCCTTGCACTGGCATTCTGACGTAGCCCATTTCTAAAATCAGGAGGTTGCACATACACATCATGGCTTGTAACCCATAATGGATTTTTCCTCCAGAAACTTGTCCAATCCCCTTTTAAAGGCGTCCAGGCCAGACGCCATCACCACATCCTGCGGCAAGGGCATCAGGGGTTGGTTTGGCCAGGCACTGGATGTGGGCCCATTCCCATTAGAGGGCTGTGATGAAAACCATTTTCTGTGGTTTTAACTTTTACTTTTAACTTACCAGTAGCTCATCTGCACATTCAGCAGCCTAAAAAGCTGCTGGGGCATATTTTGCAAGCAGCCATTGTTCTTTGTTTGAAACTCCATAAGCCAGACTAATGTGTGTTGGTGGATTTGGGAAATGCCTCTGCATCTAGAGTACTAAGATTGGCATGTGCTTAGCGATTAGGTAGCCAAACCTGTCCATATGGGTCAAGGAGGTGGGAAGGAGTGACCAGATGGATTCTACTCCTCCATTTAGATAACTTGATATAATCAAAGAAAAATTATAAATATTCCAGCCAACAGGAAGTGAGAGTTGTTCTCTACCAGTTATCTGATCAATTTGTTTGAAGTGCATAAGGGACCACCAGCTTACTCACCCATCAGTGCTTGATTGGGGATTCCTTGAGCAATGTAAGTGGCTTAAGCTAGGGACTGCTAAAGTTATCTAATTAGATAACATTCATTGACTTTTTGTTGTTTTGCTATGTGATTTGTTTGCTATGTGAACCCAGAGCAAATTTCCCTGGGGGCTGAGAGTTTGAGTAGCATCCCTGCTCTATCTGCTGGGAATTAAAGATTATTGCATGCATTTCATGAAAACTTTTGTTTATGCTTCCCAGCCCAGCTCAGGTAATTTCTGTATTTTGAGTGGTCTCTCTATTCTAGTTATCTGTTTGCTGCACAGACTCTCTCATAAGCAAACCTGATCAATAATAAAATTGCTATCATTTTTAGCAGTCAAAGGACCTCCATTTTTAGCAGTGAAAATGTTCATGTATGGAGCATGTACACTAATATCTCTCTCCCACACACAAAATTTATATATTTTCTACAATACAAGAGAAAGTGTTGAAAATGCTTATTTCATATAATGTTAATACTTTTTTCAGTGAAACTGGGAGCAAATTTTTTATCATACCTCAGTTAAAAGCTTGGTGGACAATCATGGGTGAGATAAAATTGCCTCAGAGGCTCCCATGGTCCACCAGCTGACTATCCCTTACATAAAGTCATCAGAAAAATGAACCTCAACTTATCCCAAATTCCATTTCAACAAAACACAACTTTATGTTTCTACAATCTGCTTGCTTTTGTTATTGTGTTTTGTGCCATGAATAGTGACTTTCCCACTCTTGGCAAAGGAATCCACATGTAACCCACATGTACAAGCAAGGCTCACAGGATGGATTTAAGAAGTTATAAGTAGTAAAAATGTAACTGTTCAATCCTATATATGCTTACTTAGTAGTAAGCATCACTATGTCCAGTAGGGTGTAGTTCCAAGTAGATGTACTTAGGATTGCAATCTAAGGGCACAATCCTAACCAGCTTTCTAGCACTGACATAGATGTGCCACTGTGACATGCACTGTATCCTGAAGTGGGGAGGCAGTCAAGGAGGCCTCCTCAAGGTAAGGGCATGTTTGTTCCCTTACCTTGGGGCTACACTGCGGCTAGGTCAGTGCTGGAACGTTGGTTAGGATTGCGCTGTAACATACTCTAAAACTATGCAAATAAATCATCTCCACCTTCCTGTGGCCTATACTTGTAGTACAAAGGAGAAAAGATTGAACAATACAGGAGGGGCCTCTTTACCCGTGGATTCAAGACCCATGGTTTTACTTCATGGAAGGTCCTGAACCTCTGTGATTCCCCACTTGCTGCCCTCTGAATGTGACTAGAACTCTGCTCTGGTCATGTCTGGACGCCCTTCCAAGGGCTGGAGAGGCCATGCGCAGCCTCCCTGATCCACAGGTGGTCTTTTGAGGTCTCCAGAAGGTTGAAAATCTGCACCAGGTTTTCAGCCAAAAACCAGAAGTGCTGATTTTTGGCCTTTTGGAGGCCTCAGAAGGCCTTCTGAGGGTTGGAGAGGCCGCGCACAGCTTCCCCAGCTCAGGTGGGCCTCCAAATGCAACCGGAGCACAGCTCCGGTCACACTCAGAAGACAACAGGTGGTGAGATCTGTGGATTTGATTATTCATGGATTTCAGTATCCGCAGGGGGTCCGGGAAGAGATCCCCTATGGATACCAAGGCACTACCTGTATAGCATAATGCTTACTAGTTGGAAAACCCTGCATTCAACAGTAAAGCTAATTTCTTGAGCCTTGAAGATTTAATTTAATTGATCATCATCAGAAAATGCCAGGATGATTGCATGCAAGCATGATTATTATTAACAGTATTTATTATTAACAATATTTATATACCGCTTTTCAACTAGAAGTTCACAAAGCAGTTTACAGAGAAAAATCAAATAACTAAATGGCTCCCTGTCCCAAAAGGGCTCACAATCTAAAAAGATGCAAATGAATACCAGCAGACAGCCACTAGAACAGACAGTGCTGGGGTGAGGTGGGCCAGTTACTCTCCCCCTGCTAAAAAAAGGAGCACCCACTTGAAAAAGTGCCTCTTACCCAATTAGCAGGGGTAAATTGATGCATTATGTTATGTAAGGAAGAGATTCCTTGTCAAGGATTAAAACTTCAAAAGTAAAACTGTGCATTTCCCTGTTTGATGGAAGCTCTTGTGGCTAGCTGAATACTCTTAGGGCTGAATCACACAAATATGTGATGCTGGTCTGATGACACAAACTTTGCTTTTCTGTGAAAGTTGCTATCACACAGCACATGACTTATAGTGTCCTATCCTATAATCCAGGCTACATAGAGCATGATGTTTCAAACAGCAAAGTTGCTAGGATTCCTCTATTCTCACCCTGCTTTTGTTAGGCTCGACACATTAAAAACACACACACACACACAAATACTTTTAAAGTGTTGCAATTATGAGTTTCTGTATAATTTAATGTGCTAAGATTCACACCCAATGTTATGAAAAAAAAATCTGTCACATTTGCCTTGGGGAAGGTGACACATCAATTTAAAGCAGCCAACAATATGGCAAGTTTTTCTGACCTGCATGCACATGCATGTGCAATATGGGCAATATGTAGCAAATATGTATATATTCTCACAATCAGCAGATAAGATCTCCCAAATAAGCCCAATAAGGGCTTATTGCTTGATAGAGCAGTAAGGGCAATTTTAAAAAGCATTTACTTGTGCCAGAACACGGATACACATTTGAATGACATTCTGTTGAGAGGAAGGTGGTGCAGATGGAAGGCATCAGTGCTCAGGGGTGCATTCTAATGGGAATTCAGATGCATCACACTGAAGATTTACACCTGCTGTTCCTGAGCCAGTAAATTTTACATGTGCAGATCTCATTAACTGGAACAGGGAAACAATGTTATGTATACCATAAATATTTTTACATTTTGATTAATTTTGTATAAAGAAAACTCTAATCAAATTTGGGTTTTAATTTTGTATTTATATAGCACCAACGTTGTACATTGTGATTTGTCTAAACTCATAAGCAAGACACAAATGTCTCTGAACGCATGAATTTATAATTTAATTTACACCACAGAAGGGGAGAGTGGTAGAAAGACAAGAAATTAAAATTATAAATAATTATTTTAAAATATATATTTTACTTTTATATGCACACAAAGATACTTAAAATAAATGTCACATTTTTGAGCCATTGGCAAGGATTTTAAGAGGTCATCTATGTGCATAGAACTTACTACTTTCCCCCTCTGAACAAGCCCTATGCCATCTATGGGGTTGCTCTTGAATATAGTAAGGTAAATCTAGGAGGTGGAAAATGGAGTGACTACTGCAATAAGCAAAGGTTACTCAAAGCATATCACTCTTGTCTTGAACCAACTGCACAAACTTATCTGTTCATTTCCAAATCCAATTCAAGGTGTCTTCTGCAATCTGTGGCCTGGTTACCTGAAAGACCACTTATGCCCACAGAACCAACCCAAACCCTCAGGTAAGTTGTGGAGCCCTGCACTCTGGCTCACCAGTTATACAGAGCTAGTTGGTGGTGATGAAAGTAGTGCCACTACGTTTTCAGAATCTTTACCTGAGATTTACTAGGTCTTCATAATGTCTACCTTTAAGTGCTCCCTGAAAACAGGTGTATTTCATATAGCTTTTCATTTAAAAGATATTTCTACCACAGACTTTGGCTGTGTTTTTTTTTTTAAATCAGTGTTTCTCAAATTGTGGGTCGGGACCCACTAGGTGGGTTGCAAGTCCATTTATTTCAATGTGTATTTTATTTTTAATACATCAGACTTGATGCTACTATGGTATATGATTACATTGGGGAAATATGACAGATCAGTACTTTTAACAGGCTACTCTCTCTCTCTCTCTCTCTCTCTCTCTCTGTATGTATGTATATGCTTTTAACAATGATAGTCAATGGGGCAGGTACGTGTGGATAGGATTGTCTCCTTTGGGATGTTGGGGGAATTTTTTAAACAGATCAGCAACTTCTTGGGAGGATTAGGAGGTTCTTCTTTTAAACATTTTTAAACTTATTGTAAACTTTTAATTTAATTAATTAAATTTGATTCTAATGTTTGGGGCATGCTAAAAAATTTCCTGCTTGATTATGTTGCTTCTGGCCTTGACCTCACTTCCAAGTTAATGACATTACTTTCAGTAGGTCCCAACAGATTGTCATTCTAAAAAGTGGGTCCTGGTGCTAAAAAGTTTGAGAACCACTGTTTCAGATTATATGATGGTGTTAGCTGATATGTTAATTTTTAATGGCTATAACAATGTATCCTTCTGCATTGTTAGTAATTTTTGTTTTAATCTTATATTGTTTTTATTTTCCCAACTGTACACCACTTTGGGCAGAATTTTATTTTAGAAAATTGGTATATTAAGTAAACAAATACATAAATCTCATGAACAGCTTATGAATCTTGTCTAAGAGTTTCAAAACGCTCATGAACTGCTTAGGAAACTTTCAAAGGTGATTGTCCATATAACAAGAGAGATACCTGTTTGTGAACACAAATCCAAACCTTATCTGGGTATGCAGAAGTAGTTATGGGCTTTTTAAATCCAGGACATTACTTAGGGAAACAAGGTCAGAGTTATCTGATGAACCAGATCAGGGCACAGCCAGTATTCCTGTGCAAAATAATCCCTACATATCTAAAACTGTTCACTTATATTTATGTGAATACAGTAATGCACGAATCCAGCTCTAGTAATCTATATCTTACTGTAACTGGTAGGTCCAAAATGTGGCTTGGGAGGGTCAAAAACATGTCATAAACCATGTTTGCACCTCCTCTAGAGTTGACTGGGTCAACACAGGGACACGCGTCAGTCCAGCCGACTCTAGAGGAAGCACAAACATGCTTTACAGCATGCAGGGATGCGCACTCTGATGGGGAGAGTTGTGTTGGCTGATGCAAGGGTCTGGGGTGGGCTGGGAGGAGGTGGGAGGGAGGCATTCCAGCATGGGGGGGGCAGCCGGGGGGCAAGCAGGTGGGGAGCAGGAGGCGGGGCTGGGACCCAGCAGTTATGCAGGTTCCCAACCCCATTCCCCAAGCAACGCAAGCAGCTCTGTTCTCCTCTGACTTATGCCACCTCTGGAGGTGGTGCAAGTTCAAGAAGAACAATTGGGGCTGCAGTGGCTTACTCGGGGGTAAGGGGAAGAGTTTCTCCTTGCCTCCAGCTGAGACACTCTGGGCCCCTATCTTGCGCTGGATACAGCTCAGGTCTCTTGCGCTATGTAATTGCATTACAGATGGGGCCTCAGTATCCGCAAGGGATCTGTTCTTGGACACCCCCCTTTACCTTGACTATATCAGGAATAGGAGTGGTAACATTTTGACCAGTATCAGCCTGCAGGCAAGTTTTATCGGATCCCCCCCCCCATTCTTACAGCCTAGTTTCCAAGACTAATGCTTGCAATATTTCATGCAGATTTTATTGTATTTGTCACAGTTTGCACATAAATTGCCACCACTTGCTTTGCCAATTGTGGGTACCATATTGGTGTTGCAGTCTGAGCCCAATTGTTCTGAAGAAGTATTTTGCAAATTGCTATGATGATTGTAATCAGAAACGGAGATGTGATCAGTGTCCATATTGTTGACAATTTTATTTTGCTCTTTATTACTTCTTCAAAATCCTCTTCCTTTTCCAAGGCTGAAATCACTTCTGAAGGAAGAAGTTGACAGGCCAGTTCTAGGTTCAATAACAAACATGGTTCGTGCCAGAATGCCAAGCTCTCTTTTTCAAAAATTGGACAAAAGATAAATGTTCTTTCACTGTGTGGTGATGTTGCTTCATCCAGGCAGCCAGCATGTTTTTGACATCTTGGTTTGCTCTTTCCACAGAGCACTGACTTTGACTATGGTCTAGGTTTTCCATGCAGACAATGGCTAGTTCCAGCCAAAGTTGCTTCAGTTGGTTACAACTTTTTTTGCAAGTTCCCTTCCATTATTGCTATGTCAAATACACGGAGCACCAAATGTTAGAAAGATGTTCAATTGAAAAGCAACTTCTGTGGCACGTTTTGTCTATAAAGCTTGTAAAAAAAAATTGGTAAGATTATCTTAATATACCACATCAAGGGGCTGGGTGGGTGGGTGTGCATGAATTCTTTGTCAGCTTGAATCTTCATGTCAATTAAATCCATGTTAACTCACTGTGTACAACTGGTTTAGATACAAAACCCAACTTCTTAGCTCTTTTGCTAACACAAGCAATTGCTCTTTTGCTAACATCACACAAGCTGATAATCAGAACTGTTATAGTAGCATATTTCTTACTTGTTTCTTTTTGAAGTCTATCATGGCCACCTTGGCCAACTGTGGTGAAAGCAGCTTCAAGAACATAATACATTTCACCAATAGGTAGGTTGTACAAAACGTTCTCATTTGCAGTATTAGCAGCAATTTTTTTCCACATCACCAATTTCAATTATCTGGAATCGCTTAACCCATCTGTACCTCACTGCCGTTTTGTTGACAGCAGCTGTAGTATCTTTAATCTCTTGCAAAAGTTTGGCATATTTTTCTTTTATTCTTTAGTGTGTTATGGGATTCCTTAACTACAAAAATTGCAAACAATTAAAAAAAAATTGTTATTTCTATGGAACTCTATTCTCAGCACTCACAGACTTTTTAGTCTGTTTAAAACCATTGCCCAGAGCTTCTACTTTTTACTAGGAGATATATGGCACAAACAGGTTTTTCTCCCTAGCCACAGTAATTTTTAGTTTTTACTACGCAGTAGTCGAAATCACCAGCAACACTAGGAGCAGCAAGATTTTACTAGATGGTAAATGATACAAACAGGTTAGTTTTTATCAGGCAGTAGTGGAAATCATGAGTACAACCCAGAGACTCTAGTTTTTCCTAGTAAAAACAAGTTATAACCACCAGACACAGTAGTTTCAAGTTTTCACTAGGTAATACTGGAAATCTCCAATATCATCTGGAGCTTTCTATTTTTACTAGTTAATTATGGTCCATCGCTGATCCCTGTTCCTCCCAAGCCTCCAGAGTGAGGGCAGCTGTGATCCCCTCACCTCCAGAGGCTTTTCTGAGTCCTGCAGAGGCTCCAGGCATCTGCCTGAGGCCTCTATAGCAGTGGTTCTCACACATTTAGCACTGGGACCCACTTTTAAAGAATGAGAATCTGTCAGGACACACTGGAAGTGATGTCATGACTGGAAATTACATCATCAAGCAGGAAAATGCTTAATAATCCTAGGCAGCAATCCAACCCACACTTACCCAGGAGTAAGTCCCATTTACTATCATTGTTAAAAGAATATACATAGTAGCTTGTTAAAAGTACAGGCCTGTAACATTTCCCCAAATGCAGTCACATACCATGGTAGTATCAAGTCTAAGATATTAAAAATAAAATACTGAAATGAATGGGTACCCACCTGAAATTGGTTCAGGACCCACCTAGTGGGTCCTGACCCACAGTTTAAGAAACTCTGCTCTACAGGTTTCAGAATGGCTGAATAGGTAAAAAATCCAGCTACTTCTGGTTTCCGGAGAGAAACCAGAACTTACTTTTTGCCTATTCAGTCATTCTGAGCTCCACAGAGGCCACAGGCAGAGGCCTATTCAGTCATTTCTGAGCCTCTGTGGGAAAAGCCGCTGGAAGCTTTTAAAATGGTGATGCTATTTAATGACAGAGTCACTTAACAATGGGGACTGGGGAACATATCCCTGCCATTAAGTGACGCTCACCTGTACTTTTTCCCACCAGACACAGGAGTTTCTAGCTCAGCAATTTTCAATTTTTCTCATCTCATGGCACACTGACAAGACACTAGATTTGTCAATGCACACCATCAGTGTTTTTGACAACTGATAAGGCACATCATGCTGCCGGTGGGAGGCTCACATTCCCTAATGGCCCTACTAATAAATGACCCTGCCCCAAAGTTCTACAGCACACCTGCAGACCATTCATGGCACACCAGTTGAAAAACACTGTTATATATTTTACTAGGTAATACTAGAAACCTCCTACACCATCTGGAGCTTTGTGTTTTCACTAGTCAGAACTAGAAATGATGGGTTTTGGGTTTTTACTGTAACAGAGATATAGACCTGGTTGTCATCTGCATACTGATAGCACCCAACCCTATATGCTTGAATGACCTTCTCCACCCTCCTCATCATCAAACCAAGTTGCTGTCTCCCATGCCAGGATGGTTTGCACATCCGGAATCAAATCCTGAACATGGAAGGCTCTTATTATTAGCCTCCCTGGCATTCAAAAGCAGGAATTTTAAGGCTGCCATTGGAGCCACCAGATATATGTAGGCTGGAAGGGAGGAATAGAAAGAGAGACAAATCTTGATGAACCAGGCCCCTTTCTCCTTAACAGTGCTTCCTCCCCCATCCCCCATTGTTGGTTGTCCTAAAAATTACAGTACCCCATCTTCTCCCTCCTCTGACCTCCCCCCCTCGACAAACATATCAGCACAGCAGCCAAATCAAACTCTGAAGCAGCCTCCTACAAAACAAAACACAAAGGAGCTTCCACAACCCACACCCACTAGACAGGAAAAGATGCTGTGACAGTTTTCCTAACAGCCCCTTTCTTTTTGCCCACTTGTGCCTGGATGGCATCCAGAAGGATATTACTACCCATATCATCACAAGTTCCATCTATTGCCAACAGGCAGATACAGGGCCCAATCCTACCCAATTTTCCAGTGCTGGTGCAGCCATGCCAATGGGGTGTGCACTGCATCTTGCAATTGGGGGGCAGTCACAGAGGCCTCCTCAATGTATGGCGTCATTTGTATCCTTACTTCAGGGCTGCATTGAGGCTGCATGGGTGCTGGAAAGTTGGATAAGACTGGGCCCACAGTCTCATATCTATATAAGCAGAACTTTACTTGTTAAAACAAAAAGGAAAAAAAAGTACCAAGGCTCAAAGTTGCCTGGAGAAACTTCTCTGTCTCAGAAGACCAGTCTCCTTATGTCAGACACATGGGACTTGCCAGTGGCAGAAAATGACTTCATGCATGCCCAGGGGCATTGGTTTGGGGACTTATTTCTTCTTTTAGCAGTATGCTGATTATGAAATGTGACACTAGATAAATCTTTTTTCATACACATTCAAAGAATTACCATAAAAATGGGTGCTGAGGTTGAGACCAAGCTGAAACTAAGTTCTGTGCACAGGTCTTATGCACCTCAATGAAATACATTACATATGGCAAATATTTCACTTTAATAAATATTTTCTGTGAAGCAATCAGACATGTTTTGATTAAAATAAAAAAGCAATCAATTTTAAATTAAAATACTCTACCAAAATTACATATTTGAATATTTTTTACCATTTAATTCTTGTTCCTTCTTAAGGGAATTTTAATTAGTTAATATGAATAACTGTTTCAGTTTGGATGACACAGATTCTGGAATGTGGAAAAATGGAATCCTGAAGATTTGCACAGGCACCTAAATCCAGGGCAGTCAAGTAGTTAATGTTGGCTTTGTATTTGGATAGCACAATTTCAAGTTCTAAGTACTCCTACCCCCCTCCCCCAATCTAAATGGGAGAGTTAAGCATTTGCGTATATTTAGTCAAGGGCTAGCCCAAAGCAGGGCAGACTCCATAAAGGATGTAACATTCCTTCTTGCAGTGTCTGTATTTGCATGTTGTCTTAAAACACACACACATACCCCCCAATAGTTGAGGACTGGTGAGGGGCAAGCAATCATTTTTCACTTCAAGGGCAAAAGATTTTAGCTAGCACTGTTAAAAAGAACTTTTAACATTACCTGGATCATGAGGAGGTGCTGGGATATACTGTATACATGTGGAACTTTTGGAGGGTAGGTGAAGTAGTTCTAAAATATTTTAGCTGCAGTTATTTCATTGTACATAGAATGAAAACAAGACAAATAATGATATTCAAAATATGTACTCAAGTATGTACTTCACACTCAGGTCACAGGATTTCTTAGGTCCTTTAAGAGTTACAAGACTATGATCCTTTTTGTAGTACTCCACAAAACAGAACAGTTATAGTTTGCAGTTATAGTTAAAGAGACTACCTCTATGAAACTGTACTTAACAATCATTTTTACATACACTCGGGTTCTTCAGCAGAAGATGAGTTGTCACTGATTAAAACTGGTAAGCTGGTTTTAAAACCTTGGGTATTCATTAAAACAAATGACTGGGCTGGATTCCCAAAGGCCTGACTCACTTCCAATTCATGCTGACCCACTTTGCTGCGATTATTTCCTTAAGTACCATTTGCAGCTGTTGATTAAATCTGATCTACCTAATACAACAGCTATCAATTCGAAATGGGAATGCTTACTTCATAAGGTCATATGGCCGGGAAGGGACAAATCTATTGACTTACTTATGAAGGTAGAGAGAAAACCTGGCTCCAGTAGTCCCAGGAGAATGATATATAACTCATGGCTCTCAACGATGGGAGTTCTCTTTCAGTGAAAAACCATATGGTCAGAGGAAAATAAAACAATGTTATACATTGCTTCCTGCATAGGAAGGACATCTGGCTGAGTCCAGGTCACACGAAACCATGATTTAAACCAATGGTCTCTAAACTGAAGACCACTGTGTGACAAGAAACACTTCCCTGGATTGAACGGCACTTATTAATCCACCAAGGAACCTCCCTTTCATAGTGCCAATCTCCCCTGAACTGTGCCCTGGCTTGCTGCATCTGCCCAGAAATTCAGGCACAATGGCTGCTGGGGCAACAGAACTTGGAAGTGGCTGGCCAAAGCATAGCTTGGGGGAGATGAGCACCATGAACAAGAGGCTCCCCTGCGGAACCATAAGCTATGTTCACACAGGGAGGGATCAGGCAAGGTGCCGGATCTGGCCCTTAGGCCAGAGTCTGGCCCTGATTAAAACCATGGTTTAGCATTAGTAACACAAGACTCAGGCTCCCATTTTCCCTACTATGGTCAGACCTGGCCACTTATTCTCACAAATAGTGGTTAGGGTGGGGGAAAGGCTAGAATCATGTTTTGCCTTCAAGAAGGTAGGGGTGTATGTATGCATGCCTATAGTCAAATCAGGATTATCTAGCAATAGGCACGTCATATTTATGTAGCACATGTGTATGGTAATGACTATGGAACTGTGTGTACAATCCAAAGAAAGATTAATATTAAAGGAGTTCTCTGACACATATGTTGAGATGGCACAATATCAAATTTGATTATGGTCTCTGGGGAACATACAAAATTGTTTTATGAACAAGATTCAGCCCATAAGTGACTTCAGGCCTAAATACATATTAATATTTAATTACTTATTCTGAATATACAGGAGGCCCCCATATCTGCAGATTCATTTATCCACAGATTAGGTCTGCATCCCCCTTTTCCGAGGTGTGGAGACTGGAGCTCCCCTTTCCTCCGGAGGGTCCTCTGAGCCCAGGAGAGGCCGCGGGCAACCATCTGCAGCCTCTGCCAGGCTCAGACTGAGCTTTACTATGAAAAAAGTCACTTCTGTTTTTTTTCAAAAAACCAGAAGCGATGTTTTCAATGCCTTATTACAGGGGTGTCAAACATAAGGCCCGGTGGCCAGATGCAGCCCTCAAAAGCTTTTTATCCGGCCCTCAGGCTCTCGGCTTCTGAGCGGTGCTGAGGTGTTATTGCTGAAAGCGAAGTCCACATGAAAATTGGGCTGCCCAGTATCTTGACATATGATCAAGATTTGCATGTTTTCTCTTCTGTCATTTGCAGCTAAGTGAGAAAAAGTGTTTATTTTTTGTTATGACCTGTTTAATGACATCACTTCCTATCTAATGACATCACTTTCTGCCCTCAGCAGATATGATAAATGCTGTTCGGCCCTCTATATGAGTTTGACACCCCTGCCTTATAAGGCATTAGGAGACCTGGGCAAGTTCTCAAGGATTTTCCTGGGCCGTTTAACGCCGTATAAGGCATTAAAAAGTCACTTCCGGTTTTACAAGATCAAAAAAGCTGTAAAGCACAGTTTTTATTGTAATGCTGCATCCCCTCATATCCACAGATTCAAGTATCATTGGGGGGTTCCGGAACACAACGGGAAGGGGGTTAGGATTCAGCAGACATCAGTGCTGCCAAACCCTCCCCTTCCTGATACGATCTGCTGTCTTCCTCACCCCATCACCACCCATTCCACCCACTCCCACCCTGTTCCGCCAACCCCCTAACTCCCTTCCACTACCTGCACAGACTTGGCCCCTGTGCCAGCAGGTGTCCAGAGCCTGATGGTGTGCAGGGCTGGCTGCTTGTAACCACAGCCAGGTTGTGCTCTCCTGTGTGTTGCTTTTTGCATCAGTTGGGAAGCATCTTAACACTGCCGGAAAGTTCTGTTCTGGAAGTGCTGTGCACCAATAGGATTGGGCCAATATGCACATGCACGATCTTGTCTGATCTTGGAAGCTGGGTCAGGCCTGGTTAGTACTTGGATGGGAGACTGCCTGGGACTACCGGGTGCTGTAGGCTTATACCATAGTTTTTCAAGACTGAAGGTTGCCAACCAGGCCTCCTGAGTGCATATGAGTCTCCTTGGACTATGCTAGCTATATTGCTGGTATGAGCCCAAGGAGAGTCAGGGGGCAAGGAGGGCCAAAAAATGGAGGATAATATCCAGTGTGCATGACTGCCACTGGATCCATCCCTCCCTCCCCCAACACTCCCCAGTTCCACTTCCAAAAAGCCCTTTTACATCTGACTCTATCTTTCATGCTTGTAGTCCAATATGTTTGATTTCAGTTTGAGTTATTGTTTTTCTTCTTGTCTTCACTCCTTTTAAAAAATCAATGGTTAATAATTGTGAATAGCCACTTTTATTATAGTGGAAAAAACTATAATAACATTTTCTCATTAAAAATCATGGTGATTTAAAAAGGTTTTTCTTTGGCTGGGTCATTCTGCTTTCTTATAAGAAAACTCTGCTGCACTTTTCTTTTTTAATCTGCTGCTAGATTAATCTATGCAACAAATGTAGTTGATTTGTCCCTGTTTGCAATAGGTGCTCAGAGCAAACTCTCTTCTACCATGTAGCCCTGGGGTACATCGGAAACATGTTATTGTCAAGCTAACATTTAAGGAAGGGCTTATCAGATGGAGAATCTTACAGACATTTTCGGCTGGGCGGCACTGCCCTTGAAGAAGAGAATGAAGGTCAGCTGGTCCTGAAGTGTTAATTAATTTGCTAGTTCCAGCTATTTCTACATGAGTTGTTCTCTAGTCAGATGCCTGAGAAGAGGAAATTAAATTGATAGAGACAGGGTTTGCTTTGGTTTTGCAACTGTTGCAAATATGTTGACTAAAGGAATGCTACCATAATTAAATCACGAACCATTTGAGACTTTGAAGATCTTACTGAACTGTCACAATACGTTGGTGAGTATTAACAGCATTAACATCTATCAGTGTACAGTATATTCTGACAAGGCTCACCTGGAACTAGTTTGGTGGGCAATGACTAGTTTAACACCTGCTATTTTCAACACTGAGATGGTCTGTCATCGAGAAGACTTATTACTTTGAATGATAGATACCAAACCTTCTGTCTCCAGCAGATGAGAATAACCTGGCTTTATCTGCAATTTCGTAGGCACTCTGGACAGTAGCCCTGGTAGGAAAGCTATGCACCTTCCCTCAATGTACACAGGGGTTCAAGTGGATGCCAAGCAGCCAGAGGTTAAGCCTCATCTTTCTGTGTAGCCCAAACCACCCCCCAGCAAGCCACTCTAATAATAAAAAGCTGTAATACTAAGGGCGCAATCCTACCTGGCACTTGGGCTGACTTGGGCCAAGTCCCTTGCCGGGGAAGAAGGTGAGTTGCGTCAGCCGAGCTTGGCTGATGCAAGGGTCTGGGGTGTGTGTGGGGAGGAGGGAGGTGTTTCAAGGCGGGGGAGGGTGGGTGACAGGCGTTCCCAGGGGTGGGTGGGCAGGTAGGAAGCGGGAGGTGGGGCCAGGATCCAGCAGTTATGCCAGATCCAAGTCCCATTCCTGGGAGATGCGGAGTGACCCCTGAGTGCTCTGTTCTGCTCAGATCTGTGCCACCTCATCAGGTGACGCAGATTCAAGTAGACCTATTGGGGCCACTGCAGCGCGACACAGGGTAAGGGGGAAAGTTTCAGCACAAGTTAGGATTGCCTTAAGAAAACCAATTCAAGGTCTGTGAACTTGATTTTAACTTCTCTCACACCCCACAGTCCCTCTGGGGAACTATCAGTTCGAACGACTACACACAACTGAAAGGGGGAGCTATACAACTTTCCAGAGGGTCTATCAGAATAAACATTCACCAATACGAATCAATTTCCCATTCTCAGGGCCCAGTCCTATCCAATTTACCATCGCTGATGTAGCTTTGCCAAACAGGGCATGCACTACATCCTCAAGGTAAGGAACATCAGCATTGAAAAGTTGGATAGGATTGGGCCCTCAGTCAGGCTTTCTGGACAAAAATCCAGAAAATGGAGTGTACAGAAGTACTACTCCACAGGAGGCTATGTACTTCTATGTAATAAAAATCCAGCTGTGTTTGGATATTTAAAAGACAGGGTTCTGAAGAAAGATCTGGCAATAAAACGTTTGTTAATCACAGCTAAGAACTGCACAGCAGCCTCCTAGAAATCTTCTGCTGATCATGTTGGATTCATTTTGAAGAAGAATGTTACACATTATATTTTGATATCTACAGCATATTTTATTTTTTGATTATAAAATCCATGCACATACTTATCAAACACTATGAATGGGTTCAGTCATCTAGTAAAATAATGGTTTGTTTTGTATAATTTTAGTTAGTATAAATTGTCTGAAATGGACTGTCAACAAACCATGGTTTATTTTGCACAAACAAACCAAGATTAAACCACAATCTAAAACCATGGTTTGAATTTGGTTTGTGTGGTAGTCCAATGCAACCTCACATCCCACTGGAGTAATGTCTAACATTAAAAACGTCAGTAGTTCCACTGCCACTCCCCCTCAAACCAAGCTTCACTCAGCATGAAAGCCAGTGACTAGAGGAATGATTCAACTGACCAGCCAACTGACCAGGGGTGAACCCCAACCTCTTGGCACCTGCTCTTGGCCTGTGTAGTGCTAATCCTGAGAAGCCGTCCAGAATGAGGGGAGATAGCTGTTAAGAGACTAGGGGCCCAATCCTATCCAATTTTCCAGCGCCGGTGCAGCTGTGCCAATGGGACGTGTGCTTCATCCTGTGGTGGGGAGGCAGTCACAGAGGCCTCCTCAAGATAAAGAAATGTTTATTTCCTTACCTTGAGGCTGCATTGTGGCTGCACCCATGCTGGAAAGTTGGATAGGATTGGGCCCTGGGTAAGCAACATGTTAAAACAATGAGAGTATAAGAGAAAGGTATAAATGAAAAGAGTAATGGTAAGCAGTCAAAAACAGGCACTTGCAATTTGATTAACACAAGGTATTAAAGGAAGAGCCAAAAAGAAAACAACAACATTTAACTTGATGAATAGACCTAGCTCTATCTCACAAGATGCTCAATCAGATATAATTTTCTTGTTTACCTCCAGGGCACTGGAGGGTGATCAGCCATGAACAGACAATCTTTATTCAGAGCTGAAATGGCTGCATTCAGATGCAAATGACCTACTTCCTTTTATGGAGTTCTGATTGGTCCAGTACTTTACTGTTCTGGCTGGTCAATCCAGAGATGGGAAACTTGGGGTCAGTCTCTTATATCTCTCCTTGGCCACGGTCAAATGATTGGACTTGGCCACTGAGCAGGTGAATGCCAAACTCAGCAGGGTATTGGCTGATTTCTGTCTGGTTCATTGTTTTACCTTTCTAAGACCACAGTCCCTCATCTCAGTCAAGCTGGTGCTGGGGACATCCGGTTGTGAGAGGCCAGCATGCACAATGCAGATTCCCCCAAGCCAGTACCATGTTTCACAGAGGAAAGAAAGAAAGGATCCACAGTTTATTCACCAAGGGTTGTCTTAACGGTAGTTACACAAGACATCTGACCAAGAATCCTAGTTTAATTCAAGCTTGTTTCATTGCTCACAGTGCAATTGCCTGTAAAGCCACCAGCCTAGATCAACAGTGAGAGAGCTCTCAACTGTAAATTTCTCTTGCCAACATTCCAGCAAAATATTTGTCCCTCTTTGCCTGTCTGTAACCACTTCACTTTCTCCTTGCTTTGAAGTGCATAGGCAGTATCTCCACATAGCCACCTTGCCAAACAAATAACTGTGATGGGACCACAGGTATCTTGTCTTATGTTTTATTCTTTAGAACAAAGAGTCTTAAAAAAGGGACAAGGGAACAGGTCATGGGTTGTAAATAAAGTTGTTTAAGGAACTCCTGAAAGCTTTTATTTTAACATCGTTTAATCCAATTAGGGCAGTAGTTCCCAAACTGTGAGCCTAGGCTCCTTGGGAAGCCACAGAAAAAAGCCAGGCGAGCCACAGAATCCTAGCAAAAAACCTCTCATCCTATACAAAGGATAAGATTGTAGTCTAATGGGGAGCCACAGCCAACGCCCAGTAGGTCAAGGGAGCCGCCGGATAAAAAGATTGGGAACCACTGCATTGGAACAGATAGATAGCATATCTAGGGCATAATATTTCTTGCATAAAGGGGGAAAGGATGAACAGAACTGTTGCTTTTATTTTTGAGGCATGCTGAGAGTATCCAGAGATCTCCTATGAGACTTCCACATCAACGTTCTTCTCTCAACTAATGGTACGAATGTAGCTGACAAGGCAGTGCTTTGCCAAGATCCAGGCAGAACTGAACAGTCTGGCACTCAGGCACTTCATGGAAGATGGGAGGAGGGGCAGAATCTGAACAAACGGAAGAGACAACATAAACCAGCATTTGGTGATAATCTGTGGCACCAATCCAGGTTTATCTAACAACTGCTATAGCTAATATAAAAGATAATTTTGAAAGATATTGAAACTGACCCTGTGTTACAACTTTATGTCTGCCAACGAAAAACCTAAAAACTGCAAAAAACAGTTTTTGCAGTAGTCACAGTATTATTTGTTTCATTCAAATTACGGGTTACCTAAGGTGAGGGAACATTTTGTCCATACCTCCCGGTAAGCCCCCTTTCCCTAATGGGTCCCCCCCATACCCATGCCACAAGCTTCTATAGCT
Organism: Tiliqua scincoides; assembly: GCF_035046505.1. Lineage (NCBI taxonomy): Eukaryota > Metazoa > Chordata > Lepidosauria > Squamata > Scincidae > Tiliqua > Tiliqua scincoides. The sequence continues at coordinate 96,942,445 of NC_089824.1, read as the reverse complement.
TGTGTATATCTGAGGAGACTATGGAAGACAGAATGGGAGAAAGGACACGATCTTGGCGTAAGTTGCTGCTGCTAGGATGCACTCGTCTCTCCCACCAGATCTGCCTCCCACCTGATACTCCCCCATTCCTCTCCCTCCCAGCCCCATCCATCATCATCTGCATGCAGCTTACCTGCACCAGACCAGGATCACCAACAGCTCCAAAAGCAGCAGGTCATGTGCACCACTGTAAAGTCATTTATTACAGTGGAACTCTGCTCCACTGTCATAATGCAACAGATAGGATAGAGCTGTTAACCTTTTCTACAGCTTTATCTGGAGAACCAGGTGGCAGCGGTGGTTAGGAGTGTGTTTGCACAGTTTTGGCTGGTGCACCAAAAGCAATCATATTTGACTTGATCAGACCTGACCACAGTGGTCCATGCCATAGTGACTTTGAGAGTGGACGACTGTAATGCGATCTGTGTAGGGCTACCCTAGAAGATAGTGCGGAAGCTGCAATTAGTGCAGAATACGGTGGCCCAGGTGGTTACAGGGGTTAGGCAGTTTGACTCTGTTGGACCACTGCTTCAGTAACTACACTAGCTGCCCATTCATTTCCAGTCACTGGTATTGACCCTTTATCATTTGGGTCCAGGTTATCTGAGGGACCAACTTCTCCCATACATCCCAGCCCATCCTCTCAGGTCATCTGAAGGGGTTTCCCTTCAAGTGTTATCTCTGTCTCAAGGCAGCACAGGGGTTAGCATTCTCTGCAGTGGTGCCAGAATTATGTAATTATCTTCTGAGGGAATTAAGAACTACTCCTTTTCTCATGGATTTTCAAAGAGGGCTTAAAACATTTGTTGGGCATTTGGTTGACAGGTGGATGTTTATCTTCTGTGCCTTTGTAATACTGCTGTGGCTTTCCTTCTGGATCAATTTGTTCCCGCCGCCGCCCCCAATGGTTTGATAGTGTGTGTTTTGGGTTTCTTGTTTTGTTTACTGTTTTTACTTATTGTTGTGATACATTGTACATTTTATTATAGACCTTTGTAAGCTGCCTTGGGCATTTGATTCAGCTTGGAAAAGGCAGGATATAAATTTTAATAACAGTAATTTTTGTACTACTCAGCAGCTTTATAAAGTAATTATTATTTATACACTGAGAATTCAATGTATCATTTTATTATCATTATTACAATTGTCATTTGCTTTGCATTTGCTACTGAAAGTAGCAGCTACTAATTATGTGGACTTTATGTATGAGACACTAACAGTGCAGGGAGAGGGCAGTGCATACCAACTGATCTCTTCAGTTATAGAGCCCATGACTCTGTCAAGGGTGGTAACACGCAACACAGTGGAAGCAAGAGCTACAAAGTGCTGACTCCTGCAGGATAGCTTCAGGAGGCAGAAAGTGGATTTGTTCAAACCGACAACATGCATTTAGAGATGGCCAGAGTTTTGCCTAGTGCAAAGAGGCTAAAACCAATTCTATGGACAAATTCAGTTTGACAACCCATTTAAAGCATGGCTTAGTTCCAGCTAGAGGTTTCTGCTGAGAAAACCCCAAGAAGGGCATCATTAAGACAGGGAACTGAGGAACTTTCAAGCTCACAGGAATCCCAGCTACAATTACGTAGTCCATTAACTATTTATGCAGCCTGGAAACTTCGCTATAATTTTTGGAAATACCACCACTTTCGATACACACACTCATGCCTCTGGAAAACCCCTAGGCATCAGCTTGCCAAGGAACCTAAACATTTGGTCCTAGTGCCAAAGAATTGCTTTTTCTATTTCTGGCTCTAACACTTTCAGCATTATGGTTGCTAGAGACCAAGTGAAACCAGTTCAAAATGCAGGTGTAGCTCCTAGCACATCATTGGATCTCCCTATACTGGGACTCATGTTTACATGGCACTTGCATCTGTGCATTAGGAATTAAAACCATAAATGAATATCCATGTGTATGTGTGTGTGTGTGGGGGGGGGGATTCCTAGACCTAACATCTTATACTGATTAGGGTGCAAAGGCACCAGTCTCTTTTACTGGACTGTTAGTGGAAAAAATGCATCAACAAGGTCAAATTCAGACTGAAATTTGGACCAGCCTAACCAGCACAACCTTATTTGTTTCTCTTTTTGGTTCAAGATAGACATAATTATTTCTCAGGCATGCAATAGCTTAGTCCTGTGGTACTCAAACTTTTCCGGCCAGTGGCTCCCTTGGCCCCCATGGCTGTTGGCCATGGCTCCCCATCATGTTCCTGAGGGCTGGAAGTGACCAGAAATATTAACTATATTAATATTAATTATATTAATCATATTAATTAAATGCAGATCTTAAAAATATATTATTAATACACAGCAATATACATGCTTTATAAATGATCAGCTGCTCATCACTGTTGGAGACAAGATACTGGAGTAGGTAGATTTTGTCTGGTCCAGGAAGACTCATTTTTTTAACTTTGTAAGTATACCAATAGAATTGTTTTATCAAATGAACTTTGTGAACAACCAGTCTGACCAACATTACACACATACCCCTCTGTGAACCCCAATCCAACTAGTCATTTCTCCCATTCTCCTTGGATAGGATTGAACCCTTTATTAATTTAATGGAATTAAATTTTTCCAGCAGCTGGTAGGGAATAAAAAAATAGACCATGAAAATATATTGGAGCTGATAAGGGTTTGGTTAGGAGACTGATTTGTCTCCTATACTAAGAGATGCACAGCTCAAGCCTATGCATGTCTACTCAGAAGTAAGTCCCATTAGAGTCAATGGGGCTTACCCCCAGGAAAATGTGGATAGGATTGGGCTGGCAATCACTTCATCAGTGGCTGATAAGTATTCCCTTCAAATAGTAAGATTCATCACTTTAAAAATACAGCCTTTCCTCTTCAGTCAAACAACGATTAATAAATCACTTTAAAAACAGTACCCTTTTTCTGCTCCTGGCCAAGTAAAGTGTGTGCTTGTCTCTCCCCTCCCCCTTTGCCAACTGCATGGAAACAACTCTAAGGGGAGGGGGAGGAAAGTGGGAAGGTTTGGAGATCGAAAGGGGGGAGTGGAAGAGGGAGGGGATTGAAAAGAGAGATTTCACTTTGATGAGAAGTGTTCCCAGGCTGGGAACTAGGAACCAATCAGACAAGGATCAAGGAAGATTTCTTTCTGACGGTCAGCAAGGGCTGCAAAATGAGCATGCTTGGAACTTGCCAGATGGGGGCTGGAGTGGAAGAGCTTTGTAAACAACATGCAGCGAACGGAGAAGCGGCAGCCTCCGAGTGGAGGGAGAAGAGGGCGGGGCGGCAGCAGCCACTCTCGCAGCTGAGCAACTTCTGTTTCTTCTGCTTTAAAAAAAAGTGCAGAGACGGGCAGAAGACAGGCTTATATTCTGCCCAGGGGTGTGACTGTATCGCTGCGAGAGGTCATCCCGCGCCTCCCCTTTCAGTTCATGGCACCTCCCTAATGAGCCGTGCCTCACAGTTTGAATAACACTGGGTTAGTCCCTTCCTGCTGTTCATTATGATGCCATGAACAGATACAATACCATAAGAGATCCAGGATGGTGCAGTGGTTTGGGAGTTAGACCAAGAAGATCCAGGTTCAAACCCTGCTCAGCCACAAAGCTTCCTGGGTGACCTTGGGCTAGTCACTCAGCTTCACCTACCTCACAAGGTTGTTGTGAGGACAAAAAGAGGAGGGAGGACCTATATACACCATCTTTTGAATGTGAATAATAAAAATGTGAATGTGAATAATAAAAAGTCATAATAAAATAATTGCATCAATAAAACACTTAAGTAGTGGACCTACAGAAGGGACAAGAAGCGTTGAAAATTCCTGAAAAAGACTATTTGCTGATTATTCTTCACCCAAAAAAGGATTAGGTAAAACTTTAGCAATTTTAACTCTATGTGTCCAAGTGAAAAAAAGCCCCTGACTCCTTTGGATGCAAATATCTCGGGTTGCTCAGACCATATGCTCAGTAACATGCTTCTGGAAGAGGGAGGGACATTCCCATCCATTTGTTGAGGGCCTGGGAACAAAACAATAACAACAAATAGGGCTGGAATGAGGGTTTTTGGCATCACTGCTCCCTTAGCACCTCAAACAACCTCCTTCACCAGTGATCTTGATGTAAACCATGCACAGAGCTATCCAAACTCACGCTTGAGCCATTACAGGCATTGCTGCACTGGCGCAGAGTGTTGCAAACAAGTTGTAAGGCACATTTTAGGCTGCTCAAGACTCGACTGGTCCTGCACTAGCTTGGCAGAGCCTCATCCAGACCCTTCACCGGCTGGCATGGGTAAATTTGTGCCGGGCTGCACAGGGGCCGGAAGAGGGTGGTGGGATGCTGTTTTGCAGGCGAAAAAGGGCATTTCTGGGCAGGGGGAGGACAGAACAGATTGGATCAGACCTGCAGGGGGTAGGATCAGTGGCTGTTCATGAATCCAATCTCCGTGCCCATCTGGACTGCTATACACAGGACTTCCCATGTTTGCACCAGATATATGGCAGGCACAGGTCCAAGAAACCCCATGGGATTGCTGGGTTATTACTCAGGATAAGGGGAAATATATCACCCTGAAGAGCAGCCACTTCCTAAGCTGCATTTAATGAAGTGTAGACCATGTGGCCTGGCTGTGCCAGCACAGTTTAGCGCAAGGCTGCTCACCACATAAAGTCTACAAGAGTCAAAGAAAAGTCTTTTGTGGAAATGTTGGAATTAAGATGTTTTAACTGTCCAGTTTTACAGTGCAAATCACTTGGAGAACTTTTTGCTGAAAGGTTATATAAATATTCTAAATAAAATTAGCAACATTCATTTGATGATGCAGATTTTTCCAAAGTAAAGTATTTATTTTTACTTAAATTGATGGGGGGCATGCCTAGAAATTTAAACAATGCAATTTCACATCTGACTGGTTTTCCAGGAGGGCACTTTGAGGAGTGGATGATGGGCCAATTCAAATACAAACTTCAAAAGGGTTGTCTGGTCAGTCCATAACCCCAGTCACTGCTTCCACAATTAGACTGCCTTATACAGAGCCACATCATTGACTTGCTTAGCACAGTTTGGGTGACACTGTCTGGCAGCGACTCTTCAGGGTTTGAAACAGGAATTTTTCTCTGCACCACCTGGAGAAGAGTCCTCTGCCACTGATTTACGGCTCATCACCTCATCTTACACACACAGTTTCTGGGTTGGCAACTTGTAGGTCAAATTAACCCCTGCTAATTGGGTAAGAGGCACTTTTTCAAGTGGGTGCTCCTTTTTTTAGCAGGGGGAGAGTAACTGACCCACCTCACCCCAGCACTGTCTGTTCTAGTGGCTGTCTGCTGGTATTCATTTGCATCTTTTTACTGTGAGCCGTTTTGGAACAGGGAGCCATTTAGTTATTTGATTTTTCTCTGTAAACTGCTTTGTGAACTTTTAGTTGAAAAGCGGTATATAAATACTGTTAATTAATAATAATAATAATAATAAATAGATCTGAGCCAACTGGAGGTTGAATGTGGCCCTTAGATCACCAGTTGCTGACCTATACTCTACAGTAATTATTCTCATACAACTAGCCACTGATATACAGCTAGACACAAAATATTATTAAAAATTATTTAATAAAATAATAATGTGTACTAATAAAATTTGTTCCTGAGGGTTGAAAAGCTCCAGGAGTAGATATTCAGGGGATGGGGTTGCAGAAGGCAGGGGAGGATGACCAACATTCTTCTATGAATTTAAGACAACCTTGGGATACAACTCACATATGCTAAATCAACATAATCAGGGCCTGTGCATACATAACAGTAAGGAAGGCCACGTGACATTTTATCAAACTACAACACAGTTAAAACAAAATACATATATTTAACCTGGTTTAAGGCATCACTAAAGGAAGAATTCAAGCTCTACTGGGGTGTGGCTCAAGGTGTTATATCTGAAATGTGCATACAGTATATTTGTGTGAGTTTTTTTCATCCTTGACATTTGGATGAGAAAATATGGGAGTGACTGGTCTGTAAATGGCTTCCTTCTGAAAGTCAGACTCCATGCTATTTGCTAAGCTAGACAATGTTAGCCTGCTGTCACATCACACTGTCACAACCTTGTTTCAAATGTCACATTAGCAAAGTCAGACAAGAACTGCTTTGTATTAGAACATTTTTTTTACACTGACCTTTTGAACGGCCAAAATGACAGGAAAAGAATTTTCCCCCCTACAGCTATGCATAGGGAGTTCTTACTTACGCAAAGGGATGCAGCAAAAGCCTTAATTTTGGATAGCTATTAAAATGTTCAATACTGAATAAATTAAAACATACACCCAGGCATGCCAGAAGATAAAAATAAGCATGATGATGGCTTTAGGATAATTCCTTCTTTACCACCAATTGGAATATTATATTTCAAGGCAGTTTCTTATCACACTTTTAATTTGTATTTTAAATCATACACTCTGCCTTCTAAATGATTTGCAAAGTTAAGAGGGAAATACAGAGACCAAAAAGACTGAATTCCATCTAACACAATGTAATAACTTGTGTAATGTCAAGTGACAATAGTCCGAATAGCAGCTTCCCAGAGTTGGGCTTTCTGTGGAGTTAGAAATTCCCATGCACAGGTGTGATGTCAATTGGCGCAGAGCTAGACCATGAGCCATTATTTGCACAAATGAGCCAGCAAAACATATGAAACAGTTCTCACATTTGCAACAAAAAGAAGTGCTTGGAAATTTACTGAACAATTATACAAGCTGTTTAGTCATTTCTTTCTAAATTTTTACCATCAATTTGTTCATCTAAGCATATTTGATAAAGCCAAGTCGGTTGGATATGTTGTGAATCGTAATGTACCAAAAATGCATCTGTCATTGTATCTTTGATGCTGAATTTTTTGGTTAAGTAACAGATTGAGAAGATTTTGCATTCTACATAATATATGAAACTTGCCTATGTTAATCTTTTGAGCTATATATTACATTTTTGGCTCTGGTTCATTCTTTGGAACTTTCATGCCACAATATATAATGTGGAAAGCTTCCCAGAAAGAAAGCTTGCAAATTCACCACTACAGACTTCCCTCCACAAGGTACAGTGGCAAGGAAATATGGGGCGCATTATTGGGCCCTATATTTGTCTATATAAGCCAAAGTCCAGCAGGCTCAGCCAGTGCCCCAGTGTGAACTATGTGTGCGCACAGTCCTGGAACGAGCTGGAATCCCTAGCATGTATGCACTGCTGAAACAGAGACACCTGCGTTGGCTTGGTCATGTTGTGAGAATGGATGATGGCCGGATTCCAAAGGATCTCCTCTATGGAGAACTCGTGCAAGGAAAGCGCCCTACAGGTAGACCACAGCTGTGATACAAGGACATCTGCAAGAGGGATCTGAAGGCCTTAGGAGTGGACCTCAACAGGTGGGAAACCCTGGCCTCTGAGCGGCCCGCTTGGAGGCAGGCTGTGCAGCATGGCCTTTCCCAGTTTGAAGAGACACTTGGCCAACAGTCTGAGGCAAAGAGGCAAAGAAGGAAGGCCCATAGCCAGGGGGACAGACCAGGGTCACACTACACTTGCTCCCAGTGCGGAAGGGATTGTCACTCCCGAATTGGCCTTTTTAGCCACACTAGACGCTGTGCCAGAACCACCATCCAGAGCGCGATACCATAGTCTTCCGAGACTGAAGGTTGCCAACAACAAAAGAATAAGATTACAACACAAAATGCCTGCAATCAAATCAAATCTCCAAATCAAGTCTAAATAACTTGTGCCTTTCATCTGACTTGCAAAATATTCCTAGGACTTACTTGAGAGATTGTAGAAAACAGGGAAATTTAGGGTTGGTTCACTCATACGCGTTTCACAACTGTAGCATTAAGCTGTGACTTGCATATCTGAACGGACGATTACAGATTTAGGCCCAAAGCCTAACCAATTTTCCAGCACTGGCATAGCTGCGCCAAAGGGACGTTTGCTGCATCCTGCAGTTGGGTGGCACTCACAAAGGCCTCCTCAAAATAAGGAAATGTTTGTACCCTTACCTTGGAGCTGCATTCCCTTTACGTCAGTGCTGGAAAATGGGTTAGGATTGTGCCCTTAATGTCACAAACTGAATTTCCATGTCACCTCAAATGCAGTAAATTTTAAATGGAGTTGGTTCACACTGGAACACATGAAGGCTAAAATAGTAGTAACAAAAGTTTATTATTTGACTTTACAGGCCTAAGCCTGTCTTCTGTCTTCAGAGAACCATTACAAACACACAGAAAAAAACTGAGCATGCTCAATCTTAACTAACTTGAACAAATGGCAATCAGATGACAACCATAATAACATATACAGGTCATGCCTTGTTATCCACGGAGGTTCCGTTCCAGAACCCCCAATGAATTAAAAAAAATCAGTGGATACCAAATCAGGGGGAAAATAGCTTTAAAAACGCATGTCCAGGTGTCTTGCTTCTCTGTTGTCACCTCTGAATGCAATTACATTCAGATAAGGTGAAAAATTGATGAGGTGAAAAATTGAATCTAATGGAATGAAATTATAATTATTTAACAGAGCGAAAACAGGAAATGGCATTTTAGTGCTTTCCCCCCCCCTTGTTATAAGGTATTTAAAGATGGACCTTGGTATCAGTAGTGAGTCAAATCAGTGGACACCAAGGTCCCACCTGTATTGCATTCCTGTCCCTTTAGCTTACAACAGGCCACAAGGAGACACGACAAAAACAAAAAACCTTCACTTTTCAGAATACCCTGCTATAGTTACATCAGATCAAATCAATCAAATCAAAAACCTTTATTGGCATTGTTGGCATCCTTCAGTCTCGGAAGACTATGGTGTCACGCTCTGAATGGTGGTTCTGGAACAGAGTGTCCTCTCCAGTGCGTGAAGACTGGGTAAAGTAGGTATGGAGGATAGGCTGTTACCCATGCAGCAAATCCCCCCTCTCCACGTCGCTGAAATGGTCCAATGGAAAGGCAGAGGCCAATACGGTTGGTTCCAGCGGCGTCGCAGGAGTTGCCAGAACGTGACTGTGTTCAGCCATGAACTGCCTCAGGGATTCCAGCTCCAGATTTTGCCTCGAGGTTGACTCCTGAAGCCTTTTCCATAACTGGATGTAGCCACAAGGCAGTGGAGGTTTGGGATCAGAGTTATCCTTCTCTCAGATGAGCTGCCTTCCCAGGTTAACGAGTCCCATCTACCTAGTTGCTATTTAGTCGCCTCTTACGACAAGTACAGCCAAACTGAGGGCCTATTCTTATCCCCAGCCCTCAGGGGATTTATTGGCATAATAAAACACAATCAGCTATTATAATCAGTCACACATAGCATTCAGAATGTTGCCCTGTGTACTCATACAGTCTTGTTTAGTCTCAAACTGCACCTCTGTACTATCTGGTTAAAAAAAAAAATACAACACTGCCATCTCCATAACAGCTCGCTCTCCTAGAGATAGAATATGCCTAATTTTGTACTGATCCCACCTACCCTCCATCTGACAACACTGGGTCTCAATATATCTTGTATTATTCCAAGCAAAATGGGGAGTACAAATCAGAAGGTAGAGTGACCCCACCCAATTCACAAAAGCACACCTCCCGCAATATACTGTCCCACTGAAGCTCCCATATAATATAGCCGATAGCATGGCACTACACCTTGCCAGAGCGAAGGCCCTACATTCTTGTAGACACGTTAGCAGATAAAAGTACAGCGCCGGTTGGCCAATTCTAATAGGAATTTGGAGGCTACTCGGTGAGCAGATCTTGTTTGCAGCACTCTGTAGGTCCTGAATTTGTATTTCTAATAGCCTACTCTTTATGACTTCATACGCTTTGCATTGATTCAGCAACCCCAAAGTGTCTATTGTAATGCCAATTAATCTGATCTTCTGTTCAAAACAGGCAGACTCTGCAGAACGACCAAGGGCGCAATCCTATCCTGCACTGGAACAAACAAGCCAGGAGGCTTGCACTGTATCCAGCGCAGGATAGGGACCAAAAGTGGTTCAGACAGAGACAAGGGGAAACTTTTCCCCTTACCCCTTGGAAAGGCGCCCTTTCCCCTATGGGTCTCCTCGGACTTGAATCTGCTCAGTTCTCCCCAGGAATGGGGGTTGGGATCTGGCATAACTGCCTGGTCCCAGTCCTGCCTCCCGCTCCCGGCCCGTCCTCCCCCATCCAGAAATGCCTCCCTCCTCCCCACCCCCCCGCCTACCTCAGAGGCTACCCAGCCAGGCTGACGCAAGCCTTGTGAAGAAATTTGAAGGGATGCATCACTTACATTTTTGCGAAAGTTTTTCCTTACGGAAGGAAGCAGTTAAGTTCTCAATCATGGGAATTAGGTATGTATCCAGTCAGTTTACTGTGACTTTGTAGTCTCTGCATAACTTTACACTACCATCTGGTTTCAACAAAGCAACTATGGGGGCAGCCCAGTCAATGAACTGGATGTCCCGTTCCACTACTTCCACTGCTATAATTTTTTTTGTTAGATGTAACTTCTATTATCATTAGCTTTTCCTTTAGATTTTTCTGAACAATTTTATATACCGTGTACAGGTCCAACCTTGTTATACATGGATTTTTTATACACTGCTTTGACTCCACAGGAATGGCCACTGCAAATGAGAAGGAATGTGCTGATCCCTGGAGAAGGGGGAAATGCATCTCTTTAAAATCACAGTTTAAAAAACTGCTTTTCTTACTATTATAGAGACAGTCATGCAAGTGATCATTCCATTCTTCAGCTGAGCCAGGCAAAGACAATGGGTCCTTTGCTTTTCTAATTGCTGACTGTCTCTCTTCCACTGTAAGAAAAGTTGTTTCTAAACCACAATTGTAAAGGAACACACTTTTTAATTTTTTAAAAATTGCTTTTATTTAACACATTTTATGGTATCAGCAGGGAGTCCCAGAATCAAACCCCTGTGAATGTTGAAACATGACCTTATTAGGAGCAATGGAGGGGTAAGAAACCTGGAAGTGGGTCTTTAGATCTATTTTTCCACTTTTTTTATCCACAAATTTTTTTTAATCCACTAGAGGTCCTGGAATGGAATCCCAGTGGATAATGTGACACGACCTGTATATTGCATTTTTACTTTTAGAGCCTCTCCTGTAACCAGGGGGATCAGCTATGGCTTTCTCGCTCTTTTTGTTGTATCTTTTTTGTATGACACACTTTGGCTATATGATCTTGCTTTAGGCACATTCAACACTCTATATTCCTGTGAGGGCAAGGATGACCATTATGTTTCCCTCCACAATGAGAACAGGCTTTTGCACGACAGTCTGGGCCTCTCAGCACCCTTTTTATTATTACAGGATTTAACAGTTTATGTATACTTGCTGTGCTTGGCACCCCCAGAGTTTTTCAAGTTCTCTTGCAAGTCTAAAACATGGTTAGCAGTCATTTCCATGCCTTGTGCAATTTCTAAAGCTTTCTTAAAACTTTAGCTGGATCCTGTCAATAAGTTCAATTGCACTTATCATTTATGCCACAGATTAGTCTATCCCTCAGCAGATCAGCTAAACCCATAGAGCCCTTAGAGGTGACACAATTCTGGTACAAAAAAAGAGCCCACAGTTTTAACATATAAAACTATTAAAAGAAGGCATAAAAAGGGCCTAGGGCTGGGAGGTTTGGCAACAAGTGTTACCTGTTCCTCAAAGGACTTTGCACTGGTTTTCTTCATGTACTACCAAACTTCTAATCCAACTGTATGTCTTTGCTCCATAAACACTCAGCAAAATTGCATGCTTCCTGTTAGCATCATTAATAAGATTAGCGAGCAAGTACTAAGAAAACATCCTTGTATATTGCACCCAGACATCCTATCAGATTTCAAACTCTTTCACAGTTCCCTAAGTAGCCATTCTCCAGCTGTTTCCCTACTTACTTTATGCATCCAGTTTACCTCCATCACCACTGTTAACATCTGAGCATCTTAGTCTTAAATAACTTTAACAGATTGCCACTAGGTGACTACCACAGCAATGTATACACAGATTCAGAAGCAAGTAATGCTCAGGTACATGTGAAGCATCCCTCAGCCTTCTCTAGCCAATTATTTTTCATACATAGAAATAGTTTCTTCCAGGCGCCATCCACATAAGTACCTTCCAAATCTGTGGGGTTTAACTGGCACTAATCAAAACCCATTCATAATATTTTCATACATTCTATCAACTTGGCTGTAGGCCCAGAAAGCAAACTGGCTTTAAAAAAAACTGTTAGTGATGTAACACGAAGGTGGAACTATCTTCTTGTGAAGATTTTAATGCGGTCGAAATGCTAGTAGAGAAGCTAACTGAGCTCAAAGCATTTGAAGCAGCAAAGCTGTTTGATTTCATGTAGATTGTAATTGTTTAATTACGCATTACATCAAAACTGCATGTAATATAACCACAACGGCTACTTCTTCAGTGCAAAGAAGCATTGGGATCAGGCAATAGAGTGGCGATGCAGCAAGCTAGAGGGCACGTTTAATATTACTTCTGTATCTTTTTAAATTGTGAGCTCTTTTGGGACAGGGAACTATTTATTATTGTTTATGTAAAGCACTTTGTGAATTTTTTTGTTGAAAAATAGTATATAAATATTCTTAATAATATTTCCCATCAACTGCTTTGCTCCTAAAACCAATGGTTATTGAAAACCAAAAACTGATATCCCCCCTGCCAATGTACCAGCAAAGAAATAGCTGACAAGATTTTCTCACACATGGCTGCCATAAAATGTGTAGTTCAGCCTTAGGTATTTGAGGGCCCAGTCCTATCCAACTTTCCAGCACTGATGCAGCCACATTGCAGCTCCAAGGTAAGACTTGAGGAGCCCTCCCTGACTGTCCCCAAAATGCAGGATGCAGCATGTGCTCCAGTGGCATGGCTGCATCAGGATTGGAAAGTTGGACAGGACTGGGCCCTAAGATTCATTATAAAGTCAGAACTTGCCATTTTTCTAATAACTTCATTAAAGGAACCTGCAAAGTGTGATGTTCAGTGATGTAAAAAAGTCAAAACTACTGTACATACTACTATAACCAACCTCACTCAATTGAATTAGCACTATTAGTGCTATTAGATAGCACTATCAGTCCTAGAAAGCACAATCTGTGTGCATAAGTCATTCTATTTGCCACTGGCAGGTAAATCTATGCTGCAATTGTGGGACTTGGTTATTTGCCATCTTCGACTATGATTTAGAAAGGCACAAATGCAGCAGAAATTGTGGGCAATTTTGTACCATGTCAGATTTTAGTAGCTGACAAGATTCTTTGCAAAATTTAAAGACCCATTATTACACACATTCAAGAATAGTTCAGAATATTCAAGATCACTGGGGAAAAATTTACCTTTGGAGAATTTCTGAAATTTTTAAATTTTGAAAAAACAATGTTATCAACATAGCACTACTTTTTTTTTTTTAAGGAAAAGGGTTTGAACATTCCAAAATTTGTCCTGTTCTTTTTACCTTCACCAAGAGTAGTGCTGGAAAGCAATGCCAATGGGTATTGACCCCCTGGACATGGCCCTTCAAGACAGATATTGGGCAGAGGAGGCGTAAGCATCTTCGTATTTTTTTACTTGCAAGTGTACAATGTGCCAAGGAAAGAGAGGAGGAGATTTCAGTTTTAAGGTTCCTATCAGAATGGTTTGGAAGGGTGGGAAGTATGGCAGTGGAAAAAAAAAAAGACAGAATTATTATTTACAAGAAAGATGTTATTTCAGTGTTTTTGTCTCATCTAGTCTCTGGCCTAATTCAGGCCCTGAATGAAGATAAATGTATCTTCATTTTGCCTCTCCAAACTTTCTGTTAAGAGAATAGTCACTAAACATTAGAACAGACCTCTTCCATGATTTAATTTTTCAAGAAAAGACTGACTTGATGACTATTACCAAGTTATAGTCCAGTTTGCTCCTATGTGGAGCTCTACTAAGCAGCAGCCTCAACACAGAGATCAGGTAAATATTCCATTCTCCTTGCACCAGTACCTAGTAAAGATTCACACTGCATCTGAATGAGCACACAGACTAACCATTTTCAAAACATTGAAGCAATGATGATTTTTGTTCACCACCACAGCTGCACCAGAAAAAAATAACCTCCAGTTGAACTCTCCAGGTGGTTTGGAGCCTGTTGAGTCCAGGTTCTGACATCTCACTTGGTGAATAATTCATTGTTCATTGTGACTACTTTGCGATTCTTTGTTGATAAAACATTCAGATTCCATCAGACTTGGATGCAGCTGTTGGAACTGAGTCAATACTAGTAGTGTCAAATCCATAGTGCTAATCTATCCTTTTGTCCATGCCACTGACAAGACTAGATATGACATGGGACCTGATCTGATTTGGCTCCTACACCCACTGCTCTTTTCAACCTTTAAACAAATAATATAGATCTTCTGCTATCTCATCTAGATGTGACCTAAGCATTCAAGAACTGTTGTCTCTGTCCATATCCAATCTTTGGAAGCTATGGTAGAATAAGTGAGACTGAATACAAACAAGCAATTAACTATACTCATAACAAATGAAGTGGTTGTCACATCACATTCAGGTCCATAATCTTGATTTAAGCCTGATTTTCTTGATTCACCCAGATACTCATCTATAAGTCGACCTCACAAAAATCATGGAATTTTCTATGACCCTCGAGTAAGTTGGGGGTTAAACTTAGGAGGGGGGTGTCTGACTATAGTTTTGTCAGATTTTACCTGAGACCAGATTCTGAAAAATAACCTACCAGTAATTGTTACCTAAGAACTGTACAGTCTCTAATTTTCAAAAAATATAGTAAAGATAATAAGATACATTTTTATTCTTTAACTTTTTAAATTCTGGTCCTCAAAACCTTTTTGTAAATACTATCAGAGTAAGTACACAGTAAACTACATACCAGTAGAACAGTGGTTCTCAACCTGGGGTACATATACCCTTGGGGCACTTGACAGAACCTTTAGGGGTGCTTGAAAAATAATTGAATAATGGCAAAAAAAAAAGGCAAGTAATGCTCCAGAATGCCTTGTAGGGCCATCAAGACAGGTAGCTAGTTAACTGTGAAAGCCCCACTAATAACTAATTTCTGGTCATCAATTCATGCATGAATCAGTGATTGAAAACCAGCACAGTAAAAAAGCTGAAACATAATATGAAAAGTGATCAATCCACAAGAATTTCTCAGGACACTTTTGATGCAAAACAGTGAAAAGATATAGTTTTCTGTTTTGCAAACAGATAAAAAGAGAAAATACTGTGATGAATACATGAAGTATGGGTTTTCATATGGAGGAGATGAGGGCTTATATTAATATTAATTACAAACATTTAGCTAATATGAGGGGTGCAACATGGAAATGGGCTGCCAAGGGGTATGCAAGTGAAAAAGGTTGGGAACCACTGCAGGAGAACCATTAAACAAACCCTTCTCTTAGGTGCCAGATGTGTTAAACCAGAGGCTCTACACATAACATATAACTTGTAACACGTAACTGGGAGTGTGCAATTCAATTCACAGCAGTGAGACAAGCAACAAGGAATTACTGTAAGTGCAGCTGCACATAGTTGCAACCCTATTTATTCAGAAGCAGACCCATTGCTTTCCATTCCTGTTATTCTTAAGTAATGGTGCACTGAATTGTAGCCTGGGACTTTGATTCAAATGGAAACAAGGATTACATCCTGGTGTTTAAAAAAACAGACCTCTACAAAATGCAAGCATTTGCAAAACAGAATGAGGCTGGAGCAGGTTCTGCTAAACTAAGAGAAGGAGGCTTGTTTCAATTCAATGGAATTCAATGGAAGTCTCAGGAGCAGTGAAATCGTTAACTTTGGCTAGAGCTTTCCAAGGGTTGCCTTGGAGATTAACGGCCCTCTAATTATCTCTGCATTGCTTCTCCAGAAAAGCAATGCTACTTGAAAAGCAAATTCTCTGAAGTTGAAAAGCTCTTCCCCAGCAAGCTATTCCCCGAAATAAGGCAGGGTGCTTATCTAAGCTTGATTTATTGGCAAAAATTTCTCGACCTGTAGGCAAGTATCTAGGATAGTTTTTATGATAAGCAGATACCTTTTATCTCCAAAACAGCTTTCTATCAATAATGCACCTGCTGCATAGGCAGAATCCCTCTTGGAGGACTGGGGCCTTTTTACTGTTGCAATTCCTCACCAATAAACAGTTTTGATTAAATTTCACAATAAGTTTCCATTTTCTTTTTCAAGGCAAGCAAGTCAGTTCAACATTTCTCATTAGAATCACCTCTAATTTTGTACGTTCTAAATCTGTTTCACTTTTCTGGGGACAAGGGGTTAGCACATGACATTTAGATTTTTTAGCACACTTTTTCAATGCACTTGACTCAGATGTTTCCATTAGATTTTATATATATGATTGCAGTTATTTCAGTGAGCAAAGAAGAACAAGATATTAAACTATAAAGAGTTTCACACAATGCATTTTTCCCCATCAACAAAAAAGAAAAAAAAAACACCATTATTTCTGGGCATTCTGCCACATTTTATTACCACATATTCAGTTCATTTCCTTTCAAGCTACTGTACAGTGTGAAGTGGCTATTAGAACAAGTGCAGTGCCAATTCACATACTTAGACTGCCATTTACAATGATAATAATATAAATTTAAAGGAATAAATATCCATCACCTACCTTGGAACTGTGTAAATTTGATGGTCCCCATCCTCTCTCCATTTTTGAACACAACTTGACCCTAAATAAAGTAAATAAATACCTTATAATAAGATTTATAACCTTATAAATTCACTCTAAACAACAATGAGATTAAGCTGTCTAATGTGGACTTTTCTGATTGATTAAAATACACTTGGAAACCTCAATGAACTACAGCTACAGAGTCCATTATACAATGGAAATTGATACTTGTTTTGCACAAGGCAGTGCTGGTGCAGATATGCAATAGCTATTGCCTATAAAGATGAGTCCTTTATGGTGAATAAAGATCCAAACTCAGGTTCATCGCTCTGATGCTACACCTAACCCATCCCCTTTTAATTGCACAAGTTATAAGATTAGAAAATAAATCCTACAAAGCTGAAAAGCAATTAAAGGTCACCTATGGGGGGCGGGGGGTGATGATGGTGGCAGTACTACAGAAGGTTTAGAAAGAATCAATTTCTTTAGGAATTCCTTTGCTTGACAATGAACCACAATAAGGAAAGTGATCAGAAGGACTCATTAAGTGATTAGAAAGCATTTAAAGCCCTCAAAATTAAAACCTTCAGTGCAGTTCACCAAATCTGACCCCAAACTTGGTTGTTCTTGTGCTCTTTAGTAATTTATTTGATTTTGAGTTATTGTTTGAGAAGTACTAAATGAATTTTATTGAATCATTGTATTTTTAAAAATATTTGTAAGCTGACTTGAGATTTGGGATAGAAATTCCCTAACAGAGATGTAGGTAGGTACTTTAAATATAAATCTTAAGCACAGGAAATTTAATTGTGCACAAATGTCTGCAAACCTTTAGTTGCTCTCTGCAAAGGCTATGGAGGTGTCTGGGGAAGAAAAATGAATTCCACATAGCGGATTGTGTGTGGGGGGGGGGGGTTTCTGTGCTACTGACGAATCCTACTGAATACCATCATGTCTTCCTCTATTATTCACATTGTGTAATACCTCAATATGGAAACAGCATCACTGAGAAAACCTCTTTAATGTTAGCAATGGAAAAACTGAGGGCCACTTTATACTCATGTAACTCACTTGGTCTCTCATCACTTGATGACTCACAGTTGAATGCGTGAAAAATATTTCATTTGAGGTAATACTGGGTGACATGAAAGTTCTGTCCATGACATTAGAATTATGATGGTTGCTCCACAAAAGGAAACAATCATTGTGTAGCACACAATGTCAGATAAGTACTTAGCAGGGTGGCAGGGAAGGATGATAGTGATGTTTAGAGTTTGTTTACACATTTTTCCAGAACCACTTGGTATCTTACTCAGGTAATGTTTGTTAATTCTCCCAAGCATCTGCTGAGAGCCAAAAGCAGCAATGCTAATCTGAGGACAAATATTGGTCTCTACACTCAGACAGAACAGAGAGAATGGGGGTATCTGAGCTTGTCCATTGACTAAACTCAAGCATGGGTTCCAAGGTAAAGCAAAATGTAGATATTTAGCTCAAAGAATAATGCTGTATGAAAGCAGACTTTCATGCAGTAGTATCACAGTCAGAAGAATGATCATATTAATATTTATTTCTCCCTCATCTCACACATTATGATCTTTTAAAAACATATATTTATTTCTATTCTGCTTCATGGAGTTCAAAGCAGCACACGTGGGGGGCTTCCAGAAAGCCTTCCATTTTAGGTTTTGACAGATCCTGATCTACTTAGCTCTGGCAAGGCTGCAGTATCACGTGCCTTCAAGGCCATGCTCTAGATTGGGGGTAGCAACTCTTTTTGAGAATATTTTTGAATCTGTGGAACCCCTTCCCACAGGATATGGTGGACTAGATGCCTTTAAATTGGGGTTGTACAGATTTGTGGAGGAACAATCCATCACAGGTTACAAACCATGATGACTGTATGTAACCTCTGGGTTTCGGAGGTGTGAGGGGAACCCCCTAGAATTTAGAGTGTTTGAACCCATTCAGAGCCCCGTTTGAGCCTTGCTGTGAGCATAAGCAGGGTGCTTGGCCAAAGTAGGCCCTATATTCAGCTGCTTGGGTCAGCAAGATATTTTAGAAGATGCCCCTTGAATGCCTTTTGTGTCTGTGTAAACAGGGGAAAGGGTGTTGCTGACTAAGCTTCACTGCAGAACTGGTGTGCAAAGCTAAAAACAAGTTGTTTTGCAGTTAGGACCTCAATAACAGGAAACCACTGGCTTTAACCGCAATTGGGCAGGAGGTCGGAGGAGAACAGGGACTTTTCGCAAGTGTGCCATTAGCCAATGTGGGGAGGGGGGACTTTTTACAGTAAATAAGATTTCACATTTTTAAAATGCCATATTTAGTAAGAACATGCTAAGCAGAATTTGAGTAGTAGGATATGTAGGCAGGGACAAGCTCATGTAATTCCTGTTTGCCAATCCTGTTGGCAATTCCTGTTTGCCAATCAGGAATGTATCCAAGGCTTTGCAATTTGCATTTTGCCAATCAGAGATCTAGCCAATGCTTTACAATGAAAGTTTGTTCTGTATATCATAGCCCGGAAAATCAGGTGTCACAGCTTGTGGAAGTTATTCCTCTGTGACCATCAGCCGGCTGAAAATAAAAACTTGTTTTCCTTGAAACCTCCTTGGTGTCCGCTTCCATCCTAGCCTTTTTTAAAACCCTCGTTTAAAATGAATAAATGGCAACCTTCCTCCAATCTCAAAGAGTTACCAAGTCTCAATAAAATTATGGTCCTGCTCCTGTGACTAGTAGGACTGTGACTAGTATACACACAGAAAATTGTGCAGGAAGCTTTTCCTCAGCCCCAGCTTTTCTTCACAAGCTAAGAATGACCTATTTATCAGATTATTTTAAAGACACAGTAATACAGCGCATGCAAAGCTGGCAGCCCAGCAAACTCAGGGAATTAGGAATGGGAGAGATCACGCTGTCCAGTGGTGAGAGCGAGGCAGTTCACTTATAACTGGGAGGACTGGGCCCTTAGTTTCTCAGAGGTGGAAAGGCTAACCAATATGAAGGAGATTTTTTGTTAGTGCTTTGGTTACAGAGTACAATGGAGGAGAAAACTGTTTGGGAAACAGGAATGAGCACACAGGAAGGGACTGGAGCAGCGCGAGGCAGGGGTTGTTACTGGACCTGGTGATTGTGGGGTGGCAGTGAAGGAGGAAAATAAATAGATCTATGGTCAAAAAGGCAGCTGATTTTTCTTAGCTGCATTTGAGTTAACAGCAGAGAAAGATTAACCACCTCTGTTAACCAGGATCTAGGAGGAAGGCCATCAAGAGAATCAAGGGGTGGCACTGCATGCTGAATGCCAACAAAATTCTTTGGTGTGCCACCTTAGGCAAACGTGCCTATAGGTTTGCCACCCCTGCTCTACACCCTACATTACATTTTTAAAAGACATAATACATAAGATATTCACGTGTTCACCTAAAAAGGGAAAATGTGACTATAACAAACACTTTCATATCATTCAGGCATATTACAGTGCAAGCCTTTGCATGCATATTTATTTGTGCTATCTCATACACTGACTCAAAAAGTAACATCTGATTATCCTATTTTTTATAAAGAAAACGCCTACATACCAATAGACAAGTACTTGTTTACATAGACAAGTACCAATAAGAAGAAAACACGAATTTTTTAAAGTTTAGGGAAGCACAGCAAAGGCTAGATGCCTCAATGTTTGTAACCCAGAATCTGAGGTTGATTGGTCTCTGAAGGTGGTTATGCTGCCTTGCCCATGACTGTGTGAGCTACAAGATCCTAAAAATGCTGTACCAAGGTGATCCAAATTCCCCTGAAAGAAAAACTGAATTATGCAACACAATGTCAAAAAAGCAAGTATGCATACTTTTATTTTGCATAAGTTACTATGTTCTCCTAACCCTGAGGAGGAACAATATGCTATGACTTCACAACCTCTGAACACAAGAAATCATACTTGGGCATCCTTCTAACTTTTAAGGTCTTTTCAACAATTGTAAGGCATGGAAATTTGCTTTTCTTACAATCTGAAAATTGCCTGGTATTCTGCAGGCAATACCACATTCTGCAGGTTTTTTTATGGAATCATAGCATACGTATCAGCATGGTTTTGAATTAACATAACTATGTAATAAATTTTGAGATGGTATAGGTAAGGTAAAGTAACAGGACTTATAAGGGAATGGGAAGGACATTCCATGGAAACAGGGAGATGTTAGACGTTAGTTTTATACAAACATCAAGGTGAATAATAGATTAAGACAATTAATCTATTAAGACAATAATATTGTATGCATAATGCCACTCAGACTGATTCTCTTAGGTAGGAAGAAGTCAAACTGACGTTGTGAAATGTATTATTTTCCAGGAAAAAATGCGAGAATAGCAAAAACGCATAGTAAATACATCAGGGCTGAGGCTGAGAAAGGATTATGCTACACTTATGCAATTCATAAGAATACTATTGACAGAGCTTTTTGTCGGGTTTCTTACAGAAGGACAATAGAACAAATGAAAGCAATAACAACAATTTTGAAAGAAGACATCACACAAAAGTCTTATTATCTTTTCCCTGAATAGCTTTGGTGTCATGCCCTTCTCTTATCCTTATAATCACAGTTCTACTGAATAATATGGAACCAAATTTTGTCTTCTGCACTTTGACATACTACTCTACGCCACAGCAAAATATACAAGTACCTGTAAATACATTTTATTTTTTCATTCGTTTAACTACAGGGGGGCCCACATATCCATGAATTCACTTGTTAACAGATCGGGTCTGCAGGGCCCTCTGCACATACCCACTCAGGAGGCAGGCAGAATTCTGCTCCCCTTGTCTCCAGAGAGTCTTCTGAGCCCAGTAGAAGTCATACATGCCTGTTCACAGCCTCTGCCATGCTCAGACTGACTCTTAGAGTATAAAACACATGACTTCTGGTTATTCAAATTGGAAGTGACACTTTCAATGCCTTATAAGACATTAAAAAGTGACTTCTGTTTTTTTCAACTGGAAATCACTTTTTTTTTTTTCTCTGTCTGAGTCCAGCAGAGGCTGCAGACAGACATGTGTGGCTTCTGCTGAGCTCAGAAGACCCTCTGGAGGCATTCACCAGTACCTGCGGTTTCATTTAACTACAGGGGTTCTGGAATGAAACCCCTGTGGATATAGGGGTATGCCTGTATACTCATCAGAACATAAGAACAGCCCCACTGTATCAGGCCATAGGCCCATCTAGTCCAGCTTCCTGTATCTCACAGAGGCCCACCAAATGCCCCAGGGAGTACACCAGATAACAAGAGACCTGCATAATAGTGCCCTCTCCTGCAACTGACATAGCCCATTTCTAAAATCAGGAGGTTGCACATACACATCATGGCTTGTAACCCGTAATGGATTTTTCTCCAGAAACTTGTCCAATCCCCTTTTAAAGGCGTCCAGGCCAGACGCCATCACCACATCCGGTGGCAGAGAGTTCCACAGACCAACCATACACTGAGTAAAGAAATATTTTCTTTTGTCTATTTTCTTTTGTTATTAAGGAATTGAAGAATGAAGTTGCAGATCTCTTGACTAAGGTATGCAACTTGTCCCTCAAAACGGCCACGGTGCCAGAAGATTGGAGGATAGCAAATGTCACGCCTATTTTTAAAAAGGGAAAGAGGGGGGACCCGGGAAACTATAGGCCGGTTAGCCTAACATCCATACCGGGTAAGATGGTGGAATGCCTCATCAAAGATAGGATCTCAAAACACATAGACGAACAGGCCTTGCTGAGGGAGAGTCAGCATGGCTTCTGTAAGGGTAAGTCTTGCCTCACAAACCTTATAGAATTCTTTGAAAAGGTCAACAGGCATGTGGATGCGGGAGAACCCGTGGACATTATATATCTGGACATTCAGAAGGCGTTTGACATGGTCCCTCACCAAAGGCTACTGAAAAAACTCCACAGTCAGGGAATTAGAGGACAGGTCCTCTCGTGGATTGAGAACTGGTTGGAGGCCAGGAAGCAGAGAGTGGGTGTCAATGGGCAATTTTCACAATGGAGAGAGGTGAAAAGCAGTGTGCCCCAAGGATCTGTCCTGGGACCGGTGCTTTTCAACCTCTTCATAAATGACCTGGAGACAGGGTTGAGCAGTGAAGTGGCTAAGTTTGCAGACGACACCAAACTTTTCCGTGTGGTAAAGACCAGAAGTGATTGTGAGGAGCTCCAGAAGGATCTCTCCAGACTGGCAGAATGGGCAGCAAAATGGCAGATGCGCTTCAATGTCAGTAAGTGTAAAGTCATGCACATTGGGGCAAAAAATCAAAACTTTAGATATAGGCTGACGGGTTCTGAGCTGTCTGTGACAGATCAGGAGAGAGATCTTGGGGTGGTGGTGGACAGGTCGATGAAAGTGTCGACCCAATGTGCGGCGGCAGTGAAGAAGGCCAATTCTATGCTTGGGATCATTAGGAAGGGTATTGAGAACAAAACGGCTAGTATTATAATGCCGTTGTACAAATCGATGGTAAGGCCACACCTGGAGTGTTGTGTCCGGTTCTGGTCACCGCATCTCAAAAAAAACATAGCGGAAATGGAAAAGATGCAAAAGAGAGCGACTAAGATGATTACGGGGCTGAGGCACCTTCCTTATGAGGAAAGGCTACGGCGTTTGGGCCTCTTCAGCCTAGAAAAGAGACGCTTGAGGGGGGACATGATTGAGACATACAAAATTATGCAGGGAATGGACAGAGTGGATAGGGAGATGCTCTTTACACTCTCACATAATACCAGAACCAGGGGACATCCACTAAAATTGAGTGTTGGGCGGGTTAGGACAGACAAAAGAAAATATTTCTTTACTCAGCGTGTGGTTGGTCTGTGGAACTCCTTGCCACAGGATGTGGTGCTGGCGTCTACCCTAGACGCCTTTAAAAGGGGATTGGACGAGTTTCTGGAGGAAAAATCCATTATGGGGTACAAGCCATGATGTGTATGCGCAACCTCCTGATTTTAGAACTGGGTTAAGTCAGAATGCCAGATGTAGGGGAGGGCACCAGGATGAGGTCTCTTGTTATCTGGTGTGCTCCCTGGGGCATTTGGTGGGCCGCTGTGAGATACAGGAAGCTGGACTAGATGGGCCTATGGCCTGATCCAGTGGGGCTGTTCTTATGTTCTTATGTCTGTTCTAACTCTCCCAACACTCAATTTTAGTGGATGTCCCCTGGTTCTGGTGTTATGTGAGAGTGTAAAGACCATTTCCCTATCCACTCTGTCCATCCCCTGCATAATTTTGTATGTCTCAATCATGTCCCCCCTCAGTCGTCTCTTTTCTAGGCTGAAGAGGCCCTAACGCCGTAGCCTTTCCTCATAAGGAAGGTGCCCCAGCCCCGTAATCATCTTAGTCGCTCTCTTTTGCACCTTTTCCATTTCCACTATGTCTTTTTTGAGATGCGGAGACCAGAACTGGACACAATACTCCAGGTGTGGCCTTACCATCGATTTGTACAACGGCATTATAATATTAGCCGTTTTGTTCTCAATACCGTTTCTAATGATCCCAAGCATAGAATTGGCCTTCTTCACTGCTGCCGCACATTGAGTCGACACTTTCATCGACCTGTCCACCACCACCCCAAGATCTCTCTCCTGATCTGTCACAGACAGCTCAGAACCCATTAGCCTATACTCCATTCATATGCCAGGGCAACCAGAACTGGAAGCCTCTTGATCTACATCCTTCAGTGAAAGGACTGAAAGAATTGCATTATCCTCCCATGTTCCAGCATAGCTCCACCCGCCAGTCAAGTTCATTAATTTTCAGGTCTCACCAGACTAAATGCTTTCAAGTTAGGTCTTGTCAATTTGGCAACAATACTCATGTGAAAACGACAAACTCCTTAAATGCTCGTGAGATTTTTGCAGTTAGGTTTCAAGATCATCTCTGCAAGAACACTGTATATTTCTGTCAACTCTTAAGAAACTGTACCAGGCAGGCACACAGAGGGAAACACTGTCTCACAACTCTTGACTTTCTTCTCTTGCACACATCTCTTCAGGTTATCATTAATATCATTAATACATTCGTACATAACAATCTGTTTGACGGAGCTTGGTTCAGAACTCGTGGCAAGTAAACAAACCAGCATACTCCTGATCCTTTACCAGCACTTAATATTCACCAAGGTAGAATAACCAGTAATTACTGCATCAGTAACAGAATAAGTATCATCCATTTTTGTAAAAAGCCAACAAACACTTCTGTATGTCAGACTTTCTACCAAACTTAAGTTCTCCAACTGAAGTAGATGGCACTCAGAAATGGTTTTCATGTTTGAGGAATCCTCTGAAAGCATCTCTTCATGACTGGAAAGTGATGAACAGATTCAGCTCACTTTTCATAGAAGCACTCTGTCCAGTTTGGAAGCAGTATTCTTGATTTTCTAAATAGTGGCAATTATTTGCCATTATTTAATTATTTAATTAGTGATGGCAATTATTTAATTCCTGCTCCTGATTTTCCTTTGCTGGACAAGCCGCTGACTGGGGAAAAGCCTTGGTAGATGTACCCGCTGCCACCAGCCCAGGTTATACGACCAGACAGAGGAAGGCCATCTGGGCAAAAAAACCCTCCCAGTCTAAAGCCCAGGGGTTCCTATTATAATCCTGTACAATAACATCAACAGAGCAAGAGGCATGACAATTCACTGAATTGCTTTGTAACCAGGGATCAGGCAGGCCAGTAGAACAGTTTTACTTAAATTTAAACAACAACAATAGAAAAATGCGTCAAAAATTATAGCTGGGAGAACTTTTCCAGTTGGACTGAAAATAAGTCAGAAAACTGGACGCGTCTAACTAGACCTTTGCCCTATCTACATCACCTTGCCTGAAAAAAATCTCCAGCTCTTTTCACTCGCTAATCTGTGAATGGGTTTTCAAGTTACCACAGCAGCCTGTGTGCCAGGAATTTTTCATTTGTCAGTGGAATCGTCGCACTCCCTGGTTGGAGGAGTGGGATAAGACAGACAAGAATGTGAGCCAATTGGCAGGCACATTGCAATTCTTGGAGGAAAAAAATCATGCAAACACATAGAATTCAGAGGACTCAAACAAGGAACAAACCAAGACCTGAAGACATAGTTTGATCCTGGTTTAATTTCCTTAAATGAGATTTGAAATCTCAGATCTCTGAATTTGAAAGAATTTGCTCTGAATTTGTACATAAATGCAGAACAGAGGTTTATTTGAAACCAAAAATAAAAGGTTTGCTCTCATCTCTCTTACATTCATACATAAAGAAAGGATAAGGAAAGTGCACAAGCCTACAGCTCTGAGAGGCTCCATCTCATAGTAGGAAACCATGGCTTTCTGCTAAGTTTGAAATGGGCCACTACTGGCCGAGTGTAGTGGCTTCTCTTGGGAGGGTGTTCCACAAGTGAGGCTCTACAGCAGGTAAGATCTTACTTTATTTTACAGCCTAAACTCAAATATAGGAACTGCACTACACCTGTACATTAACTTACATTAAGTTATTCTGATGAACTTAAATTTGAACTACGCAATCGACAGAATGCAGTAGTAGAATGGGCTGTGTCACCATCAGAGTACAGGTAGAGGATACGTTTTAATATTCTGCACATTAAAAAAAATCCTTGAAAGCTGAAAATTAATACATCACACTGAAAGATCCTAACTCTGTCCTCACTGTTGCACTAATTTTCTACTTGCAGAGAGGGATGGTTTCCTTATACAACACGGGAGCATTCAAAAATGTGATCCTGCAACATGATTACTATGTTAATTCTACTACACGTGTAGATAGAGGTAGTAGAATAGTCAACTATAACCTTCAACATAAAAACATTTACAGCCCTATTGGGCCTCAGTGTCAGCCCTGCAGCCCCAGTGCTGGCACTGGGTGTTGAAACATGTTGTAATGAGTAAACAATGCCAGGGGGGTGGCCTGTACTGCCCTTTCAATGCCTCAGAGGCCACCTGTGGAAAATTTTCCTGGCCACCTGTGGAAAAAAGGTAACCACCAAGTGGCTTGGGGGCATGGGGGCATGGGGAGGGTGGTGGGAGGAGGTGTTTCTGGGCAGGGGAGGGCGGAGAGAGGGTGGAACAGGGTTGGGACAGGCCTGGGAGGGCGTGGGACTGGTAGAGATCTCCTTGGCTGAATCCTATCCCCCTTCCTAGTCTTCAAAGCCCAACACAGGGCTTCTCTAGTCTGTGCCAGCTAAACAGCTGGTACAGACTCAAGAAGCTGCATTGAGCAGGCTAGGGCTTTACTTGGAGTAAGGGGACAACTGTCCCCTTTCCCCAAGGAGACCTCCTGTCTGCTTGGATCCAGCATAGGACCCAGCAGTAGCCATTTGGAGCTGCCACTCCTAGGGTGGATGAGATTGGGCTCTTAAACTGCTCCACACAAAAAACTCCCTATATACAGTTTACTGGTACATCAGAGAAATGGACACATTAAACTGATCTCTTCAAATACTAGTTTACTAAGTTCAGGGAGTGTTGTAACGTAAAGGAACATTCAAGAATATGCCCCCTCACCTTTACTCTGAAGTGGCACAAGACATAATTCTGACACCTCATTGTGTGCACTCTGGTTCTAAGAGAGGGATGGGATGTTTACACAGGTGCCTATTTATACCCTTCTTCACATATAATTCCTTTTGATATGTCTCTTCAACAGAGGCAGATATTTGTATTTGTGCATAGTATTCCTGCTATACAGCAGCTTTCATAATAGAGCTAATGAGGTGTCTCTACTCTGACACCAGTTTTCAGTGAGTATTTATACAGCTTGGTTATTATGCAGAAGCAACCTGACAACATTCAACTCCAGACAGAACCAGGGTAGTAAGATGTTCAAAGAGATTTTTCCCCACTTTGTGCTCACGTTCATAATAAGAATTCATAATGGTACAACCTCTAATGCAAATAATTGCAGCTTAAATTAGACCACATTTCATCTCCATTTTCCAAACGAACCAAAAGGAAGCACAAAGGAATGTCTAGCATGTATAAAGAACATGAATAAGAACTCTGTGTGCTTATATTAATGATGACTAATAAAAAAATTTAACTAAATGAACATGAGACACCTGTAATGCCTTATATGCATGTTTCAGCTTAAGGACATTTATACAAAAAAGACACTCAAAGACTGTATATTAATTGTAGATGAACAGAAAGGAATTGCTACTGGACATTGTTCTCAAAAGTGTGAGATGAATCTCCTAGAGTGGTGTGGGCAATTTACATGGGAGCCGTGAAACACCACTCAAACATATCCCTGTGTGTTCTGAGACAGAGCACCCACCAACCTAAGCCTCCCACAGTGCCTAAAAATTTGCACAAATGGAGACTGTGTACTTCACACTTTGTACAGATTATATTTTTCTAACAGCCAATTAAAGAGGAACAAAGCGTTAATACAGTGAGCAGTTTTGCCTTGCCCCTACATAATATCCAGGACAACTTACAAGGAGTCCTGCTATTAACAATGTTTCGGCCCCCACCCTATAAACCCTGCTTCACCTAATTGGCCGCTTGCTGACAGGGATGAGAAAATGCATGGTATAAGGACAATCAGACAACTGGGCAAGCTACAATGTTACCCTGGAGGAGAGAGGAATTTGAGACAAGGCTACCGTTTTCTGCAGTAGCCCTGACATCCTCATTTAGGGTAACAACATGCAAAGTAAGCCAGGGCTTCTAAACCTCAGCAGTTTATAAAATAGAAAATTTGGCAGGTTCAGCTCAGCAGGCAGGGGAAAGAAAAGCTGCACCCTTAGCATTAATCCTGTATGCCATTGTCTCAACACAGAAGCTCAGTAGGGGGCAGGAAGGCTGGAAGTACTCAAAAGCCATTAAGCAATTATGGGATGATACATCTCCTGCTGTTAGCTCTCAGTTTCCAGCAAACAGAAGACTGAAGATACCTTAAAGATCGGGATGCATTCCCATGTTAATAGTTAATGCATCTCAGTTGATCACTGTTGATGGACCTATGCTTCATTAACTTATATAATCATCTTCTGAATCTATTTATGCTACTGTCCTTCGCAAAAGAATAAAGCTGTTGTTCGTGGAACACTGGCTGAAAAAGTATTTTCCTCTGTCAAACCAAGCGTTCTGAAGCACTTATGATTTTGGGAAGAGTAACTTATGTTTAGTTCTATGTTTTTCTTCACTAGTGATGAGCTGATATAGTTCTTTAGAAAGCTTCTATCTCCCCATTATTCCCTTTCTAAGAGTGCAAAATTGCAGCCTGAAATACCCTCCAGTTGCTATAACAGCAATGCAGCCACAAACGAGAGTACAACCATTTGTCCAAGTGTTCATTTCTGAATACAGGTGGGGCTTTGGTATGTGCGGGGGATCTGTTCTCAGACCCCCACCGAAAATCGCAGATAATCAAATCCTCAATTTTCAGCCCCATAAGCCCTCAGAAGGACCTAAGCTGTGCTCCAGTGGGGTGAAGACTGGCTCAACATGGGTCTGGGGGGCCCGCGTTGAGCCCAATCTGCAGATACACAATCCACGGATATGGAGGTCCCACCTGTATGTTCACAACAATGTTAATGAGGTGAAACTATTCATTATGTCGTAAATATGAAACTCCCAACTGCATGTTTACGTCAGAACACTAATTCAGGGGTGGACATTTGCAGAAAAACATCATTGGGCTGGAGGGAGTTGCATAGTCCTCACCAAATCTCTCTGCAACTCCCCCCCCCCCCCATGTTCACTTCTGCATTCATGTAAACCAGTAGAAAGTGTTTCGGAAATTCAAGGTTGGCAGTATAACACATAGTTCTGTCTGGAGAATGTTTCCCTTGCTATTCTGCATTGGAATTTACAGGCAGAAATGTAAACAATGCCCCAATTGTCTTCTGAACTTCAGTCAGAAATTGGGGCTCACTACCTGTATTCAAAGTTATTTACAAAAAAAGTCAGATAAAACAACACTGAAATAAAAGAGATTAATATGCATAAAAATCATTTGCCTCTAAATCTTGATCAAATTTAAGAACATAAGAGCCCTGCTGGAACAGGCCTAAGGCCCATCTAGTCCAACTTTTTGCATCCCACAGTGGCCCACCAGATGCTTCAGAGAGCACACAAGGTAACAAGATACCTGCCATCCTGTTGCCACTCCCTTGCATCTCACATTCTAAGGTAGTCTACTTCTAAACCCTTGTAGCACCTAAATCACTATCTAATAATTATCCCCCATCTCAGAAAACATGCCAGAGACAGAAAAGACACTGAAAAAGGCAACTAAGTTTCCAATCCAATGCACACTTTCCTGGGAGTAAGCCCCACTGAACATAATGGGACTTACTTCTAAGTAGAGTAGGATTGTGCTACTTTCTTACATTTACATTTGTTTTCAAGTATTAAATTCATGTAAGACAGGTCAAACAATAGCAATAGCTAATTATAATAGCTAAATGGAAACTCCACTTACAGAGACAATGTACCTCTCAATACCATATGCCAGTGGTTCTCAAACTTTTTAGCACCAGGACCCACTTTTTAGAATGACAATCTGTCGGGACCCACTGGAAGTGATGTCATTAACCTAGAAGTGATGACATGGCTGAAAGTGATGTCATCAAGAAGAAAAATTTTAATAACCCCATACAACAAAATCAAATCAATTAAGTAAGCAAATTAAAAGTTAATAATAAATATAAGTTTTAAAAATTATTTAAAATAAAGAAGAACCCTCCTAACCCTCTTAAGCAGTTGCTGATCAGTTTAAAAAAAAAATTCCCCAAACATCTCAAAGGCTGCAATCCTATCCACACTTACCCAGGAGTAAGCTCCACTGACTATGATTGTTATAAGCATATACAAAGTAGCCCAGTGGCTCTCACACATTTAGCACCAGGATCCACTTTTTAAATCTGTCGGAACTCACCAGAATTGATGTCATGACCAGAAGTGACATTATCAAGCAGGAAAATTTTTAGCAATTCTAGGCTGCAAGCCTACCCACACTTACACAGGAGTAAGTCCCTTTTACTATCATTGTTAAGATTATACATAGTAGCTTGTTAAAAGTACAGGTCTGTAACATTTCCCCAAATGCAGTCACATACTGGTGTAGCATCAATATTTTAAAAATAAAATATTGTAATGAATGGGGACCCACTCGAAACTGGCTTGCGACCCACCTAGTGGGTCCCAACATACAGTTTGAGAAACACTGCCATATGTTGTGAACCAAAAAAGACAGCCACATGCCTTGGGAGTTCCACGAGGCACCTACCTGCCTGCTGTTGGAGACAGTGTGATGAACAAGGTGGATCATCATTTGATCCACCAAGGTAATTACTATCTTTATGCACATGGGGAACAGATAGAACATGGTTTATTCAAAGCCAATCCACGGTAGGGTCTAGAACAGCCATTTTCAACCACTGTGCTGTGGCACACTGGTGTTCCACAAATGGTCTTCAGGTGTGCCGTGGGAGTTTGGAGGAGGATCATCGGTTAGTAGGGCTACTGGGGGATGGGAGCCCCTGCTGTCGGTGAGATGTGCCATGTCAATTGTCAAAAAACTGATGGTGTTCCTTGACAATTTTTGTTCCTTGTCAGTGTGCCATGAGATGAAAAAGATTGAAAATCGCTGGTCTCTAATCTGGTTGTCCCAACTGTAAGCCTAGTAGCCCTATATCACATCCCCTGCAATTTCAATCCTATACACCAGGGGTGTCCAAACCCCGGCCCTGGGGCCATTTGCGGCCCCCCCTGAGGCCTCTCTATGAGGCCCTCAGGGAGCCCCCAGTCTCCAAAGAGCCTCTGGCCCTCTGGAGATTTGTTGGAGCCCACACTGGCCCGACGCAACTGCTCTCAGCATGAGGGCGACTGTTTGGCCTCTCGAGTGAGCTGTAGGATAAGGGCTCCCTCCACTGCTTATTGTTTCACGTCTGTGATGCAGTAGCAGCAGCAAAGGAAAGGCAGGCCTTGCTTTGTGCATGGCCTTTTATAGACCTTGAGCTATTGCAAGACCTTCATTCATTCATGTAAGTTCATCTTTAATATATTCATTTATGTAAACTTATGTAAATTTATTCAAATTTTAAATGTAAATTAATTCTTTTTTTCCCCCGGCCCCCGATACAGTGTCAGAGAGATGATGTGACCCTCCTGCCAGAAACTTTGGACACCGCTGCTATACACCAATTCCCCATCTTTCTTTCCCATAGCAGTAAAAGGAAAATCAAACAAGCATGCATTTCTATTGCTCCCTCCAATCTTTATTTCAATTGATTTCTCAACATTCTGACAAATAGGGCACTATACTATCACCATATACAGAGAGGAAGAAATTAAGCTGATTAAAAATTACTTTTTTTGGAGCCAGTCAATGAACTCCTGTGCCAGCGCTAGGTATCGTAAATTTGACATAAGGCCCGTTTACAGCAACCTTGGAGGAAGGAGCACCGATGCCAGACCAGCACTGGAAGGACACTGCACTGGCAGTGGTGCAGCCTTTTGAGGAGGGGAGAGGCATTCCAGGGCAGAGGAGGAACCAGCCCAGGAGGGATTGCAACCAGTGAAGGCCTCCTCTGCTGGATCCTATCTTCCGTGTCAGGCTGAAAAGCCCAACACAAGAGGTTATCAAATCTGCACTGGAAAATAGCTGGCACAGACTTGAGAAGCCCCAATGCCCTTAACCGGCCTGCACCCTTACAAATAACCCCTTCCCCTGAGGAGACCTCCGGTGACTTCCTTGAGCCCACAGGATACAGCGGTTGGCATTTTGGTGACACTGTTTCTCCAGGCACCTGGAAGTTTAGGATTGGGCTGTAAATCTCATGGGTGAGATGGGTCAGTGGAGATCATGAAGGGGGCAGTTGTTTGGGAAAGTTGATGGGGACCACAGAGGGTAGGCAATGCGGGGGTGGGTGGAATGGCATGGCAAGACTAGGGACCAGGGAATATACAAACTTTTAGTGGGGACCAGGAAAACACAGGGGACATACAGTGGAAAAAATTGTATGATACAAACACAGTACAGCAGGAAAAGGAGTAAAGGGTGGTAGGCCACCTTACCTACCCCCTTATAAGGGTATAAGACATCAGAAAAGTTGCACTGGAAAAACAGTGGGGAGACAGCAAAGTAGAGAATCCAGGGGAATTAAGTCATGGAGCAGGCAGGGGATGAGATATTGGCCACACTAAGTTTCTGGCAGACAATCCTGAAGCATCTATTAGAATACACTCATGAAATATGTGAGTAGTGACTATAAGTCCAATCCGGAACTCACTCCACCAGCAGTGAGTGTCGCAAATGTGCCATAAAGCACATTAGAAGCCTCAGCGTCGGTGCCAGCTCAGCAGTGGTCAAGCGGAGCTTCGGGTGGCGGAAGGGTGAGTGGAGGCGGGGGAGGCAGGGAGGAGGAGTTCTGTGGCAGGGGCAAGCAGGGAGAAGGCTTGCTGGGGGAGGGAGCAGGGCAGGAGGGAAGCAGGATTGGCA
This sequence comes from Tiliqua scincoides, assembly GCF_035046505.1. Lineage (NCBI taxonomy): Eukaryota > Metazoa > Chordata > Lepidosauria > Squamata > Scincidae > Tiliqua > Tiliqua scincoides. Next base: position 96,909,294 of record NC_089824.1, on the reverse strand, counting down.
GAGCTGAGCTCCAGTGCATCTCGAGACTGTGTCAGGCCGTGGGCCAAAGAGGCTCTCGATTCTACGGCAGCTCAAATGTTGCCACAGAATTGAGCAGCCCCATTGCGGGGTTACTTGCCTTACCTGGAGGAAGGGAACAAAAGTTCTCTTCTCCCAAGATGCCACCAATGCTGCCTGGCTTTTCAGTGCTGCAGCAGCCCCACGCTCTGGGCAGCACAGGATTGGGTTGTGTGTTGTTTTGACTAAAACTTAAATTAAACGTATTTGAAAGAACATTCAAATTACTATCATGGTGCACACCATAAGATAAATCTGAAGAAATCCTCTGAGCAATATTGTGGTTTTATGTTATAGTTCAACTCTTCCCCCACCCCACCCAGTGGTCCAAAATCTGTCTGACTGAAAAATTCATAAGTGCATCCAGAAAATCCAACAAACCAGTCTTTATTAGAGTTAATGGATGATAGTCCTATGAACTGGCACCTAAATTATTATGTGACAAACCTTCTTATTGCACATTTTGTCTAATTTGCGCATGCACCTTTTCAATGCAGTGCATCAGTGCATATTTGGGTGGCAAAAGGTGCCTAAACTATTATTAGGGTTGCCAGCCCTTGAAGATTATCTTGGGGTCTCCAGTAATCAACACTGATCTCCAGGTTGAAAAGTAATCCTGGACCAATCCATGAAAGCAATCCTAGACATTTTAACAGGGCCTCCTTGACTTATTGATGTTACGTCCTATTGGGGGGGGGGGGGAAATCTCCAGAAACAACTTCAATCAGAGTTGGCAACCCTAGTCATCATTCATGTACCTTAAGGACTTTTTTTACATCAACTGAGGAACTCAATAGTTCAGATATCCTGTATAAAAATCTATTGGAATATTTGGCAAACACTGTTTTAGCTGCTCACTGTTGTCTATTTTATTAATTCTCTGCAGAGGCTTTCATATTTTTATTATGGTCTTGGGCCCCAGAACATCTTACACAATCTCAGCATTTAATAGAGAACGTTTCGCTTCTCTATTCCAATACTCCCTATAGCCAGTACTAAGAATCAACTGGCATTCCCTTCAAGCATCATTTTAAAATGGAGTCTTCTAGCAGCCTATAAAAGTTAATCAAATTCTGAGTCCTTCAGGGTCTGGAATTCAGAGATTAGTTCAGCTCTCTTGCTATGAATTGAATCATAGAAGGGTTTCCCACCCACTCACTTCCAGTTTCTGTGACTCAGCACCAAAAAAATGAACAAACAAAAAAACACTTTAGCATATTCCCTATACATAGGAATCTTTAATCTCCCTTTGCTAGGACCTCAAAAGAAGAAAGGGGTTTCACATATTTTTGTGACCCATTTTTCCCCTCTATGTGCCAAAAATACTGGGAGGAGACAGGGGTGGGGTGTGAAGAAAACGAACACACCTAGAAGTGCAACCTAGAAGTTTCTTTCTTTCTTTCCTACGACACACCATAATCCTCCTCTTACATCCCAGACTAATTCTGTTGAGTGACTGTAACTGCCACAAAATTTAAAGTGAAAACTTTTCTTCAAACTCTCTTTAGAAGATAAGGATAACTTCGGTGAATTTTTTTTTGTTCTATTGAATTCAGTTTCACTTTTTATATAGGAAATATTTCCTATATTTAGCCATGACAGCTAAATGAAACCTTCATATTCAGTAATAGCATAACTCTTATGAACCAGATGTTGGGGATGAACAACTGCATCATGAGCTAGTAATGAGGTTCAAGGGGCATCTGGATGGCTAATGTTGGAAACAAATGCTGGACGAGATGGACTGCAGTGTAATCCAGTGAGGCAATTCGTAGGCTTCTGAGTGCCTTAATCCAGAGGCCCCTGGAGTTAGTGGAAATTTAACTTATTCTCAATGTTTTATAACATTAGCTATGCAAATATATTCACCCTGTGTTATGTGGGATGTTTATTTTTTTCATTTTAGACTTGAAACAGGAATAATCAGATACTTGGGAGCTGAAGATCTAACTTGCACAAAAAATACTAAATGCAAGAATGTTTATTACAATAGTTTAGGATTATTATTAAGCTAAGCCTCAGCAAGGGATGTATTCTAGTGCTGGTTGAACTGAATCTTGCATGTGTTACGTGTTCTTGGAAAAGCACTGTGGCAGCCAGCAGGATGGAGTCAATGTAAGTAAGAGGTTTTATTATCCCAGTGCTTGCCTCCATTTGTCAGGCCTGTTTCTGACTGTTAAAATCAAGGAAGAATCATAACTCAAGAAATATAATATGCCCCATGCACTCTAATACTGTGCAGTTAGGGTTGCCGTGTTTCCTGGCATGTCTCTTGCTGAAGTAAAAGGCATATCACAAGCTGGATTTACAGCTGCGACAAGGCCCCAAGGCTGTACCATGCCTCAATTTGTGTGTGCAGGAAGGAGGGGAGAATAATATTCTTGTGACATGCCTTTCATTTCACTGAACAAGTGTACAGTCTCTCACACTCTGTATAAGCAGTCTCTACCCCCCCCCCACCCCAGTAACACTAAAAGGAGGCTGCTAAGAGGTGTACTGGGGGGGGGGGGAATCTGAAGTTGTGCATTCTGTAGAACACCTTTCCAAATAACTGGGAACAACTATGATTAAGAAACTATGTGGTGGGTAAATTATACTTACTGTCATAATTAGTCAATTATATGCCCAGGGCAGTCTCCTAATTCTGTGCCTTCCTACCTGGAAGGCAACATTCCTGACGGATAACTTCAGGGAGTGATTGGTAAAATCTGATGAGACAAGAGAACTACCACCATGTATTGTGGTTCCACTCTTCCTGACTTCCTGCATTCAAGATGCCACTGAGCAGGTTGATATCTGACCGTTTTGCCTACAACTTTGAAAACATTTCTAATTATTCCAAACTGAAAAGAAACACTACATTGCAGAATATTATTTTAATAATTATCAACATGCCTCTATCACCCTACCTTAGTTACACTGCTGCCACCCTCTCTTCCTACAGTATCCCAGAAATAAATGAGGCCTCCCTGTCCCCCTCAGTTGTCAAACAGAAATGAGCTCGGTAAGCAGAGCTGTATCAACTCAGAAAACTACTTTGTGGGATGCCAAGTTAGGGGCAGGGGTGCTTATGTTGCTTATCTTACCATGCTGGGCATCATGTGGCATGGTTGTTAAACAGTGACAGAGGCTCCACGGGAAAAGGAATATGTGTTTTTTCTACCCACAGAGTTTGCAGTTTTTAAGGGTCTCTGTGGAGCTTTCACATGTTCTGGCTGTGACCATGACTGTGTTCCATTCTTTTCAAATGCTTCCGCTGCTTAAAACAGCAGCTGGAGTTTAGAAAACAGTGCAAGGGTTGAACACTCTTAACTTGTGCACCCCAGGTCTGTTCCAGATTTGACTGGGCAGCAGCTGCTTTTTGCTAAGAGAGAGACAAGGCACACACTTAAGCACACTTTTAACACAACACACTTTTAACTAGTTCAGCCCTAGCACTGTAGGAGCAAAGAGCGAAAGCCCTATAAAAACCACCTAGTATTTTTCCCCCATGGTGGTCTAGTCAGTGTTTCCTAAAGTTAAGTATTCTGAACTGGTTCCACAGGAGATTTCCTGTTTCCACATGAGCCGATTCACTCATTATAATTCTCAGGGCTCAATCCTAACCTCTTATGTCAGTGCTTTCCAGCACTGACATAAGGGCAGTGCAGCTCTGAGGTAAGGGAACAAACATTCCCTTACTTTGAGTAGGGCTCCATGAGTGACACCCAACTGCAGGATGCAGCACATGTCCCATTGGAAAGCACTGACATAAAGGTTTAGGATTGCGCCCTCATTCTCCTATATAGAGTCCATAATTTCCAGATAGTGCAGAGTGCAGCTTTTAAATTGTGATCTAGTTCCTACTAAAGTAGTAAGTCTTTGTCAGTGCTACATCACTTTAAACTGCAGGTGTGCGCTCAGGTGATTGAATGCCTCTCAATATAGAAAACTAGATCACCAAGGAAAGCACTAGGCTAGAACTCTTGGCTTTCACGTGCTTATCTTCCAAACACTGAGATTTTTTGAGGAGGAACAGTCAATCACATGAGCCCCCACCTGCCACCTGAAGTGGTATAGCACATACCCAAGCTTACCACCTAAAACTAGTCCCAAGGTACACAATTACTCATTTTCCAAACATCATCACATCACTAGAAACATTGTTCAAATTACTAATAAACCTCACCATGAAAAATGTGTGGCCTGATTCCAGTTTGAAATTTTGTCTAGTTCCAACAGCAGATCACATCATGTCTTAGGTTGCTATATTAAAGAGACAGCTTCTCCCTATGTAGTTAATTATAGATGATTAATCAAGACACTGCTTTCCCTTCTCTTGGTAATCTGAACAGACAGCATTCCTTGAAATAAATAAGAAACTATATGAGAATATAAAGCGAGTAGCATTTGTACAAAGCAATGACAAGATTAACCAAGTTATGACGTAACAGCAACATCCATTCCTTATGGAGAATCATTTCTTTCATTCACTACTCTTGTTCCAGTTATATAATCCTTAACTGCCCAAATGTTTCCTTAAATGTTCATTCTTTCTTCATCTGATGCCTAGAACTCTCTTGGAGAACATCTAGATATTCTAGAACAGCCATTTTCAACCACTGTGCCGTGGCACACTGGCGTGCCACAAGTGGTCCACAGGTGTGCCACTGGAATTTGGGGGAAGGTCATTTATTAGTAGGATCAATGAGGATGTGAGCCCCCTGCTGGCAGCATGGTGTGCCTTGTCAAAAATCTGATGGTGTGCCTTGACAATTTTAATGCCTTGTCAGTGTGCCATGAGATGAAAAAGGTTGAAAATCACTGTTCTAGAACATCTCCCTATTTTCCTTCAAATCCCTTCTAAAAACGACCTCTTTCATAAAGTCTTTGGCTATGCACTTTGTCCTGATCCTGAACAGCAATAAAGCCCAAGAATACACCTAAGCATATGCCTAAGCATCTGGGGGCCTATAAACATAGTTTGTTGAGAAAGTTTAATAGTAAAGTGTGTGGGGAGCTCCAGAAATTACACACACCAGCAGCAGCTCCAAAGATGAAAGAAGTGTAGTGGGGACCTGCAGGGTATGTGCCAACTAGAACATCAGAGAAAGCACTAGAGAAGAGGTCATCCTTGACACGCTTGTCTGACATGTACTTCCAAGAAAGGGTGTAGGATTTCAGCCTAAGGGAGGATACGATAGCTTTCAGTTGCAATCCTATACACTCTTTCTTGGGAGCAAGTCACACTGAACACAATGGGACTTACTTCTGAGAAGACATGGATAGGATTGTGCTGTTCTTCAAGTATCTGAAAGGCTGTCATACAGAAGGAGGGGAACACTTGCTCTCTGTGGTTCCCGAGGGCCAGACTATTACTAATGGGTTAAAGCTAAAAGACAGTATAGTTAGGCTAGACATAAGGAAGAATTTCTCAGCTGTAAGAGCTGCTGGGCACTGGAACAGTCTACCTTCTGCGATAGTGAGCCCATCCTTGGAAGATTTCAAGCAGTGGCTGTACCACACCCTATCAATGTGCTATAGTAGTTTCCTGCTCCAAGCATGGAATTAGACTAGATCAGTGATTTTCAACCTTTTACATCTCATGGCACACTGACAAGGTATTAAAATTCTTAAGTCACACCATCAGTTTTTTGACATTTGACAAGGCAGACCATGCTGTTGGTGGGGGGCTCACGTCCCCCAAAGGCCCAACTAATAAATGACCCTTCCCCAAACTCCCACAGCACAGTTGCAGACCATTCACGGCACACCAGTGTGCCAGGGCACAGTGGTTGAAAATGGCTGGAGTAGATGTTCCATGATTCCTTCACATTCTATCATTCTATACATAGCTACACCCTATCTTTGTTATCTAACTGTTGAAATTTAGATGGTAAGTTCCTCAGAGCAAGCAATTGTCTTTTTTGCTTGTTACTTTAGAAAGTGCTCTGATTGCACTCTAATAATTAATTATTATGGCCTTGACAAAAATGACAAGTAACTGAGATCTGGCTTTTTACAAATACAGAAGACTCGTGTTTATCTAAAAATTAGTGGTGTCCTAACAAGATTATAAATTCATTAATTTACACAATGACCCTTTAAACAAAATTATTCCAAATTCACAATTATGTCTAGAGTTTTGTATTCCAAATTAAAATGGAAGTCAAACCTGTGACCTCAAAGAATGTATTATTAACACTGGGAAATTTATCTTTAAACTTATGTGGTCAAACAGTGGATAGTGCGCTGTGGCATGTTAAAGATTAAATAGTGTATTAAACATAAATAGCCAAATATTGCTTTTGAAAACGAAAAAAATACCTTTTCTGCAAGTCTAAAAATTGCTAAAGAGTTTATGAATGAAATAAGTAAATACCAGGTAGTATTAGGAAGCATCTAAGAACTACCTTGTTGCATCAGACAATGGTCATCTAGCCCAGCTTAAAAGTTGTTAAATCATGCTTATTATTATAAAAACACTCCTAGGAAATGAAAAAGGAGAACAGTTTCACGTGCAGCAGAATGCTGAAACTGACTATACACAGTACCTCAAGCTGAAAACTAAACCTATGGAAGGAAAAAGATATTGTATCTCAATTTCTTTCATTATCTTAGGACCTCAGTGGCATCGGAGCCCCTGCTACATATCTCCTTATCACACCATTTCAGTAACATCGCAAATTCACTGGAGGAGCCAACAACAGAACTACTGTCTATGCTGGCACTTTCTCTCCTGCACACCGGTGCAACGTCACCATGGGAAGAAATTCTATCATAGACTTCTCCCAACTTGGTTTTCGGTACTGACAGTGCTGCTACATTCCTAGTTTCCAATATTCCCAGTGGGCCCAACATAATACCTCACATACTGCCACCTCATATTGTGCACACATCCATGTAAGTGCATACAACACTCAGCCCAACTACCGAAGAGCCCTGCACAACTCAACTTTAAAATGAAAAAGATGTTTCAAATGCAGTCGACTCACATCTTACGGAACAGAGCATAAAGCCAAAATCATGTCTAGTGGAAACTCCCCTAAAGCCAATGAATAGTTACTGTCTCTTTAAGAAGTATTGTCAGAGGGACTGAGGGAACAGCAGTCCCAGGGAATAAACAAACTGGAATGGTGGGTGGAGTCATCTGCACTATTTAAACTACTGCTTTTCTCTATCTTTTTTGGGTGGGGCTGAATGTGTATACTTGAATTTGCACAAGTCAGTTGCGTGTAAAATACAGACTAACTGTAATGCAAACATATACATGCAGCATCACTGATCTGTGAAAAAAAATTCAGAAATCCCAGCAACATTGTACAGTGCATCAGTGATGAACAGCAAAATTTAGGCTTTCTAAAAACAGAAGGATACTTCTGTTATGCTGGCACTACCAGCATAAAAAATCATTGAGAAGGAGGTCACAAGAAACCTGACTTTTTTTTTAGCTCTCAATTGATGCCTTGGGGGGGGGGGGTGAACGAAATGAAACTCTGCAAAATGATACTTGGGTGCTTAAGAAAAAAAAAGAACAGGAAACAGAAATGACAGGAAAACTAAAGCATAAAGGTCTCTGATCCAGAGGATGATATTACAAGCACATTTGATCTAGAAAAGACGTTAGTGACCCTGATCAGAGCTGAGCAGGAGACATAAAAACCCAAGAACAATACAAGAAAACATAAACTAAAGGGATGATGCAAGATAACAATGAAGCATTCATACAATTAAATTTCTACAAAAAACAGCTCCTGTAAGACATTTCATTGCAAGTGAAAAAACATCAATATAAATGAACAAGCTAAATACACTTCCTCATGAATTACTATTTCATGTACAGTATTCTTCAAAAATGAAAAAAAGTTGGGCACAATCCGAACAGCGCCCAAGGCTGGCACAAGTCCCTGTGCCGGCCTGGGAGGGTCGCAAACAAGCCGTGAAGCAGGTTTGCACCTCTGTGGGAGTCAGTTGGGCCAGCACAGGGACATGTGCCGGCCCACGGAGGCCATATCCAGCCTCCACATCGATGGTGACAGGTAAGTATGCACCAGCTGAGCTCTGCCAGCTTGAGTCTGGGGGGTGGGGAGGGGCGTTTCAGGGCAGGCAGCAGGCAGGCATCAAATTTGCGCTACCTCTATAGGTGGTGTGGATCTAAGTAGCCCCATTGGGGCTGCTGCAGTGCTACCCAGGGTAAGGGAATGTTTTCTCCTTGCCTTGGGCTGGCCTGCAGTCAGCCCCAAACTTGGGCCGGATGCAGCGCAGACCTGCTGCCATGTCAACTCAGAAGTAAGCCTCACTGTTTAATGAGACTTTCTCCCAGGTAAGTGTGTATAGGATTGAAGCCTAAGAGATTTATTTTTGACAAACATAAAGCATTTTGCAACTTATTTTTATTATTTTAATCCTTCCCCATCCACCTGTATCACAAATCTCAAGGATGGACTACAGCTGGCACAAAGGAAGTTTCTGCCACCCCTTGATTAAAAAGATCTGGAATCAGAGTCAATCTGATTACTTAGGTCAGTGGTTCTCAAACTGGGGCGAGAGCCCTGATCTCTGCCCCCTTAAGGTGCGGAAGGGGAGAGGCAGCGACGCGATCGCCAGAATCGTGTCACTTTGGAGGGGTGCAGGAGCTTGCTTCCACTTACCAGAGGCTGCAGAAGGCTCCCGGGAGTGTGGAGAGCCCTGTGCCAGCCTCTGCAGGGTTCCCCAACATGCGGAGACATATCTACACAGTAGCTTGGAAGGCTGTACATCCGGCCCCTGCAGTAGATTCCCACTGGATTTCAGGACATGGTAATTCTGATCATATCCATATTGAGGTGTGTAATTATTAAAAGGTTGTATATCTGGCTCCTGATAGCCAAGCAGAGATAAAAAGGGGTTTTTGTTTGTTCTTTTTAAAATAAAGAGCAATATTTGTGCTAGATGTGAATAGGATTCTCTCAATATATTTTGTCCTTTCAAGTGGCCGCCAACGGGTCTATTCTCACACACCAGTGCAATGATTCAGAAGACACTGGGCCATAACTGTTGGATCATATAGAGCATCCCAGCGTTACATCCCAGTATCCTCTGCAATGTCAAAAGGCATGCTAGGCATAAGTTTTGAGAAAAGATAAGAGCCAAGAAGGGAGTGCAAACATCTGAACGAGCCTTCTGTGTTGGGGGGGGGGGGTATTTCTCAGGTCACAAGCTGGTGCCTCCAAAAATATTGCCATGCTAAATGCAGTAGGACCTGCCTTAGATTGAAGTTAGCTAGTTTGCCAAACGTGGTTAGGAGATTCTAAGAAAAGTTCTCTCCGTTAACCAGAATTCCCCTTCATCACATGTCCCCTGTAGCACCACTTATACCATGAGCAGTCAGAATGGTATTATTTAAACTGGGGGACTTTTAATCTTGCCCACCATGATGGCACTGACTCAAGGCACTAAATTTGGGTTGACATATAAATTTGGGTTGACATATACAGACTAAATCCTGGCAGCATAGCACCAAGGACAAATTCTACAATGGTTAACTGATGCCTATTTTATTGTCTTAGGAGTACATGTCGAATTATTCTATGCCAATTTAGCACCTAACGCGCCTTCCATCTGCTTCGACACTGACTTTCTAAGTCAAAGAGTCATTGCTATCAACAAACGTAGGAGGGACTCCAAGTTGCTATGGTGAAGAGGAGGGAAATTAAGAACAGAGACTGTTTGGAACACATTTATCAGAACATGATCCACTAGAACCAGGAATCTATTTTAAAAATACTTCTACTAAATTCCAGAAGAAATTATTACACTGGAATTCAAGCAGCAACCAGACCTTCCTTCACTGTGCTCTGCATATAAAGCAGTTTAGGGGTATTAGAAAAGAGATGGCAGACATCCTATCAACCTACATTCCAGTTTGGTATACTGTACACCAGCCATTTTCAACCACTGTGCCGTGGCACACTGGTGTGCTGCAAATGGTCCCCAGGTGTGCCGCGGGAATGTGGTGGAGGGTCCTTTATTAATAGGACCATTGGGGGATATGAGCCCCCCCCAACAGCAAGGTGTGCCTTGTCAATTGTCCAAAAACCGATGGTGTGCCTTGACAATTTTACTACTTTGTCAATGTGCCATGAGACAAAAAAGGTTGAAAATCACGGCTGTACACTGAAAATTTGCAGGTCACAATTTGCAAATCTCATATTTTGTATCTTGACTTCAAGGGCTGAAGCTGGATTTCTCAACACTGGAGATTAGCAATGCGATGTATCCCAGATAGAGGCTGAAAATCTTAGCCAAAAAAACAAAGTTTATTTCTTGAACTTGAAAGATGGTCAAAGACACAAAACAGGCGAGAGAAACAGCAGATGAAATCTCAAGGAAAATTCTCTCATGTAGAAAAGAGCACAACTTTCACATGTGCACGAAGAATTTTGATTGTTGACAGTGTAATCCTACGTACATCTATTCAGAACTAAACTTCAAAAAGTTCAATGCGACTTAATTTCATGTAAATGTGTATAGGATTACAACCTAAGAATATTAAACTAGAGCTAGGAATGGGATTAACCACCCTGCACTGTTAACGAATACAGATGAACAGTTTCTTGTCATGCATTTCCATCAGTCTGCTGGCACTCTCCTTCCATAGTGTCATAAAATCACTATATTTTACGTGTGTTATTCCTTTCTGTGGGGGAATTCTGTGTGTGTCTCATGGTTTGGACTATTTTCCCTCCTCTCCCCTGCCTCTTGCTAGCAGAGTCCTCCAAAGACGCTTTGTCTGCTTCATTTGCATGGATCTTCCTGTTGAAAGCCAGGAATGTCTCAGGTTACTGCTAGCTGCTTTCCAGGCAGGGAAAAGGTGAGTAACCAGGCGATTGGCACTGCTTCAATCAGAGGGCTGGATGACATCATACCAACTGGGAAAGAGGAACAGTTCCAGTTGGAAGCTTCTCCTATTGTTCCTCTGCCCAGCCAGAGAAGAGCCAAACAACCTGCTCACTGTGACTGCGAGTGGGACAAGCTGGTGGTTCCACCATCCACGTATAATCAGTTAAGGACTGTGTATGTAGAATCTTCAGGTTTTGTTTTATTTTCGAAATGTCTAAACCAGTGGTTCCCAAACTTTTTTGACTGGCGGCTCCCTTGACCTATTGGGCCATTGGTCACAGCTCCTCATTACGGCTACAATCCTATACATTGTATAGGGAAACAGAGTATTTTGCGAGGATTCTGTGACTCCCTGCCTGGTTTTTGTGGCTCCCCAGGGAGCCATGGTTCACTGTTTGGGAACTGCTGGTCTAAACCCTTCAGCCATTTTACAAAACTCCTGGCAAGAGCTCTGAGCTAAGCAAGGCCTGTGTGGGATTCCTCAGTGTCATCTGCTAGCCATTTGTACGATTACAGAATCAACCCTTTTGCTGCCAAAGTGAATTCTCTTATTCATTTGGTTTTGTTATCTCCTTTTTCTTCTCAATCAAGTATCAAGTTTATTAGCTTTAATAGCCCATAGGCCATGCACTATTATTTAAGAATTTTAAAACACATTATAATACATGTTTGCCATATCTACAACACAGTTTTTACAAAGACTATTCAAAAAATAGTCTTAGCCTTGCAGCATCAGGAAGAGTTGAACATTTCAACAGCTGTTTCTTTAGAAAACTTTCTCTTGCCATTTCAAGTTTTCAGCAAAGAAAAAAAAATGTGAGATGGTGTTTCAAGTTTTGACAAGGGGCAGTCACAACAGTGTTTGTCTGGGGGTATCTTGAGAAACCAGCCTCTCTTCTGGGCAGTTGGAAACACATTACAATGTGTGATCAGGTAGGATTGCCTTCGTTTTGGAACTGCCAATATGTTAAATTAGAAAGGCAAATCAAATGTGGTGGAATGTTTGATTCCCAGGTAGAAAGGGGAGCATTTACCTTTAGCATTCTCTAGAACAGGGGTACCCAAACCCCAGCCCGGGGGCCACTCACAGCCCTCGAGGACTCCCAATCCGGCCCATGGGGAGCCCCCAGTCTCCAATGAGCCTCTGGCCCTCCGGAGACTTGCCGGAGCCCACGCTGGCTGGAGAAACTGCTCAGTGTGAGGGTGACTATTCAACCTCTTGCATGAGCTGAGGGCTCCCTCCACTGCTTACTGTTTCATGTGTGTGATGCAGCAACAGCAGAGAAAGAAAGGCTTTCTTGCTTTGTGCAAGGCCTTTTATAGGCCTTGAGCTATTCCAAGGCCTTCATTCATTCATTTATTCATTCATTCATATGAGTTCCATCTCTAATATATTCATTTATGTAAATTTATTCAAATTTGAAATGTAAAAAAAAAATTTTCCTGGCCCCCGACACAGTGACAGAGAGATGATGTGCCCCTCCTGCCAAAAAGTTTGGACACCCCTGCTCTAGAAGGACAGCCCAGTCTTCCTTGAATAGTTTTTCTACAATTAAGCTTTCACTTTCTTTCATTAAGGTTTTCCATTTTCTGTAAGCCCAATTTCATTAGATTTTTAATAAATCTTTTACATTTTTACTCTAAGTCTGCCTAGTTCTTGGCAAGAGAAGATAAGTGAATTGTCATGTCTCCTCATTCTGCAGGCGCTATTGTGAGAGTGATTTTGATAGGGACCCTTGAGGTTCAGTATTGTTCTAGGAGAGGAGCTCTGCCCAGGGAGCCCCTGATCTCCTGGGCTGCTGGCAGCAGATTCAATTTACCAAGGTTTTTCCTTAGTAAGCTGCATGTCCAAACAGAGAAGAGAGGGGAACGGAAAAGAAGTGAGCTTGCTAAACACTTGGCACTAATGCCAAGTGGAGCAGTATGTAGTCAGCCTCTCTTCATACTCTGACACATTACACTTAAAAGATATAGAACAAAAAACTGTAAACCTTCTCCTTTAGTAGGGCATGATTAAAGGAAAAAGTTTATAGATTTGTGTTGTTTTATATATTTGAAATGAATGGAGGGAAGTTGTCTCACATCATTGACTCCTGGAGCAGTCTGTAAAACATACTGTCCAAGTCGCTGATGAAGACCATGGAGTCTAAATGCATCTGGCACAGACCTATATTTTAAGTCTGTCAGCAGTACTTTAAAGAGTACTACCTATCTGGTTAATGTGCAACCTGTGTCTAAGAAAGGACTCTTGGTATTTTTATGGATCAATGCGCAAAGTACATTTCATCGATTTTTATTGTAAGGCTGTTTCAAGATTCGGAGAGGACGTGCACTCACTAAGAAGGGTGTGGCCATCTTTTTTTCCTTCAGAGGACTGTCCCTCCCAAATGCGGCATCACTAGGAGTTGTGGGGGATTCAGGTCACACACGGGGGGGGGGGGTGACACCAGTACCAGCCAAAATTTTTAAAATCTTGTTATTTTTGAATAATACCACATTATATATGATTCAACAAGGAATTTCACGCAGAATGCAATGAAACGAACAATGTTGAAATATCTCAATTCCATCAAAAGTTATAGACAAAAAACCAGTGGGGCAGGGCAATGGTGCATCACCACACCCACCACCTGTGGTGCTGCCCCGCCCACTGCATGTGAGGAGATCCATCATGGGGGTGACACACTGGCCTCCCGCACACCAGGTGACACAAACCCAAGTAATGCCATGGAGGATTTCATGGAGGTGTTGCTCCTGAGCATCCACAACCTGTTACCAGGAGTCAGAGTTAAAAAGCTCTGCTGCAAGCACAGAAAATTTCACTGTCACTTTGGATCCTGGACTGTGTTTGTCTTGTATGGGGTTTTTAAGGTGTTTCATTTAGCTACAGCTGTAAATAAAGAAAAGAAAAATGTATTGGCAACCTTCAGTCTCGAAAGACTATGGTATCGCGCTCTGAAAGGTGGTTCTGGCACAGCGTCTAGTGTGGCTGAAAAGGCCAATCCGGGAGTGACAATCCCTTCCACACCGGGAGCAAGTGCAGTCTGTCCCTGGTCTGTCTCCCTGGCTATGGGCCTTCCTTCTTTGCCTCTTAGCCTCAGACTGTTGGCAAAGTGTCTCTTCAAACTGGGAAAGGCCATGCTGCACAGCCTGCCTCCAAGTTGTGTACTTCAACAGTGATGGGATAAGTCCACAAAATCTGGGGACTGTGCAAGTCCCTATTTGATTCTGTGTCATAATTTAGGGGCAAATCTATAAACCTGTGGGGTGGAGGTTTAGTCATTATTCAAATATGGTCTTGCTAGAAGGGCTGTGCTTGGTTTTTGCTCTTAATTTAAAATGAAAACTTGGCCCAAAGTACATTATTTGGCCACGGAGGTAAAGATTCTCCATTTCCCCCCCCCCCAAGTCTTTCGTCTGTGGAACTACTAAACCATGTGGAGCAGCTGGATTGCCATTACCGTGCGATTGTGCTGTAGGCCTCTTACCAGACTGTAAAGATTCTGCTTTGGGTATTTAGCACCCTCTGCCCTGAATAATCTAGGTGACTGCTACAAGTATTGCTATCCAGGAGCGGTGAAGAGCTTCTACAAGGAAAAAGTGCTCAACTTCACTTTTGTTTCTGCTGGGCAACTCAGAACAGTAGGACCCCTCTCACTGTTCGCCTCCAAATATGCTAGAGCAGTGTTTCTCAAACTGTGGGTTGGGACCCACCAGGTGGGTCACAAGCCAATTTCAGGTGGGTCCCCATTCATTTCAATATTTTATTTTTAATATACTTGATGCTACCATGGTATGTGACTGCATTTGGTGAAATGTGACAGATCTATACTTTGAACAAGCTACTATGTGTGTTCTTTTAACAATGATAGTAAATGGGACTTACTCCTGAGTAAGTGTGGGTAGGATTGCAGCCTAGGATTGCTAAAAAATTTTCTGCTTGATGATGTCACTTCTGGTCATGACATCACTTCCAGTGGGTCGCGACAGATTTTCATTCTAAAAAGTGAATCCCAGTGCTAAATGTGTGAGAACCACTGTGCTAGAGCAGGGGTGCACAAACCCTGGCCCTGGGGTCACTTGCGGCCCTTGGGGGCTCCCAATCTGGACTGCGGGGAGCCTCCAGTCTCCAATGAGCCTCTGGCCCTTCAGAGACTTGCTAGAGCTCACGCTGGCCTGACACAGCTGCTCTCAGTGTGAGGGCAACTATTTGACCGCTTACGTGAGCTGTGAGACAAGGGTTCCCTCCACTGCTTGTTGTTTCATATCTGTGATGCAGCAGCAGCAGCGAAGGAAAGGTTAGCCTTACTTTGTACAAGGCCTTGAGCTACCACAAGACCTTCATTCATTCATGTAAGTTCCATCTCTAACAAATTCATTTATGTACATTTATTCAAATTTGAAATGTATAATTAATTCTTTTTCTTCCTGGCCCCTGACATAGTGTCAGAGAGATGATGTGGCCCTCCTGCCAAAATGTTTGGAAACCCCTGTGCTAGAGCAACAGTTCTCAAACATTTTAGTGGCCCTAGAGCAGCTATTTTCAATCACTGTGCCATGGCACAGCAGTTCACAGGAGTGCCACAGGACTCTGGGAGAGGGTCATTTACTAGTACGATCATTGGGGGATATGAGTTGCCTGCCAGCAGCCTAGTGGGCCTTATCAAAACCGATGGTGTGCCTTGACAATTTTAGTGCCTTGCCAGTGTTGCTGTGAGATGAAAAAGGGTCTAGCTATAATGTTGATTAGGCAGCAGTGCTTCCCCCTCCCCAGTAGAAGCTTGTTTAAACTGCCCAATCCTGAGCTCCACGCGCTGGTTTACTGCCGGCACGCACTGTCACAAACATGCTGTAAGGCACGTTTGTGAGCTCTAACACCGGGCAAGTGCCCAGCCCCCGCCGCTCGGCAGTCACATGGACCACCGAGCAGTGGAGAGGAAAGTGGGGGCAGGGGGGAAGCAGGGAGGAGGAGTTCCAGGGAGGAGGGAGATGGGCAGAGGGGAAGGGAGCAGGGAGAGAGGGAGGCGGGACCAGTGCAGCAACACTCCACCGGATCCTGAGCCTTTGCATCAGGCTCGGCGCCTGACATGAAGGCTCTTACCTCACCACCGACCTTTTGGTCAGCGGTGAATTGAGTAGCCCCATTGTGGGGCTACTCTCTTTACCTGGGGGAAGGGGACAAAAGTCCCCTTCTTCTGAGGTGCCACCCGCAGCTGCTGTGGGCATGCAGAATGTGGCGGCAGCCGTTTTCAGTGCCGCTGCAGCCGCGTGCTCCAGATTGGGCTCTTAATCTGCCCTGTCAATTTCATGAACCACCAAAATTTGGGTTATGACAAGCAGGTTGGACCCACAGTTTGAGAACTGCTGTGCTAGAGAAAGTGTATTTCACGTACACAGCACAAAACAAGCACAGCCTTCCAGCAGGAACATATAGGGATGTGTTGCTTAATGATGAGGATACATTCTGTGAAATGCATCATTAGGTGCATTTGTTGTATAAATATCATAGAGTGGCAGCCAGGTAGTGTCCCAGAATGCCTTGCAGCAGCCGGATAACATCCCAAAATAACTTGTGGTGGCACAGGTGGTGCCTTTTGTGACCCACCAAAAATCAGGTTGTGACCCACTGGTAGATTGCAACTCAGTTTGGGAACCACGGCTCCATTATGGGACTGAAATAATATATGCTGTTGTTCGTTGGTCACCATTAGGTGATGCATACCTGTAATAAAAATAAGCCCCACCCCCAACAATTTATCCCATCTCCTGCAAGGCAGGGGATTACCACATTCAGCCTTGGCAAATTCCATGGTAAATTTAAGATTAACACACTTTATGTATAAGTACTATTACTACTAACAACAACAACTACTACTACTACTACTACTACTACTACTACTACTACTATTATTATTAACAGTATTTATATACCGCTTCTCAACTAAAAGTTCACAAAGCAGTTTACAATTTAGTGCTTTGTTTGCCACATACTGTGTAAAAAAAAAAAGACTCTCAAAGAATTGAAGGTAATTTCTGATGGTTAAATTTTGAAACAATTCAAAGCCCTAAATTTGCCCCAATATAGTTAGGAATACATGTGTGTGGAGTTAAACTTCTGTGTGTAGATCCCTAGATAGATGGGGAAATTAGGGCAAACAAGTGCTCCATGAATAACCCCCCTTCCCAATACAACAACTGGTCTACATGCAAGGAGCTGTTTGAACATGGCAGAAATCCTGCTGATTTGCTGTTTGGGCATTGTGCTCTTTCCCTGCCAAACTGCTAACAGGCGAGATTTCAGATTAGGAAGCATTGCTCCATATAAATGTTATTATAGGCACTGGCTGCAATACAGTGTAGTTGCGCCCACTTACAGCCCATTAAAACAAGGACAATTAAGAATGCATAACTGTTCTGAATTGCAGCTTAATGCGGAAATCCTATTCAAAGTTACATGCATATAGCTATGACTGATTTCAATTAATTTTATAAAATGTGGATCAGTGTACATAGATTGCAATCTGATCTTGAGGTCTCTTGAGCCTGTTTCACAGTGGAGACAGAGAGTACCTGATCTCCGTAACTTTTTGCAATTGTAACCCTTGCTAATTGGGTAAGAGGCACTTTTTCAAGTGGGTACTCCTCTTTTATTTAGCAGAGGGAGAGTAACAGGCCCTCCTCACCCCAGCAGTGTCTTTTCTGGTGGCTGCCTGCTGGTTTTGCAACTTAATGCGGAAATCCTATTCAAAGTTACATGCATATAGCTATGACTGATTTCTGCTGGTGTCTGCTGGTGGTTTTGAATCTTTTAGATTGTGAGCCCTTTTGGGACAGGGAACCATTCATTATTTGATTTTTCTCTGTAAATCCCTTTGTGAATTTTTGTTGAAAAGCAGTACAAAAATACTGTTAATAATAATAATAATAATAATAATAATAATAATAATAATAATAATAATAATAATTGTAAAATGTATGAATCCACATACATTAATTGTGGTATTTAATTTGACTGTTTTATTACAATTTGTCTATGCTTCATGAGTTCAGTTCACAACTGCAGCATCTCTCCAAGGGCAAAAAGAAAAAAAACCAGAAAAAACTAGTTCATTGCTGAAATCATGTCTGCTAGAGAAGAGGAGCAGTGATGTATGAAGATGTAATCCATTGAGTATCAAACCCAACAAGCTGAGAGCAACTGTAGGCTAAGAAAATCAATGATGGTATTTTTAATAGTATAGATAGGAGTTATACTAGCAGAAATGTTATATTTTAGTGAAAAATAAAATTGATCTTTTAGAGGATAATTTATAGATATTGTATATTTTTAATCATCATTTTCAACAGTACTTTGTGCTCTTAGAATCATAGAATGATAGAAGTAGAAGAGATCTTGGAGATCATCTAGCCCTACCCCTGCTCAGTGATTCTTTGAAGCATTCATTCAATTTCTTTAAATACAAGACAGATAGAGGATACTGTAGATTT
This sequence comes from Tiliqua scincoides, assembly GCF_035046505.1. Lineage (NCBI taxonomy): Eukaryota > Metazoa > Chordata > Lepidosauria > Squamata > Scincidae > Tiliqua > Tiliqua scincoides. Next base: position 96,890,889 of record NC_089824.1, on the reverse strand, counting down.
TGTATGTACTAAATAAAATGGTTATATATATATATATAAGCAGAAATTGGTTTGCATATAAGTACTCAAATAAAACAAAACTATACAAACCTCAGAACAAAAGCTAAACGCCTTATATCAGGGGCATAAAAACACCCCTGATATAGATAGTGGAAGTGGAAATGACATATAGTGGAAATGACAACCCTTTCTAGGAATTACTAGATTTTACTTTAAACTGCCTTGTTCAGCCACAGAGGATCTTTCAAATTGATTTGATACACGATAAAGGTTTACAAATGCAGCCATCACTGAATACCATAAATATCATCTTGGGGATCATTTGCTCCCTTGATGCTCATCACAAAGTGAAGAAACTATTTGCCCCAATTCTCACTATGCTGCCATGAACTCAGAGGGATGCATCTCTCATTTTGTGTGGGACAGGCCTCTCATCACCTCCGAATTCTATGGAACAGTAAAAAATTTGTATGAACAAGCATTTTCAGCTATGGGTCTCAGGTATGTCCTGAAGCATATAGGGAATGAAGAATTTATGAAGCAAGCAGGGACCCTGTTGCATGACAAAATTTTAAAAACTCATTTCTAAAACTCATGTTTCATTTTCCTTCCTCAAACATGATTCCTGCCCACTTTTATTCAACACAGAGAAAATATACAAGCACAAAAAATACTAAAGCAAAATAAAGTCACAAATGCACAGTTACAGCCTTGCAGCACAATTCAATGGTGCCACTGCACTGGCAGAGTGACCACTCCAACCGCACAAGCAGCAGCAAATATGCCATAAAGCACATTGCAACAGTGCAAAAGATAGTAGCACTAATGGAAAGGCCTGTGCCATCCTGCCAGTGACAATGCAGACCTCAACATGTGCTGGAGCAAGTAAGCTAGGTGCTTGGCAGCAGAGGGACAGGAGAGGGTAGGTGAGGGGGTGTAATGGGGCGGCGGGAGGGGGGCAATGGGGACAGGGGTAGGTGGATCGGGCTGAGAGGGGGCTGGAATTGGCGGCGGCAGTGCACACCATATCCTATCCCCCTTCCTGAGCCAGATCTGCCAACATGGATCCACTTGGACTTGCACCAGCGATTTAGCAAGCACAGGTTCAAGTAGACCTATTGCCGTGGCTGGGGCTTACCCCATCGAAAGGGGATGAATGTCCCCTTACCTTGAGGAACCCACCAGCATTCTAACAAAACCCACAAGATGCAGTGGAGCCCACACTGGCACTGGATTGGGCTGCCCACTCTTAAGAGGTTTCTCCTGAAGCATAGGCTTTCCCAAACAGAGGCAGTTTTTGACATGGGGCCATTAAATATAATCCCTCTTCCCTGGGACCTTCCATAATGTTGTAGTTACATGAAAGGCCTATACCTCATGTGTAAGGCAGACATGCTGGAGTCATCATTACCTTGACAAGCCACATCAAAAATAGCACAACCTATTACAAGCTTCTACTGAGCAAGCAACACTGATGTGCATAAGAAACATTGTGCTCTTAAGGCAGTACTATTCATTTGAATAGGGTTTGTACAGAACTCAATTCAAGGAAAGGCTTAAACAAGGACTTCTTAAAACAACATCCATTTTTATCTTATACAGAAGACAAGGCCACACAAGAAAGACATTACAGCTCTCTTAAAGGGCAGGACATAACTTTGCCTTCTTTCCTAGAGTTCTTTTCATCTTGTAATCCTAAACCTTCCTTACATTTTCAGATAATGTCATCTATGTTTATCTTGTTTTTCCTTTTTTATTTTTTTATGTTTGTATTACTATTCATATTTCATAAAATCCCTGCTGCAATATTTGTACAAATACAAACACCACAAAACTACAAGATTGTTTCAGAGCCCAATCCTACCCAAATTTCTACCATTGATGCAAATTTCAACCACTGATTGAACAAATATTCCCTTACCTCAAGGAGGCCTCCATGACTGCCCACCACCACCCCAGGAAGAAATGGGTGCCTAATTGGTACAGCTGTATCAGTGCTGGAAAACTGGATAGGACTATTCGCCTTAGGGTGCAATCCTAACCCCATATGTTAGTGCTTTCCAGCACTGACATAAGGGCAATGCAGCTCTGAGGTAAGGGAACAAACATTCCCTTACTCTGAGGAGGCCTCCGTGAGTGACACCCAAATGCAGGATGCAACACATGTCCCATTGACACCGCTATGCCAGTGCTGGAAAGCACTGACATAAGGGGTTAGGATTGCGCCCTCAGTCTCTTTTTCATTTTTCTGTACTCTCCTCAGAAGCAACAGTCTTTTGGATTATTTTTGTTCTTTAAGAAACCACATGGGACATATTGGGGTTTTAAATTCTATGTTTATGCTACCATTCGATATATGAATTCAGTGGCTGAGATGCATAGAAGAAAAGCATCTAGACACACATGAATGCACGTGTATGTGTGCATTTCTCACATCTGATAGCCATACAGTGTCTTTTCCCCCTTGTGCTGGATTTGATATGCATCACTTTTACACTGAATAACTGCAGATGGCCTGTTTGGGGGAACAGATTAAAGCAGGCAGCAAAAAGAGGAAATCAATAAATGATGTATGCCATATGACAAAAGACAGGAAATAGTAGCAGATATTGCAATATACATTTCATATTTGTACTTCTTACATGAATGTTGCTTTGTTCAACAGAGATACACAACACAGGTTTTTAAAGTGTGCTGAGGATGACTGAGATAAAAGAAATGCTTTTTGATCCACTGACCATAAAAAATATAATTTTAAAAAATGCGTATCCCACCTTTCCACCCAAATCAGATGTTTGAGGCAGCCAGAATTTCCTCTCACACAGTTATTAAAGGTGGGGGAATAAGGTCCTCTGCCACACATGTTCACCCAGGTCTTTGATCCTTTTTGGAAATCCAATTAGGAGAAAATGTCCCTGAGCACAGCATTACAGGGGCTCAGGGATGGGCACTCGACTCGTGACAACTCTCAACTCCAGTTGTGAAAACATGCATTTTCTGAGACGTGTGTCATCTTGAGTCACAGACTCTGGGTCAGTAACTTGGAAATGAGTCATGATTCAAACTGACTCGAGTCATGACTAACCTTTAGTGTGTGCTTGTGTTTTGCCAAATCCCAATCCACTGGGCCTTGCAAGCCAGTCCAATCAATCAGAGTTGCCAATAAGCCAAGTCACTGTCCAATCCATCAGGTTCCAGGTAGGTCAGTCCAATCAATCAGGGTATCCAAATCAAAGTTCAAAGCCAAAGTCCAGTCACAATCCAATTCCCAATTCCGTAAACCCAGTCAGTCTCCTCTCCTACCTCCAACCTGCACTCCTATCACCCACCAACCCTTTCTGCCTCAGGTGCTCCTTATATCCCTGAGGGCCTTATTACCTTCCAGTGGCTCCAGCTGTGCAGCACACTCTGCTGGATGCCCAGGTCTTACCCTTAAAGGGGCCACTGCTGACACCACAACTACCTCCTCGCCAGTTCTTCCGCAATTCCAATACATTCCACCCCTTGGTGTCACAGTGGTCCCCTTTATCAATTGTCCATTGATTTCTTTCTTGGGCCATCCACCCCTTGGTCTGCCTCATCTTTTCCATGCTGGTTGCTGAAGCTCCCATATAGTCAAGTCCCATTCTATCCATCTCTGATCCCAATCTGTCCAGGTCATGCCCCATCCCAGAGGGGAGCTTATCAATTCCAGTGGTCCTGCAGTTAAGTCCAGAGGCCATCCTATTAATTGCAGGCATGCTGGCTCCTCCACCTCCATCTGTTTCTCTCTCTAGGGCATCCCCAAAACTATGAAGCATTCCCATTCCATTTCTTGGGGAGTCTCTTTCAAACCCACCTCCAGTGGCAAAGCCCATTTTATTCATCCTGCCAAGCCCCATTCTAGGAGGATAATGGCCCAAACTCTCCATGCCATGGAAAGGGCCTTCCATTCTTCCCATTTTATTCATCCTAAAATCCAAGCCTTCTATACCCATTGTTCCAGGTCCCAAGCCTGCATTCACTTAGAGCAAGGGGCACTGTGGACACCACACCCTATCTCCTCGGTAATATCTTCCGCAATTCCAATACAATCCACCCCTTGGTGTCACAGTGGTTCCCTTGATCAATTGCTCTTTTTCTTGGGCCATCCACCCCTTGGTCTGTTTCATCTTTTCCATACCGGTTGCTGAAGCTCCCATATAGTCCAATCCATCCTGGTGCCCATTTGGTCTATTCCATGCCCCATCCCAGAGGGCAGCTTATCAATCCCAGTGGTCCTGCAGTTAAGTCCAGAGGCCATCCTATTAATTGCAGGCATGCTGGCTCCTCCACTTCCATCTGTTCCCCTCTCTCGGGCATCCCCAAAACTATGAGGCATTCCCATTCCATTTCTTGGGGAGTCTCTTTCAAACCCCCCTCCAGCAGCAAAGCCCATTTTATTCATCCTGCCAAGCCCCATTCTAGGAGGATAATGGCCCAAACTCTCCATGCCATGGAAAGGGCCTTCCATTCCTCCCATTTTGTTCATCCTAAAATCCAAGCCTTTCATACCCGTTGTTCCAGGTCCCAAGTTGCATATCTCCAGGCCCTTGGTCAAGTTGTTTGCATTAATAGGTCTCCCTCCTGGTCCCAGCCCCATACCAATGCCCCCAAGTCCATGAGGAAGCTGCTGGGGTTGCTCTGGAGGGGAGCAGTCTCTGTTTGGTAAGGCTCGTTCATCCATCTTCACGTGCATCTGTCTACCAAACAGCAACTGTCCATTGAACATGGAGATGGCCTGGACAGCTTCAATTACTTGCTCAAAAGTCACAGTGCCGATCCCTCGACTTCTGCCATCTTTGTCTTTCAAAATGTCTGCACGGACAACCACACCAGCCATGCTGAACACATCCTTCAGTTTCTTCCAGCCAACTTTGTACTTCAAATTGGCAACAAACACAGTGCTTCCCAATCTGCCAGCCTGAAAAGAGTCAAAGAGGCCCTCTTTGCTGCTCCTGCAGCCCCACCCCTTTATCTCTAGTCCAGACCGGCACTTCAGTTCAACCAGGCTTCCTGCCTGTGCCTTATACAGGCTCTCTGCAGCCTTTATATCTTTGCGGGCATTTGCAAAGGCCTTCACATATGTGAGATTTTTCTCTCTTTCAATGCAAATTAGCCCTTTTAACTTGGCAACTTCCTCTCTCAGAATTCTCTTCTCCACATCCTCCCCACCTGACCCCCTGAGCCTTTTCAGGGAAAGGATGCCATATTTAATGAGTCCTCCCATATACTGCACCATCTGGAAAATGGTCCAAAGAATGCTCAAAGTAGCCCAGACATTCCATAATAGGACAGGAGCATTTGCTTTCCATATAGCAAGGTCCAGGGCCTCCCAGATCTGCCAGAGATCCATTTGCTTGCTCTCTTGTTAGACAAGGGGATACTACTTGCCTTGGGCTTGTACCCCACTTCTGGTACCAATTGTTTTGCCAAATCCCAATCCACTGGGCCTTGCAAGCCAGTCCAATCAATCAGAGTTGCCAATAAGCCAAGTCACTGTCCAATCCATCAGGTTCCAGGTAGGTCAGTCCAATCAATCAGGGTATCCAAATCAAAGTTCAAAGCCAAAGTCCAGTCACAATCCAATTCCCAATTCCGTAAACCCAGTCAGTCTCCTCTCCTACCTCCAACCTGCACTCCTATCACCCACCAACCCTTTCTGCCTCAGGTGCTCCTTATATCCCTGAGGGCCTTATTACCTTCCAGTGGCTCCAGCTGTGCAGCACACTCTGCTGGATGCCCAGGTCTTACCCTTAAAGGGGCCACTGCTGACACCACAACTACCTCCTCGCCAGTTCTTCCGCAATTCCAATACAGCTTGCAACTCGGTTTTGCGTGCTTACTTACTTTTTTCTCTGCCTCCACATTGCACCAAAGACCTTGTGGGGAGATCAGGAAGCTGACATTCAGACTGGCAGCAGCAGTAGACATGGTGAGAGGAGGGTAGGTTGGTTTGGAGGCGGGGGTGGAGTGGAGGTGGGAGTTTTGGGGTTTTTTTTGCTTGCTTGCTGCATGAGGCTGGGGGAAGGATCAAAAGAAGACTGAGCATCCATGGCGGGGGTGGGGGGGCCTTTTGGCCATCTAGGAACAAACTGTTGGATGAATGACGGATGTTCTGATTTTTTTTTTCTGGACAAGAGAGGGGAGAAGGAGTAGTCCAATGCTGAGGGTATTCTTGTGATATGCACAAATGGCTGGATAGATACAAGCTGAAGGCGGGGGCAAAGGAGGTGAGAAAACCAGGGGGAGGCATAGACCACAATGGGACTTCTGAGTAGAGCTGCAAAGGATTAGATCGTAAGCCTCCCAGCTGCTGTGAGGAACCCTCCCCTCCTGCCTGCCACTTTTGTCTCCTCATACTGTCTAGTCCGTCTTGCCAAGTTCAGATGCCTCCTTGTTGGTTCACAGGGTGTTCCTTGGCATTCCTTTTGAAGGAGGAATTGGGAGGAACGAGGAGAGATCTTCTCTGGAGTTCTTACAGGGTTTATCTTTACTTGAATAACAGCACTCACTTGAAAAAATGAAATGGAAGTGGTGGTTGACATGAAGGACTTCAATATATTGCTGACTGCAGATGAGATGGGAACATCAGGAAAGTGTTAAATTGAGAACTCAGACACACTTGCTCACTCACTCACTCTCACCTATGATTTTTCTGCAGAGCCGTGCCTGACTAGAGCCGCTATTCATTTCTCATAATGACTTGTACTCAAGTGAAAAATAAGCGGCTCAGGTTGAATTGCGACAGCTGCCCATAATGATTAGTAAGTAGTCAAGGGGTCAGCAATTCGCAACTCAACTTGCAACTTGGGCGCAGTGACTCCAGCACATCCCTATAGGGGCTATAGGCTTGCACAACTTTCAACTCACTAAGCCAAATGTAGTTCACCAGCTATATATGACTCATCAGGGCTCAATAAATAATCTGTTTCTGATACCTACCTGGGACTGCACATTAACAGTGTCAAGCACCTGCCAGGTTACAATATATGACTGTTAGGCTGAATTCAGCTTAGGAGTTAAAAGTTTATTCCACTCTTTCACAGAGACAGAATGAAGAGCTGCCTGTTTTCAATGAGGAAACAAAGTTCCATACCTAGTGCCACCATCCAGAAAGCCCTTTCTCCCTTGTTCATCGATTACTCCTCAAATGGTGGTAAAACACAGAGCAGAGCCTCCTCTGAGGACCAAAGTGTGCAGGGAGGTTCATATTACACAGTGCATTATGCAGCAATAAAACCAGGTTTGCCCCAGTCTATTCTCAAGGAGGAGCCACAGAAAGTTGTGGCTCTCAGACAAGCATACCTATAAAATCCATGTTTCCAAACATATCTCTGTTACAATTTCATTTTAGATGCACATTTTAAAATCTCACATGTATATCTAAGCAATTGAATTTGTGGATGCATTGCATGCAACTGGAAGTTCCTTGTCAACCTTCCAAACAAGAAAGGACAAGATATATGATGGTATAAACTCACTAAACTATTCCAAAAGGCATGAAACTATTCCATATCTGAAGACAGACAACATGGCAACATGTGATAAGACTGGGAGAGAAAACTGGACACATGCGAGGAGGAAACAAAACTGTGAGTGAAGGTGCAGGACACCTTTCACAATGCTTGAGAAATTCAATTTCAACAGAGGAAAAAAGGAATTCTTTTGGAAAAACAGTATAATGTACAAATATGAGTTGGAGATTGAAGAATATTTGAAATGCATTAGACAAGGGAACTAAATCTGATCATATTTTTTTCAGGAACACATTCATAAATTGTGATGGGTCAGTACTACACAGCAACATCCTTTCCTAGTAAACATAATACTTGCACATTGTCAGAAAAGGAAGATCTGAGATGTACCATCACTGCAACTGATCTTTCGAAAGACAAAATTTCAAGGCAAGTTGAAAACTCTTGCTTAGGTAAAACATCCAGGGAATTTGGAAGCAAGAGTTTTAGTAAGCCTACCAAATTACCAACGGGGAGAGTTGCATACTCCCTAACCCTCATAAACACAGCCATTGTATCATTAACATTCCACTGAGACGGAGCATGAATTATAAAATCCAATAATATGGCACACAAATATGGCACACAAATAATTTAGAACACTAGTAATGACACAACAAAAACAAATTAAAAAACTATTTCTATTTGAATGTAGATTCAAATCTACATTACAGTTTATTTAGCTGCACTTCTAACCACATTACACTTTTCTTGTAAAATTATGTCCCTTCTCTTTGAATCCAGCCCTGTTAATGAACCTCTTTGGGGTGAAAACAAAAGAGCACCACTGAAAAACTTCTAATTCTAAAGGATAGTTCTCTATGAGACAGCGGAAGGTGGCTACAAGCATTCTTTGAAGTAGGAGCAATTTATTGAGAAGGCTTATGGAAGCTCTGAGTCTGGGAACAATCCACAAAATACTAGCTAGTGAAGTGCCCTACTTCTCCCCTCTGTGCTATGAAGCGACACAGTATTCACAGATCCAAGAGGAGAGGCCACAAGGGAAAGGTGCTGCCCTTCTCAGAGGCTGATCCGCTTTGTGTTCACATTCCCACAAGAAATAGCAAAGAACAGTCTGTGAGAACCCAGTAGCTCTTTGTGTATTTTTTCAGCGGCCAAGAGAGGAAGCTGCAAAGATGGTCCAGCAAGATGTGAGGCTGCCTTTTCGAGGCAAAGGAGTCTGGCATTTAGCAGGATTGCCTCTGCAATCTGCTCTCTCTCTCTCTCTTTATGCTTCTAAAACACACACACACACACACACACACACACACACAGAACCACTGTGTTCACATTCCACACACACTTTTCATTTCATATCACAGAGAGAAGGGGTTAACTTCTGGTTCCACACAGAAAGAAGGCAGGAAATGTCTTTTCTATCACAGCAAGGGGTGTGGGCATTTGATGCCTCCAGCTCTCTGACTGCAAAACTCAAGTCAGCAAGATGAGATGCTCCTCTCCAACCTGCCTCCCCCAGAAACTAGCCTGCCAATTCACATTAACTTTTTTATGCTGCTTGTGGGAAAAGCTGGCTGAAGAAGCCAGTATTCTAATCACATTACATGAAAAGCAGTACTTTCAGAAACTTTCAGAAAGTACCACTGGACACTGATTTCAGTCTCCCCTTTTCAATGTAATGTCATGGGATATATACACAAATGAATGTATTCACTGTGGAAGAAGGGCAACAACAATTACATTACAATTGCATTGAGAAACACTGTCCCACTATTGATAAGAGAACACCACTTTTAACACTAAACTCACACAAGCAGCAACATCCTGTGCATATCTACTCAGCAGTAAGCCCCATGGAGTTCTATGGGACTTACTTCCAGGTAAGTGTATACAAGACTGCAGCCTAGTTCCTTGGTTATGTGCTTGGCTAGTTTGTAAATGTATATGTTGTCAGGAATGGCATGAAACAAATATTCACAAAGTTTATTGTGAAATTATGCGTGGTTATAACAGTAGTAGATTTGATTTGTTAGGCTGCAATCCTGTACACATTTACCTGAGAGTAAACTCCATTGAGCACAGTGGGAATTCTGAGTAAACTTGTACAGAGTTGTGCTATAAACTCTGTTTTTTTAAAAAGTATTTTAAACTTAAAGAAATTAAACACATCTTAGTGTAAGTGCAGACTATCAGCACACCTTTAAGAAAACTACTCCTCAGTGACTTCAGAACAGACAAGGTTTTTCTCACTGATAAATAACTGCATCAATGTAAACCAGTGGTTCCCAAACTGATGGGTCATGATCCCCCAGCCAGGGAAGCACTTAAGTTTGACCCCTTAAAGGGTGCGAGCAGGGGGACTGCAGCAATGTCATCCCCAGGATCACACTGCTGCTGGGGAAAGTGGGGGGAGGTTTCTGGCTTACCTGAAGCCAGCAATGGGGTGCAGGGAGCCATGCAGACATCTCTCCAGGACTCCCCAAGCCTGGTCAATTTTAAAAAATCATGATCAGAAGCCTCTTCTGGTTTTGCAATTGGAAACTGGAAGTAGCTTCTGATGGTGGATTTAAAAAAATTTTTTTTCCAGGCTTGAGGAACCTACAGAAGTGTCCACATGGCTCTCTGCACACCCCAGACCCTGTTGCTAGCTTCAGGTAAGCCAGAAACACCCCCTCCTTTGCCCAGAAGCAGCACAATGCTGGGGATCACACTGCTGCAATTCCCACGCCTTCATAATCACTTAAGTGGTTCCCTCCTCCTAAGGAGGACTTTGGGAACTATCTTTGTAAACCATGATAGAGCAATTAACTGTACAGCCCTCCTTCCCCATTCCTATCGTGGGTAAGCTATTATTTAACACTCACATACAGCGGTCTAGCAAATCAAAGTCTGTCCCAGACTTTGCATATGAACATTTGAAATGAACTTAGAGATGTCTGAAAATGATGTTCGTTCTCTTATTTAGAACTAAGTTCATTCTGTTTCTTAAGAATTCGACTGTAATCATACCTTACTCACCAGAAACAAACACCTAAACATACTGAATTAAAATATCTGTCTATGAAGTCTAGAATTACCTACTCTAACTGGCAGTGGTTCCTCAGAATCTTTGGCAGAAGTTTTCCCCATCCCTGCTACACGAGACCAGTGTTTGAATTATGAAGAAAAGCTAGAATGGCCCTTAACGAAACCCACAAGTCAACCACCTGATCAGCACCAATCTTATCACCTCCCATTTATCCTCATAAGCCATACAAATAGCTCTGTTCCCACTGAGTGTTATACAAATATATACACAATGGCTCCCAAAGTTTCAGACATCAAGTTACAGACCGCTGCATCGACGCTTTCGTACAGGCACAGTATAGCCTTTAGTGGTGCTTTGACGCAGGCGTGATAGCACTGGGCCACCAAGAACCAGATGTTTCAACATATGCACCCTTTGACTTCTGTACAGACATCCAGAACCAAACTGGTACATATGTAGGGGACTCGGTGCATAGAAGCATTTCATTACAGGAAAAAAAAAGTAGAGAGACATTTGTTATGCCAAGAGGGACAAGTCTACTACTCCTGCACCTGAGCTCTCATGACCTTTGGTTCATGATCACATGCAGCAATACTCTCACTTTGGTTGTGAGAAGTGAAGTCCAGAAAAGAAAATACTGCTGAGCTCATGCAACAAAGAATCCCCCACTGAAGGTGTATCAATTGAGATATAGCATGGATGCATAGTGAATTATTCTTTTCAGTAATCAAACTCCTTTTATAGCTCAATCTTATACATGCTTATTCAGAAATTAGACTTACTATGTTTAATGGGACTTACTGTAACTGCGCACAGAATTTCAACCTTAACAAGTGAAATCACCATACCTGCCTGTCTCTACCTTGTATGATTCCACTTCACTGAAAAGCTCCCTCAAACTGTGTACACAAACTCAGGTAGTTGTGACCCTTGGGCTTGTGCCAGAAGACAAGAAGATCTACAAGCGAATGGGGTAGGCAAGCAGGCAGCCAGTAGCTAAAGAGAGATCCTGCCTATAAAGGGATACAACTTAGGTAACTCAGGATAGACAGTCTGAATAAGATAGCAAAGACATGGTAGAAAGTATCACAGGGGCCACTGACCAAATGTAGGCGGGCCAAATCAAGCTACCCCTAGAAGCAGTACTGGGGGAGCCATCATAAAAGCTAGAGAGCCTATAAACTGAGCAATGCTTGAGAACTTTTTAATCTGAGATACTGAGAATTAAATCTAGAAGTTCCATGTTCGACCATGAAGCTGAGGTTCTTCCCCCCCAAAAAAACCCTGCATTCTGTCCAAAACAAGGCATGAATTGGCCCAACAACTATTTCATTTATGAATCTGCTCATCATCATCACATGCAGAAGTGCATGTGTTCCATCTACCTTCCTGAGAGGCACAGATATACTTGTTATAATATTACATGCATATTACAACAAAATGTCTACAGCAGAATTTATATTTGCCTTTTTTTTAATGCAAGTTGTTGCTTCATCTACCATAGTCTTATTTCTTTATAATGAAGCTTTACTGGAAGAAGAATGAGTTCTCCACTAGAAAGCCAGCCAAGCATGAAAAGTTAGATGCAGTCACTCGAAATGTTTCTCTTGCATGTATGCAACTCTTGCCACTGCACATTTAACTGTGATTGTAGAATCCTACAGAAGTCTCTTAACAACAGCCAGCTGGGAAAAGGAAGCAGGATAGAGGAAAAGAAATGGTTGGAAAATTAAAGTAGTGAAAGGCCTTAGGCAGATACTAACCAGTGCTAGGACAAGCTATTTAATATTTTCAATCTGGTCTACACCTCTGCCTTGTGCTTCATGAACCAGAAATAAAAAACAGAGAATAAATTTTATTTTATGTCAGGAAAGTTGTTAATCCATCCAGTTGTTAAAACAGAAAATGTTAAATGCACATATGCGCTTTTTAATTTGTCAAATATTATTTGAAAGTCCATTTATTTATTGCTCTCGATAATTGAAAAATATGGACAAATACAGGCCATTTATCACATTTCTTGTCCTTTTTTTATACACAAAAGAAGCATGTGAGATAGGTTAGTCTGAAAGAGAGGTGCCTTATCATGGCTGAACAAGAATTTGAAATCAGGTCTTCCTCATCCAAGTCCAAAACATTAATAGTTCTCAAACTCACTTCCAGATTATACCCCTGCTAACTGACAAAGAGGCATCTTTTAAGAGGTGCCCTCTTATAGTTAGCAGGGGTAGAGCAACTGTTATTCTTTACCCCAGCATGGCGTCTTTTCCAATCTTTGTTGCTTAGGTCTCTTCTATATATATATATATTTTTTTAACTGGGAGCCCTTTGGGAACAGGAACCATTTATTGATTTATTTTACTATGTAAACCACTTTGCAAACCAGTCTTGTTGAAAAGCGGTATATAAATATTCTTAATCATTATTTATTGACTACACCCAGTACCAAATAAGAAAAACATTCATTAAGCAAAATCTCACACAGTTCTCAGAAAAGTTGATGACTGCACACTTGTACTCCTTTCTTCCCTCAAACAAGGTTCACAAGAGTTTTCTCTCTTTTGGACTGTGTCTGAGAATAAACTAAAAATTAAAATGCCATGCTTCTACTTTTCAGACTAAATATTTGCACTTGACAGCCAGGGCTATGCTGGTGAAACCCATCACTTTCATCATGACAGACTGTCAAGATTAAACAAGAGGTGGAAACAGTATGTGGGGAAAAGAAAAAAACAAATGCATTAAGAAAGTGTCTCACTACTGAAACTTTAATGCCTTTGGAAATTATTTTAACCCAACATGCTTTCTAATATCTTTGTCAGTATTTTTAAAACTACAGAAAAAAAGCAAGTTTAAATGCACAAGTTATTAAACACCATGACAACAAACATGTACATATGTCTCAGGCTCCAACTTTGGCCTGCCAAAACTTCTAATTCTATCTCCAAATTCTGCACCCATTCCCTGTGATGCAGGCTGGCCCTGCCACTACCCTCAAATGGGAGATAAGAAAGGCAATGACTTCTTTAAAGCAGCTTCCATATACTGGAGATATTAAATGTCAATGTTTAAAACTAAAAAGCAGCTTGCCTCTTCAATAAAGTACATGGATGCATTGGAAACTCTGAAGAATCCTGTAGTGCTGCTTATACCACAAACGCATCTCCATCAATTAAATCATGACCACAGAAGACAAATACAGCAGTAAACCACATCAGAAGTATCTCAGTAATTTTCTAAACAATGTATTATGTCTCTTTGGGCTATATGAAGCAACACTAGGAATTTCAATAGCATTAGCTTTATTGTAATTTCAACAACAATAGAATTTTCTGCATAAAAACCGGCTGTGCGGAACACAGTGGTGGTCCATGCCCCCATGCCACCTGAATCCTGCCAGATGTTGTCTCCCCTGCACTCACTTGCATGTGCACCCCTGGATTAGGGGAAAGGGCAGATGGGCAAGCAACTGAGCAAGTAAGAGGGGGTGAACTAGCACCTCGCTCCCCTTTACTTACCAGAGCTCTGTGAGTGGCGTCTCTTATTCTCCTTCATGGCTTCTGTTTGAAATGCGCACATGCTGCTCCTGTTCATTTCAAACTGACACCACGCAAAGGAGAGGCTGCGCACAGAGCTCCCGTAAGTAGATATGCAAGCAGGCAGTGCTCCTTCCCTTTACTTACAGGAGCTTGCTGCACAACATCTCTCCTTTACAACATCTCTCCACCTCTACGCGCGTGTTGCTCCGGTTCATTTCAGACTGAAGCTGTGCAGAAGGAAAAGTGTATATGGAGCGCCCATCAATAAATGTGTGAGCCAGTATCCCTATCACTAGAAACCGGGGTGCCTTGCATCTTTTCCTTCCACCCCACTAATAGTGTTTTTCTCCTCTTGTAAAACTTGAGCTGCATTCAATTTTCAGCTTCCACTTCTAGTAGCACTAGAGAGGTGAGTTTTTTTATCTCCTTCTAACACACAGGTTGCATTCCTTTTTTGCTTCTAGCATGCTCACCTCTCGAGCAATCTTTCCTTCAAATTTGAGGCCAGAAAATATGGCCACCTCCATTATAATGATTCTGCATGGGGGCAGGATGGTGCTGCTCCAGCCACTGCATCTTTATGGTAAAAAACCCCCATATCCTTTTGAATTCCATGCCATGTTCTGTGTCATATTTTAAGTGAGCTAGAAGCATGCTAGAGGCATGCTAGTGAGGTCACTTCCTGCTATTTTCTAGCTGAAAAACAAACACAACCTTGGGCTTGAACCTTGCTTTGCCTAAGGGAAGGGAATGACTGCAAGTGTGTGTGTGTGTGTGTGTGTGTGTGTGTGTGTGTGCGCGCGCGCGCGCGTGCGTGTGTTCATCCATGAAGCTTTGTGGGTGACCTTGGGCCAGATACCATCTCTCAGCTTCCCCTAACTCACCTTCCATCCTTATGTTGTGAGGACAAAAGGAGGGAAGGAATCATGTACACCACCCTGAGCTCTTTGGAGCAAGGGTGGTATAAAACTGTGAAAAATAAATAAGTATACACAGTGGTGTACCTGACTCCTAAGCAGATAAGAATATCTTATCTGCTAAGATAAGAATATCTCCTAAGCAGATAAGAATATCTCCTAAGAATAGCACCACTGAATTCAATGGAACTCACTTCCAAGTAAACAAGCATGAGCTTCTGCTGTAAGAGTGATAAAAGGGAATTGGTGTCAGTGTATTAGTGCCCGATTTCCTCACCAGCTCCAAACACACTGTTTGAAGGCTCTAATCCATATTCTGCACTATGCAGAGTCAAGGACAATATTATATCAAAATGTATGCAGCATCTGGGTTGAAATACAAGAAAACACACTAGGCAGAGGGCGAAGACTATTTTGATAGTCTAGGTAGGGTGCTCCCCTTCCCCATGGTTTAAAAGACTTCCAATTGCCTTATTAAAATTCTTCTTAGGAAACAAAACCGCTGTTTAATATGTAATACCTTCACAAAGTTTGGCCAAATATTTTAGATCTTAGCTTTAAATATTTTGAATTTTAATAATTGTGTATATGTTCTAATGATATTTAAAACACAAAAGGCAATAAAAAAATATTTACAGTTATTCTCTGTTATAGGTTTACGAGATCAAATACTGGTCTTAGAGATGATACAGAGGGGGATGGCATCTGGGCTAGAGTTTAGGAACAGAGTTTGAGAGGATAGATTTGATTTTTACTATAGTGAAAAGCCATCAGTTGCTATTATGATTAAATTTAAAAGGGTGCTTTTAAAATAAAATACCCTTGCTGCAGAAAACTCCAGCAAACTGTGCCTTTAGGCCAAACGAGGGCCAAATTATAATATACTGACAGTCTAGTTTCCACTTCACACACCAAGGTTTTTTTCCACACTGTGATTCTTCAGCTGCTGATGCGTTGCCTTGTCTCCAATCAGCTGTAAGTGGAATTAACACAGTGGTTCCACATGGCACTTAATACAGCAATATTTTCCACATGAAAATCCAGCAATGCTTATCCCCACAGGCAAGAACTTAATATCTGTTTACTCAGAAGTAAGTTGTGTTCAGCAAAAGTCCTTCCCCCTCCAGCTGGCCTTTTAATTGATAGTTTCCTCATTTCCCCTTTCTTTTAAGGCAGTTTCTGCTTCTCAGTTATTGACACTTTAATTAATTGCTTCCTGTTCACCTATGTAGCTATCATAGCATTACTGAATTGGTCCTTTAATTAGTCAGCATCTGCTCCCTGTGGGAGCTGGATTGGGGGCTTTAATTATTGTTTCCTTGTTGCAAGTAGTTGCTTGTTTATTTATTTTAATGATCACAATTATTGTAATAAAATAGAATTTAAAATACTGAAAAATTGCTCTGGCTTCAAAGAAATTCCATGAAAGCTTCCAGGAAGATTTATAGCACATGCATGTGTTTGCATACACACAATAGCGTATCAAGGACAGATGCACGTACTGTGTGTACACACATAGCACCCTACCCACCTGGAGCTGAAACGGCCTAATTGAAGGGCCAGTCCAAGAATGCATGGCCCCACGAGTAAACATATAAGAACATAAGAACATAAGAACAGCCCCACTGGATCAGGCCATAGGCCCATCTAGTCCAGCTTCCTGTATCTCATAGCAGCCCACCAAATGCCCCAGGGAGCACACCAGATAACAAGAGACCTCATCCTGGTGCCCTTCCCTACATCTGGCATTCTGACTTAACCCATTCCTAAAATCAGGAGGTTGCGCATACACATCATGGCTTGTACCCCATAATGGATTTTTCCTCCAGAAACTCGTCCAATCCCCTTTTAAAGGCGTCTAGGCTAGACGCCAGCACCACATCCTGTGGCAAGGAGTTCCACAGACCGACCACGCGCTGAGTAAAGAAATATTTTCTTTTGTCTGTCCTAACCCTCCCAACACTCAATTTTAGTGGATGTCCCCTGGTTCTGGTATTATGTGAGAGTGTAAAGAGCATCTCCCTATCCACTCTGTCCATCCCCTGCATAATTTTGTATGTCTCAATCATGTCCCCCCTCAAGCGTCTCTTTTCTAGGCTGAAGAGGCCCAAACGCCATAGCCTTTCCTCATAAGGAAGGTGCCCCAGCCCCGTAATCATCTTAGTCGCTCTCTTTTGCACCTTTTCCATTTCCACTATGTCTTTTTTGAGATGCGGCGACCAGAACTGGACACAATACTCCAGGTGTGGCCTTAATGAAGTAAGAACATGAAGTAAGAAACATGAAGTAAGAAGATATCTGAGAAGCCAAAGTTGCTTTAAAAGAAAAGGACAAAAAGGTTATTAAGGGGCAATTGCATGGAGAAAGTTCAATAGTGATTTGTCAATTTGAATTGTACAGGGATAGGTCAGTGCTGTAGCTGCAGGTTGAATAAAAAAATAAATCATCACAAATAGGTTAAAAAAGACTGGCAGACCACAGAGAAAACACTGTGCAGGTTAAGCCTATTTATCCACAGATTTTCCATCTGCGGATCTGGCTCAACATGAGTACCCTGAACCTGTGTTGAGCCAGACTTGGCCCAACCTGTGCATTCCGAAGACACCTGGAAAACAAACACACAAGGTCCACTGATGTGACTAATATCATGTTTAGCTTGGTCCTCAGACAGAGAGAACTACTGGTCTGATCTGGCTAGTTTCCGCAGCTCCCTGGGGAGCCACGGTTCACAGTTTGGGAACCACTGCCTTAGAGGTATTTGTGTCCTCATGCTGGAACTGGCGCAAGTCTAAGGAGACCCATTGGGGCTGTGGTGGCTTACCCAGGGATAAGGGGAAGTTTCCCCTTACCTCTGGCTGAGCCACTTCTGGCCCCTATCTTGTTCTGGATACAGCAGATCCCCTGGTTTAGGAGGATTGGATTACACGTTGCATTTTTTACTAAATCACAGTGATTCTGAGTAGAACCAACACCTCGATTTTCAAACATCTCTACAAAATGTGTGTAGCAGAGAAGACAATCAGTACAGCCTTGTTACAACTACCACCTTATCTGTATATGATCACATTTTGGTGGTCCAATTCTGAAAACATGCATATCTCTGATCCCTTTAGTCCTGATCCACCTTTTGGAAGATGATCCTCTTCCTGACCATATTTATACGTGAGACTGTATGTTCCTAGCTCCTCTGATATCTATTCTGTACTTCTGCCTGAAGCAACTTTGCCCCTGCTCCCAGAATTTTGCTATCCATTCTGAACCTTAACTTTGGCCTGACTTGGACTGAAGGGCATAAGGTTCTCTGACCCTTCCAACTGATCACTTATAAGTATGATTCCAAAGGGTTTCAACATTTCCTCTTTGCAATGAGGGGGTAATAATGGCCCACTTAATGGAAGTATTTTACAGATTACTGAGATGATGAACATGACAAGAACACTTCTTGTCAAAAATACCACATGACAAGAACACTTCTTGTCAAAAATACCACATAAATGCAATGTGCATTTATTTGGTTGCTAACAATTGGAAGGTGCTCTTGTCAGCTGACACAGGACCCAATCCTATCCAACTTTCCAGCAGCAGTGCAGCCACAATATAGTCCCAAGGTAAGAGAACAAATGTTCCCATACCTTGAGGAGGCTTCTGTGACTGCCTCCCCAACACAGGAAGCAGTGCACACCCCATTGGCACAGCAGCACCGGCACTGGAAAACTGGATAGGATTGGGTCCACAGTCATAATCCAATGCCAACTTCATTACATCCCAGTTTACATCCCAATGGTGGGTGATAATTCAGACGATAAGACAGATCAATCTGTACAACTGATACATGATATCCAGAAAACATCTCACAGAAGGAAGCAATTATCACATAGAAACCATGGCTATGGGCACCATAGAGGGATAAATTGCAATGTTCTTAAGAATAAGTGCCTGTTTCTTCATAATTTAACCTTAACCTATGCTAACCGTCATCCTAAATATCTTCACATAAGATCTTCACAAGAATTTAATCTGATTTAGGAAGCAATTATCCTAACATATTATTTTTAGCAACATCAGAAATTATATCAATTGTCTCTTTCAGAGGTTGAAATGGATTGTTAGGCGGGGGGATACAATAGGACAGCAAGGGAGGAAGTGGATCTGCTAATAAGCTTGGCAGCTGAGCAACAGACAGTGATATCGGCAGCCATCACCCACTCCTGGTTGTCAGGGAGGAGGATGGATAGGCAGCACCTGACTGGGACAAGATGGGGATACTTCTCTTAAAGAGGTCCCAGGGCAAAGGGAAACAGGAGAAGGGGGGGGGGAAGAGAGCTAGGAAATCAAAGGAACAGACAAGAGCAGGGGCAACCCCTGGGGATCAGACAGGGAATGCAAGGGGGAAGTCCCATGAACTCTGGAAGAGAGTAACAGGGTAAAAGAGGAGAACCTTCCCATGTGGGAAAGGTTAGGCCTGAAAGTGGAAGGAGGGGAACAGACAGGAAGGGGCATGGAAGCTTGGGTTCAAGAAGAAAGGGAGAGGAGGAAGGTGGGGGAAGAAGAAGGCAACCAAGTTGCAGGTGCTTGGCAAGAAGCCCAGGGCATAGGAGGAAGTAGCTTGCCTAGGCCATTATCCACCTAGAGCCAAGACTGGAGAAGGGGTTCCAGGGACCCAGAGCTCCAGCAGGCCTTAGGAGACATAGTGAGCCAAAAAGTGGCTTGGAGTTTGACATACCTGCAAAGAAGAAGGCTTTACAATATAAGAAATTCCAACATGTCTCTCCAGAGACTGATCAGAAAGAAAAGGTTGAAGTTTACCCAAGAAGTTGGGACAACCCCTTTCCTATTTTTGTTAATCCTGATCAAATAAAGTGACTGTGATTGCACTTCCAGTGTCCAAAGTGGCACTTGAGTGGGTTTCACAAATTCTCAGGAAGTGGAACTCCCTCCAGGAGGAGGAGGAGGTGGAGATGCCAGGGCTCTAAACCTCTAGGAAAAAATCAATACCCACATATTTTACAGTTCCTTAGTGGTAAGGACAGGCCCATAGCATTTGTATTTATCTGGCACCATTTATTTGGGCATTTAGAAGCGCCAGGAAACCAGGGCTGTTTCATGCATTACAAAGCAAGAAACTCAATATGCTACTGAATTTCTATTCAGCAGAGAATTTTAGTCAATCCAATCACTCTAATAAGTGCACTTCTATGATAACGTGTTTGCAAACATGTTTGTCACACTCACAATTTAAACTTTTGGGTTTATATCTAAACAAGATGTAATGTGTCATAGAGCTGTTATCTTGTTCAATTTCTTTAATCTGCAAATGCATTGTGGATAAAACCTTCTGCTGTTTTAAGCAAAGTCTAAGATTCCCAAAGGCTATTTTAGTGCTGCATAATGCAATCTGCTATTAGGATTCCTTTATAGGCCGTGTCAAAAAATGCCTTTTCTTCCATTTCACAAGGCATTTTAAGACTAAACGCTTTGCATTCATTAACAAAAAACACACATGGCAGGCATGGTGAATTTATAAAGCAATTCAAAAATTCCTAATAGTGCTTGAACCTCAGGCAGTCCTTGAGCATCCAAGTACAGATAAATGTTTGGTTAGCAAATGACTCAGTGGTAAGGACTGCAGGTCCACGGAGAGGGAAACATCGCAAAATTACTCTAGGGTTAGAAAAGGTCTGATAAACTGTCTACAAAACTCCATAATGTTGCCAGATACCAATTATTTTAAATGATGTATCTTATCTGAACGTGCTGAAGAAGAATTAAACATATCAGAAAGTTAATAGCTTTTGAGAATGGGAAAAAGCCTCCATTCTGCAGAAATCATTGGTAATTCAGCTTTAAGAGAGGGGTGTTGCTACAAAATGTTGCAGTATGCACATCTTATGCACACTTACCTCAGTGTAAGTCCCTGGGATTTATTCTCATAATGGGATTACTTCTCAGTAAACATGCACAGGATTGTATTTCAAGTCCTAGTGGACTCACTAGGACCTCACCTCTGTGAGGTTCCCCAGCGCTATAAACTGTGCTTCCGACAAACCAGAAGCACAGTTTCCGCCCCCATTGGGAAACTCAGAGGCTTCCGCAGGGTCCTGAAGGCCAGCACCTGGGGCATTTGCCCCAGGTAGCTCTATGGCAGGCACGCAACTGCTCTTCGGAAATCACAATCTACTTTGTGGGTGGAAGTCTCCTGCTCCCCCCTCCCACACCTGCCAACTCTGAAGAAGCTTTCCACAGACCTCTTTGAAGAAGAGTTAACAGTCTGTAGACATGGACATAGCAGCAGCTGAGACCTGGAGGGAGAGGAGTTCAAATCAACTAACCAAGGTCATTCATTCAAGATGTTCTGCAACTTAAAGATTTCCAGTTACAGAACACAAATGGCACCATCTGAGACTAGTTGCATCACATCACACCACCAGAGGTCTTTTAAAATCTTCAGGGCCAGGACTCTGGCAGTGAACTTCTGGACTTGGTAGAATCAACTCCTGTTGTCCCTGGGAGCTCTCCAAAGACAATGCAGGACTTGAGTCAGACCAGAGGATTTCTGGCAGAGTGCACTTTGTTAATGTTTGTGATGGGCTTCAATTCCTAGATTTTGCTCAGCACAGCCTGAGCTCAGCTGAACAAGACAAAGGAAAGGCTTGCAGTCATTCTGCTCTGGTCTGTGTCTTAATATTTATTTTAGGAAGTTCCAGGGCATGAATATTTCTGCTTCCACCTGGCCTTACTTGAATATTCCTACTATCTATGACAATACTGACTGGGCCGGAAAACCAAGCAAAAGCAGGGATATACAAATGCCGTGCCATTTTCTCCCAGATAAAAAAGCTGAGCTCAGAAGTTGCCCTGGGGAATTGTGTGTATCAGTGTGGCTATTTAACAGGCTTCCTACTACTTTCAGATTTTAAAATGGATGCACTTCCTGATAGACCTTTACAAGGAACTGAACTGGGAAGCCCATAAAATATTTACGTCCTTTCTGCTTGGCAAGCTCATTAGCCATTGTAAAGATTGTTTGCTATTTAGCTTTTCTTTTGCTTGGCTGTCCAAAAGATCATTCTTTTGTTAACTCTGGAACGCCAAAGTGCTTTCATTTGGTTTCATTATTTTAAACTAATATCTTTCATGTATTTTTTCCCATTTAGCTGTAAATGTAAAAATGTACACAAGTGCAGTGAAACGTTACCCAAAGGCCTAGACACCTCAACTTTGTTCACCTTCGCTAATTGAAGGTTGTATGCAGACCCATTTGGTTTCTTCTGAAATGTTTTGACAGAGACCAAGATCATTCAGCTCTATTCTGCCCTAACTCTAAAGAGGCCAGGTCATTTTGTGCATACTCAAAGACCTCCATTATGGTATGGGATCTAGCATATTAGAGGCCTCCCTGGATGTTGCCAGAAATTGGTCCTGAATCCACCAAACAACGCAGCAGATTCTGCATCCATTCCAAAAAGGTTTCTGCTCAGTCAACACTGAAGGTTCTGGCTCTGGACTTTGGCAGCACCCCTAATGACAACCTCCACAATAAAAGCTATTGAGGATGTGGTCAGTTTGTTTTTGTCTTCAGGGTCCAGTGTTACCTTGAAATTCATCACAAGTGGAACCAAATGCATAACAAATAGTAACATTATGTGATACTTCTGATGCTAGACTGTATCATTTCAGGCTACAGCAAGAAAAACAGTACAATCCTATGTAAGTTTACTCAGAAGTCCTACTGTGATCAATAGAGCTAACTCCTGTGAAAGAGCACAGAGGTTTGCACTAGCACAGTGTCTGAATGCTCCTTCATGTAAACAAAACCCTGTCTCCTCATTTAAAACTAGTATAATGGAGCTATTTGGCAAGAGCACACACTAGATGGTGCATGCTAATGCAGGGGATTTTTCAAGCCAAACATCCAATTCTCCCATTTATAGCCTGGCCCAACAACAGATGCATCACTTAGGACTAATGACTTATATAGCCATTCTAAGGCAAAAGCTAACCAAGTAGGAGACAGCATTTCTGAAACAGATACATCTGAAACAGATGCAGTAGATACGGCCTACTACAAATCAATAATAAGACACAAAAAGATAAGATTTTATGCTACATCAAAAACATCTGGCACAATCCAATGGAAAAGTTATCTTGCACAAGTTTAACTGAAATGACTGGAAGCTGCAAAAGAGATTTACATTGTGACTCCCCTCCATTTATTTCAATAGAGCTTGTGCACAAGAACTTCCCATCTCGTTTCACCTTCACAAATTACCTTTGAAATGCAGATAATTCCACAGTGTTTGATTTATCAAAAAGTACCCAACTCAAAGAAAAAAACAACAGGAGGAACCAACCCAAGACATTTATTCAATTAGTGAAAATGACTTTTCAGACTAAATAGAAATTATTTAAAACAAATGCCAAGTTATGAGATGTCATTAACAGTGCAATTCTGTGAATATTTACTTAGAAGCAAACACCAATGTGCTCAATGGTATTTACTCCCGGGTAAGTGTGTACAGGATTGCAGCCTCAATTTTTTATTGAAATGCCTCAGACAGCAAGACTGTAATTGTCTTCTTACAGAGCAATCCTATGTTTACTCAGAAGTAAGTTCCATTGTGTTCAATGGGGCTCACTCCCAGGAAAGGGTGTATAGAATTGGCAGGCTCTGAAAGAACCCAGAGAGTCCACAGTATAATCATATATATACTTCAATTACGGTCATGTTTGTGTTAGTCTATGCCTCCAAGTGTAAACAAGTGGTTCTGAAATGTAGAAAAAATTGGGAAAGAAAACACAGTTCAGAGTTTGAATTATGATATGTTTATTGCTGTGCCAGGGGATGCTAAAGGCAAACACACTATATTTGCCACGAAGAGATAATTGAAAATACCCTCCAGGTGACACGGACCCTGTCTCACTCTGTCTGCTACCATTGTGGTATGGGCCTCCCACATGCCAAATGGTGCTGTCAGAAAAATGGAGCAGAGATGTGGAGACCCATACATGATTATGGATGTCTGCAGCCCTGACAAAGGGGTCTTGGACTCCTGCCCACCACTGGGGAGCGGGAACCAACCTGTACAGGGTCAGTAGTCCATGTACACACACATAAACAATGTGTGTATTTTTATTGTTTATGTACACACACAAACAATCTTACATTGATTATACCTATATTTTACATTCTAATGTGCATATTTGTATCACCTTAGACCTAAACACATGGTGTGAGGAGGCCCTTAGAGGGGATTTCATCATGTTACTCTGAATCTTGCTCATTCAAAGTTAGCCATTCAAAGTTGAAAAGAATCCCAAGCCCCCAAAACAGGGATTCAAAGCTGCTCCCTAATTTGGCATATATAAGGTCATGTCCTCTTAAGTTGCATTAACTAATGGAGAATAAAAACCACTGCTTCATTTTGCATTCATGAGAACAGATTAGAATTCCCACCTTTTACATAATCTCCACTAAAAGGTGAGATATGAGGGGAATCATCCTTTTTGCTTTGTAACCATTCTTACTGTCTTTACTGGGGTTAGGTTTCCCTTGCAGGCCCTGCAGCAAAGCTACAATTCCACTTCATTTGAAATCTATAGCCAGTAGATCTTGTTTCTTCCAACAGCTAACATATTACCCAGAAAAGATACAACTGCAGAATTCAGTTGTATTAAGTAATACAACTTAAGTAATAATTAAGGTCAGCTTACCGTTACACCAAAAAAGTTGGTTTCATTCATCGCATCCAGGAAAATTTTTCCAAGTTCTTTGTTGGTGTAGTTAAAGTCCTCAATTTTTTGGTGTTTGTTGGTGGTATTGAGTTGCTTCATTGCCTGCTGCAGTGTTTTGGCAATTACCCATATTCCATCATAAGCAAAGCCATGGAACTTACTTGGCTCAACGTTTCCCCGCCTTTCATCATACTCCTTTTCATACTGCTGTGGGGTCTGTGGAAAAGAATATAAGACTGGTTCATGGGTCAGCATGTAAAGTCTGTGTCCAATATTTACAATCTGAAACAATTAAAAATAATTAAAATTAGTGATGACCTTAAGAGTCATATGAATTTTAAGAAGGAAAATTATTTCAAGAGAGATAACGCATAAGTATTTTGTACCTACATAAATGTATGGATAGTCCAGTCATCAACATCTAGTAATGCTGGAAAAATCAATTTCAGCTATTAGATGTTACTGCAGCTATGTGCTGCAAGAACCCTCTAGTCCAGCACTGTAGGCAACTGCTGATTAAGGTATTATAGTTGCTAGAACAGTTGCACAAATAATGACTGAGGAAGTCTAGCTGCATGAGAAGCGTGATGTGGAATAAAGAGCACTCATGAAAGAAACAATAGCAATTTATGTTAGCTTGCTAACTAGGACTACTTGTCATAAACATATTCTGTCAGTACTTAAAGAGATGCACTAGCTACCATTCCCAGTCACAATTTAAAGTGCTTATGCTTACTTTTAAAGCATTATACAGTTTAGGATTTAAATAGTTAAAGGGACACCTGCTCCCACATGTTTCTACATATGCACTGAGAAAATCTTTGTAGGCCCTTCTGAAGGTGCCTCAGGTGGTAAGATGTCTTCTCATTGTTGTAGTGCCCCATCTAAACCATTTCCTCCCTAGAGAGTCTAACCTGTTGCTCTTGCTCTTATACACTGTTTTAGTCCCATTTCAATCCGCTATTACTTTAAAAAAAAGTTAGTTTTATTTAGTTTTTCAGTAGTTACAATACAGAATTGACAAAACCCATAATCCTCCACCTCTAACTGCTTAAGTTCCTTCCTCCTATGTCCGTTAACTTTTTATTACAGAATACTATTCAATCAAACAATTCACCAGCTAACAGTGATAAGTACCAATAACACATAGACACATTGTTATTTCTTTCAGTGTATCTACTTGATTTAATGTATCTTCCTTTTGCAATTATTTTATTCTTTTCACTTCATATAGTTGCTTTGTGTATTTTAAAACAGAAAAGTGGGCTACAAATACTCTATTCCAGAGGTTCTCAAACAGGGGGCATCGCAATGTACCAGCCTGACAAGCTCTGTGTTTACCCCTTTAAGGGGTGGGGAGGAGGGAATGTAGCAGCATGATCCCCAGGATCGCGCCGCGGACAGGGGCAACAGGAGCTTCATTTTTCTCACAATCAGTGGCAGCAGGCCTCTTTGGGGTGCAGGGAGCCCCACGGAAGCCTCTGCCTCCACAGTGCTGCCTGAGCCTGGGAAAATCTAAAAATAAAAATTGTGACCCAGTTCTGTTTTCGTGATCGAAAACCAGAAGTGGGTCATGACTTTTAGATTTAGATTTTCCCAGGCTTGGGAAGCCCTGAGGAGGTTTCCATGCACCCCAAGGAGTCTGCTGCTGCTGCTGCTGGTGAGGAAAATGAAGCCCCCATCAGCCCTGGCAACAGCGCAATCCTAGGGATTGCACTGCTGCATTCCCCCCTCCCCTGCAAAGACTTACTGCGGCTTCCAAACTCCCAGATAATTTGTGAACTGCTCTTCTATATTAATACAATTACATAAATGTGGGATAAAGATACTTATGGAAGAAAGTGTAGCAATTTCTGTGAATAAAATCGTCTGAATCTCCAGGAGATTCCGGGGAAACTTTCCGGGGGCTTTCCCAGATTTCAAGGAGCTAATAAGCTCCATAATTTCAGAAGGCGAGACAGGAGACCACTGAATCTCCACCATATCCTACTCCTTGAAGGAATGCAATTGCTGAATCAAAAAGAGGAGGCGGGGGTCAATCCCCCATTTGGTCAATTTCCTCCACAGAATATTTCTATTAATAGAATCAAAAGCACCTTTAAGATCAATGAAAGCAGAGTATAATTTGGTGCCATAGGGTACAGAATACTTGCTAGCTAAAAAAGAGAGAGTAAATATATCTACTTGTGGAGGCTACAGTGGAGATCTACAGTGGAGGCTCCCGGACGCAAACCAATTTGTTCCCTACCCAGGGAGACCTATTGAATCAGCCCAGGATGTAAGTTTATTTAAAAGATACCAGGAGTACAACTTCCCAATAAATGAAAGGAGACCGATTGGCCTATAGTTGTTAGGAGAGGCCAGGTCTCCTTTTTTAAAAATTGGGACTATTACGGAGGCTAGCCAAGTAGCAGGAATTAAACCAGATTTATTAATTAATGTAAATAGATTGGACAAAGGAGTGGACCATCATAAAGGATTATTAATAAGGAACTCAGCTGAAATTTCATCTGGGCCGGGGGCTTCCCCAGATTTCAAGGAGCTAATAAGCTCCATAATTTCAGAAGGCGAGACAGGAGACCACTCCGGCAAGTCAGGAGGGCATGGGGAATAGTTAATATCTGGGTCTGGAGCAGAAAAGACTTTTGAATAATAAGTAATCCAAGTGGAAGAAGAAATCAGAGAAGGGGATATATGACTTGATTGAGAATGAGTGCGTGAAACCAAAGACCAGAAAAGCTTGTGATTGTTGGAACGAATTGCATCGTAAACTCCAGTTTTTTGGAGCAAATACATGTTTCTTATAATCAAAGAAACTGCCACATGTTTTTTTGAGCAGGAAAAAAGTTTTAAGCATTTCTGGGGAGGGATCACGGGATACGGAGTGAAAAAAGTGCCTGATATATTTCTTGGCGGCCCAGCACTCAGCAGCAAACCAAGAAGGGGGATGACAATGTGCAGTCAAAACCAGAGGCAATCTCAATGACTGGACCAGTGACTGAGTAAGCAACTCGTAAAGTGCAATGGTGATAGGAGACGATCAGGTCTCAGATAACTCCAAACAAAAATCCATAACCTCACTCATTCTGGTTCAGTTTTTAAAGGCCTCTTCGGATTTAATAGACCATCTTAGACTGTGAAATGTATGAGTAGGAAAAGTATTATGCTCCTCGGGAAGAGGGGTAAGAGACAAATTCAGAAGAATTGGCAGGTGATCACTACCCGGCAGTTGATCGACAGTAAAATATAAAATAAAAGTAAAAATATCTGAAGAAATAAGGATATAATCCAGGACACTAGCCCCTTTATAAGAGAAATGGGTCATTTTACCTGGAATATCATTAGCGATAGAGCCATTTAAAATATACAAATTGAATTCAAGACAAAGATCTACCAAATAAGAAGTACAGGCATTAAATAAGGGATCCATAGACAATCTAGGACCTTGGAATTCCAGAGGGATAAAATCTTCAGGGTCCCAATTTATATGTTGGGCTAGTGCGACATTGTCAGAGCCTAACCTAGAGTTAAAATCTCCCAAGAGTAATAAAAACACAAGGGGGTTAGACATAAGATAGTCTGATATAAAAGATTTAACCTCATCCCAAAGCGAAAAACAATCAGGATGGGAGGGGTTCTATATTGTCCCCCATGTTGTTTAACATCTACATGAAACCACTGGGAGAGGTCATCCAGGGATTTGGAGCTGGGTGCCATCAGTATGCTGATGACACTCAGCTCTATCTCTCCTTTCCACCTGACTCCAGGGTGGCTGTCTCTGTCCTGGAGCGTTACCTGGAGGCAGTTGGGATCTGGATGAGGGTGAACAAGCGGAGATTAAATCCGGACAAGACAGAGGTCCTCCTGGTGCAGAAATCCACAATGCGGGTGCTGGACTATCGCCCTGCTCTGAATGGGATTGCACTCCCCCTGAAAGAGCAGGTTCGCAGCTTGGGGGTTCTCCTGGACTCGCAGCTCCTCCTGGATGCCCAGGTGTCGACTGTGGCCAGGGGTGCCTTTGCCCAGCTTTGCCTGGTGTGCCAGCTGCGGCAGTACTTGTCTCAGGCAGATCTGGCCATGGTGGTCCATGCCATAGTGACATCAAGATTAGATTATTGTAATGCGCTCTACGTGGGGCTGCCCTTGAAGACGGTCCGGAAGCTACAACTAGTGCAGAATGCGGTGGCTCGGGTGGTTGCTGGGGGTCGGTAGTTTGACTCTGACATGCCGCTACTCCAGCGGCTGCACTGGCTGCCCATTCGTTTCCAGGCTGAATTCAAGGTGCTGGTTATGAACTTTAAAGCCCTAAACGGCTTGGGACCAGCGTATTTGAGAGAGCACCTTCTTCTGTATAATCCGGTCTGTTCTCTAAGGTCATCAGAAGGGGCCCTGTTGGTTGTGCCGTCATTGAGAGTGGTGAAGGGAATGGCGGCCAGAAACAGGGCCTTTTCGGTGGTGGCACCTGCACTATGGAATTCCCTCCCCTTTGAATTGAGAGCAGCTTCCTCATTATTAATGTTCCAGCGGGGTCTGAAGACTTTTTTATTCAGGAAAGCCTTCGAGGCACTATAAGGGTTGTTTTTATAGATTTATAAATTATGTCTTTTACTGTGTGCTTTCAATCTGCTACTTTGTTTTTTATCTTGTTTTAATTGTTTTTAAGTGTTTTGTATTTTTAATGTTTATCTGTTGCCTTGCATTTTAACTTGATTGTTAGCCGCCTTGGGTGCCCTTCAGGGAGAAAGATAGAATACAAATCTAATAAATAAATAAATAAATAAAAAGCGTGTCTGCACAGATGACCACTTGAAGAACTACTGTTATAGGTAAGCAACCTGTAATCCTCCATTATCATCATCTCTGTGCTGTCACATGTAATGGAGTTTAACAAGGTTTACTTCTCCCCAACCATTGGAGGTGGATGCAGGTCAGTGATTAGAAAATGTTCTGCATCACAGCACACCTAAATGAACCATCAGCTCTCAACCTCACGTCCAGGATCTAGTTGTTGATAAAGGTTGACAGTATAAACCAGTTTGCTGTTCTACAGTGCTCTGAGAGAAAAAGAACTCTCTGGTTCATGTTGCTGGATAAAACTGCTCTGGTGGAGTGTGCTCTCAAAGAGTCTGATGGCTCTTATAGCACAATCCTATGTCTGTCTACTCAGAAGCCCCACTATTTAAGTGTGTGCAGGACTACAGCCTTAGTCAGCAGGTAAGCCAGGAGATAGTTCTGCACTGGCATCCAATGAATGTCTACTCAGTTCTGCACTGGCATCCAATGAATGTCTACTCAGATCTGAGTTTGCTGGGACTAGATCCCAGGCAAGTGTGTATCACAGTTCAGCCGTAAAACACAGTTCTATGCAGATCTACTCTTATGTCCTGTTGAATTCAATGGGGCTTACTCCCAGGTAAGTGTGCATAGGAGTGCTTACTTGTTATCTAGTTAGCCAGACATTGCGTATACAGATTTTTACTCTTGCAGGGTGCCAGTAACACAGGAAGAGCCTGCAGTTTTCTTGGAATAGTACAGTTCTAATAAACTGTACTATTAAACTGTACTGAAAGAAAGGGCTTGCTTAATGTCTAGATCTCTTTCTCCTGAAGCTTGAAAGAATAAAGTCAATGCCAAGTTTTGATTAATGCAGAACACTGAGACCACTTTAGGCAAAAAAAAAAAAAAGTCTGATCTCAATACCATTGTGTTTGAATGAATGAAATTTGAATTATAGAGGGGCAGTGAACACAGTTCTCTAGTCCTCTTACTTCTGAAGTAACAGCTATCGGAAACAGCATATTGAAGGTGAGAAGACATAAGCCCTCCTTAACCTTAGCTCAAAAGATTCACCCACTAAGTTGGGACAAATCCAATGACAAACTCTGATAAAGTTGAAGATTTGATTGGTGGATAGACTGGATAGACCCTTGAAGAACTTTCTAACCAGCAGGAAAGCAGTGGGCACTGTCTATTGCCAAATGGAAGACAGAAATTATGGTAAACTCTAAGAAAAAAATTGGATCTGATGTGCAGGTTGAGACAGTAATGTTCAGAATTCTGTGATGAGCAATATTGGGACCGTTCAATTCTGGGAGATAGACACAATAGTGTGTTAAGTTGAGTCAGGCTCTAATAAACTGGATCCACTAAGTTGAGACTTCATGTGGTTGACACATTGGCCAGGTGATGTTAGTAGGGCCAGAGTGAAGTTCAAGCATTTCAGAAGTTGTTGCTTAGATTCTGCCACTATATGCCAATCATCCATAATGATTGGCATATAGTAAACCATCCACAATGGTAAAGGAAAACCATTTTACATTGATGCCAAAGGATTGTAACAGGCACAAGCATATACTTTGTGAAAACCCTAGGAACCATGCAGATGCTGGAGGAAAGTACTCAATATTGGATGTGCTTGATGCCAAACTCAGTTGCAATGCAGAAATACACACCATTTATGTCAGGTTGAAAACCAGAAACCTTTGTAGAGAAGCATCAGTGTGTTCAGTATCAATATTATATGGATTTTCTTTGTCCAGGTGTCCAGGACATCCTGTAGACCTAGAATAGGAAACAAACTACTATTTCTCATCTGTACTCAGGAGTATCTTGAGGCTCTGCAGTGTTTTATATTGAGATGGAGAGAAATACTCCATTCTTAGACAACCTGGTAAGTTTCATCAGAACAGGACCTTTGCGGGGAGTTGGGAGTTGCACTAAATCCATGGTTGTGTCCAACTCCAAAGTTTTGATACTGATACTGCTCATGTGGGGAAAATAAGGACCAGCACTAAGTTAAGCCTTGATGCTTGAACTATATGTATGAAGAGACAAGGTACTGAGACTAGCCAGGTATTGTGGTTTCATGTTGCATGAAAATGAACAGACACCAAAATATGCTAGTAGGATCAAAAACTTTAGCTTGGTATTCAAGCTCAGACTGCCCGTAAAATGTACCCAGTATTGGGCTGGGTAGTGAAATGTTGTTCATTCAGTTGTGCAGAGGCATCAACAGTAGCTTGATATCAAAGCTTTTTATTGCCTGTAACTAATGACTCAGATACTGAGGTTCAATATTTAAATGTTGAATTGTCCATACTGAAAGAGCTAAGCATGGAGACTGCTATTGCAGTATTGATGTAGTAGCTAGGTAATGAGGTTCTAAGCTGCCCACATCAAGAAAGTTCAGAATGGAACCATAGCTTGGTATCGAGTCTGAGACTGTTGATAAGTCAGAAGCTAAATACTGAGACTAGGAGCTCAATCCTATATGTCTACTCAGAAGTAAGTCCCATTATAGTCAATGGGGCTTACACTCAGGTAAGTGTGGGTAGGATTGGGCTGTAAACCAGGTATCAAGTACTGAACTGTTCAATCTGAAGGAGCTTATTATAAAAGCTGTAAGTCTTTGACAAGGGGAGTTCAATATGGAGACTATTATTCAGTATTGTGGTTAAGAGAATAGCTACTGGCCAAATACCAAGGTGCTGATCCATCAAAACAAAAGAGACTAACTACAGGTCTCTTTTGACCATTTTCTGATATCGAAGCTCAGTAAAATGTAAAACACTTGTAAAATGAGACCTTTTATAAGCCTTGAGTTTCTACATAAACCTAAAAATGGTTTTCAATCACAATAGACTTAACAGTGAAAGCCTGGCCAGTCTGAATGTGAGAGCTTAGATCCCTTCTAGGACAGATGTCCTTTAAGTGGCCCCAAAACAGAAAGCATTCACATGGGACAAAGACTCATGTTTTCTGTCTGGATAAGAATGCTACAATTCCTCTCAGGATGGTGCCTGTCCAGTCAACACTGAAGTTTATGCCCAGGCCTCAGTTCTAAGCTCTTCATGTGAAAGTGAAAGCCAGAATTTCTCATAGGACAGAAAATGTTTAGGGAGCTTCAGCGTCAAAGATATACATCCAGGCATCTAATTTATGGTTCCCACACGAATGAAAATCGCCAGAATCCCTTTGGAATGGAGCCTGTTCTTCAGAACAGAAGGCTTATGATCCATGTGCCAACTTCATGCTTTTTGGATGATAAGGTAAGTGAAGACAAGCCAGAATTGATTCTCACAATGCTGCTTCAGGGGCAGTTGAAAATGAACTGAGGGACTGGGCATGCTACCCATTCCTGATGTACACATTCCTGCAGATGGGCTTTCCCACTTGAGGACAGGGGCAAAGTACTCAACAAAGCTCTAAGTTTTTGAGGCTAGTTCAGTGCATATACAGAACTCCACAACCTGTGACTGCACAGAGTCCATGAAGAAGAAGAGGAGAAATTACCTTCCCTTAGAGTAACCAACCTCATTTGCACAATTCAGTATTCTGAGTGTGCTTACTGTCTCGAAAATACACCCACAGTAGTGATAGTCACAGGTATAGAACCTCGGAGAATGGACAATTCGGCTGTGTTCCTGCATCAGAGACTAGCCTGAATCAAGCCTGGCAGGCACCCAAGGCAGAGTGGCAATCTGCTCACCCCACCTGATCCCTCCGAGTGAATAAAGCATGCCCTGCCCATACTCGATCCCAGGTGTGCAAAGCATGTCCCTGCCAAACCAGTTTTCTCTCTCTCCCTGTATGAATTCCACTCACCCCAGAATTCCCTATGGCTTCCTCCCAACCTGCTCCCTTTCTTTCCTCACTACCATCTCTTCCATCCTCCTGCCAGTTCCCTTGTTCCCGATGCTCTTTTTTTTAATAATTGGAGAGTGCCCCTACTCTACTCCTCCCCATTCCTACAAAGGCAGAGCAGTGGGGGAAAAAAAAGGATTGCTGGGAGGAAGATAGATGGCCACTCCTTGTTACTCTGTACAATTGTTACTCTGTACTCCGGCCCTGGTGCCATTGCTCTTCTGAGAGGAGTGGCAGTGGCAGCAAGGACAACTACTTGCTGGAAAATGGGGCAAGTAGATGGGTGCAGGTGCCTCTTCCACCAATCTGCTGCTTCAACCTCATTGACAGGTTGGCCCTGATCAGGAGTGACAAAATGATTCAAAAAAATAAAATTACAAACTGTGTTTCATGCCCAAACCTGGTTTTATGTACAAAAATTGTATTTATTATTATTATAAAAATATTGTATAATTTACCTTCATGCTATGTGTATAAAGGGCATATGAAACATAAATGAATTTTGTGTTTAGACTTGGGCCCCATCCCTAGGATCTCTGGTTTTGTATATGCAAGTATTCCAAAATATGGAAAAATCCAATATCCAAAACACTTCTGGTCCCAAGCACTTTGGATAAGGGAGGGATGACCAACCTGTAATATTTGTTATAGTGAGTGAAGAAAAATCATCCTATTGTTTGAAGGCATTGTTACTATGGTGAAATTCATTTGCTAATTGATGCTCAAATTAATGTTTCATTTTCATTAACAGAAAGTTGTCTAATAAAAGATCCATTGCCTAGAACGAAAATAGGCACCTATAAACAGGAGTCAGTGTGATTTCTTCTCCCACAGTACTAGCCTGAATTCCCCCCCCCACCTTCCCAATGTCTTTGACAGATATACCTTCCAGTAATTCGCCCACTAATTTAATAATCTGTCTCATCCCCCCCCTCTACTTTGCTTCAGGTGGGCTCCCTGCTTTTTTCTTTTAATGCATTTTCAAATTACATCTGTACATTTACATAATCAAAAGTTATCTTAGTACTTTATTTCTAAGGAAATAATTTTAAAATGTTGGAAAATAGCTCTTAGGAGAAATGAGTCTATGGCATCTGAATCACCTCCCAATCAGCACTGTGCACAGCTAGCTTCTGTTCAAAACTAGCAGAACTGAGTCTCTGGGTCAAAATTAGGAAGCATTAAGTCCATGTGGGGAGTGAACTTCTAAAATGCTTCAGCTCCCCTTTTAACATACGTAGAATGAACCCCTAGCCTTTTTAGGAGTTTTACAACCTGCCAACGATAATGACAAATCAAAATTAGTTGGCTCTGTCAGGAAACACTGTAATATTTTAGATGAATTTAACATCTTTTATTCTCATATGTCCCTCTCTATCACCTCCATACCTTAGTAACCACCCTCAAAAGAACATAGTAACTTCATCGGAGACACCGTGCCCTATTCTAAGCCTTATGTGCAGATACTTCAAAGTTCAGAATTCACCTACTCTGACAAGAAATAAACACCACAATTGCTACATGGAACTGACTGTTTGCTGGTAACACACAGTATAACTTCAAAATGCTTTTAAAACAGTAGAAAGAAACTAACTCACCCTTCCTGAAATAGTTTTATTCTCTTTGGAACTGAGAGGTTCAAAATCCACTCCAATATAACCTTCTAGAGCTTTGAGTAAGTTTTTACTGAGACAGTGTGATGAATTAAGCTTTGGAATAACTTCTTTCCACCAGTAACTCTGATACCACCCCGGAATGATCCACTGATACTTACTGCCATACATTTCTTCCTCATATGCCTACAATGAAGATACAAAAAGGAGGAAGTAATTTTATTGGTGGAAAACAAAGCACATATAAAAAACAATTCTGTTGAGTAATAAAGGACCTCAGGGCGCAGGTCCACAACATGCCACATCCCCTGCATCATCCCCCAAGGGGGTACTTACTAGGCATATCAGAGCCTAGAAGGCCATTTATTGATTTATTTTAAACCACGTCCTGAACTACTCTTATTGAAAGAAGTATATAAGATTTTTAAATAATAATAAGGCAAAGAAGGAGGGTGACAAGCTGACAAATTTCTATCTGCCAGCAATTGGAGTGATGAGGGGGCTGAAGTACTAATACCAGCCCATAAAAGGAGCTGTACCAGTAATTAAGGGGAGGGCGAGGAGAAAGGAGAAGACAGAGAGATAGGTAGAAGCAAAACAAAGAAACTGAATCTAAAGAAAGAAAGTGAAAGCCTGAAAAGCAAGAAGGAAAAAGATGAGGCAATTATACAGAAGAGGGATTATGGCAGGGAAAGCGGAAGCAAGAATACACAATGGGAAGCACTAGCAAGCTAAGGAGCCTTCTCTTGAGCTCCAGCAGGAGAGCCCCAGGAGAGGAATGGGAAAACCAGGTTTGAGAGAGCCAGGCAGGGAAAGAGCAGAAGAGCCTAGGGGCAACCAATACAAGCAGCAGAGAAGAGGAACACCCTACCTGGGGTTATTTCTCTGCAAAGAGCTCTACTTGGGGGCAGGGTTATGAAGCAGCAACCCCATTCAGGAGCTGGGCCCACTGTAGACCACAGCTCATCCAAGTGGGTGGATCAAGCTCTTCTCCTATGGCAAGTGGGCTGGGTCCTCCACCACCAGCACAGACTCCTACCTAGAGTGGGACATCAGTCCTCAAATATTCCAGGCATTTTATGATAGAAAGTTTTTATTGGACTTGAGGTGTCTACCTGTCTTCTATGTCTCTGAGCATCTCAATCAACAACCCCTTCAAGATCAAACTCTCCCCATGGGGAGAGAAGGAGAACACCACCATGATCACACTTTCCATTAAAGTTTCCCCTAGGTTTCAGATACGTTTCAAAATAATAAAAATGTACAGCTACCAGGTCAGGCTCAATACAGTAACACTCTGCATAGTGCAGAAGATACAGCCCAGTGCAGAAGGGGGATAGGACTGGGCCATCAATCTGGTACAGAACTTCTGCACATGGAAATGGATTGAGTGTGTAACTCTTTTTCTTACTTACACAGCAGAATACTTTTGCTGCCATTTCCTCATCAAACTGACCAAGGATAATTCGAACATCATTTCCCTGCAGAATGAAAAATGACATATTAATAAAATCACAACAAACCTGGAATAGACTGCTTCCAAAACTCCTCTTTCTGATCACAGTCATGCAAACCCTTACTGCTAGTTTTACTTGGTGCTTTATATTCCTCAAATACTCTTGCACACAGTAAAAAGCAAGCTGGTGCTTCACATTAGAACGATGAAGATCTACTGGCTAGTTTAGATGTTGTACATGACTAACAACCCAATTGTATCCCTGAGATATGCCAATGTATCTCCATATATGTCACAAGAGTATGGAAGCCCCAACAGTATAGAAGCAGCCCCAACAGTATAAAAGCCTGCCTACCAACTGATGCACCATGCAAAACCCTCCAAAAGCATCACAATGACATAGGTTGGATCTCACTCAGAGAGGCCAAAACAGGGTGTGACATGGGAGAGATGAGATCAACATTCACCACATCCCATTCAGATGTCAAACATACCCCCAACACTAGAAAAATGTTATTGCAACAACAACAGCTGGAATAGGTAACTCCATAGGGAACAATGTGGAAAACAAAAACTGCAGAAAAATTCCTCCCCCACACACACTTTCATACAAAAGAGCATAGGATACAGCCTACATCTGTAAGTCAATCACAACACACTAATCACAGTATATAAGACTCTGTCAGGGAAATACAGCTCAGATGATCAGATAAGTGGCATGGGGCTATATTGGTCTCTTAAAGGGGACCTCGGGTGGTAGGAACCCTAGTGAAAGGGCATTTGGCACACAAGGGGAGCACTTGGAACAAACAACCTCTTCTGCCTAACAATAGGTATGGCAAAATATTTGGTTAACACTTGCCTTCTCAATTCTCAGGAGGACTCCACACACAAACACCCAACTAGAATGTTTATTTCACTACTCCGACACAGGAAGCAACACATAGGAAAGGGGGGGGGATTCCATGCCATAATACAGTGGGCCCTGCTTATCTGTGGATTTGAGCATCTAAGCCTGTGCCACACTGGGCCTCAGAAGTAAGAGAGGTTGCAACCGGGAGGTGTTCTGAGGAGGCTGAGAGGCTACTGTGACCTTCAGAAGGCCAGCACAGCCTCCAGGTAAGTGTGGCACAATGCCACTGCCACCGCCCACAGATTCCAGTATCCATGGATTTTGGAATCCACAGGGAGGCACTCACCTGTTGCATGATAAGCCAGAAACACCCATGACAGGAACAAGAGGGGGAGGCAGGTCTAGAACCACACTGACTACTCCAAAAAGCTGCTCTCAAACCACCCACGGCAGGAGACAAATAGCACCTCACCTGAGTGCTCCCCATCCGCACGGGAGCATTGCAGCATGTGGGCCTGTCCATCTAGCCATACCCACACACACCCCAAGCCCTTTGCTTTATTGCTGGCACCTGTTGGCATGGATGTCAGAATGCTGCCCTTCCTATTCTCCTACAAGAGTCTGCCATATAGGATGGAGGCAGGGAACAGGAGCTCATGAACAAGGAGGAGCACCCCCTGCTTGGAGTAAAAGATGTCATGGAGTGGGGATGTGGCAGACTCAGAGTAAAGAGGACACTCCCTGTGGAGTTCCACTGTGAAGCCTGCTGAGGTAAGGAATAACTAGGATGGGGAGAAGCGATCCCCATCTACTAACAAGGAGACAACAAGTGTGATCCAGACAAAGTTTTTATTGAACTTTATCAGGGTAGCATTTGAAAGAATATTGTAATAATTAAGAATATTAGATGGTGTTGCCATTCATCTTCTCCCAGCAGGGCTGCTGTGCTATTGCAAGTTATCCAACAGACAGCCAAGTAACATGAGCCAATGAGATCTGGCTGTACCAGTTGGTTCACTATATGCCATGGTGTTTGCAAAGCCACAGGAGCCATGGCACTAGCCCTGATCCTGCAATGATGGCTTGGTTACTGTGGCAAGGTGCTGTAGAAGGGAAAAGAGAAATTCACTGCAGAGGAAAAGGTGCGTTCAGTCTATTTTCTTAATTCCTAAATGAAGCATCTTACTCCACTCCCATACAAGAAAATGATGTGGTAAAATGGACTGCACTAGAACTATTTCTGATATAGTCAATTTCACTCTTAGAAGAAAATTTAGAGAGAAATCAGAAAATATTCTCAACTGTTTTAGGGAGAAGTGATCTTGCACTACTTTTTATTTAGAAATATATCCGTGCTCGCATGGATAATGTACAACCACCTTTTCTGGTACTAAAAATATTAATTGCAAAACCTCAAAACCACTCCACAATTGGCTCCATACATGCGTTCGGGATAAGTGGTTATATAACACAGACATAACGAACATCCCCAGCAATAAATTCAAAATGCATACATATTTTAATCAATGCTGGTCATGCTTCTGGGTACTAATTTTGGTTTTTCAGGGTACAGACTGAAATACTATGAGTTCTATCCTAAGACCATCAGTGAGCAGAAAAACATGCTGGCTGTTTGTAAAAGAGGGGAGGGGACAATTCTTACTGATCCCCTCTTCCATTTGCAATCCCTTGTTCCCCTCCCTTCTTGCATGAATGGATGACATTCTTAGGCTATACCCCTATGAAAACTTGAAAGAAATCAGCAGACACCATGGCAACACACAAATATTTAATGTGTATACTATGAGCCCCACAATGCTGTATCCAAATCTCTGAAAATCCTCAGGTATACAAATGGGAAGTGGCAAGCAGTTTATTTTCATACCCTCTACAAGGGTAGAGCCTCCATTTGCCTGAAGATAGCATCTGAAGGTCACCAGTTCGAAGCTACCGGCACTGTGAATGGTGAGACCATGAAGCAGCTGACAAGCCGAGCCAAGTTATTCCACCTGCTCATTGGTGTGAGCTAAGAAGCGTCTTGGTTACCCTCCATGTGAGAGATGAAGGAGCTGCTTGTCAGCTTGCATGGGAGGAAACTGGAGGCCAGAATGGGATACCAGATCAGAAAGATCCATCTGAAATGTTGTGGTTCTTGAAAGACAGAACCTTTCTTCAATTGTAAAAATCCCTACGGGGATTTAGAACAGACTGCCTATGTAAACTGCCTTGAATTAAAGTCTGAGGAGAAATCTGATGACCAAGAAAGGTGGTATATAAATACCTTTATTATTATTATTATTATTATTATGAAGAAGAAACATACCCATCTATTGAAATAATGTGTATCTGGGCAAATTAAAAAGTCCAGTTTAATTTGCCAGAAATTGAAACAAAGATATCAGGAACCGCATTTCAGCCACTGAAATGAATTACTTTAAAAATGCACTACATATATACAGTGAAAAACTTGCATCTCCTCAGATTTCCTAAAAAATACACACAGTACCTAATGCATTAATGTCTAGTTTTGCTGATGAGCCAAAAAGAGAGAGAGGGAGGGAGAGAGAGGGAGGGAGATAGCAATATAGTGTTAAGAATTTATATGCCCTATTTTTTATCTCCAGAAATTTGCACAGAATAGATGAAGAGCCAGTCAACTGCAGTAGCTTCCGCATCCCAGCAGGGACTCTTTATCTTCTACTTCTTTTGGTCAGTCCTTAAGGTTAATGTAATAAACATGAAAATTATAATCCACCATTGAGTATCCAGGCAGCTCATGTATTGAGAAGGATAATAGCAGTGATGAGGGAAAGACAGGCAATAGACTGAGAACTAAGAATCAGTTGTTTCATAGTCAGGAAGTCTTAATAAAATAAACATTACAACGCAATCACCCTGCTGTAGATTTCTTGTGGAGAGTGAGACTTGTTGCTTGCTATGGAAAGGAGAGCTTTCATGCAGTTCTATTTTATTGCCATGGATAGTTTTTCTACTGCTCAATTTGCTTCTTAACACTCCCTAAACAGTTCACCCTACCTTAAGCTTTTTGACACTTGTGCAGGGATCATTAGAGAAACTCTCCGTATCTGAAATTTCAATATCTTCACCATACAAGACTCCAGTCAGATCATTCCGTACCTGTTGTAGAATGAAAGAAAAGCACAATAAATTTGCTAAACCCACCACTAAAAATGTCACTGTTTTACATCATCATAGAAGATGCAAGCAGACACAGAATAAGATATAAATCCATATAAAGACTTCCTTTCAACTACAGGTGTGCGCCACTTAACAACTGTTAACAATGGACTGCATATATGATGGTGGACAAAGCACAATAAAGAAGCTCTTAATGAGGCAATTGCATCTCCAATAGCCTGCAGCAGAGTGTCTGTTTATACAACAGAGAGGCTCTTAATGCAAAGAAGAGGCAATCTATCTCCAGTAGCCTGTGCAGCCAGCAAGGCAGGGAGTGTCTGTTTACACAAGACAGGCAAAAGACTGGACTGAATGTTCACTTAATGACCTAATCGCATAACCACAGGGATAAGAGAATGGATCCCTGTTGTTAAGTGGCACACATCGGTATTTCAGAACTCAAACTGTAACTTAATTGCCATCTCTCAAATAATTTGTTGGTCACCTGCAGGAAAACCTAGTCCATACAATTAGGGTCCCTATCCTATTCCTGGCCAGCCTGCAGGACACAAAGGTGCTGACGCAGTCTCTGCTGCATACTGCAGGCTGGCTGGGGAACATGGCACAATGAAGAGGAAAGTAAAAGATATATTCACTTACCTACTCTGCTGCATTATGGTCCCCAAAGGGTCAACTCAGATCTGCACCAGCACTTTAGCTGGCGCAAGTCCAAGTAGATCCAAAGGGACTTCGTAAGGCCAGGTGGGGGCATAGTATAACGGCAGTATTATTGCTGCTGCTATTCGTCTCATGCCCACTTACACACACATACACACGCGCACACACACACACACACACACACACACGAACGGGTGATCCCTATACTCACTTCCCACCCCCATGTGCCAATTTACTGCTGCCGCTGCTGGAACACAAATTCTGACAGCGCAATCCATAGATAGAATTGGGAAGAGTCTCTTCAATCTGCAAGACACCAGTTTACTCCTAAGATCTACTAAAATGCATATTCTGGGTCCATAAAACACAAAAGGAAAGCTGCAAATATTCTATCTACAGATCAGAAAATTCATTTTACCATTTCAGCTACTCTAATTCTATTTTTTCAACTGAACTCATGCCAATATCTTCCTTTTTATCATACAGACTTAGCACCATGAACAACCTACTGTAGATACTCGCCTATAAGGCGAAAAATTTCTTCCCAGAAAAGCAGCCTGAATCATTGACCCACCTTATCTCCGGGGCAGGCAAGCAGCGAGGGTGGGGGGGAGGCGAGTGAGCCAGCCAATCACTATTGTGGGAGGGAGGGAGGGAGAGAGCGAGGGAGCAAGTGATCTTCTGCTGAGAGGAGGCTGTGCAGGCTGGGGTTGCTGCTGAGTGTTCGCAGCTGCCTGTGGGTGTGGTTCAGGTGTGCTACACATGCTCCTTCAGGCTGTTGCCCAGCTGCAGAAGCTCCAAGCGCAGGGCAGGGCAATTGCCACCGCAGCCATCAGCAGCCCCCCTCACTCAGCACCAGCACCCACTGAGGCATCTCTGGAGCAGCACCCAAGACAGAGCAGGAGACAATGAGCTGTGTGTGGGAGGGGGTGACTGAGCGAGGGAGAAGCAGTCATTTGAAACAGCTGAGCCCATCTCCGCTTTCCTTCTTGTTCCCCCTTCCCCCCTTCCTACTGTATTTAAACTTCAAGCACTCCATTGGAAAGCCCAACTTGCTAACCCCCTTCCCATCTCCCCACAGATGAAGTTGGACAGGGTGGGGAAGGGGGGAGAGTGATCTTTTTAAAGAGAGAGAGAGGCAGCTTCTGAAGCCATTGAAAGGGTTAAGTCCCTCTCCTCTTTCCTTCTTGTTTTTGCCCCCTCCCCCTTATTGAATCCAAACTTTAAACTCTCTGTTGCGAAGCTGAGGCTTCCTAGCCCCATAATCATTCACCACTGATGAAGTTGTACTGGGGGGGAGAGGAAGAGTTAACTTCTATAAAAGGAAAAGTTTGTGTGTGTGAGTATGTGAGAGAGAGAGAGCACTTAAAACAGTTAAGGCTACAATCCTAGCCTCACTTTCATGGGAGTAAGCCCCACTGATTATTAAGGGACTTGCTTCTGAGTAGGCATGCCTAGGATTGGGCTCCCAGTCTATTCCCTCCTCTTGCTTTCCTCTCCACCTCTCCCCTTACTGTATACAGTCACACTTCAGTCTCTCCTTTGCAAAACTTTTTGCAAACCCCCTTGCTAACCTCATTTCCCCCTATCCTCACCAATGAAGTTGGACTGGAGGGGAAAAGTCCCTGCATTTGTATATGTGGGGGGGAGCATCTGTGAGAGAAAGAGAAGCAATCTCCCTGTGTGTGTGTCCTTTTCACTGGAAGAGTCCTGGAGACCTTGCAAAGATGCAAAACACAGGAAAAGCAGAGAGTAGAATTTAAAGTAGAATTATTCTGCAGCAACAGGTATTTTAGCCAGAGAGCTTAGCTGCATGCTGGCAGGAGCTAGGAAGCACTTGCAACAGCTGCTTATGTAGTAAGCTAAAAGTAAGCTTTTAGGAGAGCATGCTTGCTTCTGCAGTATCCCCCTGGAGGCACCACTGCCCTTCCTCCACAGAGGGTCTACTTCCAAGTAAATCAGGTGCAACTATGTGCAGCTGCACTTGCTCAGTCACTCCTTGTTGCTTGTCTCTCTACTGTGAACTGAATTGCACACTCCCAGTTGTGTGTTCTACATAGAACCTTTGGCTTAAGGCACCAGGCACTTTAAAGGAGGATTTCATTAATGGTTCTACTGGTATGCTGTTTCCAGTGTACTAGAGCCCAATCCTAGGCTTGTCTACTCAGAAATAAGTCCCATTAAAGTCAATGAGGCTTACTCCCAGGAAAGTGTGGATGGAATTGTGGCCTTACTCTGATAATGTTTACAAATGGTTGTTGAGAGAACAATTAAAAAAATTAGTGAATAAAAATGTATCTTATGATCTATGAGATCATAGTTTTTAATAAATTAGAGACTATTTTTAATACTGTTTTTGCTATACTATGTATACATACTATACATAGTATAGTATAGTATAGTATATGGCATCCTTCAGTCTCGGAAGACTATGGTATCATGCTCTGAATGGTGGTTCTGGAACAGAGTGTCCTCTCCAGAGCGCGAAGCCTGGGTAAAGTAGATATGGAGGATAGACTGTTTCCCATGCAGCAAATCCCCCCTCTCCACATCACTGAAATGGTCCAACGGAAAGGCAGAGGCCAATACGGTTGGTTCCAGCGGCGTCGCAGGAGTTGCCAGAACGTGACTATGTTCAGCCATGAACTGCCTCAGGGACTCCAGCTCCGGATTTTGCCTCGAGGTTGACTCCTGAAGCCTTTTCCATAACTGGATGTAGCCACAAGGCAGTGGAGGTTTGGGATCAGAGTTTTCCTTCTGTCAGATGAGCTGCCTTCCCAGGCTGACGATTTCCATCTACCCGGTGGCTGTTTAGTCGCCTCTTACGACAAGTACAGCCAAACTGAGGGCCTATTCTTATCCCCAGCCCCCAAGGGAAGTATAGTATAGTATAGCAAAAACAGTATTAAAAATAGTGTATGTATACTATTACATACAAAAATAGTGTTGCTGCCTTCCCCCCGCCCCCGCAATACTTACTGCAGGTTTCAAACTCCCGGAGAGTTTGAAAACTGCAGTCTTATGTCATTGTTTTCCAGCACTGGCATAGCAGTGCCAATGGGACTTCTGCTGCATCCTGCAGTTGGATGTCGCTCACGGAGGCCTCCTCAAAGTAAGGGAGTGTTTGTTCCCTTTCCTCAGAGCTGCATTGTGGTTAGGGTTAGGATTGCACCCTAAGGTGTTTATATTATAAGCCAGGGATGTCAAACCCGTTTCATACAGAGGGCCGAAGTTAGCATTCAGGGTTCCTGCTGAGGGCCGGAAGTGATGTAATTAAGCAGAAAGTGACATCATTAAGCAGTTAATGGCCAGAAATCAGACCTTGTTCTCATATACAAGCTCATTAACTGCAAATGACAGA
Organism: Tiliqua scincoides; assembly: GCF_035046505.1. NCBI lineage: Eukaryota > Metazoa > Chordata > Lepidosauria > Squamata > Scincidae > Tiliqua > Tiliqua scincoides. The sequence goes on along the minus strand of NC_089824.1, from coordinate 96,846,438 downwards.
AGAGAAAATACGCAAATCTTGATCATATTTCAAGATTTGGGAAAGCCAATTTTCATGTTGGTTGCCATTTCAGCGGTAACACCTCAGCAACTGAGAGCCTATGGACCAGATAAAAAGCTTCTGGGGGCCGCATCCAGCTCCCGGGCCTTATGTTTGACACCCCTGTTATAAGTTGTCTTTGTTCATTTCATAGCAGAAAAATAAAGTTAATAATAATGAATTAACTGCTCTTCTTTTTCTTTTTTATGATCATTTGCATATATGGAAATTGCAATGTAACATGTAACTCTTTTATCTTTATAAAAATATTTCAAAATAAATAATAAAATAAACTGGAAGTCAAAGAAATAGCATATGCTACAGCATTGTCTGCCTTCATGCCTACAATCCATGCAGAGTTCTATGCCAGTATTTTCAATGAGCCAGAATCAGTCTTACTCAGCACCAATGAATTGTTCCCCACTCATATTGGAGCTGAAAACACCACTTAGCAAACACCAACATTACTAAATTCAACACAGTTTGTGTCACTCTCACTTACAATCAATCTATAATACAAAGGTTTCCATGCAGCTAATAGCAGCTACCAGAAAGAGAATCCCAAAACGTAGTGCAACTTTACGTAGTAGTAGTGCACATTCTGAACTACTATTGCTATTTAGATGCAGCAATAAGCCCCCACCTCACTAGTCCACGTGGACTAACAGTAACCAGATCAGCGGCTGGTCAGGTCCAAGTTCATCAGAGGACCAAGATGACTGGGCCAACCTTCAAGTCTTTTCTATTGGTGCCCAGTGCATTGTCAGACGGCACCATGGTGGCACAGTGCTGGACTTTCCCCAAGCAACCTGAGGCAAGAACTGATGCCTCCCACTCCACCTAAACACATGCTTTTCATGTTACTGGAACTCCAAATCAGTGTGCAGGTTATCCACCCCTGTGTTACACCATCTGGAAAATAGCAATGTCTGGAAGCAATCATACTGCAAGAAAGGGCCCAATCTATGGTCTTTTACAACAACAGGACTAGTATCCCACTGGCATAAAAGGCCCTACAATGGTGCAAAGATTGCCCTGCTTTCAGGCCATTTGAGGCTGTTGCCACAAGGCAGCTACAATAGCAGATCCTGGCAACTGCGGATCAAAGGTCAGGTAGGCTGGCACAAGGGGCAGTTCATGGAAGGGGGGAGGGCAGGCAGAGTAACTGGGCAGGGAGGGGGAGGAACAGGGGCATTCAAGGCATGATGGTTTATATCCAGCGGCAGCAACTTCACTGGATCCTACCCACATTTTGCAACCCAACACACCCCTGACTCTCCTCAGACTTGCGCCAGCAAAATGGGTGGCACAGATCTAAGGAGACCCACAGACAATTGACCAGCCTACCAGGAGGTAAATAAAATATTTTTACTTACATCCTGCAGGTTGTCTGATTGCCTCAATGCCACCATGACATACAACTCACGTTGAGCTGGTGTGGATGCATGCTATAACGTGGATTGGGCTTTTAGTTTGATGTGGTAAACAGCAATTTTCTAAGCATAATACAACTCTAAAGGCCTATAACACAGAGAAAAGGCAGAAACAATGCCTGAAAACTCCAGGCAGTCACCATAGAGCAGTAGTTCCCAAACTGTGGGTTGTGACCTGATTTTTGGTGGGTTGTGAAACTGACAAGCTTCCATGAACTGCCCCCTGTGCCAGCCTACCTGTCCTGGTGCTGCCTGGAGTCCACGGTGGTCAGGATCAGCTTTTGCCACTGCCTTATGGCACTAGCTTCAAATGCCCTCACAACAGGGCAATCTTCGAACCATTGCAGGGCCTTTTATGCCAGTGGGAGACTAGTTCTGCTCTTGTTCATTAGGAACATACATACCCATACATTAGGAAACCAAAATGGAGCAGCATACATTTACTCATGAGTAGACAAATGTGCCTCAATCCACTTCAAAGAGCAGGCCAAGGGCAATGCAATGCCATCAGAATGGTCCCAATCTGAGGAACATAGGCCTCAAGAAGGAAGTCCTCCCTTCCAAGTTGATAAGGAAAATATACTGACCTCTGTGGAATATGAAACGGAGCCTCACATGTGCATTTACTCATGGGTAGGCAAATGTGTTTCTGCTTTATCAAAGGCCAGGAAAGAGGAAAGCAAGGCCACCAGAATGGTCCCAATCCAATGAACATGGAGTTAACAAATGCTCCAAAAATGGCTCCCCCCACCATAGTAAAAAGGATAAAAACAGAGGTGTCAGTGACTGGTAAAGTGAAACTTTATTTTTTAGTCTCATAAAGTAGATGGGTCCCAATAGTGTCATTTTTAAAACTGGGTCCTGGTACTAAAAAGTTTGGGAACCACTGCCATAGAGGATATCTCAGTTTAGCTGGATCCTAGGCTTACTAAGCATAATCGTAAATCAACTGGATCTTCTTAACTGCTACACATTTTTTCTCTTAGTCACAATTATTTAACTTCAGTGCGTTGGAATTCTTATCTTAATCCTCACTGTAACCCTGAGAGTTAGGTTAAACTGGGAACTTGGTGGCTAAGTGGAGATTTGAACTTGGATCTCTTCTAACCCCTCCATGTCTCATCCACCCCTTTGTGTGACCACAATGTAATGTTATATTATTAAATGAAAGGTAATAAAATGGCTCACTTACTGATAATCTCCTGTTAATTCACCTGCATTAACACCAATAACAATTCCCTGTGAAAGTTAAACAATTTCTTCAATACTAAAGCTTACATTGCAAGTTCTGAGGTCAAGATTCACAATTGCAGTAACTTTTGTTTCCCCAAATATTACCAGTGTGTTTTTCTCCAGTGAACTAAAGCTGCATGTAAGTACTGCTGGATAAAGCCTTTGTTGCTGGAGGCAGGAGGAGGGAAAGTATAATCCCACCAGATGTTGATCATCAGAGATTCGTAATGAATGAGAACTGGACAGAACAGATGGTTCATACAATCGGAATTTTGCTGGGGCCTCCTCTAGTAATGATTTCTATGTAAAGTTCATTTTGTGTTTAAGGAAACAAGAAATCAGATTGTTCTACCAGATTTCTCAGTTAAGTATAACAAGAAAAGCCCCAAGAAATATAAATATAAAATGCTGCTTTAAAAAAATTGCTATAATGCATGAGCATGTGAGAGGAAGGGATTATAGTTCTGGGATTAATAGAGAAGTATGTCAGCAAAAGGTTGTTTTAAATCTAAAATTGTAGCAAACAAATTTGTATTTTCATTCAAGTGGCTTTTTATAGTCACTTCACATGATAAAGGCCCAGTACTACAAGAACTGGCTGCCATAAGGAAGCAGTCAGTTAAGATATAAAAATGGAAATGCTGGATCAGATTTTTATTTTGTTACAACCCGAAAAAGGCACTGACGTCAACAGGGTTGCGAAAGAGAAACTAGGGACACAGGATGGTACAGAACATAGCGATGTAGGGGAGCCAGAAATGAACAGAAGAGAGGAAATAACAAGAAACCATACAAGGGATGATAAACACATAAATAGGAGATAAATACTTTTTAAAGGAAAAATTAAAAACTAAGCAAGATACAGCAACGTATCTCTTAACATGGGATATAACTGTAAGTTAAATGCTGCATAGGTTACTGAAATCAGTAAAATTTTACAAGAGCTACTCCATGATGTACAATGAAATACAGAGACTGAACTGACACCATAAATTAAAAATATCTTTGCCCATCAGTGTCAATGCTAACAGGCACAAGTTCTAAGTAGAGAAATCAGTGATGAGCTTAGTATTTTTCTTTTTATCAGACAGGAAGTGTCTTTGAAGTTTTATCTGATGACAGCTTTGAAATTATTTAAAGAACAACCTGTACACTAGGCAGACATGTAAAGATACAGCATTAAACTAATTTGAAATAGCAGACCAGACATTTTGAAATCCAATAAACATAATCCATATTTAAACTGTATGCCACAAGTTTGCAGCCAAACCTTAAAATTTGATGGCATTTGCGCTATTCCACAGAAAAGAATGCACACCAGAAGAACTTAACAAAGAGCATTCTTGAAACTCCAATACAAAATAGAGGAGGGAACAGACTGAAGAAGCTAGAGTGGTATCCACTGAAGACCTATGGAAAGCACAATTTTCATGGAACGTCCAATGCAGTGGCATGCAGACAGGGGAGGCAGAACATCACCAGATACATGTAAAAAGAAAAAGCTCCTTGCCTTTCCACACTGCTCTTTTCTTCTCCAGCACAATCACGGAGTTAAGCAGAGCACACACACCTATCACAATACACAGGGAAGCAGCCAACAGCCAATTTGCTGCAATCATGGCTGGCTTCCCAAGAAAAACAGGCAGGGTGACTGCATCAGCAATTTCTGGGGAGACAGCAAGCAGAGTTGCCTCCAGCTAGTTAGGCTGTAATCATAGCTGGCTTCCAATTAAAAAAAAAAGTAGGGCAACTGGCTTCCAATCAAAAAGTGCAGGACACCTGCAACAGCAAGCTCTGGGGAGGCAGCAAGAAGAGGTGCCTCTGTTCTGTTTAAAACAGAAGCTATGAAAAAAGCAGGGAGCCTGTGCAATGGACCAGCTCCTTAAAGCACCAGGAGGGGCACCTTTTTGGTTGCTTCAGGAGGCATGTTGCTGAACTCTCCCTAGCTCCAAGTGTGGGAAGAAAAGGTAAGTTTTTTTATTTATGGGGGGAGAGAGTGTGTGTGTTGCAAGGAAGGTTCTGAGAGATACTGAACTTAAAGGGGAGGGAAAGAGTGCATGTATTCATGTGGTTGTGCCTCCTTGGGTCTGAACCTCACCAAACATGACTGGTCCAATGGATTCCCATCCAGACAGTGACCAAATTTACACCTCTTTGGCTTCACTATTAGTGAAGAGTTTTCCTATTACAGCATAGGTCTGGCAATCTATAATCTAAAGAGCCCCTGTTGGTGTGTTGCAAGGGTTAAGTGTGGCAAAGGGGCTAGAGTGTTCCATTTGAATGTGGGAAATGGTGATTCAAATGCACCTTCAGTCATAAGGCTGACTGGAGGTCTTGGGCTTGCATTTTATGGCATGCTGGGTACAGAGACCTCCAACCCTGTCAGGATGGGAGGAGAGTAAAAGACAGGCACCCCATGAATGGCACAGTTCTGACTTTCTACCTGGCTCCTTCTTCCCAGACATGGTGGAGTTGATACAGTCTGTCATCAGGACTCCTCACAAAATTCAGGAGGAGGGAGTGGGATTCTTCTAACCCTGTCATGAACAGGCAAAGGGAGCCAACAGAAAAGACAGCTTTCACCATCAGGTATACAGAAACACCTCCTATCTCCTACTCTTTTCTCAAGGACCACAACATGCAGTGAATCTTTTTGCAAAGAAGAGATCCTACAGTGCAATTCAACACTTAGCCATATGGGATTTCTTTTTCAAGGAAAATTATAATTAAGGGAAAGCTATGATTTTACTCTAAAATTTCAGACAATCCTCAAACAAGATCTGGTAGGCAGGACAAGGATTTATAGGGCCACAGTTTCAGTACCATGGAGAGCTTCCAAACTGACAGAGGTTGGAAATTTGAACTGGAATTGAAATCAAGGAATCAAAATAGGTTATTGGACCCCAATGGCTCTCTCCTATACCCCAAAGCACCACACTTTTTAAATACTGGGAGTTTCATAATCACTAAGAACACTTGAATGCCCTGATGCTTAAAACAGTATCTAAAAAGTGGCATGACCTGCAGCAGAAATTTACTATAATCCATCATAATGGCTACTGGGTTTTCAAAATTGCTATTTGTCAAAAGCTAAGTACTAAACAAGACTTTATACTAACATACATGTAGTATTACCCCAAAAGATCTTTTAAAAAGGAAAACCCACTTCCAGAGCTGTTGTCAGGACGAGAAGAGGATGCTTAACCCTTTCCCCATTTGCTGTCTCTGTTCTCCATGTTGCCTGAGGGCCAAATCCTATCCAAATCCTATTCAATCCTATCCTCCAGTGCTGATGCAGTTGTCATGCAGCCCTGAGGTAAGGGAACAAATGTACCTTTACCTTGAGAAGGCCTCCATGACTGCCCCCACCTCCCACTACAGGATGCATCCGTGTTGGCATGGGTACATCAGTGCTGGAAAACTGGATAATGTCGGAGACTCCACCCTGCAGCTGGGCCCCACCTTTACCTCAAGAGGAGGCTCCAGGGTCAGGGAGCCGGGCAGCAGGGGGTGGGAGAAGCCAGCAGGGTGGGGGGAAGTGCAAGGCGAAGGCAGCATAAGGGAAGAAAGAAGGATTTTAAGCCCAGGGAAGGATTGCTCCCAGGGAATCACCCTTTATACCTTCCCTGAAGGGAAGGGCTGTGGGGAGGGTAGCTGACCCTACAAAAGCCAGGAGGCCACTGATGCTGAGGCTGGCCAGAAGCTGGGAGGTGGTGGCTGTGCAACCAACAGCCCCTGACCAGAACCAAGGCAGAAACAGTCCAGCCAGGGAAGAGGACCCGGGTGCTGTAACCCCCTCTCCCTGAGCCAGTCTGAGGCCTTCCCAGGGCTCCCTTAAAGGGCCAGCCAGGTTGAGCAGAAGCCCTGCCCCAGGAGCATCACAGATAGGACTGGGTCCGAAGTGACTTCATCTCCTCAAGATGCCTAATAAGTCTTTATGAAGTATTTGACTAGCAAAACAGTAATCAGGTAAATAATTAAGCACCCCTTTTCTCTTTTCATATCCCAATCATCCCTCTGAAAGGGCCAGTCCTTTTTAAAAAGGGCTACTGGATACACACATCTGTGTGTTGTCGTCTAATTTGGTCATTAGGCTCGGTTCCAATTATCTGCTAATTCTTCAGTTTTTCCTACTGAAACAAACCTACAAGGAAAATCCATCTACAGTCAGAAAGAACACATGCTAATTTGGTCCTAGACATGAATACAAAGAGAAAATGCACCTTCTGACTGCTGTCACAGCAACCTGTAGACTAGATCTTTCTGCAGGGAACGGATTTCTCAGCTGCACAAAGGTGCAAGTCAATACTTTGCAACATGGGGAAATCAGACTGTTGCATTTATGTGCACATTATGGGAGGGACCACCTCAGGCAAAATATTCTTTAGATAATTATGGCCCCATTTGGGCCTCACACTACCAGAACACGCGCTCCTCTGTGGCTGTACAAATGCCAGATGCAATTGCACACTTCCAGCCACTGCTGCAAATGGCCAGAGGTGCAGTGCATGCACCAGCAACTTCAAGAGACCACACCAGTGTCAGTAAGTGGCAGTGGGAGGTTCTGGGGCAGGAAAGGGGAGGGCATGGGGCTGGAGGGGGCATGTCTCAGTGGCAAAAGTGCACACTGGATCCTATCCACCATTTTTCAGGCCACTCCACCCCACCCCAGCCTCTTCCTTTCCTTGAACCTATGCCAGCTACATAGTTGATGTGAGTCCAAATGCTCCACAGGCAGCCAGGAGACCTACCTAGAGGTAAGTTTTTAACTGATCACTGGTTGGCCTTCTGGATGCATTGGATGCAGCATGTGCTCTGTCAGCATGGCTGCATCATCATCAATGGTGGGGGAAAGGATTAGGTCACGACATCCCAACGAGGGAAACTCTGTTGCTGTCCCCTTAAGGGGTGGGGTGACAGAGACAGCATCAACGTGATCTGGAGGGTCAGGGGAGCCTGCAACCCCTTCTGCAGACTTTCCCACAGCTCCAAAATACTGTAAAAAGGGGGAACCACATCCGGTTTTGCGACAAAAACCAGAAGAGATTTTTCCTCCTATTTACAGCACTTTGGATGTGCGGGGAGGGCTGCTGAGGGAGTTGCAGACTCAGAAGCTAAGGGAGAGGGGCCGCTTTACATGGGTGTCCTGGCACCTGAAGAAACTTAGCATCCCCCCCCCCGAATGCCAGTATGAGCCTGAATCCTGGATCTCAGATGTTCCATATACAGGGCTAGTAAGAAAACAGCCTGGATTAAGCAAACTGAAATAGAGAACCGCTTTCTCCAGGTTCCTGTACAAATGCAACATCTTTATAACAATGTCTGCCACAACATGTGCAGAGCAAATATGAACATTCCCAGGTATCCCTTCTTTATACTAAGGCAAGCAATGTGGTGATCAAACTAAAGCAGTGATTTTCAACCTTTTTCGTTCCACAGCACAGTTGACAAGGTACTAAAATTGACAAAGCACCCATGCTGTTGGTTGGGGGCTCACATTCCCAACGGCCCTGCTAATAAATGACCCTCTCCCAAACTCCCGCAGCACACCTACAGACCATTTGCAGCACACCAGTGTGCCATGGCACAGTGGTTGAAAATGGATGGACTAAAGACTTTTTTGTTATTTAGAATATCTTTATATAAAGTTTAAGTTTACAATTTGCATCATTTGCGCTGCTTCCTATTGTTCTATCTTATTTTATTCTGTTGGCCATTGCAGTTTTTTTTTAAAGTGGGGTGGAAATATATACATAAATCAAATTTAAAAAAAAAAAAATTTCTTAAATCACCCCTGGCTACTCTTCCTGCAAGGCAGAGTTTAGATTTTTTTTAATGGAGAACATTTTGTAGAATGTGGAGTCTACAAAAGAACAAAGAGTTTCATACAAAAGAATAAGCTGGGATGCTGACACATAAGAATTAAAAATGGTTCAAAGAAACTTTTATGTCAAGCACTGGAGGGAAGCCAAGCAAGTAGCAAAGACAAAGACATGCTCCAGGAATGAGGTAATAAAGAACACTTCATAAATGCAAAACTATAATTAAGCACCCAAAAAAGGGAATTTGAGAAGCAGCTTTGTAGACAATAAGAAAAAGAGGTAACATACCTAAGAAGCAGGAAGTCTGAAGATTTAAGGCTGATTCATACATTACCAGAGCAGTATGAGGCCCAACCAAACATGCAGAAACCTACACAGCAATAGGCATTTTCCATGGAATAAGCACGTTAGGAAACAATACTCACATGCGTCTCCACATCCCACGGGTTTTGCACCACAAATATCCAAGTATCCCTCTCCCACTTCTCTTCCTCTTAATCTGTGATTTACCAGGTTAACACGTGGTTGAAACACCCACATAGATCTCAAGATCCCTGGGTTTGGGAGGTGAGGTAGCATCCTAAATTGTCTTCCTGGAGAGCCCTTCCTTACCACAGTTCCTCCTCAACTTGTTTTTGGTTTTAAAGGGGAAGCATCTCTTTCCCCTTGCTTATGGTGAGTAGGAAGAACAATAATGAAAGTGGGTCTTGCCAAGTTTTTTGCTCTATCTGTGGGGAGGGGAGGAAGAGAAAGACAGAGAAGCAAAAAGCACTTTGATCCTCTTCCCACTGGAGGGGGAAAGAGGCTATATTACCCTAGATGTACCTATTCAGAAGTAATGTGGCTTATTCCCAGGAAAGTGTATATAGCAGCCACTCCCAAAGCCCTACTTGGACTTTGGGATCACAGTAAGTCTTTGTGGGGGCAGGGGGATAGTAGTAATGCAATCTCCAGGATCATGCCTCTGCTGGGGCCGAAGGGGGGTTGTTTATACTCACCATAGCAGGCATCGGTCCCTGGATGGTGACTCACCACGGACGCCTCCGCAGGGCTCCCCGAGTCTGTAAACAGCTAAAAAGTGCAATCAGATACCATTTCCAGTTTGTGATAGCAACCAGAAGTGGTTTCTGATAGCTCTTTTTAGCTGTTTACAGGCTTGGGGAGTCCTGCAGAGGCACCCATGGAGCTTCCCGCACCCCCCCCCCAAGAGGCTGGAGCTTGCTGTTGTGAGTATAAACAATCCCTCTCTGGCCCTGGCAGCTGCACAGTCCTGGAGATCATGTCACTGCCATCTCTCATCCCACTCATAAAGGAGCCAGGGACAAGTGCTTCCCTGGCTGGTGGGTTGCAACCCAGTTTGGGAACCACTGATTTAGGTAGAAGAAAGGAGCACTCAAGCAGTTGCTCAAAATCTCAAATACTCATTTGTCTTCACTGCAGTACACATTGCAAAGTTACCAAAATTTGATTTGTTCTTTGAAGCGGTAAATCTGAAGAGCTACAACAAAATAAGCATCAAAAATTTAAAAAGTTCCTTTTGGGTTCTAGGGAAAAAGTGAAGTGCATACATGCTAAACCTGGACTAAAAAAAAAAAAAAGAAGACAAATGCAGTGTTCCAAAATATGCAAGCCATCTAACACTGGAAAATGTTAAAGTAATTACTCCCATTAAAACCTCAGTCTTAACTATTTAGAAATCAAGCTTCAGATTTGTATTTGGAATACTGAGATGTCACTGAAAATCAAATCCTTGATTTTTGCCAAATTGCTACTTGCCAGAACATGCATATTGGAAGTAGCAGTCACTTTACAGGGAGGACTTTAGATAATTGGTTTCTAAAGTACTGATCTGTATCTTTTTTCACATTATTCAAAATCAATAATTACTTTGCCAATTTTTTAAACTGAGGTTATGAATTAAATTGTCAGGGCATAATTGAAAATCACATTTATTTAAGGATAAGACAGAATTCCTCCAGTAAATGAACATCTGTGGCACAGAGTGAACATCAACCTGGTGATGTACCTGATGGGAAGGAGAATAACTGAATAGAAATATTTTAAAATAAATTAAGATAAATAAATACTGTTATAGTGTTTAGGTGCACCCTATCTTGCTATATTTTCTTTTTCAGAATGTCTGGGCAGATAGCCAAAGGAAAGTTGAGGGAATCTAGAAGGACATATAGCCTCCTGCTTCAAGCTCTCTCGCTTAAAAGTAGACCTGTGATCTAGAAAAGGCTTTAGCCTGATACTTCCTCTTAAACAGAGCAGCTGCAGAAGGACAGATAAGCGGCAAACCTTCTGGCCAAGCAGACCTATGGTGGGGGAAGGCCTTTCTAGCATACTACTGCCCTTTCAGCAGTGCTGCTTCTGCCAAGTCTCTGGAAGGGCAAGACAGAACGAGGCCTCATAAGGCAAGGCAAGCTACACAGGAAAGGGCAGACAAAGAGGGGTGAGAGAGGGATACACCACTGAAGTATTGGGAGATCCCAATTAAAACTCAAGTAACACCCAGCTGTGCCATTTCTGCCAAGGTGTCCCTTCACAAAATACCTGAGCTGTAAAGTGATGTTTTGGCAGAAGCAGTGTGGCTGAAAAGGTGACCTGCGTGATAATTAGGCTCTCCCAGAGTGATAACTGGCTCTCCCATATTTTAAAAATATGATCAAGACTTGCATATTTTCTCATCTCCCATTTGCTGCTAATGAATTCCTACATGAGAACAAAGTGTTTATTTCCGATCATCATCTGCTTAGTGACATCACTTCCTGCTCAATTATGTCACATTATCCTCAGGAGGTGCCATGAATGCCATTCTGCCCACTGTATGAGATGAGTTTTACACCACTGATCTAGCTCCTTGCATTCCAAACTCATGGAGTTCCAGTACTGTAAAACAAATATATAAAAACAGAAAAATTGGATTTAAAATATCCCACATAAATAAAAGTGGCATATTAGACTGCTAGCATATGCGCGTGTGAAGAATTCCTGCTTTTCTTCCTGTTTTTTTGCCCATTTTCCTGTGCTTTTAGGCATTTTTAACCCCCTGGCAGTCCCTGTGTCATTCAACAGTCTAAAAGTTGCTCCAACATACTTTGCAAAGCAGCCTTTGCCCTTTGTTTGACAAACACCTTTCTGAGAAAGCCATGTGCTGTATATATTCAGGGTGTCACTTCCCTGCCCATCTAGGTCAAGAGCCGCCAGACCTTGGTCTACGGGCCAGATCAGGCACTCCAAAAAAAAAACTCTTCTGGGCAGTGGTGAAGTCTTACCATTCTGCACCACTGACTTCTATCTTTACTGCTGATCTTTGCAGAAACTCAGGCCGAGCAGCTGCTTCCACCATACACCACCTCAGGAGACTCTGCACCTGGATTTCCAGGGCAGGGGTGTGTGTGAGCGGGAAGGGACAGCCCAGCATGAGTTTTTGCAGAGATCAGCAGTGAAGATCGAAGGCAGTGGTAGCAGCACATAATGGCAAGTCTTCACCACCACTGCACTGTGCCCAGAAGGGTTTTACGGAGTGCAGCAGTTCACAATTTGGAGACTGCTAATCTAGGTCAAGGAGGTAGGATGGCGTGATCAGGTAGTTTCCACTCCTCCAATCAGGTAAACTGATAACAACATTACAGCCAAGTTATAAAATTCTAAGCCCACAGGAAGTGGGGGTTGCTCTCTACCAGTCAGGGAGTTGCTCTGAGTGACCTATTCATTTGGAGCTCAGAAAGGAACACACACTTGCTCAACCACAAGTGAAAAGAATGGAGATCCCTTGCACAATGTAAGTAGATCAAGCTAGGGACAGTCTAGCTAGGATCACAATAAAGGTCTACGTTTTTCTTCCCCTTGGTTTGCCAATTCCTCCCAGCCTTGCCCTAAGTTTAAACTGTGAGGCTGCAATCAAGTAGCATCCCAGCTCCATCTGCTGGGTGTTAAGGTTATTACATCCTTTTTATGAAAACCTTTCTTTAACCCTACAGTCACCTCTGTAGACCAGTTCCAGCAAAGCTTTAAAAATTTCTATTTCACCTAGCATTTGAGGGGCAGAGTAAGGGCTTAATATATGTATTTTATATTTGTATGTGTTTTATAATTTATATACATTTCAAACTCTCTGGGAGTTTGAAAGCCGCAGTAAGTCTTTGCGGGGGTGGCGGGGAGGCGGCAGGGGGAAGGCTTTTGCGGAGGCAGAGCAGATCACCCACTCTCCCTTTCCCTAACCTGGGGAGCGCTGCCAAAGGTTGCACAGGGCTCCCCACACCCCCAGGAGGCTGCAGGAGGCTTGGGCAAGTGCACCCAAGCCCCTGCAGCCCCCCTGAGCAATGCGATCCTGTGGATCGCGCTGCTACCTTCCCCCTGTCTCCTGGCTGCCCCCGCCCCTTAAGGGGGCAGAGGCCAGGACCCACAGGCTGGGGCGTCACGACGCCCATTTGAATACCACTGCTTTAACCCATTTTGGCCCAGCCCACAGATGTACACATTTGGTCCCTGTTGCATATATTCAATGCTGGGCAGAAATGGATTCAGCTTTCCAACTAAGCTCAGGTATTTTCCACCCAACTGCTTGTCTTCTACTCTTCATCTTTTCCCCCATTTTGTTTAATGACAGCAAGAAACTAGGTCTTCTCTGTTGAGGCACTGCACTTCTGGAACATGCTTCCAGAGGACCTTTGATCAGTCACCTCTGTACACCAGTTCCAGCAAAGCTTTAAAAATTTCTATTTCACCTAGCATTTGAGGGGCAGAGTAAGGGCTTAATATATGTATTTTATATTTGTATGTGTTTTATAATTTATATACATTTTTTGATGATGTTGCGAGTAGCCTCGGGTGCCCTTCAAGGAGAAAGGCAGAGTGAAAATTGATAAATAAACTAGTTCCATCCTGATCCTTTTTGTTAACAATTGTTAAGAGCAACATAAGGACGTACCAGGGGAAGTAGAGATAACTTAAAAATGTTTGCCCCATTTTGTCCCCAGAAGTAAAAGGTATGGACCCAGTATAGAAATTGGGTTTGTCTATGCTTTGATTGTATTAGACCAAGATTGTCAAACGTAAGTATCTTGGAAATATGATCAAGATTTGTGTATTTTCTCTTCTGTCATTTGCAGCTAATGAGTTCCTAAGTGAGAAAAAGAGTGCTTCTTTCTGGTCATGACCTACTTAATGAAATCACTTCCTGCTGAATGCCTTCACTTCCGGCCCTCAGCAGCATCATGGATGCTATTCGGCCACTGTAGAAATGAGTTTGACATTCCTGTATTAGACTAATTTTAAAAAATTACATACAAATGACCTGACAGCATCTAATGAGCTTAATGCTTTTAGGTGAGAACTTGGAATACTAATTTCTAAGACTATTTAATTACATAACAATAATATGAAGTAGTAAGAGGTTGGGTTTAAAAAACTGTCCAAGTAGAATGAAACACAGTAGAAATAAATGGATGACTTCCATTCATAATAAGCCCAGTGGAATGTATTATTTCTCATGCCTTTCTTTTTCTTGATTATTGCAGTCCTCTGTCTAAATATCTAACACTGAAATCAATGATACTTCCACATTTAACTGCAATACAGATTCACTACGTTCCCATGAGATTTGAATGTGCTTTCTCTCTAGTGTGTCTTATGTGTTCTAGTGCAATAGTTCTAGCTTATTCAATGTACTGAACGCTAGGATTGCTGGAAGTAGTATATGGCTGGTGTTATATCAGATTAAATGAGTAGGAGCGTCTCTGAGGAAGTCATCTTCTTCTGCGTTTCTCAAAACCACAGGAAACATATTAGGTCCCCTGGATACATTTTGCACTTCTCAAATGCTTTTTATGATATGCTTTCCTGGAATTCTTCTAGTGCGTAGCTATAAACTCTCACACTCTCTTTCTCACACACACCCACCCCTGATTCTTGCTCTATGAAATTTATTTAGCTCCAGTACTTCCTGCATGGCGTGGCCCAGGCCTTTTGGCCAACTGAGGCTGGTAGAGATAATACTTGTCCAACCCCTCACCCCATTCCTCACCACTTTCAGTGGTGCTTCATCTGCCACCACCACTGCTGTCATCTCCTCAGGCTAGCCAGCCATCCCCGATCTTGCCATTTAAAAAGAGTGGCAGGACAAACTCAGCAAAAAGGAAGTGAGGGGGACCAGTTTCTCCTTCTCACTTTCTTTTTGCAGGCTTGTTCTTTTTAAATGGAGAGGAAGAGTTGGTGAGAAAGAGTGCAAGTGAGGAGGATGAAAGTAGCCACATTGAAGCTAGCAGAGATTGGTATGGCGGGGTCAAAGTCTCACCCAACAAAAAGTGCTGCCTTGCTTTTTGGTCCCACTGTTTCATTGGCAGGCTGGCCCTGACGGCTTATTACATAACTTCTACCATTTAACAAATTCTAGAGCAGTAGCCAGGTTAGTCTGCTATAGAAAGCGCAATAGAGAGTACTGTGACATTTTAAAGAAAAATTTACCGTGACATATATTTTCATAGAACAGAGGCCATCAGTCCACAAAGTGCCTACTCTGGTCCACAAAAGCTTGTGCTATAATTAGTCAGTCTTTTAAGATGCCACAAGACTTGGTTCATTTTTCTACCACTTGGAATCCTAAACATTATTCTTAGTTAGTAGTAGTTGGCATCCTTCAGTCTCGGAAGACTATGGTGTCATGCTCTGAATGGTGGTTCTGGAACAGTGTCCTCTCCAGTGCACGAAGCCTGGGTAAAGTAGGTATGGAAGATAGGCTGTTACCCATGCAGCAAATCCCCCCTCTCCACGTCGCTGAAATGGTCCGATGGAAAGGCAGAGGCCAATATGGTTGGTTCCAGCCGCGTCGCAGGAGTTGCCAGAACGTGACTGTGTTCAGCCATGAACTGCCTCAGGGACTCCGGCTCCGGATTTTGCCTCGAGGTTGACTCCTGAAGCCTTTTCCATAACTGGATGTAGCCACAAGGCAGTGGAGGTTTGGGATCAGAGTTTTCCTTCTCTCAGATGAGCTGCCTTCCCAGGCTGACGAGTCCCATCTGCCCGGTGGCTGTTTAGTCGCCTCTTACGACAAGTACAGCCAAACTGAGGGCCTATTCTTATCCCCAGCCCCCAGGAGAAAAACATTATTCTTAAACTTCCACTTAAATACAAATTATGTTTATGACACACTGGTTTATGAACAGGGAGTAGCTGGGTGGGTGACACAGAGTCCAGGAAGAGAGTTTTATATGAATCTTTATAGCTCACTGGTATTGCAGTCATAAAGAACCAAACAAGCATGTGTGAGTCAGCCCTAAGGCTGCTAACTTCAACTAAGTATTGAATATTATTGTAGCCTTTCACAGTTTTACAGCAAACAATCTGCTGTTCTGAATATTCCATAGTAGTTGCTCTCCTACCCTCTGCATTTTTTTCCAGAGACACTGAAAATAAAAAACAGGAATTCAGAAAGATGCCTTATGTTTAACACCCCTAATCTAGAACCACAGCAGCTCCTCCCCTTCCTCCAGAAGCACCAGAGGGAGAAGGGGACTAATGCAATCCCCTTGAGCCAGAAGAAGACTGGAACACTAACTGGAACAACTGGTCGGAGAGGACAGAAGATAGGGTGGGAACTTCTCAGTTCATCACCCCTTCAACTTTGCTAATTAATGTGATGGGTTTATGTTGCTTCGTGGATAGACCTGCCTTGCTATAGTTAGCTAGACTTGCCATCTGTGCAGAAAATCTGGATCCTCCCCCCCCCCCTGAAAATAGCTATAGGACCCAGCTTCCATTGAGTGAAATTCAGTCAGATTTCTTAGTTTACTGGAGAAAAAAAATTTACCAGCTCCCTAGCATACCTCTCTCTCTCCTGGCCAAGCCTGTGCTTGCACTTTGCTACTTTCCTCCTGGTTCTGCTGAATGTATCAGGAGGCAATGAGGGTGGTGACAAGGACAACTTAGCAGGCAGGCAGGCAGGCAGAGCATGAGAGTGACAGGCTTTGCAGCAATGCTGTCTGTCACCAGTGATTATATATGCATTAGCAACAGCGAGCCAGTTGGCTACCCAGCCACCCTCCAGCCAGCCCCACAGCAACCAGAAGAATGAGAGACCCAAGCCAAGCACCACCACCACAGATGGGAGAGAAATGAGAATCTGAGCATCGCAGACAGGGACTCTCTCTTATTCCTATGTGGAATCCTGGAGGAAGAAGGAGAGCTTCTCTCAGCTCTGGGTGTGAGAGAAGAGCAACTGCCCTCTCTCTAGTTTTCCTAACTCCCATTTGCAGATAAAAACTATAACTCTCTCACACACTCTTTAGCCCTGTCTTGCAGTTCCTCCAGTATTCTCTCCCTATTCTGTTCTCCAGTTGCCAATTCCCTGAACATCAGAACATAAGAACAGCCCCACTGGATCAGTCCATAGGCCCATCTAGCCCAGCTTTCTGTATCTCATAGCGGCCCACCAAATGCCCCAGGGAGCACACCAGATAATGAGAGACTTACATCCCAGTGACCTCCCTTGCATCTGGCATTCTGACATATCCCATTTCTAAAATCAGGAGGTTGCACATACACATCATGGCTTATAACCCGTGATGGATTTTTCCTCCAGAAATTTGTCCAATCCCCTTTTAAAGGCATCCAGGCCAGATGCCTGGTGCCTTCATCAGCCAGAAAGAGGAGAAGGTGTCCGTGCATGTGTGCTATAATGTAAGTCTGTATTTGGTAAAAATTTCAAGAATGGGCAGGTGGCAAAGACTGAAAGAAAGCAATGACAGGACAACAAGGAGAGCAGCCGGGACTGGAAGTTGGAGGGAGAGGCAGGGAGGACAGTGGAGGATGGAATACCATGGAGAGGGCAAGGAGGGAAAGGAGATGGGAACAACCCAAGCAGGCCCTTGAAGCCTAAGGCCTCCCAACCGCTGTACCAGCCCCTACCTGAACCTCAAAACTCCTGGGCCAGGCCAGCAGCAGCAGGCAAAAGGGCATTCTGGCCCCAGGTGGGAACAAGTATAATGCAAAACAATGCCTAAGGAAACCCAAACTCTGATTGGCAGACTGTGATGGATTGATCACTATCCTACTCCATCTCCCCTATGAAACTTGGCAATGAAGCTCTTTTCTGGCAGCATGCTCCAGCCTCTCTGTCTTCTATATGTTGCTCCTGTCCCGTTTTGATGTGAAACTCCCCTCTTGGGCTGAGGCAGAAGGATGAGGTGCTCCCATGCTGCCCACAACTCCCAAGAAGAGAATTTTAGACCCAAATATCATCTCAACCCAGGTATTCATCCTGGCTTCTCCAGTAATACGTTCTGATGAAGCTGTAATATTGTATCTCACTCTTGTGCACTTAAGTACAAGATTACCTTACTGGCCTGCTTTGTTTGGATGGATATATACTTCTGAAATCTCTTCACATAGAGTCTGAACCTATGTATTTTTACTCAGAAGTATCTCTCTGTGTTCAGGTATGTGCACATAAGACTATCCTTTCTTTTCCCCTTTATCTTTTAAAATATCACTTTTAAATATCACTTCAGATATGATATATTTGTACACTGTAGCTTATAATATGATGTAGATCCTGCAAGGTTTGGGGGGGGAGGGGGTAGTTTAAGAATTAGTGGACAGACACCAAGAATATCCCCCTGCCAAAAGGAACAACTTCCTGTACTTTCCTGATGGAAGGGCAACAGCTGTTGTACTAGAAAGGTTATTTTTGAGAATAATACATATATATGTACTGTGGATGCAACTGGGGAACATCTTGGATGATTGTGCATTTAAGCCCAAATTGAAGTTCTTCTAAGGCAGTGTTTCTCAAACTGTGAGGCAGGACCTATTAAGTGGGTCGCAAGCCAATTTCAAGTGGGTCTCCATTCATTTCAATATTTAATTTTTAATATATTAGACTTGATGCTACCATGGTATGTGACTGCATTTGGGGAAATGTTACAGATCCCTTCTTTTAACAAGCTACTTCGAAAGACTATGGTATCGCGCTCTGAATGGTGGTTCTGGCACAGCGTCTAGTGTGGCTGAAAAAGCCGATTCGGGAGCGACAATACCTTCCACACTGGGAGCAAGCTACTATGTATATTCTTTTAACAATGATAGCAAAAACAATAATAGTGTACTCCTGGCTAAGTGTGGGTAGGACTGCAGCCTAGGATTGTTAAAAATGTTCCTGCTTGATGATGTCACTTCTGGTTATGACATCACTTCTGGTGGATACTGACAGATTCTCATTCTAAAAAGTGAGTCCTGGTGCTAAATGTATGGAAACCACTGTTCTAAGGTAAGAAATTCAAATGCTCATCAACAGATCCAATTTTTTAAGAGTCCACTAGAGCAGTGGATCTCAAACTTTTAGCACTGTGACCCACTTTTTAGAATGACAATCTGTCCAAGACCCATCGGAAGTGACATCACAGCTGGAAGTGACATAATCAAGCAAATTAAAATAAATAATTATACATAATTAAATTAAAGTAGAACAAATAATTTAATAAGGAGAAGCCAGCTCTGTTCCACCAAGTGAGTTTTCTCTGTAGCCTGTCTGCAATAAAAAATCCCCCACAAAAAAATCAGTAAGATTTTCAGCCCTACCCAGTGCCCAGTTCAATTTATATTTAAACCATATCGTGATCAGAACCCACCTAGCTTTATATAGTTGGCATCCTTCAGTCTCGGAAGACTATGGTATCGCGCTCTGAATAGTGGTTCTGGAACAGTGTCCTCTCCAGTGCGCGAAGCCTGGGTAAAGTAGATATGGAGGATAGACTGCAACCCATGCAGCAAATCCCCCCTCTCCACGTCGCTGAAATGGTCCAATGGAAAGGCAGAAGCCAATACGGTTGGTTCCAGTGGTGTCAAAGGAGTTGCCAGAATGTGACTGTGTTCAGCCATGAACTGCCTCAGGGACTCTGGATCCGGATTTTGCCTCAAGGTTGATTCCTGAAACCTTTTCCAAAGCTTTACAAGTCTTTAAAAAAAAATTCACCTTACCAGCTCAAGTCTCTGATCAGGACCATTGTGGTAGCCTTGTATTCCTCTTTCCCTGACCTAATTACAAGCAAAGCACATTTGCTTACTTGTGAGTAAATGCAACCGTGTAGCTTAGTTTTACTTTCTACAGAACTCAATACAGTCCTCAGCTTGGAGGGAGGGACTTCCTTCTCGGGCGTTTTTTGGGTGCTGCGTTCATTGGATTGGGACGATTCTGGTGTTGTTGGATTCCTCTCAGTCAGCCCTTTCCAATGGACTAAGGCAAGTTTGCCTATTCATGAGTAAATCCATGATATGGCTCCATTTCACTTTCCATAGGGATCCATACATTTGCCTTCTAACCTATCAGCTTATCAGCTAAAGTTTCACAAGCCACCAATAATCAGGTCTCGACCCACCAAGTGGGTCGTAACCCACAATTTGAGAAATCCTACACTAGAGAATTTGAAAAACAGGGTGGTGTTATGCAAATAACATGAAATTTGAGATTTCACAGCTAATTAGCTTCCATGCAGCTTTCATTTTGAGGGGGAAAAATTTGTCAGAGCTACTTAAGAAAAGCAAAGTCTGTGCAAAATTTGCCATGTACCTAAGTTCAAGAAGTATCTATTATGGCCTTAAAACTTTGTTTTTCAAAGAACCCTGTTCCTCTGATTTGGTGGGCAAACCAAAAATTTAATAGAAGCATTTTCAAGTGCTTTTGCACCAGGGCAATGTCACAAATGATAGTGTTGACAACTGCACCAAAATACCCAAGTTATTTCACCCGCAATTTTAGGTGGTGCAACTGCACCATGCAAGGTCTTGCATTAGTTAAATATGAGCAGAGAAAAGGCATGGCAGGGAAGTAGCAACAATACTTTTAGTAGTTGGCAACCTTCAGTCTCGAAAGACTATGGTATCGCGCTCTGAATGGTGGTTCTGGAACAGCGTCTAGTGTGGCTGAAAAGGCCGATTCGGGAGTGACAATCCCTTCCACGCCGGGAGCATGTGTAGTCTGTCCCTGGTCTGTCTCCCTGGCTATGGGCCCTCCTTCTTTGCCTCTTTGCCTCAGACTGTTGGCCAAGTGTCTCTTCAAACTGGGAAAGGCCATGCTGCACAGCCTGCCTCCAAGCGGGCCGCTCAGAGGCCAGGGTTTCCCACCTGTTGAGGTCCACTCCTAAGGCCTTCAAATCCCTCTTGCAGATGTCCTTGTATCACAGCTGTGGTCTACCTGTAGGGCGCTTTCCTTGCACAAGTTCTCCATAGAGGAGATCCTTTGGGATCCGGCCATCATCCATTCTCACAACATGACCAAGCCAACGCAGGCGTCTCTGTTTCAGCAGTGCATACATGCTAGGGATTCCAGCACGTTCCAGGACTTTGTTGTTAGGAACTTTGTCCTGCCAGGTGATGCCGAGGATGCGTCAGAGGCAGCGCATGTGGAAAGCGTTCAGTTTCCTCTCCTGTTGTGAGCGAAGAGTCCATGACTTGCTGCAGTACAGAAGTGTACTCAGGACGCAAGCTCTGTAGACCTGGATCTTGGTATGTTCCGTCAGCTTCTTGTTGGACCAGACTCTGTTTGTGAGTCTGGAAAACGTGGTAGCTGCTTTACCGATGCGCTTGTTTAGCTCGGTATCGAGAGAAAGAGTGTCGGAGATCGTTGAGCCAAGGTACACAAAGTCATGGACAACCTCCAGTTCATGCGCAAAGATTGTAATGCAGGGAGGTGAGTCCACATCCTGAACCATGACCTGTGTTTTCTTCAGGCTGATTGTCAATCCAAAATCTTGGCAGGCCTTGCTAAAACGATCCATGAGCTGCTGGAGATCTTTGGCAGAGTGGGTAGTGACAGCTGCATCGTCGGCAAAGAGGAAGTCACGCAGACATTTCAGCTGGACTTTGGACTTTGCTCTCAGTCTGGAGAGGTTGAAGAGCTTTCCTTCTGATCTGTTCTGGAGAAAGATGCCTTCTGTTGCAGTTCCAAAGGCATGCTTCAGCAGGACAGCGAAGAAAATCCCAAACAAGATTGGCGCAAGAACACAGCCCTGCTTCACGCCCCTTCAGATGTCAAAGGGGTCTGATGTGGAGCCATCGAAGACAACAGTGCCCTTCATGTCCTTGTGGAAAGATCTGATGATGCTGAGGAGCCTGGGTGGACATCCGATCTTGGGGAGAATCTTGAAGAGGCCATCCCTGCTGACCAGGTCAAAAGCCTTCGTCAGCTCTATGAAGGCTATAAAGAGTGGCTGTTGTTGTTCCCTGCATTTCTCCTGCAGTTGTCTAAGGGAGAATACCATATCAGTGGTGGACCTGTTGGCTCAAAATCCGCACTGCGATTCTGGATAAATCACAACAATAAATGTAATCTAATTCCAGGGATTTCCCGTGTGCTGGGTACAATGCTGGGACCACAAAACATATTTGCATTATAAAAGATAACTACCAACTACAATAGGCAATAGTCCAACTAGAAAGTTGACTTCCTCACACTGATGCACAGACAGCAGCAATGTTTTGCAAGCATTTGATAGGTCAATCTGAAAAAGCTATACGTTCACAGGCATGGATACAAACATTGTAAACCTTAATTCCTAAGCATTTGAGGGAGGAAAAATACGAAAGGGAACACCTTTTATAGAATCAAAGTGCTGGCAAAACTTGGATGGATTGTGCATCACTGGGATGAGATTAAAAGGAAAAGCTCTCTGCACATGCTTGGAGCCACGGCCAGAGAGACGGGAGTTGGGGACAGGGCACATTGTCTTTATGATGTCAGGGTTTAGCTGTTGCTTCAGGAATTCTGAAAATGAGATTTTGCCATTCTGCGCACATTGCAGTGAGAGGTGGCAGTATTGCAGCTCCACTGACAGACCGCATCACTCCCACCGGAGCTGGCAAATCTACGGTGCAAAAATCTACGGGGGGGTGGGGGGGTGGAGTCAGCAGGCTAGAGGCTGCTGGGTGAGGAGGGGAGAATGCAGGAGGGGGTGAATCTGGGGGCAATGGAGTGCACCAGATCCTATCCCCCATTCAAATGCTACCCACTCCACCACCTCAAAGTGGTAGCATATGTCCAAGGAGACCCACAGACTGCCCCAGTGCTTACCCAGAGATAAGTATAAAACATTTATACTTACCTCCTCTTTACCTTCACGTCCCCCCTCCACTGCTGGCTGCAGTGCACGCCTTTTTGATATGACTGCATTGGCATGACTGGCAGGGGATAGGATTGGGCGCTAAGTATATCTGCAGCTGCTAGCTTTGCTTCTTGGGTTCCATTGCATTCTCTCTCTCCCTCTCTCACTCTCTTCCCCTTCTCCAGAAACTCATGCTGGGTCTGACTTTCTCACTGGTCAAGAAAGCAAAATGAGTCACCTGACCTTGACACCTCAACCCAGATGCCTCCTTTACTAGAAAACACTCATTCAGAGGGCTTCTTGGGTTATTAGCATTTGTTAACATTTTTTGCTCAACCCCAGGCCAGGCACTGCTTGGAAGCAAAGCCTGATATTATTTCCTGCTATCAGCCAGCCTTCTGTATGTGACAAGTCCACTGTTCTGTATTTAAGTTTCCTTGGATGCATATAGAATTGCACCGCAAAGTTGCAATCCCATGCATGTTTACCTGGAAGTAAGAACCACTAAACACTTCTGAGTAAATATAGGTAAGATTGTTCTGCATCATCTGCAAAAAGAGAGGCACATTCACCTTTTCCAGGATGTATTAAAAGTAACATTAACCATTACTGAACTGGAAGATCAACATCTTCTCCAGTCCTGCACATTCCCCTTTAGGCTTTGTCAAGCCTGTCATGGCTTACTCTCAGGGCAATTAAGCCAGAGGAAGCTGCCTTTCTCAATCTACCATCTTCTTGTGACAGTCAAGTTGTCCTGAAGTGTCTACCAAAATGAAACTGATGATGTTGATGGAATTCACCAGAGGGAAGGAACTGTAACAAACAACACCTCTGCACATTTTAGTAAGCTTTTTTTAAATGCCACAATGGCTAGCAGGTCAGTGTCTGGACTGCTGGAGGATAGGTACCAACTATCATTTTTTTCCCCTTTGCACATGTTAAATATGCTAGAAGCTAAACAATGAAATTTTCATCTTTAATTTTTTAAAATTTTTGATTTTTGTGAGAGAAAAAATACACTTAAGAACACAATACGAATATAAACAGAACAAACAATTTGCAAACCAATTAAGATATATCTATGTTCAAGACCATTACAAGGAGAATATGTATCCATTTTTAACAAAAAGGGGGAGAGAGAAAGGGGGGAAAGGAAACTATAAAGACATTTAAGCAAACTATGGTATTGTGTACTTCACACAGAGAGAGAGAGAGAGAGAGAGAGAGAGAGAGAGAGAGAGAGAGAAGGAAAAAGGCTTCCAAATATCCACAAACATAACTGTTTGAAGTTGTAAGCCATATGAAATTTTTATCTTGCAGACAAATTAATAGTTGTTTCCCAGTATCCCAGAACAACATGGAAATGAAAATGTGTCCCCCAAACTCACATAAAGTAAGCAATGAGAGAACTACAGGACTAAAGACTACATCATGATTAGATATTAAATCAAGCCTTATTGCTCCTCAGTGTAGCTAGTAGTCTCGAGTCAGGATAAACTGAAGTGTCCTAAGTGCAATGCTCATGCCATTCTGTCTTATAAAAGTACCACACTGGAACCAATGGTTGAAATAAGTTAACATTCTGTTATTCAGAGAACACTGCTGATTAGTTCCTATACTTTGTGAGGGCTTCCCGTAAGAGACCTTGGT
Source organism: Tiliqua scincoides (assembly GCF_035046505.1). Taxonomy (NCBI): domain Eukaryota; kingdom Metazoa; phylum Chordata; class Lepidosauria; order Squamata; family Scincidae; genus Tiliqua; species Tiliqua scincoides. Next base: position 96,822,162 of record NC_089824.1, on the reverse strand, counting down.
TGATAGCAAGAATCTGAGAAAATGTTTTAGAGGAAATGAGTCCTTACAGATTACAAAGGGTTTAAAAAATCAGCAGGTTGACAAGTATATCAACAGGCAACATATTTCAGCCAAAGGGGAGAAAATAAACACCTCTGCTACTTAGTCTGGAGTGATAAAGAATGGATTTGGAAGCACTGCCATTCACCATTTTGAGTTCTGCCAAAAAAAAAAAACATTTTTCAAATGGTAACTTATTTTGATGGCAAACTTAAAATAAACATAGTGCTGGACCAGCACTGAGTGTCACATATGACATAACAACAAATCTGGGTCTGCCAGGTGTACACGTAAAAAGATCCAAACTTAACTCTGACAAGTGTATTATGTTTTATAACACTTGTAATATATGTTTTTATCCCAACTTTCCATTCTACCAGCAACCAAGGGAATGAATATAAATTGAAACATAACAATATGCTTATCAAAATTCAAACCAAAAATGTTAAGAACAAAATCAGCAAGAGAACAGAAATTCAAGTATCAGGTACACAGAAAGTGTGCTGAAACAGTATGGTTTTTATGTTATACTGAATGTTAACAAAGAGAGGGCCAACTGGGCTTTACAGGACAAGAGCTCCACTGCCTGGCTGCCACAGAAAAGAGGACACCTCTTTCACATACGCTTCAACCTGACAGCAGTGGCACAATACATGTGTTTACAAACACCTGTCACATTCACACTTCACATTTTTAGGAGTATATTTTTAAAAATCTTGGTGGTATCCTTTAAAAAATGTAATATTTGAAGAGGAGCTAAACCCAACTTCTCATTCACCCACTCATTCATTTGTTGATAAAAACACAGAGCCCAATCCTATTTAACCCCCTTTCTGATGCAGCTATGCCACCAGAACACATGCTGCATCCTGCAGGGGTGGTTAGATCCAGAGATCTTCAGCTAATATAACATTTGTTCCTTGCCCTGGGGTAAGCTTTTGCTGCCCTGATAGGTCTACTTGGATCTGCACCAGTGATTTTACTGGCAAAGGTCTGAGTGGACATAGGAAGGCGACATGAGGCTGGGAAAAGAGGATATCAGTGGCACTGATACAAACACCCCCCACCCCAGTTTCTGCCACATTCTTCTCCTCCCTGCCCACAGCCCATCCACCCACCCCCACTGACTTACCAGCAACAGGGCTATTCAGGAGACTGGTGGTATACGCCTACACAACTACACAGAATGGCAGGTAGCACTTTGTAACCACAGAAGAGCATGCAGCACCACCTGAGTTCCAGTGGTACAACAGGCTCATAGGGTTTGGCCCTTAGTGTGTTTGGGGAACCAACAGACTGACCTTCCTGTTTCTATGCCTTCTGTTTCTGCTGTGGTCCACTGTACCTGGACATTTGGTGCCAGCCCAACCCCCAAAAAAACAGCTCTAACAACAGTCCGAACAGGTGGTCACTACATGACTGTACTACTATTTTCCAAAAAGTCAGGCTTCAGGAATTAATAACTGTGATTATTTAAGAGCAGAGAAAGAACAACAAATGTGTGAAAAAGTGCAAATACCCCCAACCCCAGCACAGAGACAATTAACAATGGGGCAATCTGTCCACAAAAGCCCTTACAATGAGGAACTTTCCTGGGAAACTTTTTGTAGTAAATATACTGAAGTGGTGTTTTCTTTTACTTTGTTTTGTTTTTTGAACCCAGCTATTTCCAATTACTGGCCCTGTTACAATCAGCTTGGGGTCTAAGACAAGTCTCGTTTTCCTCCTTCAGAAAGATTATCTTTGGGAATAACAATTCTGCAGCCTAAATTAGGTCCTCAGTGAGACTCGTGAGTTTTCCCACTCTCTTCAAATTAAGCCCTTGGGTGTGCATAGGAAGGCCAATTAAACCCGGCAAAAACGCGCAGGACAGAACCCTAGTTGACTAAAACTTTGTAAACAAGCTCACAAGTGTGCACAAAGACACAGAACTATACTGGATAAGCAGATACAGAGTGGTCAATTATTTATGTCACTCAAAGTCTGGTCCTTGAATTTTACAGCGCAATCCTAACTTGTGCTGGATAGGTAGGCCGACAGGCCCACGCTATATCCATCACAAGTTTCAGGCAGCCAGAGGTTCGTCCACGGCAAGGGGAAAATTTTCCCCTTACCCTGGGGAGAACCATTGCAGTCCCAATGGGGCTACTCAGATCTGCCCCACCTCAAACGGCAGTGCAAATCTGAGCAGCCCAGGACTTCCCTGGGCTGTCCGGGAACGGAACTAGAACGCCTCCCCCACCCTCCCCACACCCCCAGATCCCCATGCCGGCAGAGCTTGGCTAACACAAACTCAACCTGCCCAGGGCCCGCATTGGCGCTGGGAGGCCAGCACAAGTCCCTTGCACCGGCTGAAGTGCAGTTGAATTGGCACTAAAATGCTTTAAGCCACTTTCACTTGCACCGGCCCAACTGCATCTTAGGATTGCGCCCTTCATATCACTATCACCATTTCCAACACTGTGTAGCAACAAACCCAGTCTTGCCATTTAGCCAATCTGACTTTTATACTCTTTCTTTTGATCTAAAGACCATCAAAGCACATTATGATCAATTGAAATAATAGAATTATAATTTATAATGTGCACACATGCACAGTACCAACAGCTGCCATCACATCATTTATAAGTTCTCCCTTCTTCAGAACTCTGGAGCACTTGCTGGCAGACACGTTGGTAAAGAGACTCCAGCAAGCATCTGCCAGCAAGCGACACAGTCACACACGCACCCTGGATTTTAAAGAATCTCCAGCAACCAAGCAGAACTCTTTAGAACTGCAGAAAACTCAGAGCACACACATGCCTTCATCACTTGCCGGCAGATGTTTGGTGGAGACTCTACTAAAGTGTCTGCCAGCAAGCTCTCTGAAGTTCTAAGAATCTCCAGCAAGTGTCTGCTGACAAGCAACATGTCCATGTGTGCGCTCCAGCTTTCTGAAGAGTGTTGCTTGCTTGCTTGAGACTCTTTAAAACCCTGGAGCGCATGTGGTCCCTTCCGGCCTGGTACCCAGGGAAGACTACCCCCCCACTTGCTATGCCACTGAACTGAACTGCTTAAGAGTGTGTCCATGGTTGTTTGCAAACTGCCAAATGCATACAACTTCTACTTGAAATAGCTGGAAAGAGAATATTTTTGCACTCATGGACAGTGTCAAAGGCTGGCCATATCAGATACTGGCTGAAGGCCTTTGCAGCCAGCATTTGGAACCCTCAGACTAACAACCTTATGTGCGGCAGTAACTGGATGACACACACTGTTGAAAACACAGTCAGGTCACATCTTGCACAAGGGTTGGGCTCTGAAGTCAGTCCATAAGGCAAAAATAATGTATCATGAACTACCCTTCAGTCCAAAATATATATATATTGTCTTTAAAAACTAAAATTACACTATGAGAGACATGCAGGAACTGAGACGATTAAGGGGATGGCAGATTCATTCTCCCATCTCATACTCGGGGTATATACCCAGTGAGTGGAACGGCAGACAGAATCACCTGCACTATTTAAACTGTTGTTCTTCACTGTCTTTTTTCTTTTGGCCAAACATGTATGCTTGAACTCAAACAAATGAAATGAATGTAAGATGTGAACCTGACTGCATTACTATCTTCCTTCCTGCTGCCTTCACATCTGCAAATAGACTACTTCAGAATCCGCTGTGATAATATAAGGGTCACAAGAAAGCCCCCCCACTGGTTGCATCTGGAGGTTTTAGAAAACCTAGAAGCCTCTCCAGCCCTCAGAAGGCCTTCAAACATCACTTCCGGTTTCCCCAAGAAAGCGGAACTGGCATTTTAAGGCCCTCCAGAGGCCTCAGATGGTCTCTGGATGCAGCCAGTGGTGGCATGTTCAAATTTTCCAGGGGGTTGCATTTTGCAGTCCTGGTCCTGGGTTGGAGGCAAGGTGCAGATACAGGAAAATTTATTATAGATGAAAAACCATAGATGAGACTTGTGATGGGCCTTCAAGGATGGCAAGATAATGGATTGAAGAGGGGGGAAAATAAACTAGACCTCAGGAAAGATGCTTTCATTCTGTGGTTGCCTCTAGTGTGCAGGATTAAAAAAGGAAATGGAGCAGTTGCTCCCCATGGAAAAGAAAAACTCATAAATTGTCTCCTTATCTAGAGTTTTAGGAAGACACTAAAGTGCAAAAATGAGCCTTGGAGGAATTTGTCTATGCTTATCTTTAAAAAAGAACTAAACAGGAATGAAAGCAATTCTCTATATTTGTTCAATGGGAAACAGGATTGAGCCTGGGTTGTGTTGTGAGGAAGAAGTCTTGTGCTCTGTTGGGGCACAATCACTTCCTGAACCTTATTTTCATTTTTTCTCCCCTTATAAAGATAATGTCCTTGCCAAAAAGGTGAGCTGGGATCTGAAAGAATACTGCACAGCAGTGTATGTAATTTGTCAGGCATGTTTAGTAGCTACTTTAATAATCAAAGTTTCTGCTGTTGTTTCTTGTGTGTCCCCAAACCTAATTTTTGCAGACTCACTACAAACTGGGGAGAGGGACACAAGGGAAACCATTCCACTCTCTCATTACTCCTTAATAACAGAAACACCAGGTGAAGAGCAAGGGAACAGAAAATGTGCTGAGGCAAACTGTCATGTAGTATTAGCACATTCTGTTCAGCGCCCACAGTCATGGATTTGATGGAAGTTTTATTAAAGCACCAACGTTTTGCCCAATTTTAGTCCATAGCTGAGATCCACTTAAAATTATTCTGAAAACATTTTATAATTTCTTTCCTTTATTTCCAAATAAAATTGTTACTTTAACTTGTAAGCGTCTTAGAGCAAAGACTGAACTACAATTTTATTCATTTATGAATATCATAACATTGCTATTTGTTTTATGCTGGAAGAATAAACTTCAATTTAAAATTGTAAACTAAGAAGATTGCTTGCCAACTGTCAAAAACAACTGGAAGATTGAACTCACATCAAGCAAGGTATTTGGAGGTTCTTCACAACTACAAGAGTTTACCATGACTAATAATATTTTTGTACAGGTATTATCTAATTACTCATTGATTTTTCACCCATAGTTTTATCTCATCACAATGAGAAGGGCCCGTAAAAGGAACAAGCAAGTGACCCCTCCCTTCCCCCTGAGCATGTGAAAGAATGCAAAGGGAAGTGATTATCTCCTCCTCACTGCATTCATTCCCAGCTCCAGGTGAAGGGAGGGGTCACTACCTCAGAGTGAAGCCTTTCTACAAGTCTGGAAAGAGAATGATTGCTTGCCTGATGCCTCTGTCTTTCATTACAAGGTCAGCAAGACTGTTTCTAAATCACTGAGAAAAGGGACATTGTTTTTAAAATAGATTTCTTTTAAAGTGATATTTGGCATCCAGGTGGGTTCTGGGAACAGATCCCTCTTGTTACCAAAGCTCAACCTGTATATTAATTGTGTTATATTCTTGGCTGAAGAATTTCCATTGCAAATGGCAAAAGTGACCACACTTGCAAGAACTAGACCCAAATCCTAACTAGAGGCTGCTCTTAGGGCACAGCAATGCTGGTACAGGTTCCTCAGAATTCTGAGTGTAGGTATTCTACCCCAGGAGGACTCCATGCAAAAACACCCAACTGGTACCTCAACTCCACCACTACTACAATGCACATCACGAAGGTAAGCAAAGGGTGGGAGAGAGTTCCATGCCACAACATACTGAAGCTGCATCCCTATCTCATGTCTCTTCCCCCCCCCCAACCTTCTGACATCTCACATGTACCTCTGCTATCAACTGTGTTGCATAACAAACCCTTCCCTCTCAAACAGCTAACAGCAGGGAGTGTCTGCTTCCTTTTGGAGAAAACCAGGTACTTCAACCATTGCTACTGCTGGTCGAATACTCAACTGAATGTCTTCTGTTTTTCAGGACTGCACCACTGCCACAGAGGTTTGAACAATACTCATCTGCAGAGGGTCCACTACAGTCCCCCTCCCCTAGAAGCAGGAAAAGCAATGTGCAAGCCACTATGCTCTCATACTTATAGGGGACCACTCTGGTGGCACCACCCTCCTCACAAACACAGAATAGGAATCTCAAGCCAGATAACAGGTATCAGATAACAGGTGTAGCTGATGCCATTGTCTATTCCTTGTTACTCACTTTGTGCTTCTCCTTGCTCCCCACAGGTAGCTGTCCCACAGGTAAAGACATTAGGAAGATCTGTGTAGCAGATATGCCTATAGCAGATAGGGATCCCTTCTTCTCACCTTAGTTGTACCTTACCTCAGCTGGCCCCATGATAAGTCTCTGCAGGGGGAGAGGCCTCTCTGCTTCCAGAGAGTGCAGCATCCTCACTCTATTACTTCTTGGGCTGGGGGAGGGAACACTCCCAAGTGATCAAGAGACTCCTTTTCTCTGTTGTCATGGTATATGGTGGGAAGTGGCAGGGGGATACAAAAGGCAATATACTGAAAGCCACACCAGCAGGTGCCAGCAATAAAGCAAAGAACAGGGGTGTATGGGTGTGGCTAGATGGACAGGCCACTGTAATAGGCTCCCTGTGTCATATGCCTACCCAGTGAATGGCCCATATAGTGTTCTCTCTGATAGGTCCATGTCTTACAGCTTCCCAGCCAGGTTCGACTCTGCAGCGATGCAAGGTGTTAAATGCTGGATGAGGTATTCTTGTCTCTTGCCATGGGTGTTCACTGATCAGCCACTACAAAAGACAATGTGCTAAGGTGGGGTGGAGGTTTATTACATGACTACTGAGTTTACACAAGAGCTTTTAGTGACAGACTTTGTCAAAACTTCTTTGAAAGCTGTCAAGGTCAACTGGATCACCTTCAGCCACATGCCTGTTGATGCTCTCAAAAGTGAGCCCCTACAAGATTTGGGAAAGATTTATTTTAGGGGCTGGTTGGAGTGCTCTCTGGCAGCTACACTACTGGTGCCCCTCACCTTTGATGTACTATCTTCCTGATTCCCCTCCCTTAGTGCCTGATTAACTTTCCTAGCAGGAGATAGATGGGGGACAGAAGCTATGTCCCTAATCCTCCACTTCCCCTCAGTATCCAGTGCTATAAAAACTAAGCCATCACCAAAGCAGCAGTGCTGAAGGAGAGAAGGTGTCCACTGCTGCCAAAGTTGTCAACCACCACCCAGAAAGACTCCCCAAGTGTTCCCCCTGCCAACCTTATCAGCTGATAGCAGACAGCAGCGGGTCTTCTCTTTCAAAGTTGGTTTCAGGACAGGAATCCAGCGAGCGAAATAGTGTCACACACTGGAAGAGGATGCCATTTGCTGCTCCCCACCATTGCCTGGTAAACGTGCCAGGGACAGAGCCTAACAGGGAGGCTTACTGGGTGAAGTGAGGTAGAAAGGGCAGTGGCAGACACCTTTTCTCTTTTTTGGAGGTCAGCTGGGGAGGGCTCTTGTGCAGACATGGGCCTTTGGGCTATGCCGACCTGGCTGACCCCTGAAATGAGCCCTCTGAATTCCCATCTGCTTTCCTAACCAAAATTGATGTCAATATCTCAAGAAAATTCACAATTATACAAGTAAGATTTAAGGTAAAATTTTCTTCCCATCCTGTTCCCACCCCTGCATTACATCCATACTGAACCCCTACTGATGTATTGCTAAATTGAAAATTTCCAAGCAGATTGATGGGGATTGGTTTTGCTTTGAAGAAATCGCAATCTTGAATACAGGATTTCTTCCTTGAATAAGGAAGTAAGATATCCTTAACAGTTTGACCCACCTGATTGGCCAAATTGCAGCACAAATGCTGTTAATCTGTCAACATGAACACAGATTTTATTTTTAGGGCATTATTCAGTTAATTCTTTGTAACTTGAACATACACATCCTAAGAATAGAATAATCTCATGGGTATTATGTTTAGCTCCTTTAGTAAAGGACTGTATACAAATACAACAAATGAATATACATTTATTCAAAAATAGAAGTCAGTCTCACTAAAATCAATAAGATTTATCCACTAGGACAGTGTTTCCCAAACCGTGGGTCAGGAACCACCAGTGGGCCACAACCTGATTGTTGGTGCATCATGAAACTGACACGTTGACGTTTTCCAACATAAAAAATGTATGGAAAGTGAAACTGAGCCAACACGCATGTTTAGTCATGAGCAGGTGAACATGCGTCAGTTCAGTTTGACAGGCAGGTTGAGAGGAACGCAACACCACCAGAATGGTCCCAATCCAATGAATGCAGGCTCCAAAAAAAACTCAAAAAGGAAGTCCTCCCCCGAAGCTGAAAAGGAAACTATATTGAGCCCTATGGAAACTGAAATGGAACTGCACATGCTCATTTACTGGTAACTAGGCAAATGTGCCTTAGCTCTTATATCAAAGGCCAGGCAAAGAGGAACGCAAGGCCAGAATGATCCTGATCTGATTAGCTTGGAGCTCAACAAATGCTCTAGGACAGCCTCCTCCCCAACATAGTACAGAAAAAAGGATAAAAACAGGTTTGAGCCTCAGAGGCTGATAAGGTGAAACATTTTTCTGATGTTTGATAAACTGGGTGGGTCCTGATAGGCTATTGTTTTAAAAAGTGTTCCCGGTGCTAAAACATTTGGGAATCACTATATTAGAAAATGTGCATGTGAAGGGTCTGTTTTTGACCCAGATATTTAAAATCTTAAACTAAACCACTGTACAGAACACTCTTTTTTCCCCTTTCCATGTATAGTTTTCCTAAATATATCTTTTGGGTAACCATCCTTTGTTTTGCCTTAGGTGTTCAGCTCTTGCCCAATCCCCATTGGATTTCCAGTTGCTTGAAACAAGTTAACTCTTGATACAGTGATACAGCTCAGTTGAAATTCAGCCCTAGTTAATTTTTTTAAAAGATGTGCACAGACCTATATCTGTTTTACTCCGGACTACTGGGTCCTGGGATTTTTTTTTTTATTACCCTGTACTGTTTCACAATAATTACTATTGCACAGTGCCTACTACTTGCACAGTGCCAAAACATTAAGCAGTTTTGTAAGGGAAGGCAGGGAAGCTCCAGTCTGCCTCAGTTTAAGAACTGGATAGTATTGGTAACCTGAGTGTGGTGCCAGTGTCAAATATGGTGTGTGCGTGCACATGTGTCAGAAAGACAGACCTGCTGGCATTGAAGTGAGCTGTCTAGTGGAGAAATAAGACATTATAGAAGTCATTGACTATGTGTAAAAGTTCACCACCATAATAAGAGGAGAACATACGTGAAACAGCCAAAACAGTCTCCAGGACCAGCACATTTTTTACATAGTAAAATGATTTACTAGCAATCCTTCTGCAAATGGAGTGCCCCAGGCTTTTAAATTTTGTTAAGTAATTTATTGCTTGTATACATGACCATAGGGGACCTTTGGAGGAGTGTAGAAAAAAAGCAAAAGAGTAAGGATATTCACTCCAGGTCTCACAGAAATTACAGCTACAATCTTATACTTACTTACCTGGGAGCAAGGCCCAGTGAACTCATTAAGGCTTACTTCTGAGTAGGCATGCATAGGATTATGCTGCAGTGGCGTACCTGGGGGTCCCAGCTCCCGGGGCAACCCCCGGTTTTCCGCCCCCCAACCCATTGCCCCCTACCCGTGACCCAGCAACCCCCCCGTTTCCGCCCCCAACCATGACCTGGAAGTAATTGCGGTGACGATCATCGTCACCGTTATCATCACCGCATGTCACGTCATTGTCACCGCAATTATTTCCATGTGGCTACCTCCTCCATTCCCCCTTTAGAAAAACGGGGGAACGAAGGAAGCAGCCAAGGTCCCAGCGGAGCCTTCTGTGCCGCTTGTAAGCGGTGCAAAGTCCTCCGTTGGAGCGCTTTGGGGCTGCTGGAAGCCCACCTGTCTGGAGTGTTGCTTCCAGCAGACCCAGACTGCTCCAAAGGAGACCTCTGCATCACTTACAGGTGGCGCAGAAGCCTCTGTTGGGGCCAGGGAAGCCCAGAGCGTCAGCGCGACAGGAGTCGCACACACTCTAGGACACGCTCTCGCTGCCTCCGCAGGTTTCACTGGAGGCAGCGAGAGGGAGAGGCACCCAGGCAAAGTGTCAGTGCCAATGCGCTAGGCCACCCTCTCACTGTCTCCGGAGGCCTCTCCTGAGCCCCTCCTCCGTTGGGAGGAGGCTTTCTTAAAGGGACAGAAGCCGGTGGAGCGGCTTCTCTCCCTTTAAAGGAAAAAGCGGGCGGGTAGGCGGTGGGGGGAAGGCTCAACGAGACGCCCCTGGAGAGTTAGCGCTCCGGACATTTGTCTCATTTTCCCCCCTCTAGGTATGCCAGTGCGGTAAGGGTACTGGATAACTCAGCTGCATATGTTTAAAGGTACACCTAGTCAACAGCTTGCATTTGTTTTCTATACTTCCCCAAATATTTACAAACATGCTTAACTATTGTGGAAATCATGCTAATTATGCACATAAATAGCTGTATATACATTTGCATATATCAGGTTTTTGGGTCATATACATTATCCCTAGAATTTCACTCTAGAGGAAAAAAACGCTAAATAAAAAACACATTCAAAAGTCGCCCTGCACAGTAAGTAAAACCATGGGAACATAACCTATGAGCAGATGAAAAGCAACATCCATCCTTCCTATAATTTCTCAGTCATGCACTTCACACAAACAGACTTTATCCTAGGGCTACGAATACAGAAAGCTACATTTATCAGGGCCAGTTCACAAAGTACAATGCTTTTTCCTCCTGTGCAAACCCCTCTTGGATGTCTCCAATGACAGATTCAAGTCCACATTCAAGAACAATTTCCTATCAAGATAGCAGCATAAAGGGATCTATAACCTGGCTTAGAATAGCAAAGTCACTTGGGAATTTCCTTCTGGGCTGCCACTCCAGAATGTGCCTGTGGGAGAATCAGTTCAGAGACAAGCAGTACCAGAGAACCAGAATTCAGAGACTGACTTCCTCTTGCTCCTGAATTTTTCAGTTCTTCCTACTAGCATCATGACCCAATCAGACAGTTTCTTTCATAACAATGTTGCTCGTTTCCAATTACGCCTCTTCATCCACCCAGCATTATCTGTACTGCTGCCCTGACCTTTGGATGGCCAAGACTTACTGGTATAAACTTTAGACTGACTGTACTGCCCACATCCTAGTATCTGACAACAAGTACTAAGAATAGTAAATCTCATCTTGTAATTTTGTCAACAAAAATAGTATCCCTTTTCAGGCCAATTCAACAAGCAAAAAACAGTGAGCAATAAAATGCTTCTTGGACTGTATTGCTTTGAACTAAGCAATCCAAGCCTGCAGTCTGAATATTTCTCCATTTAAACACAACAACAACAAAAAAGCAACTCTATTCTGTATATAAAAATTTAGCATACCACCTAAGATGGTTGGTTAAAATGCTTTTCCTTAGCAAGCCATCTGGCCCTCCATGAGTAGCACACTGCTTTTCTGTGTGCAAAACAAAAATGGCAAAATGAGATGCCCCCACCTGCATTCTGGCCAGTAAAGATCGCACCGTGTATTATTTCTGCAAATTCGAATTAGCCCTCGCTGAAATGCATTTTGAGATAAATTGTGTCTCTGCCACCACCACCCTGTGCAACAAATATAGATCTTTTGCATCTACCATGATGAAATAGTTAAGCAGATCTTACCTCAGAAAATCTTCGTATATCTTGGGTAAGAGTTCCCACCCTTTTCCATTTATAATGTTTGAGCAACTTCAAAATTGCAGGGTTCACAGCATTATCAGATGGCACTGTCCGGAAGAAATAAGGATACTTTTTATCATCAGCTAACTCTGGTGTCGTTGCTGCGAATGAGAGCTGAAAAACAAAAAGTAAATTTAAAAATCTTGGTTAGCTTCTTCTAACAATGGGCTTAAAAAAACTAGTGTTTGTTAAATGACAAAAAAGATAAATCGGTGATTGGCGCTCACTGTTGCAGCAGGGAGGCTGGCAGAGGGGACTGTAAGTCTTCCGGACCCTCTGGGAGGCTTCACAATCCCCCCTCAGTGGCAGACCTCTCCAGCCCCATGCCTGCAGCAAAGGTCCGCAATGGTACCCCCGAAGGATGCTGCCACCCCCTGTTCGTGAATCCGACCCCCCCCCCCCAAAAAAAAAGCTTTGCAGAATCTCTCAGCAACTCCAGGACACATTGGAGAAGCCTCCCGAGGATAACCCGATGTCTTAAACTGTGCTTCCAGCAAACCAGAAGCAAAGTTTCTGATCATGTCGGGAGCCTCAGAGATGCTTCCGCATGGTCCTAGGGAGGGTGCAAGGTTCAACACCTGGGGCATTTTCCCCGTTCAATGAATGGCAGGCCTGCCACTGACCCCCCAGGTATGTTACCATGCCCCTGGGTTCCCGCTGCACCATGATTGCTGTGGTGCCATTGGGGCAGCATTCCTGAGCCATTCTCCTTAAGGGAGAATGGGCACATATCCAGTTTCTGTGGCTGAGTCGCAACCCATCATTTTGGCAACCGCTGCCAGAGAGTAGCATTACCTCATAAAGTTAATTAGGGTAACCCAATGCAAAGAAAAACAGGACCTTTAAAAACTGTGCAGAAGAGGAAATTTTGCAGTTTGCCATGTGGTGGTACAAAAAGATGCAAGGTACTCAAAATCCATCTTGTATACAACTATTGAAGGTACAGGAGTCCTGCCTTCCTTCTGCATATGGGCACACTAGGGTCAATCCTTTGCCAAATATTTATTTTAACTAGCAGCTCCAAATGAAGTCCACTCTAGTGTTAGCATCAAAACTACACAACTCAGACAGCAGAAATCTTAAATTTATTGGTACAAGCTGTGTGAGGCTCAGCTACACACCACAGAGCTCCAAGAACTCACACAGGGCTACATCTGCATGGGACATCTGCATGGCTCCAACACAACTGACAATAATGTCATCACCAGGCATTGTGGAGCTGACAGCAGCTAAAGGGGACTGGCCCAGCCAGCAGTTTGGAAGGTGCTGAGGCAGGAAGCCTCAGAAGCAGGGAGGACAAGGGTAGAGAGGAAGGAGAAAGAGGACGCAGGAGAGGATCTCTCAGGACAGGGAGACAGAAAAGAGGCAGGCTGGAGCAAGGTACACAGCCAGGAAGAAACAAAAGGTGCAAACCAGATGAAGATGGAGGGTGAACAAAGCAGAAGGAGGGGAGACGAGTGAAAAGAGGAATTCTCAAACCCTAGCAGCAAGGGACCTAGAAGAAGGAATGAAACGGATTACCATGGGAGAAGAGAAACAGGGAAGTGGGCCAAGAAGAAGAGAGAGGAGTGGATAAAAAGTCACAAGCGGAAGTCCCCAGCCCTAAGGCAAGAGCTTCTCACAGGGCACATGAGCCAGGCTACACACACTGGCCACTCCAACTCACAACAGGGTGGCAGCCCCCAAATTGGCCAACCTTGCCAGGGTTGCTGCTGGAACATTCCTTTCTTCTAGGCAGCCTAGGGGTCCTGCTCCACTGATGGTCCATATGACAAAGCAGGGCATACAGCCCTCAGTGAAGTTTAGGAGGTAAAGAGAAGGCATCTGAACCTGAACTGTTCTTGCTGTATCCACTTGTCTTGTCAATAACCTCCCTCCCCAAAGCATCCTTTTGCTGTTTCCTCAGCCACAGGAAACCACAGATACACTGCATGCCAACCCATATGATGTGAACTCCACCTCCCCTTGGGAAGAGGTCAAAGGATCAGGGGTGGTGACAAGCTAATATGCCACTTCTCTTCATAAGAAGTCAAAAAAAGCCACATTTTTTAAAATATTGGAATATTTTATAATTTATTTTATAACTTCCAAGCCTCAAATATTTGATAATTGGAAGATTTTAACAGGCCTCTATTATCTTAACTCTCATTATGAACTGGTCAAACAGGACTCTTTTAAAGTGGTGGCCTTATATTTGGCATGGGGAGAGCATCTTCACCCAAATGTAGCATCTTTTTCAGTAGCTGTTGCTGGTGTCTCTTCTGTATCTCTCTTTAGACTGTGAGCCCTTTGGGGACAGGGAACAATTTATTGATTTATTTTGCTTTGTGTACTACTTCTGAGCTGTCTGTGACAGGTCAGGAGAGAGATCTTGGGGTGGTGGTGGACAGGTCGATAAAAGTGTTGACCCAATGTGCAGCGGCAGTGAAGAAGGCCAATTCTATGCTTGGGATCATTAGGAAGGGTATTGAGAACAAAACTGCTAATATTATAATGCCTTTCTACAGATTGATCGTAAGGCCACACCTGGAGTATTGTGTCCAGTTCTCATTGCCACATCTCAAAAAGGACATAGTGGAAATGGAAAAGGTACAGAAGAGAGTGACTAAGATGATTACTGGGCTGGGGCACCTTCCTTATGAGGAAAGGCTACGGCGTTTGGGCCTCTTCAGCCTAGAAAAGAGACACCTGTGGGGGGACATGATTGAGACATGATTTATCCTATGCACGGGAAGGATAAAGTGGATAGAGAGATGCTCTTTACACTCTCACATAACACCAGAACCAGGGGACATTCACTAAAATTGAGTGTTGGGAGAGTTAGGACAGACAAAAGAAAATATTTCTTTACTCAGCATGTGGTTGGTCTGTGGAATTCCTTTCCACAGAATGTGGTGATGGAATCTGGCCTAGATGCCTTTAAAAGGGGATTGGACCAATTTCTGGAGGAAAAATCCATTACAGGTTACAAGCCATGATGTGCATGTGCAATCTCCTGATTTTAGAAATGGGCTATGTCAGAATGCCAGATGCAAGGGAGGGTACCAGGATACAGGTCTCTTGTTATCTGGTGTGCTCCCTGGAGCATTGGGTGGGCCGCTGTGAGATACAGGGAGCTGGACTAGATGGGCCTATGGCCTGATCCAGCGGGGCTGTTCTTATGCTTGTATGGTGTGTGTTTTTTTTAATCTGTATATTATTATTACAGTTGCAGCCTATTTATCCACGGATTTTTTATCTGCAGATCTGTCTCAATGCAAATGGGGTGGGGGGAACTGAAAGTCACACACACCTTTGCCTCTGCCCTGTGCTGGCATCTCCATCCATTTCCAGACAGCCCAAAACACTGCAAAAAGGCTCCACCTCGCCCAGGCAGGGAAATAGCCCTGGAGCCATGGAAGAAGTTCCCCTTGGGAAGGAACAGTAAGACTCCTGGAGCCCCTGAGGCAGCAGAGAGGCTGAAGGGGGGGCGGAAAACCTCTGTAGTCAGAACACATGCAACAAGGTGGAACGCTCTCTCTCACTAATTCACACACACACACAGAGGGGCAAGTGCAGTAGCAACAGAGGGGATTGCTTTAAAAAACCCAGGGAGTGTTTGTGAAATTCCCCCCCCCTCCACTGAGATGGTGCAGACTCTCCTGCTCCAGCCAACACAAGTAAGCCTTCCCAGCAAGCAAAGCAGGAGATTTAGGTTACAATCTGATCCACACTTTCCTGGGAGTAAGCCCCACTGACTACAATGGGGCTTACTTCTGAGTAGAAACCCATAGAACTGGACCCTTAAAAGCTCAGCATCCAGCTATGAAAGAAGTGGGACAGCTGGCAATGGAGAGGGCTGAGTATGGGGTGGAGGGGAGGGGAATGAGAACCACTGCCTTAGTTTCCTTCCATCCGGAAGTGTCAGGCTGCATCGTATTTGCTTAACGCTATGGAATTTAGCACAACACATTTTTTGTTTGCTCCACCTGTATTAAGAAGCAGCAGCAGCAGCAGCAGCAGTAGTAGTAGTAGTAGTAGTAGTAGTAGTAGTAGTAGTAACTGGCCTCTTAAACCTGCCCAACACTGCTCCAAACACAACACCTGTGATCTAAACTCTAGTTATGCAGACTACACAATACTATACAGCCAAACTTCAACTTATGCTGGTAACATTTTCCTCAATCTAGATATTTGATTACCCCAAACTTTTCTCCGAGGCCACTTAGATAAATGATTCTGTAGTGTTATTAAATCAAAACATTGCTCAGATTTAAGTGTCCCTTTGTTTATACACCACTTCACAGAGCAGCAGGACATCCACCACTTCACACATTATTTGAACAGCACAGAGAGATTAAGTAGAGAGTTGCTGCTGCATGTGTTGGCTTCCCATTCAAAGCAAGTATGTGTGGCTACAACAGGCAGTCACTCCACTCTTTCCAAAGAGATTTGTGCTCATGATAGAAGAATTCACGTGAGGCAGTCCTGAATAACTGACACAGTTCAGAAGACTCCATACAAAAAGACCATTCTGAGAATAAACATTATTGTACACATCACTAAAAGCAAGCACTTTACACAGCAATCCTAGGCATGTCTACCCAGAAGTCCCACTGTGTTCCCTGAAAGTTACTTCCAGGTAAGTGTGATCAGAATTTACACCCTAAATGCTCAATCCTAGCCCCCACCATTGGGGCCACATGATGCAGCCACACTGGTGGAACACATGCTACATTCAGTGGTGGGGGTGGGACCATCAGGAGGCCTGGCCTGTCAGAGATAAGTAAATACATTTTTACTTACCTCTGCTAAACCTCCTGGTGACCTATAGGTCTATAAGGACCTATAGAGTCAAAACAGGTATATAAATGGAGAGATAGAGGGCAGGATAGACCCAACAATGGGGGATGGGATCTGGGGTGTGCATATACCACTGAGATCTACCCCCAGCCCACTCCCCACCCACTGTCCTCTCCCTTCCTACCAGCTTACTGCTGCCACACTAGCCATGCCTTTCACTGTTGGTAGCAGCAGCCCATTAGCATGCAACAGTGGCCAGGCTTTCACACCCTCAGAAAGCACCCTGCCATGCTGGAACATGAGTTATGACTGCACATTATGACCCACAGGATCAGGCCCTTAATGAATGACATACAGCTGATCGTTTTACAAAATCTGTATATTTTCACTCCACAATCTAGTGCAGACATTCCCAGATTGATGATAGCCAGCCAGATGCTTTTTTTCTGAATTAAAACTGGATGCACAATTCACTTTTACACTTAAAAAGTTCACCCCTACGCAGAAGTATTTTGCACACTTTTCATGCCTTTAAAGCAGGGGTGCCCAAACCCCGGCCCTGGGGCCACTTGCGGCCCTCGAGGCCTCTCAATGCGGCCCTCAGGGAGCCCCCAGTCTCCAATGAGCCTCTGGCCCTATGGAGATTTGTTGGAGCCCACACTGGCCTGACGCAACCGCTCTCAGTGTGAAGGCAACTGTTTGAGCTCTCGCGTGAGCTGTGGGATGAGGGCTCTCTCCACGGCTTGTTGTTTCACTTCTGTGATGCAGTAGTGGCAGCAAAGGAAAGGCCAGCCTTGCTTTGTGCAAGGCCTTTTATAGGCCTTGAGCTATTGCAAGACCTTCATTCATTCATATAAGTTCATCTTTAATATATTCATTTATGTAAACATGTAAATTTATTCAAATTTTAAATGTAAATTTATTCTTCCCCCCCCCCGGGCCCCTGACACAGTGTCAGATAGACGATGTGGCCCTCCTACCAAAAGCTTTGGACACCCCTGCTTTAAAGTAAGCAAACCCCACTCAAAGAAGTCTGCCACCCATATGTGTGGTAGAACAGAGTTAGCCACTTCCTATTCAGCATTAGAGCTAGTTTCATCCAACCAACATTCAGGCTTTCTGGCAGCCTGCTCTCTAGCACTCTAAGCTTAAAATGTTTAGGGCAACCTGTGGAAACATCAATACTTTGCCCCAATAAGCTTTTTAACTTTATTGATAGACACCTGGGGGGGGGGGGTCATGCATGGTGGAGCACAAGCAGGGGCTTTATTTTTTATAGTATTCCCCGTATCCTTGGTTTCTGTATCAGTGGGAGGGGTCCCAACAGGGTATGGGGGGCACGCCTATACTCTGTCAGAGTTACTGAATCCTAGTTCCTCAAAACCTGGCAGCATATTTGCATGTTATGCAAACTATTTGCTAATTATCCAAATCAAGCAAGTTAGTTGTTGCACTTCTTCCACTTGCTTTTGTTTGCTCCTAGCAACTACAGAAAAATTTGTGGAAAGATCTGAAGAAGCTTTTTTTCTCTCTTATCTGCTCATGACAAGATCTGCTTATGTTTTTTACTGAGACAACAGCAAAGCTTATCAGAGAGAGATACAGCAAACTGTTATGCGCTACTGTCTCTGAATCTCTTGCTCCACCAGAACAAGATAACTACCTTATAAGATGAGGAAGAATCAGGGCTTCTGAACAGGGCTAGGATCCGGCATAAGTGCCAGTTCCTGGCCATGTCTTCCGCTCCCCAGTCACCGGCATATGGAACTGCCCATTGCCCGCCCTCCCCCACCCCAAAACACCTCCTCCCGCCTCCCCTCTGGCCTCCATGCGCTGGAGCAGCTTTCTTCCACGAAGGCGCAAAGTGCTTTATGGCACATTTGTGACCCTCTCAGGTTGGCACAAGGAACTTGAGCAGGGCGCAGTTAAGATTGTGCCCATAATCTTATTGCTGCTTCTCCTCCAATTGACGGGAAGAGGGGATAAGAAATGTCAATTCTTTTCCCTTTTTTGTCATTTTGTAAGAGGAAAATCTTGGTACGAGAACATCACCTTCTAATAAAAAAGTAGCACTCCAACTCACTTTGGGTGCAGAAAAATGAACAGGCTGTTTAACGCTAGAAGAACACTAGGCATAGGAAGTAAGTGAAAGGAACTATAAAGAAAAATCTAATATTGGAGACTTGCTCCAGAGTCCAATAATAAGGAGTTTTAACTATTAACCCCAAAATAGTCAAATTACTCTAGAAACAAAGCAGAATATAACTATTTTAATTTGCTTTATGATGGGTCCTGAATATAACTTCTTTTACAAACTAATCAGATTTTCACTGCATATTTTGCTGCTGTTTGTTAGGTTTCATGGCCGTCCCACAAGAAAGTCTGTAAACAAACTGCAATGCTCAGCACTCTGCCTGGCTGCCCACTGGACAAGCCCATGGAAAGTCACACTACAACTGAATGTATGGCCTGTGGGGAGCCTGGCTGGTGCCTGGGTACTGTGCAGGGGGCAGGACTGAGCAGATGAGAGAGCCTCAGATGTGTCAGGCTTAAAGCCCTGATGTTGGCTAAGGATGAAGTATGCAAGGACCTGATATATAAGAGGTGGACAACAGCTTACAGGGTAGCACCAGCAGAGGAACCCTTCAACAAACCTGGGGAGATGAGTCAAGCTGAGTCAGAATGACAATCTGTCCAGGGGTGACACACTGGCCTCCCGCACCTGGTGATGTGAACCCTAGTGACGCCACTGCCTGTTTTACTTGAGGAAGTTAATGTTGAAGCCTTCCTTCTCACATTTGAAAGGACTGAATAAATTATTACTTTGTTAGACTGTCTGAGCAACTCTGATGAAGCAGCTCAAAAGTAAAATATTAGGGACATATTACAGAATGTGTTTTTAATATTGCATGATCAAGTATGTGCCTTAATGAAAAATGCAGTTTCATTAACCACTGTCAATCTTTTGTCAGTCTGCTAACAAAGTAATAAGTAATTCAAGGGAGCTTTTAAAATTAATTTGTTTCATTTACAGACAAGAATTAAAGAAGCCGAATACAAAATATGACTATTGTATAATAACATCCATTCTGTTCTCGGGCAAAAGCCTCAACTTAGAATGTGAGAAAGTCCTGCTGCTTTACCCTGAGTGGCAGGTATTTCTGATAAAACGAATTGGTAGCAATAATAAAAGCTGTCAAGAGAAGAGTCTAGGGCTCTACGAAGAAACATAATTTCCTATTCCATGCATGCTTTTACCCTGCTTACTTTGGCAGATTTACAAAGCAGAGAGTTCTCTGCCTAAGCAACCATACACTACTGGCTCAATTAGCTAACTGGCTAACCATAATTAGCTCAATTTCCCACCCTAATCTTCATGACATAGATATATTCATAAATGACTGACAGCCCAATCCTATGCACGTCTACTCAGATATCAGTAGGGCTGACTCCCAGGTAAATGTGGATAGGACTGGAGCCTGGGATTGAGCCAGAGTGAATAGTGAAGCATCCAAATTTGTAGATATCACATTATTCATGATAGTAAAATCTCAAGCAAACTAAAGAGATCCAAAAGGATTTCTATTCTAACTAAATAACTGGGCAAGAAAACAGCAGATGAGATTCACTGTAAAGTAAGTAGTACAAAGTGATGCATATTAGGACACAAATTCCTACCTCCATAGCCATAGTGATAAGGAATAAATTAGACATAACTACGCAGGAAAGACATCTCAGTCACAGTAGAAAGCTCATTAAGAAAGTATCCGCTCAGTGTGTTGCAGCGGTGAAAAATACAAATTCACTATTAGAAATTATTAGAATGGGAACTGAAAATAAATCAGAAGTATAATAATGCCATTGTAAATCCACACAATGAGATTCTGGTCACACCCTTACAAAAAGGATACTGTAGAACAGGTACTGAAAAGAACAGGTACTGAAAAAGACAAATGAAATGATCATGTGGTAGGAGGGCAGCAGATATATATATATATATATATATATATATATATATATATATATAATTCTGCTCATCAGATACTAGAGGAGTAAGAACGCAAAGCACAGACAAGTTTAAGCACTTTTAAGTCCCATTAAATTCAAAGAGAGACTCTGGGCTGTGCTTCATTTTCCCACTGAAACTGAGATTTAAAAGTACTTGACCTTGCTGGATTGTGCAGACTCTTAGGAGACATAATTCTGCTGCCTTGGTATTACCAAAGGAGCTTACACGGGGTATTATTAATAAATGGTTCTCTCAAGAAAGATACATGGTGATCAGTCCTGCCTCTACCTTGAGAGCTACTTTAGTTAAGGCAAAATAAACAGCTGCATTGATCAGGGATCAGACAAGGTGTGATCAGCATTTAGCAGAAAACAACCCGGCTAATAGAAGAGACTGTTGGCAAAATCCTACAATCGGCCTGAACACTTTTGTGACTACCCAGGAGCACTGCCAGCCAGGTGGCACAGAAGCGTGGGGAGGATGGCAGGGAGACAGCATTTCTGCATGGGGGGAGGGCAGAATGGAGGGCGAATTGGGCCTGGGAGGGGGGCAGGATTGGCAGAAGCTGCCTCATAAAAGCATAAGAAGAATCTTGCAGAATCAGGCCATAGGCCCATCTCATCCAGCTTCCTGTATGTCACAGTGGCCCACCAAATGGCTCAGGGAGCACACCAGATAACAAGAGACCTGCATCCTGGTGCCATCCCTTGTATCTGGCATTCTGACATAGCCCATTTCTAAAATCAGGAGGTTGCATATACCCATCATGGCTTGTAACCCGTGATGGACTTTTCCTCCCGAAATTCATCCAATCCCCTTTTAAAGGCAGGTCATATGCCATCATCACATCCTGTGGCAACTACTCACTGGGTAAAGAAATATTTTCTTTTGTCTGTTCTAACTCTCCCAAAACTCAATTTTAGTGGCTCTCCCCTGGTTCTGGTGTTGTGTGAGAGGGAAAAGAGCATCTCTCTAGCCACTCTATCAATCCCCTGCATAATTTTGTATGTCTCAATCATGTCCCCTCTTAGGCAATTTTTTTTCTAGACCAAGGGTGGGCAAACATTCAACTTTAGGGATCCTGGACCCTTAATAATTGTATAGAAGAGGGAAATTCAACAGGTGCACATCTCATAGACGACAAGCTGCACCTGCTGAAATTCTCTCTCCTACACAATTGTTAAAGGTCCAGGATCCCTAACATTGAAATTTACCCACCCCTGACTGTAGAGCCCCAAACGCTGTAGACTTTCCTTGTAAGGGAGGTGTCCCAGGCCCAGTAATCATTTTAGTAGCTCTCTTCTGCACCTTTTCCATTTCCACTATATCCTTTTTGAGATGTGGTGACTAGAACTGGACACAATACTCCAGGTATAGCCTTACCATCAATTTGTACAATGGCATTATAATACAGATCGAACCTTGTTATACACAGATTTTTTTACATACGGATTTGACTCAAAACGAATAGCCACTGCAAATGAGAAGGAACATGCTGATCCCTGGAGAAGGGGAAAAATGTATCCCTTTAAAATCACAGTTTTAAAAAGTGCTTTTCTTACTGTTGTAGAGACACAGACATGCAAGCGATTACAGGTATAACCTAATTATCCACATATTTTTCTGTCTAAATGAAATGAGAAGGGCCCCTTAAATTAAAGGAAAACAACAATAGCCTTAACAATAGCCTCATTAATGCGAGAGAAATCCATCAATTATTCTGTCTCCAGGCAGCTTCAGTTTCAAGACTCCTCCCTTCCCCCTAAGCACATGAAAGAAAGATAATCATTTTGCACTGGTGAAGGGAGGGATCACTGGCTGCCTTTCTAAGCACCTGGAGAGAGACTGATTGATGGATTGTCTTCTTAATGAGTCTATTTTACATAACAAAGGTCAGCAAGGCTGTATTTATATCACCTAACAAAAGGACATTGCTTTTTAAATGGATTTGCTTTAGTTCAATTTTTGCCATTCACATGAGTTCTGGGAACTGAAACCAGAATGAGACTCAGCCTGTATTAGCTGTTTTATTCTCAATACTTTTTCTAATGATCCCAAGCACAGAATCAGCATGGCTTCTGTAAGACTTGCCTCACAAACCTTTTAGAATTCTTTGAAAAGGTCAACAGGCATGTGGATGCGGGAGAACCTGTGGATATTATATATCTGGATTTTCAGAAGGCATTTGACACGGTCGCTCACCAAATGCTGCTGAGAAAACTTCACAGTCAGAGAATTAGAGGGCAGGTCCTCTCATGGATTAGGAACTGGTTAAGGACCAGGAAACAAAGAGTGGGTGTCAATGGACAATTTTCACAATGGAGAGAAGTGACAAGCGGTGTGCCCCAAAGATCTGTCCTGGGACCGATGCTTTTCAACCTGTTCATAAATGATCTGGAGATGAGATTAAGAAGCGAGGTGGCCAAGTTTGTGGACAATAGCAAACTTTTACAGCCTGTCTGACTTTGTTCTTTAGCCATGAGGGCACTCTCTTGGACTTAGTTGAGCTCTTCCTCCTTTGCAATATACACTTCCACTAGGACTCTATTACCATTGTTTACAACAGCCTCCATGCACTCTGGAGGGATCGAACTCTTTTTACCTTCCAGGGGTCCTCCACCATGTCCTAACCAACCTCCCAGCATTATACTGGGTTTTCTGGATCTGCACAAGCTAAATAGCTAGCATGGATCCAAGAAGCCCAATACAGCAGGCTGGGGCTCAACACAGGGTAAGGGGGAAAATATCCCTCTCCCCCAGGAGACTCCCAGTTCCTCCTAACCAGCACTGAATACACTGCAGGCCATGCAGCCTGGTTATGTCGGCAAAGGTTAGGATTGGGCTGCCTAAGAGATCTTCTCCCCCCCCCAATACACTTTTAGTCTAAAGATATCAATGACAATATATGAAAATACCCTTTCCAATAATAAAATAATCAACCCTTAACAAAATGTGCGAAAGTTCCTAGACATGTGATACATATAAGTAAGATATAAATAAGTAGATAGATATAAATGTGTATTTGGTGAAACCAAAGAATGAGGAAAAAGGAAAGGAAAAGGGTAACAACCAGGAAGGAGGTTTAGGAAACTTTACTCCTCTGCCCTAGTAGTTCCTCAGCTAAATGGGGAAGATGGGAAGGGTTGAAAAAACAATTTGGGGAGAGAAAGCAAGAAAAGAAAGTGGTGCAATAATAGTTACTATTCCATTTGACTGCCAAGCCGTAATGTGCTGATCCAGTAAAGGGAAAAATGGGGATCAGGAAGAGGTGCAGGTGCACTAACTACTAGGTGCTACTCCTCTTGGACCAGGAGGGTGGGTTGAGCAGACTCCAAAAAAATGTGGTTTATCCTTTCAGGGGATAATGAAAATGTCTTTGTGAAAATAGCATCTCTATTGAATTTAATTATTAAGAAAAGGAGGAAGCCATTAAACGCAAATGTAAAGTAAGGTGAGGATTTTTTAAAATTGTTTACTGGTTTACTGCGTGTGCATGTATTGCATGTCTATTATGCCAATAAAGGTATGATGATGATGAATGCATCATCCAACCAACTCCCCTTGGCCAGCTGGACTTTTTCCACGAGTCCCTTTACCTGAGAGATGAGCAACGGATCAAAGATGGTGGAGATGAGTTCTACCGCTGCCCAACATTTGGTGACATTTTTTGATGTGCAAGAAAAGGAAACACATTTAAAACACACTAACTACAAAACTCTATTTAATACATGAACATATACTATATGTGCAGGTGAAAGATGCAGAAAGTTTAATTACCCTTAAAGCTGCTTTCTCCCAGTTGTTCTTAACACATGTACTTGATGTTACACATGGCTATCAGCTGACATCTTTAGAGCGGAGTGCTTGGGAGTGTGAAAACAGCTGTGACAGTAACTGCTTTATAATCACAACAATTGGATTATCATGTCAGCTTTCTACCTCTAATTTGTCTTAAAAGTGTAGAGAGTGCAGATAAAAGATTGCATTTGGAAAATGAGTAATCAAACACAGGATTACTATATTTCATAAAACAATCAAGGAAAACAATCTTCCTTTGAATTCATATCACATTTTTATTTAACATCTTTGTCAAGTCATTATTAAGAATACCCTACTTAGAATAATCTTGAAGGATTTTAGTGTGTGTTTGGCATTTTATTGTCACAGTGATGCGTAGGCTGTGTTGTTCATAATCACTTTACAGGAGCAAAAATCTTTTAGGTTTTAATAGCAATTCTGTGTAACTGGCAGAAATTGTACGGTGAACCTTTTTCCTCTACTTCATCTCTGTGCTGGAAAAAGATGACAGGAAGGAAAAGGATCAACCCTCAATTTCTGCCAGTCATTCAGACATTAAACAGAAGGTCTGCCAGGAAAACAAACCACAGTATCTCTACCAAGAACTGGAAGTAACGAATTACTCAGTAAAGATAAGCAGAAGATGTTGCAAATTGTTTCATGCCAAACTCTACAATCAATACATTTAACGGAAGCACTAGAATACTGGATTATGGTCTCCAATCAGAATTAGAAATCCAGGCTATCTCAGTGCCCAATTTAAGCATAAACTAAACAAGCTACAGCTTGGGGCCTCACAATCCACACGGAACTCTTTGGGTGGGGGGGGGGGTTTAAAATTTTATGTGTGCTGAACGTATACCTTTTTAAAACAACTTAGGGCACAATCCTAACCCATTTTCCAGCGCCAACATAAGAGTAATGCAGCTCCTACGTAAAGGAATAAACATTCCCTTACTTTGAGAAGGCCTCCATGTGTGCCCTCCAACTGCAGGATGCAGCACATGTCCCATTGGCACAGCTATGCCAGTGCTGGAAAGTGGGTTAGGATTTGGGCCTTAAGCAGTGAATTTTGGTATAATTTTTAACAAGGGGCCTCAAAACTTTATACAGCTTAGGGCAGTGGTTCCAAAACTTACCTCAGTCAGAAGACCCTGCAACCATGAAGCCCTGTTGAGGCAGGGCCATCACCTCCCAGGTACCAAGATTTCACACTATTAAAGACAGCAGTGCTCAGGAGAATAGGTAAGAAGAGGCTGTCATGGCACCTTATAAGTTTGCCACGGCACCCAATTTAGGGATCACTGGCTTAGAACCTCACCAAGCCTAATCTGTCACTGGTGTGTTTATGGACAGCACACAAATTTCACAGAGTGTAGTAGTTGCCATCTAATAGGTATAGAAATTAGAATGACCAGACGCAGAGCCCCGCTTGTTTCTTTACCAGCTGTGTAGAAGAAGAGATTATATAGGTGTGGCTGTGCTATCTCACAGCCAGCCAGCCAGCCACTAGCAGCTCCCCAAAGAGTACCTGGAGATACAAAGTTTGGGAACAGCTGTTCCAAAAACCTGAGAATAAGCATGGCACATGCCTCTATAAAACAGCATTTTGAACATCAAAATTTGTTTCACTAAAAGGTATAATGTTGATCGCCTTCTGGAGCATGACAGAGGTATAAAAGAAGCCCAGCAAACCAAGAGGGTGGTCACCCATCACTCTTTCCCCCCTCCCTGCACTGCTTGCCCTTGGAAACAGGTAAAATTTTGTATCAAACCATTATCTCTTTGCTCATCCTGCCCAGCAGTGGAATCTGAACCACAGGGACTGATCTGCAAGGAGTATCCTTATATCAGAAAGCCAAGGGGAAATGGTGGTGGTCAACCCCCAAAGCTCAACTTACATTACAGCCAGAAGCCAAACACAGAACCCACTTTATCAATGATGCTTACTTCATAGTTGAAAATTCAGTGCTGGGAAAACTATATGAGGCTTCCCTTAAGGAAGGAGAGAAAAAGAGGCTGAAGCTGGTCCCATAGACAACTCAGTTCATCTTTTACATCTATGGCAACAACAACAACTTACAACTCAATCCTAACCTGCTGAAGCAGCACATGCTGTATCCAGTGCAAGTTTCAGGCAGCCAGAGGCTCAGCCAAGGGCAAGGGGAAATGTTTCCCCTTATCCAGAGAGAGCCACTACAGTCCCAATGGGGCTATGCAGATTCACGCCACCTCCGGAGGTGGTGCAAATCCGAGCAGCCTGGGACTGCCCTGGGCCGCCTGGGAACGGGGTCAGGATGTGGCTTAACTGCAAGGTCCTGGCCCCACTTTCTGCTCCCTGCCCACCCCCGGGAATAACCGCCACCCACCTTCCCCCCCACACACACCAAAATGCCTCCCTCTCACCTTCTCCCCACCCTCCCCACACACCCCCAGACTCCTGGGTCAGCCGAGCTTGGTGACGCAAACCTACCTTTCCCCAGGGCCCACAGTGGTGCAGAGAGGCAGGCCTCCCTCCTCTCCTGGTGGCACAAAAGTGCTTTACAGCACTTTTGCGACACTGGTGGGCCAGCACAAGGCACTTGCATCAGCCCATCTCCTTTTTAGGATTGCACCCTTGAAGAGTAACTACTTTTAAGGCTAAGGAATCATGAGGCTGCCTGCTGGATTGCAATTCACCCCATGTGAACAAGTGAGGGGCACACAGTTATATGGTAGTAAATTTTGAAATGCAGGATCTTGTCATGACAGTCTCAGCCCCAACCCCTCTGCCATCTCCCACAAAGCCTATATCCAAAAACACCACTTTAAATTTCTTCATTAAAGTACGTTCTTCTCTTGGCACCTATTCCTACTTTGAAACATACAATATTTCATTTAAAGAGGTAGCTCATTCATTCTCAAACTCATGGAATGGGTCACATTCATTGTTCCCTGTTAAGCTGTGCAGCTGCACAGCAGGGAGCTCAGCTGAACCAGAAGTCAGCAGTGATGTCACTGCCAAATGGCAAAAGATGCCCTGTCATGCAGCAAATGAAGGAGTCTACACAGTGGTGGACATCCCTTACAGGGAATATTGGTGTGACATACATGGGGGGTTCCCGCAGGGTGGGCGCTGGAGGTGAATCGTCGAGGAGAGGGACGCAAGGTCTTCTGCATTTACCCTGCCCAAGGAAGAGTTGTGGAGGCCTCAGAAATGGTCAACAGCAGTGATTTATTCATGTGAGGTTCTTTACATTCATCTGGTCCTGTTACTGCACAAGACTAGTGTACTTAACAGTCCTTTAACAAGAAACCCTCCTGATCCAGCTCACAGGAAGGAGTGTCCACTGAGGTGCTGGCTTTGCCCAAGTGTTGAGTAGAAGCTCTAGGCTTCCAGAGGGCAGTTGGCCCATGTCCCCACTTTCCTATGGGATCTGCCAACCCAAGGCCCTATGTTCTGGATGGCCCAGGACCCACCCTTTTGGTTCTTGAGGGCCAAGTGCCCTGGCTTTCCTCAATCCGGAGGAAGGACCAGTCCTTGCCCCAGGCATGAGGGTCATCAGCCTCCCGCGGGGCTCCCAAGCCCCACGGAGTCAGGAGATGTGGAGCGGAGTGACCCTCCCTACCATCCTTCCCTGGGAAGGAACCCAGGGGAGAACAACTGCGCTCTCTGACAGCCAGGCTCTTTATGAGCGTGGCAGCCAGGTGGAGGGGTTCCTTCCCACTGGATCTCACTGGATCTCGAGCCAGGTTGAAGTGGTCACCCATCCAGCAGCAGGCTCAGTCATGGGCAGGCAGACACTTCCCCAGCCAACGCCCCACCCCTTGGGTGTGCGGGCAGTCCACAGCTGCCATTTGGACTTCGGGGCAACTGGCACCACTCCCTGCAGTGCAGTGGGGGTCCACCTTACTCCAAACATCCCTCAAAGTGTGCTTCTAGGAGCCCTGGGGAGCTTGTGGAGATCCCTTCTGGAGCTCCACAAGCACACCACAAGTGACGACCATCTGCTCAGTACTGTGCCCCTCTGCATATCAGCCTTTACTCTGGTACTCCCCAAGATACCATGCATGTGCCAGTGGGGCTTCCCAAGACTCCTTTTAGGGCTCCAGAGACCAATGAGTTTGAAAACCGCTGATCTGAACATTAACAAATGTCCCAGGCATATTTCTCAGTATACCTCCTGCTGAGCCTGATGCACCTTTCTAGGCCTTTGATAAAAGTTTCAAAGGTAGCACCTAAGTGCTCCTGCTGATGACATCAATGCTCCTGATATAGCGGAAGTCACAGAGCAGTCTCACAACTACACCTACAATGGCATGTTACAAAACTGGTAAATATTACCCAGGATGATAAGAATTCAAGCATAATTACCAAATGGTTACCCAAGCTGATGTCATTTCTAAAACACAGAGAAATGGCAACAGAAATCCTTTGGAGAAGAGTCCTCATTAAGTTTATTAAAAATAAAGCTGTCTTACTAAATGTTAAACCTTTGAGACGTAATTGGCAGTACATCAAGTAGAATAAAAGTATCACACTTAAGGGACAACTCTACCCTAGTTACTAAAGACTGTATTATATATTTATAACATATGTTCCAGACACAGTAATGTTTCCCACCACAACACTGACAGCATCCAAGAATTTGCTGTATCTTACAGGACAAATACAGTGGTACCTCGCATAACGAATGTCCCGCGCAGCGAAAAACCCGCAGAACGAAAGCGGTGTGCGGTTTGGTAACTCGCACAACGAATTTTTATGACATGCTTTGCATAACGAATTTTTTTTTTATTGTCCTGGTTTGTCTTAAGGGGGGGATCTTCATGTCTCTTTATGATCCCGTTCACCCTAGTAAGGGGAGGATCTTCATGTCAGTTTATGATCCCGTTCACCCTAGTAAGAGGCGGATCTTCATGTCCCTTTATGATCCCATTCACCCTAGTAAGGGGAGGATCTTCATGTCAGTTTATGATCCCGTTCACCCTAGTAAGGGGCGGATCTTCATGTCACTTTATGATCCCGTCCACCCTAGTAAGGGGAGGATCTTCATGTCACTTTATGATCCCGTTCACCCTAGTAAGGGGAGGATCTTCATGACAGTTTATGATCCCGTTCACCCTAGTAATGGGAGGATCTTCATGACAGTTTATGATCCCGTTCACCCTAGTAAGGGGAGGATCTTCATGCCAGTTTATGATCCCGTTCACCCTAGTAAGGGGAGGATCTTCATGTCAGTTTATGATCCCGTTCACCCTGGTAAGGGGCGGATCTTCATGTCACTTTATGATCCCGTCCATCCTAGTAAGGGGAGGATCTTCATGTCAGCTTGCTCCCAGGAAAGTGTGCACAGGATTACAGCCTTCAAACTCCCCACTCAGCATCCCCCCATCACTCATTCACCCTCTCACTGCCCCATTTCCTTCACGTTTCCCCCCATGATCACAGCAAAAGCAAGCAATTGAGTGCAGCTGCTGTGTCCTCCCCAGCTTAGAGCACAATCCTGTGCGTGTCTCCTCAGAAGTAAGTCCCATTGTGCTTACTCCCAGGAAAGTGTGCACAGGATTACAGCCTTCAAGCTCCCCACTCAGCATCTCCCCCCATTTTTGAAATCCTCTGTACAGTATGTATGCCTTTAAAGAGCACTTAATAAACACTTTGTAAACCAAATTTGACTTTGTTCTGACTTTTCTTGCCCATAGGAACGCATTAATTAAATTTCAATGCATTCCTATGGGAAAACGCGCTTCGCAAAACGAAAAACTTGCATAATGAAAGGACTCGCGGAACGGATTAATTTCGTTATGCGAGGCACCACTGTATTAGTGCGGCATTTACATTAATGTGAATCAGAGCCCAGACATGAAGTGCAAATGTACTGGTGGAAATAATGCTGAAGGATTGCAGTGTACTACCATTCTCCAACCACACTAATTTGGATCTCCAGCTTCAATTAACAGTACTTTGTTAGATGAAATTACTTTTACATTTCTTTAAGACATATTTCAAAGTCTTTTTGAAGACACTACTCTAATCCCATTTCCTTAGAACTGGAACAGCGGCAGACAGTTTTAAGGAAATTTCCAGATCCATCATCTTCCCAAAAAGCAGGAAGTAAAAGTTCATGGCTTATAGCACAACTCTATTCATCAAATGAAAAGAACTAGACCAGTGTTTCTCACACTCTAGGTCGGGACTCATTAGGTGGGTCGCAAGCCAATTTCAGGTGGGTCCCCATTCATTTCACTGTGTATTTTATTTTTAATATGTTAGACTTGATGCTACCATGGTCTATGAAGGCATTTGGGGAAATGGGACAGATCTGTACTTTTAACAGGCTACAATGTACCACTGTATATGCTTTTAATCATGATTGCCAATGGGGCTTCATCCCAGGTAAGTGTGGATAGGACTGCAGCCTTTGCTATGTTTGGGGAATTTTTTTAAACAGATCAGCAACTGCTTAGGAGAGTTAGGAGGGTTCTTCTTTATTTTAAGTCTTTTTAAAATATAAACTTATACATGGAATCAACACAGGTGGACACGACTGAATAGATAATTAGATTTTGATTCAAAACATATACTTATTGTAAACTTTTAATTAACTAATTAATTGAGATTTGATTTTGTCAGATGGGGTGTTAAAAATTTCCCTGCTTAATGATGTCACTTATGGCCATAACATCACTTCTGGTGGGTCCTGACAGAGTGTCATTCTAAAAAGTGGGTTCCATTGCTAAAAAGTTTGAGAACCACTGACTAAACAAATAGGAGGTCTGGTCTAGAGGGTAGAGCCTCCATTAGTCCGAAGATAACATCCGAAGGTCACCGGTTCAAGGCCACCGGCAGCTCCGTGAATAGTAAGACCTTGACGCAGCTGACAGGCTGAGCTGAGTTATTCCACCTGCTCTCTTGTGTGAGCGAAGAAGCATCTTGGCTGCCCTTCAAGTGAGAGATGAAGGAGCTGCTTGTCAGTCAGCATGGGAAGCAACTGGGGGCCAGAAGTGATACCAGACCATGAAAGATCCATCTGAAATGTTGTGCAGTTCTTGAAAGATAGAACCTTTCTCTTATTGTAAAAATCCCCTCGGGGGTTTAAAGATAGCCTGCCTACATGAACCGCCTTGAATAAAGTCAGAGGAGTAATCCGATGACTACAAAGGCAGTATATAAATACCAGTATTACTATTATTAGAGAAAATCATTGATCATCACTTTGCAATGCCTCCAGAACTTTAGCAAAATCTCTTTTGGAACTTTTGCTCCAGCCTCTACCAATTCAAATGCAGTGGTTGACAGGTATATCTCAGGATGAATTTACATGTGCAGTTTTGGACTTCATTACATCTCCACAAGGCTCGCATGTCACACAGTCTATTCCAGAGGTTTTCAAACAGTGGGCTGTGACCCACCTGGTGGGTCATGACTCCGATTTTGGGTGAGTCGCAAAAAGCTGGGTGACGCCATCTTGGATTCTGGCAAAATGAGCTGGGTGGCACTATCCACCCAGATGGGTGGCATCAGTCGTGTATGGGAGAAGCTTCTCTCCCTTGGGGTCTAAAAGAGTGGCATGCGCAGGCGCAAAGGAGTGAGGCAGCACCTGTATCATTTCTCCAGTGAGCATGGCTGTGTTGGCAGAGCAGAGCCTGTCTCGAATTTCAGGTGGGAGTCTGAAGCTGCCCCTTCCCCCCTTGCCTCGGATGGGCTCCTTTGCAAAGCTTCTTACACAAAGTCTGGAAGGGAGGATTCAGGGCTCAGAAAAGGATCTTGCTCCCATGAAGGATTCACTTGGGAAAAGTTTTGATGTGCAGCAAATACAGAAACTAAAGCACTGAGACACCCAGGAGAGGGAGGGGTGGGGGAAATGGGAAGAGTGAACTGAGCATGTGGGTGATCAGAGGGCTAGGAGAGATGGGGTGGGGGGAACTGGGGTGGGAGGACTGAGCATGTGGCAGATCTGGGGGCTAGGAGAGATGGGGTGGGGGAACTGGGGTGAGTGAACTGAGCATATGGGTGATCAGATGGAAGACTCCTGTCTTAAAGGTGTGCAGACAAGTCTAGTTTTGCTGGATCTGTAGGAAGCTTCAGGGTAGTTAGTTTGCAAGGTGCCATGAACACTGATGAGTATATTCAAAATATATCAAAGCCATGCGCAACTCTAGCCGGAAGCAACACACCCTTCACACACACCTCATTACAAGAAGTATATTGAATTTTACAGGTAGAATGCTTAGTAGCAATGGTAGCATGGGACAAAGAACTGGAAGAGTTTCTGTGCTGGAATGTTTCCTCTTGTCACTTGAAGTTTATGAGTTCCTAGGTGAGTGATGTTCCTAGGTGAGAACCTGGAAGTGATGCTTAATGACCTCACTTCCAGCATTGGCATCACAGTGATGTCACTTCCTGCCTGATGATGTCACTTCCAGGCATGACATCACTTCTGGTGAGTCCTGGACAGATTGTCATCATGAAAAGTGGGTCCCGCTCGAAAACGCCCGAGAACCACTGGTATTTAATAGACTGTATTAAATGCACTGATTTTTCAGTAACACATTGGTATGCACCACTTCAGCTAATAGCAACCCTACTGCTATTGTGTGACAGGGATAAAAAGTTATTGAACATGGCACCTGAAACAACTTAATGCAAAAAAATGAAGTTAGTATTACATTTTTCTATCTACTGCATTGCTTGGAATGGGAATAAATGGTCTCTAAAGGAGTGGTGCAATCAAACTTTCAAACAGCCATTTGTCAGGGCATTTGGGGACAGTATGATTCAACTTCAGATGATGAGAAGCCCTACAAAAGTCTCTGTTTTGTAGACTTACCTGCATGTTGCAGACAATGATGTATACTGTCCTCTGATTTTATGAATGGTTCACAATGTGACCAGATAAGGGATACTATGTGATTCTAGGATTAACTATTTGATTCTAGAATTAAATGGAAATAAGTTCTATTAAACCGGGGGGGGGGGGGGTCCTACTTCTTACATGTATAAGCATACACTTCAAGTCTATTACATTTCTTCTGGACTACTGTGTGTAGAGAAGCCTTCTAGCCTTTTAAGAAAATTCAAAATACATCTAAAAATCAATACAGGCATCCTCCAGTATCCATGGCTCCCGTATCTGCAGCTCTGGTTCCCCCCTCCCATGGCCCATTATCTTTATTTATGTTGATTGCATTCCCCCCCAAGTGATAAGGCTTGAAGAAACACTGTAAGCAAAATGTTTATTGCAAGATGAGAAGAGGGACTAAGGCTGCAATCCTAACCTCACTTTCCTGGGAGTAAGTCCCACTGAACACAATAGGACTTACTTCTGAGTAGACCTGCTTAGGATTGTGCCCTAAGAGCAACATGAAGCAGGGAGTGAACATTTGCTCTTAGTCTCCCTTCTAAGCTTCAGGCTGCTTGCTTGCTTGCTCATCTTGCTATAAGCATTTTGCTTAAGGCGTTTGTTCAAACAACACCTTATAATATAATGTAATCAACATTACATTACATACTGGGGAAATGTAATCAACATAAATGGGGCACAGAGGGGGATGGAGAGAGGGTTCTCCTTATCTGTGGTTTCCAGTATCCATGGGAGGG
Organism: Tiliqua scincoides; assembly: GCF_035046505.1. NCBI lineage: Eukaryota > Metazoa > Chordata > Lepidosauria > Squamata > Scincidae > Tiliqua > Tiliqua scincoides. The sequence continues at coordinate 96,788,273 of NC_089824.1, read as the reverse complement.
GGGGGCCAGGAACATATCCCCTGCAGTTAACGGAGGAAGCCTGCACCAGGTGTCAAGGTAGGTCAATTATATCAACAGCTTGTAATATGCCCAACCTTGGCTCAGGACAAGCAAGGGGGATTCAAACTAGAAGTGATCCTATCTATTGAATTAATTGCACTCATTGGCAAATTTCACTAGTTCACTATAATTCCACTAGTTCAGATTATTTTTGGAGTGGAGGGAGGTCATACCCAGCTCTGAGGCAGCAACTGTGGAATTCTCTTTTCAAAGATCACACCTACCATACTATTTACTCAATGCAAGCGAATATGGGATAGTTCCTACTTTTCATCTCTGCACAGGAGCAAAGCCAAAAGCAATAGCAGTACTGTGTTATTCCTCTTTTGAGGAGACAATGAAAACAAGTATGGAAGTGAATCTGGAGGATAAAGCACTCCTGTCTAAAACTGAAGGCAGCATCAGAGAAGGGCCTCTAGTTTTCCTCCTTTGTTAGATAATGGAATCCTGGAATACTAAACTTCTGTCATCTTTTAGTTACAGTTAGCAAGAAGTAATTGTCCAAATACAGTAAAATCTCAACATAACATCATAAGCAGGGTCCAAAAAATTCGATCGTGCAAAATGCAGGGTTGCATTATTGCGAAGTTAATGAAAAACATTAGTACACTCTTAGTAGGTGATTTAGGGCCCAACCTAAGAATTGTGCATTGGCTCACTGCTGGCGCACTCTGTTGCAAACGTGCCATGAGGCATGTCTGTGACCATTAGCAGTGGCTCCATTCCAGAGCTGGCCCAGCGTGAGCCCATGCTGGGGCAGCACTGGTAAGAGGCCGACAGACCACCACCTGGCACTCTGTGAGTAGTACCAGGTGGGGGAGAGGTGAGTGGGGGTGGGGGGAGGCATTCTGGGACAGGGGGAGGCGAGGGGAAGATGGGGTGAAGGTGTGATGGGGAGGGGGCAGGGCAGGAGGGGAGGGGGATCAACAGAGCTCTGGTCTGCCGGATCTAGAGCCCCATGTCAGGCCTTACGGCCCAACACAAGGTGTCTTTACACTGGCTAAACAGTCAGCGAAGAGTCAAGTAGCCCCATTGCAGGGCTATTTTCCTTATATGGAGAAAGGGGACAAATGTATTCAGTAACCTTTTCAAAATGCTGAGGCATTATGGAGTCTCTGAGGTGATGGGAAAGTGGGAAGGTCCAAAAAAAGAGATAAAAATGGGGGGGGGGCGATAAGGGATTGTCACCACAGTCTTCAACAGTATAAAAATCTGGATACAAGATTTAAAACAGAAACATTCCGTTTAATAACTCTCCTACTGTTGTCTCCAGAAAATAAAACCCTTCAGTAGTACAAATGATACATTATAGCCAAGGATTTTAATAAATTAAGAATGAAAAGGATTCACAGCCTGACAAGTAAGTATCTCCCATAGGATTTTGTTTGCTAATAAGCTAATTTATAGGGTCAACCAACAGTTCTAATTTTCTATAAGCAGCAACATTTTCACTGACAAGTACAAGTATGCCACATATTCCCAACAGGGCAAAATTGGAGAATTTGCTAATCTGGAACTTCGGTCACCTAAGCATGGATGGGAAGCAATTTGGGATTATAGCATAAGAACACTAGACAGAGGAGGAGAACTGCCAACTATCCCAATTTGGTTTAGACTTGAGATAATAATTGGCATTTTTCCCTAACAGTTCAATACTATCCCCCACCACCCTATAGCATGCAGATGCACCAAGAAGATACATACTGCAAGTCATGGTGGAGGGACGATCAGGCAGCCAGCAGGAAGTAATAATATTTTTTACTTACCCACCAGCAGGCTGCCTGGTTGCCTATGGGTCCCCTCAGACCTGTGCCAACCATTTTGCTGGCATAAGTCTGAAGAGAGAAAAGGGACAGGGTGGGTTGGAAAAAAGAAGACAGGATTCTGGTACGTGCTGGTTTTCATGTCTACTATATAGAATGATGTATCACATTAGTTTTCTGGGAGCCATATTGAAAAATGGCGATTGCTACTGGGTAGAAGTATACCCGACAACATTATAAGCAATCTCAGATATGGAATTACAACCAGGTTTCTATCACAAAAGGAGCAAGCCTAGTACAAACTGTTAAACAGATTGCCTCCATTAATTCAGCAGATCTGAAATAATCAGCTCTAACAGGGCAACACATTTGAAATTGTTCAGGATGTCCCACCAAAAAACAGGTTACCCTTTCTTATGCTTGTATCAGAAAAGAAACAATTCTGATTGCAAAAGCTGTCATATATCTTCTGCACTTACAATACATTGCAGGGATCACATTTTATCGCAGCAGTTACAATAAGAAAATCTAAAGCAGCCATTTTCAACCACTGTGCCGTGGTACATTGGTGTACTACAAGTGGTCCACAGGTGTGCCCCAGGAATTCGGAGGAAGGTCATTTATTAGTAGGGCCAATGGAGGATGTGAGCTGCCCACTGGCATCATGGTGTGCCTTGTCAATTGACAAAAACGTGACAAAAAAAAACATGACGTAAAAGAATTTTAGTGCCTTGTCGGTGTGCCATGAGATGAAAAAGATTGAAAATAACGATCTAGAGAATGTAATATGCATTTTTGTATGAGCTAATAATTAGTTGACTGAAAGCCCAATCCTATGGGCTGGAAGTATTGCTGGTGGTCAGAGCCTTCCTGCATGCATTGCCACACCTGCAAAGGCCCACCAAGGAAGATAAGGTGGGGGGGAGGTGGCATGGGAGGGCAGAATGGGGGTGAAGGGGTGAGAAACCGGGCAGGGAGGGGGTGTAACATGATTGTGAAGTTGAGGGAGGAGTGGATCTGGTGCCAATGGTGCACACCAAAACCTATCCCCTCCAGCAGTTGCCACCCCACCCCTTTCTCTCCTTGGACTTGCACTAGCAAAATTGCTAGTGTAGGTCCAACACAACTCATTGCAGAGCAGGAGACTTACACAGGTTTAAGGGAATTTAAATCCCCTTTCCCTGCTGAAGCCTCTCAATCTCCCCCCTCCCCTGGCTGGATACAGCATGCCCATTGCTGACATGGCTGCACCAGCAGGGTGGGGGAAGAATAAGATTGGACTGTGAGATAGCCCAATCTTGTTGTAGCTGAGCGCCAGTGTAGTGGTTGCTGCGCTGGCACTAGCCATCACAAACATGCTATGATGCAAGTTTGCAACTACTTTAGAGTAGGACGCACCAGTAGAAAAGCCTGTGACGTCCCATCAACACTGAATCCGGACACAATGCCCGACAAAGCAGGTAAGCTAACTGCTGGGCTGTGCAGGGGGAAGTCAGAATGGGGCAGGGTGGGGTTGTTTCAGGGCAGGGAGAAGGTGGTTCAGGCCCAGGAGGGGGCAGAGTTGGTGAAAGAGGCCTCTACTGTATCATAAACGTCTTCCCAAGCCTGAAAGCCCTACACAGGCCTATTCAGACTTGTGTCAGCAATTTTACTGGCACAGATCTGAGAGGCCCCATTGGACAGGTTGGGGGTCCAACACAGGGTAAGGGGGAAAAGTTTCCCTTATCCCAAGGAGACCTCCGGCCTGCTCAATTTCAGCACTAGATGTGGCATGGGCCATATGGCTCTGCTGTGCTGGTGCTGAATAAGACTGGGTACCTTTTCTCACAACCCACAGACTTAATTCTCGCAACTTGCTAAAACTATTCCTGAATTGTGCCACTTAAGACTGCACGTTAAAAACCTATCCATGAAAAAAATTCTTTGTACATATAAAATTGGGAAATCATGCTGAAGACACGGTGAGCACTGTTGTCTCCAACATCTACTTTATGCATGGGCAGTTTTTGACATGAAAGAGCATTCAGTCATGTTTTCTTCCTTGTGCACTGTAAAACAGTACAACCCAAGAACAATTTTATTACTGTTGATTAGGTGAAGTGGATTTCATATCCTACTCCTAAACACATTAAACAGGGAACATATTTAACTTATTTAATGTTAATGCATTCACTATTTGACACAACACTGTTATCTATGTGTACTGTATATGCAAGGAAGAACATTCCATTGAAATCTCACTTCCAAGTTCACTCTCACTATCACGGCCCATGAGAGGGGGGTAAATGAGATAATTTGTACCCAGGTCCAAGGTCAAAAAGGGGACCCAGAAGCCAAAGGAGGGGGCCCCAAAATTTCCTGGGATCTTACACTTTCCAGTCTCACCTGGACTTGCTGCCCGCAAGGAATGCTGCGGGCACTATCAAGGGCATGCAGAGGTAGCGGCTGCCGCAAGTCATATGTGTCAGGCTGAGGAACATATACATGACGCTCCTTAACAAAAATCTGAGAGAAAAATGGCCTGCAATAGTAGCTTGTTGGCTTGTGAATCTGCTTACCATGAAGTGTACAGGAGATCAGGGACACAGCTGCAGGACTACAGCTGCAGTAGAAAGTTTTGGTATGCACAGAACACCTTCCATTCTAGTGTGAGCCTAAGTACTATGATGCTAATTTTCTGCAATGATTTTCTATTTTTAAAAGATTTTAGAGAGACTCAGGAGTGTGCTTGATTTTCCATATTACTGTATCTAGGTGCCGAAGCCAAGCAGGCAAATAGACCTGGGCTCCATGTACTGGCTGTCACCACCCTCCCCACCCTGTTCTGCCGCTCCCCATCCCTGTTCTGCCTGCCCCCATCACCACCCTCCCCCACTCTTTTGCCCCCCTCCTCCTTTGGGAAGGGGCCCAAAAGAAACTGTACCCCCTGATAAAATTCCTCCCTAAGGCCATGCTCACTATTTCTGTCTATCTGTGTATTTAATTCAAGTTGAAAGGATTACCTGCTACAATTACTATTCCTGGTTTTTAATGGATTATTAATGGATTAACAAGGAACTTTGCTATCTTGGCAGTTAAATCTTAAAGCTGGGTATAACAATTAGTTACTAATTTTCTAAAGTACTAATTTTCTAAAGTACTGTCCAAAATAATTGTATTTTTCTTTATGAATGCTGGCTGCCCATGCGGCAGCTATTTGATGCAGTTAACAGTTGAAATAAAAATAACTTTGGGGTTTTTCTGTTTTCTTTCAACTTTCTTTCTTTAACTGTTTGTGACATGTTTTCAGTTTTTACCAGTTTACTGAGTGAAGAAACAAAATAACCCTTTCACTCACTAAATCTGTATCTGCAGAAAAATTATAAAGCATTTGGTGTTGTAAACATCTGTTGGCAATGACTCTGTCTTATGGGGAATCAATATACTCTCCAAGAAAACAGTTTGGAAAAGCTCCCTTAATTAGAATCTTTTAATAAAGTATATCCTTCCTTCATTTGCTCTGATAATGCTGGTCAGCAATCCAGTTGATAAAAACCCTTACATAGGCAACCCTTACATAGGGTTGCCCTCAATGACCATCTAGAAATTACAGTGACTGCAAAATGTGGTTGCATATGTGGTGACCAGGCCTGAGGCAGTCTGACTATGTTCCAACTGCACTGTCCATAGTTTTGCAACTGCACTGGCTGCTGAACTATTTCTGGATGCAATTCAAGGTACTAGTGACTCTAAAGCCCTACATAGCTTAAAACAAGGACTGAAGGACTTATCTGAAGGACTGCTTCCTCCCATATGACATGGCATATACCTCAGTATCAACTAGAGAGGCACACTTGTGAATCCTTTCAACTTTTGAGGCTTGACTGTCAATAATAAGGGGGAGGGCATTCTCTGTGGTGGCCCCACAGATATAGAGTTCCTTCCACCCTGAATTGTGATTGGCTCTTCTTTGCAGGTATTGTGGCAGTGTCTAAAGAGAGGTTCCCAAACTGAGGAATTGCAATGCTCCAGCCAGGGAAGCTGTGGGTGCGCCCTTAAGATATACCTGCTGAAGTGGAATTAGAAAATGCATGCCAAATACTTCAAGTCATCTTTTTTCCTCTTCAATTAAATATAGATAGTGTCCCAACCAGTGAATGAGAGGCCAAGTGCCAGGGTCAAACGTGTTGGCAATATCATGGGCCACTATGCAACATCAGCCAGTGGGCATATCAAAAGTAATTAAAACTCATCAATGCTTATTTACAACATAAGAATTTTTAAGCATGTGACCAATGAAATAAGAGATGGTACATGAAAATAACAGTGTGCTCTCTTATTATGTGGTCTTTGCTGAGCCTGAGTTGAAGAAGCTAAATATTGATGAGATTTTAGTAACTTTTGAGTATCCACACCAAAGCAAAGAATGTCAACAATGCAAGGAAACAACTGCTTACAAATAAGGGAAAGGGCAGTGGTTATTTGCCACCCACCCAAACAGCACTCCTGCAGCATTTGAAAAGGGCAGCATATCTAACTGGACATATCTGGGGCAAGCACTAAATACATGTCCACACTTGTATTGCAGCGATTGCTGGCAACCTGATGATGAACCTCTCTCCTAAAACTAATGGCCTCCTGTATTGAGCTCATACAATGTGACTGCAAAAGGCTCTCTTGCTATGATCAGGAGGAGAACAATGAAATATGATTGTAACAAAAGGGGATAACCACTACTAGTAGTTGGCAACCTTCAGTCTCGAGAGATTATGGTATTGCGCTCTGAATGGTGGTTCTGGAACAGCGTCTAGTGTGGCTGAACAGGCCGATTCGGGAGTGACAATCCCTTCCACACTGGGAGCAAGTGCAGTCTGTCCCTGGTCTGTCTCCCTGGCTATGGGCCTTCCTTCTTTGCCTCAGTCTGTTGGCCAAGTGTCTCTTCAAACTGGGAAAGGCCATGCTGCACAGCCTGCCTCCAAGCGGGCCGCTCAGAGGCCAGGGTTTCCCACCTGTTGAGGTCCACTCCTAAGGCCTTCAGGTCCCTCTTGCAGATGTCCTTGTATCGCAACTACTACTATGTACTGGATTATGTTGCTATACTGGTGACTATAATTATTTCACATTATTCTTATGTGATAAAAGTCTTGGATAAGGCTATAATGAAGAATTTCCAGTTTAGCTACTGGAAAGCATATTTTGAACAAGCAGCAAGTCCATTCTATAGTGAAATCAGACACATTCTATAGTGAATGAACCATTCCCTTGTATATTGTTTTGCACATATTTATGTAAATCCTTGTCAATTTTAGTGCATATAGAGTAATTTCAATGCAAATTACATGGGAAATTTACATGAGATAATGCATCATGTTAGCTTTCTAGTAGCCATATTGAAAATGACCATTGTTATTTAGAGTTGATGACTCCGCATCTTAGAATGCTTATAGTGTTGTCAGGTATACCTCTACTCAGTGTCATATTTGTATCACAAAAGGAGCAATCCTGCTGCAAATTGCTAAACAGGTTGTCCCAGTTAATTTGGCAGCCATCTTGAAAATAAATGGAAATGATCAAGATGGATTGTAGTGCAGTTCTCTGCGCTACAAGTCCAGCCTATTTATACACAGATTTTTTATACAGGAATGGCCCTGCAAATGAGAAGGAATGTGCTGATCCCTGGAGGGGGGGGGGAATGCACCCCTTTAAAATCAGTTTAAAAAACTTAACAGTAACAATAGCCTCGTTAATGGGGGGGGCAGCTGGCTGACAATTCAACAATCCTTCTCTCTCTCCAGCCCCTCCCTTCCCCCTGAGCACCTTTGCATTGGTGAAGGGAGGGGCTGAGTTAAGCGGTTGGAGGAGGACTGATTGATGGATTGTCTTCTTAATGACTCTTATCTTAGAGTCAAAAGATCAGCAAGGCTGTTTTTAAATCACTGGAGCAAAGAAACTTGTTTTTTAAATTGATTTGCTATAGTGCTTTTTTGCCATCCAAGTGAGTGCTTGGAAGGGAACCCACGTGAATGATTAGTCTCAGCCTGTACTTCCTTTTTAACATTGGCCAATGGAATGCACCTATCTACAGCAGATTGTAGAAAGAATTGGAACCTCTACAAACAGGACCGCAGTCTGACACGCCTGAGAAAATTAAAAATATGAAAATAATCTGAAACTCTTGTAATAATTTGTGAGAGAAAATGGGGAAATATATATTTACAGTAGGACCTCAACTTACATAAGGGCTCCATTCTGGAATCACATAGACTACATGTATATCTGGGGATGCTCACGCTGCCATTTTTACTTACAGTGGACTTCTGATACCCCAGGATATCAGAACGTACTGCCTGGCAGCACAGAAGCAGTGAGAAGCTAAAATCCAAAACCTCATCAACCCTATAAGGACAGCCAGTACTACTGTGTGTCAAGGACAGCATTTTCCAGGGAGAGCAATGCAGGAGGTTAAGGTCAAGGTGCCACTTGGCTGCAAAGTACTTCAGTGTGCTGTGATGGTTGAGCAACTTTATGGCTGAGCATATGCAAAGCTTACAGTAGGTAAAGTTGAGTGAAGTCAAGACCTCCATAAATAAGAGATTTTATGAATTTAATCTGTTTTTTAAAACAGCAACCAAATGATGAATAATTATTGCCTAAAGTTACTACATTATGTCTCAAAAGGCTACTGTACTGACATGGAGGGCAGGAATTGTTCAATTCTACCTTTCCTTGGTTTTTGCAATTTGAGTTACCTGAACATCACTCAGCACTACATGGTGGTATTTGGGGTCATTTTTCTAAAGATATCTAACAGAATGCTGAATCTCCATCTTTCCAACATCCTTTCTAGAAGTACGTATTTAAAGGAGGTAATATTGCTCAAGTTTGTAATTACTTAGTTAGCATGAATCTATCCAGGTTATCATGCTCAGAAGCAATGTGAAACATTTCCCTAAATGTTCTTCTAGAGCTCAGAATGGAAAAATAAGATTCTGCAAGTGCACAAAATCCCTGGAGTCTTATAAAGCCTGGGATACTCATGTAGGTCTTTTTCAGTCAAGATCAGCATCCAAAACCTGGAGAGAGAAAAAATTGATGAATTTTCAAACCACTTTTATATTGTACAACCAAGATTATGAGACAAATTTAGAACTCTCACAGAAAATGAGAGTTCTCATCTAAAAATATGTTTAATTGGTGACTCACAGTCAAACCAAACTAAAGGGAGTTCACCCATCACTAAAGTCACAATATTCCAGCCCTAGTCTCTTGATAGCTTTATGCTGAGCTAACACTGCAGTCCGAGTGCAGACTTGCAGATGCCTCTAGAGACAAATCCTAAGAACAGACTGTGGCTTGTAGATTACCATGGCCATTGGGAAAACTCTAACAGGGTCTGATTCTGACATCTGATAATCCTAAACCCAATTATTTTTTCCAAGAATCTTATGTAAAAGCAAGCAAACAAAACAAAACAAAACAAAAACACCAGGAAAGACTACTGTAAAATATGCATTTGAACAAAGAAAGAGCAAACGCTCTGAAGAATGTAAAGATTATAAATTTCCATTAATATTGTAACAATAAATCCAATTTCTTTCTAATGATGCATTTGTGAAAAATAATCAGAATGAAAATTTGTTATTTTCACACATCATCAGTTAAGTATATCTCAAATTATACCATCTTTACATATTTGTGTAGCAGGTTTTGAGTGTGTGTTATTATCAAAGTAATGCACAAATTAATTCATTACTTGATCTTGTCAGCCTGTGCCTATAAAGAACCTGAAACCATACTGATCATCATTCTGCCTATGTTTCAGAAACACCCTGAATATATATGCCACAAATTTCTATCATGCAGTTCACATTTTGCTGCAGGTAAACATCTTGATGCTTTTGCTTCCATCTCACTACAGCACCAAAGCTTCCTTGCAGCTAGCTTTTTCTGCAAGGGTAAATTAAAAGGCTTACAGTGCATGCTTCCTGGACTACCAGAGACACGCTTACAACCAAGGGGGAAAATGCAGGTGATTGAAGTGCAGGTCTGCAAACTAGGTCAACTGAAAAAACATGCAGTTTCTGATGCCTAGGGTACTGAGTTGGGGGTTGGGCAGAGGCGCTTACATATTCCCTCCAACTCCCTAACACATGGGGCAAGGTCCAGAACAGTGTCACCTCGAGGTTATCATGACAGCCTGAAATGATTCTCAAGGGAGAATGATTAGACTAAGGGACCACATATACCTCCGTGAATCTGTGCTTTTTCCTACTTCTGATTATATTAACACACATAAGAGATACTCTGTCAAACAGATTTGGTATTGTTTCAATGCCATCAGTAACATGAATTGAGGAATACATTACAAGCTTTCCACCCAACTGGTCATCTATCTGTTCACTGACAGCCCTAATACTGGGTTACCCAAGTAGAGAAAGCATAAAAGATTCATTCTACCCCTCTTTCTCCTTGCGCATGTGTGCGTGCACTTACCCTCCCCCTTTTCTGGGTAGCAGGACCTTGACTAAGGTTCATGGGAGATGGGAAAGCTGATTGCCCTTTAGTTAAAAGAAGCAGGCAGTTTTGTTTAATCAAAGCATGGGAAAGTTTTATCAGGAATAAAAACAGGACAAGAGTAAAACAGTCCAATTCTACACTTGAGATTAAGAGGCAAAATTCAAAAAAGATTATAAATATACTTCTATATCTCCTAGAGTCAATTTACAGAAACTCAGCATCTTTTGTTCCTTGACTAGAAACAGCGGTTTAGGAATTAACCCTGTCATCGATGGACAGCAGCAGCCTTCTTTCTCACTCAGCTGGTGTCTCACTACTTAACCCAGCTGGTCAGCTCTCTGTTACCCAATTCTGGGAAGACTTGCCCCCTAAACTCTGATAAGCTGGTTTTGAAATTAATGAGCTGTCAAATGTCCCACTTGTAAATCAGATGAGCTGACCAAAGATTAGGTGTGAGGACCAAAAATTAGGTGAAAGAATACAAGAAGGTTTTGTCCAAGGTTATTGTTTCTCTGGCAATACCAGACAGAGATGGAACTTTAATATACATTTGAGGGGGAAATACTATATGTGATGTAATCTGAACAGCATGGAGAATGTGATAGGCTGAGATTTAAGTACACACTATCATTTATGGGAAGGGGGGGTCTTCAGGAGGTTGTTTGTGACACAGTCACATTCAAGGGAATGCAGCCAAGCTGCCTAAAGATCATAAATCCAATTTTCAATAACAAGACACTTTAAAAATACAAGTCATAAAGATTAGGAAATGATTCTATATGATTTGGGTGAAGAATTCATTTTTTCCATGATCACAAAGAGTACCATCCCAAAGCTATGTTGGAAGATACTATAATGCTGACTTTAAAAAGTCACAGGCACCACAAATAGTAAATTTTGTACAAGAAGCATATTTCCTTTATGGGTCATAAAAGGATGCCATGCATATATGTATTTTTTCATTACCAAGTCATAAACAATATATTCACTGTTGATTCAGAGGTCCAAAACAGGCAACTGGTTTGAGGGTACAGTTGTACCTCTGCAAAAAAAAACAAAAACTATTGGATGTGCGAGTTAACATGCAATTAAACCAACTGCAGATAATACATAAGAGGTGTGCACAAACAATTCCAACATGGAAAGAAAAAAATGCAATGCCCAGTTTTGCAAAATGTTCATGCAGTGTCAGTGGGAGGCAAGGTGAAAATATCTGCAGAAATAAAGGGACATGTTTTGCACTTGCCTAGTTTGGAGCAAAGCTCTTTGTCAGGGGCAAAATCTATATTATTCTCAGAAGATGAATGAATCCAAGATAGGCTACAAATAACTTCTCCAGTCATTGTTTGAGAATGACAATATGGATTCTAACTGAATAAAAGCTTTGCTTGCAATGTGTAGGACACTTGCAGGTTTATTCAATATGAATGAATAAGTCATTCACATTTCCTGGGGTTTCTATGGGAGGTTTTGTTGGTATGCTGGTGTACTGCAAAACAAAGCCTTCTAAGAGCCTTATTTTTGTTTTGGGGGGCTTTGTGATGAGAATGAGACAGTGGGAGACAGAAGAGTTAGACATCCCAGCCTGAAAGAGCAGAAATAGAAATACAGAAATGCTTTCACATAACAGGGGAGTTATAAAGGCAAGGTTCAGTCAGATACATCCACCCTTCTGATTTACTGTCGAACATGATTTACTGTTCCTGCCATGAGCATTAGAGCATATGTACTGAACGAGCACTGCATCCATAGTGATCATCCCTCAGATACTTTGAAACCACCATGTGTGGTTTAGGGCAGATTCTTAAGTTACAGGAACAGTGGTCTTGCTTCTCCCCCATGACTCCCCTCCTATTACAGTCTGATTAAACAGGAATGTAGGAATCACGCAAAAGAAGAGAGAAAAAACATAGCTCGAAGTCTCTCAGCACTGCTACCTGAAACTCTTTAGCTTGAAAGCCAGGGACTGAATCTGTGCAAACATGTACTCCAGGGCTTTTCAAACTGGGGCATCCTGACGCCCCAGCCTAAGGGCCCAGGCCTCTACCCCCTTAAAGGGCAGGGGCAGCAAAGAGGCAGTGACATGTTACCCAGGATCACGTCGCTCAGGGGGCTGCAGGGGCTTAACTATACTTACCAGAGCCTCCTGCAGCCACCCAGGGGTGCAGAGAGCCCTGCGCAACAGAGTGCAGGGCTCCCTGAAGCTTAAGAAGTGAAAGTGGAGTGATCGTGCTCCACTTCTGGTTTTGCAGAGATGGGACATGATCGCTCCACTTTCACTTCTTAAGTTTCGGGGAGCCCTGCAGACAGTCACGCAGGGCTCCCCGCACCCTGGGGAGGCTGCAGGAGGCTCTGGTAAGTACAGCCAAGTCCCTGCAGCCCCCTTAGTGTCGCAATCCTGGTAATTGCTTCGCTGCCTTCCCCCCGCCGCCGCAAGGACTTAGAGCAGCTCAAACTCTCCCAGAGAGTTTGAAAACCGCTGATATACTCAGTAGGGCTCCTTCTTGTTCAGTTAAGACTTATGTATAAAAAATTCCTAGACTATGTTGATCATTATGAGAGCAAAAACGGAGGGGCGATAGTTATTCTGAATGCATCAATTTGGAATAAGTGTATTACCTCGCGCTTGGTATCCTCTGATAAAGGAGCAAATGCAGAAATAGCACTCCTAGCCAGCTAAAGGAAAAACTGCCACAGGGTCTTTTAGTCACTTCTGATGTCAGGAGTGTGTCTCCAACAGTACTCATTATGACCTATCTACCAATCTTGTACTGACTGACAACCTTTCCTTTCAGTTTGCATCTGCCTTCGGGGATTGCACAAGATTTTGCATAAATCAGCAAGGTGGATATCTGTGCCCAATTCTAGGCCAGCAACCAAGACAGACTCAGCAGAGGTGGATTTATATGAAAAACCTTCCTAATTAATTTGGAGAGAACTTTGTAGGAAACAAGGAGAACAGGAGCTCAATCATACGCATATTATCATCTGCAGCAGTTGCATTGCTAGGCCCAGTGGTTCCCGGGGCTGGGTGACATCATGGAGTGGCATGGCACCCACCGCACCTACACTGTCGCACCCACCACACCTATGCTGTCACCCCCTCCCCAGCGCACTTGTGGCCCTCACCTTCAAAAATGGCTCCATTTGGAGCCGTACACAGATGAAGGAGGGGGGCAGGAGGACCAATTTCACAGCATTTGCTGTGTAAGCATGGTAAGTGCAGTCACCCACCTTAGTGGACATGGCAGAAAATCATCACTCTGCTGCAGGGGGGCAATTATCCCCCCCAGCCCCACCTCAGCTATACCACTGATCTACAGCTAATTCCCATGGTGTTCTGGAACTGTTTTTACAAGTAAGCATACAAAAGAATGCAGTCATAGTACTATCCACAAAGCCTGCTCCCTAGCCAGGTATAGGCCAGACTGAAAGCTGTACCATCTATGCCGTTCTTGGCATCACCTGAATAATGTGACTTTGATTAAACTATACCCAAATTGCTTAAAGATTTTCCTAGGGTGCAATCCTAAAATCACTTAATGCAGATTATGAACACCTTTATGAATTTTAATTACCTTTTCAAATTCAGAATCAGACCACAAGGGTAACATTTCTTCCATTCATTAACAACATAATTACTGTATGCAAGGTGTAGGGATTTTAAGCAGCATTGGATAGAGAACCTATAAGTATGACATATCAACAATTTAAGAGAAATAGATTATTACAGTATTATTATTATTATTTACTGCTTTTCAACAACAACAAAAATTCACACAGCATTGCAAAACAAGAAGAAGGTTTCAGAAACAGTTTCAGAAAAATGGTTTCTTTTCCAGAAAGGCTAGCATAAAAAGTTGCAGAAGAAACATGAGGAAACAGCCACTAGAAAAGACACCAGCCTGGGAGTGAATAGGAACAGTTGTTCTCCTCTGCTAAATATGAGAGGAGTACCAACAGCGGGTGGTAGAAAAAATACCTCTTTGTCCAGTTAGCAGGGGAGATGACAATAAATAACTGTCTTTCATATGGAGCTCTATAGTATACATGGAGCTCTCTAACAATACAGAGAATAGGAGTGCCCACAATAAATAACTGGAAAAGATACTACGTGTAAGAGTTTCCCATTTTAAAACCTGGAATCTTCTGCATTCTACAATGGATGTGCTCTACCACAGAGCTACAAATCTCATCCCCTATTCTACCATTCAGCAGCAGTGCTACAAGGTATCACAGTTGCCTATTGGTTTTGTATACATGACATAACTATCTACAAGTGGTTTAAGCTAAACCCTCCACCATGCCCGCACCATTTACATAGCTGAGCACTCCCTTTCTGTACTACATAAGCAGGGCTGCTCTCCTCTAGTCCAGAGAAAAGGTGACACACAAAGGTGTGATTTCGGATTCTGGTAAAGGGTGAAGATAATTTAGAAAATTGAGAAGTCAAGAAGGCAACATTCAACAATCCCTAGTTGGGCATATTCAAGATCAAAGTTGAAAACAGTGCATTTTAGGAGCACATTTGTGGTTCCTTTTTTAGTATATAACAATTACAACACTCTTTATCAACACAGGCAACAAAGAGATCTTTATTTTTAAGCAACGGAGTTTATGCCTCTGGCATGTATAGTACACAGATCCACTTTTGTTGCTTATAACAATAGTCATACGATGCCTAGAGGTACTGATACTCCTGAGAAGTGATCATATTTACTCTGTATCATATGAGAGGAGCCCACCTCACAGCCTAAGGGGCACCCCCAAGCAAAGTTCTTTCCATTGCAGAAATGTCACAACTTCCCCAGTTTTTGACAGCAGGTGAAATTGACAAAAACTATGCAGCAAGGCATTCTCTGCTCACCCCATTTCCAACACACACAAAGAATTCAGATATGTATTTAGCATTATGATGTTGTGCGAGAATCCTGGATTTTCCCTTTTTTTCAACTGTGACTTTTCTATCAGTTCAGAAGCTTCAGTGATGCCTCAGAATCCTGCAGCATTCAAGATAAAGTAGCCATTGCTCCTTTGTTATTTTTGCTGATCTTCTCTTTCTTCTCCAATGGACTGGTAAACACAGAACTAGGTTCTGAGCCAATTCATGGGACCATGAAGTCCACCTGATTTCTAAGAGCTGGAAAATCAAGAGCTCAGGTGATCCTTCTCATTACCTAATAACCCAGGTGAAATCTGGTTAATGTCCACAGGTGTAAAAAGCAAGGTCATGTACTCCCCTTTGCATATGTGCCCAAATCAGGTGCATCTGACGCTCCACAGAAGTTCACCTCCCCATTTTGCTAAGAGTGGGTTTAAGGACCAAGAAAGTGTAACAGCTCCACTACAGAGGGTAAGGAAAGTAGCCACAGAAGGCACATCAGATTTTCTTTGCTGATGACCTGTTATCTTTGCCAGCCTTTCCCACTGCCCTCCTTTTATCTGTTTTGGTTGGATAATTGGTGCATTCATTATTATCCTCTCTCTCCATTCCTTTGAAATTTTGCATTTTTAAAATAAACCTTTGTATTTTTACTGTTGTACCTGCCTGGTCTCAGTTGGGTCACCATATCTTCCAGACCACCCACATTTTGTGACTGATTTTAAGGGGACTTATATACACAACAGGGACCAAATGTGTACAGCTGTGGGACGGATAGAAATGCGTTAACCTGGAAAAAAAATTTCCCAAGGCATCTTCCTGTCTGAGCTCCTTAAATTTCAGTGATACCAGTGAGAACTACCTTTTCTCATTTCATTCCCAGTTTACCTAGTTGAATGGTAAAGCCAGGAGCAGAGAAGTGGGAGTCAGTCACTAAGACATCATGCCTGACTTTCCTTACAGATGGACTTGGAAGAAGACTAAGCAGACAATTCAGTTCACTCAAACTCCGCAGAAATGTGCAGAGAAATAGTTAAACTAAACTATCCAATCCTAAGCTAAATTATCCAATCCTAGGACCCAATCCTATCCAACTTTTCAGCACAGGTGTAGCCATGCCAATGGGGCATGTACTGCAGTCTGCATTGGAGGAGCAGTCATGGAGGCCTCCTCAAGGTAAGGGAATCTTCATTTCATTATCTCGAGGCTGCATTGCAGCTACAACAGTGCTGGAAAGTTGGACAGGACTGGGCCATTAATTGCCTAAGAATGAATCACTTCATTTCTGCAGAGTATAGCATAACTTGAATTTTTTTTACAGGTGAAACACAATGACTGCAACTATACTACTACTACTACAGCTGTTATTAATAAACATGAACATTCTTACTATGTTGTGCATCTGTTCCAGAAACAGCAGTGCAAAACAACTTAAACACAAATTAGGATACCTCCCATTTGTCTGTCGAAGCCTGACTGAAAAAAACAAAAGCAACTCAAAAACTCTACTGAATAACAACTCTGCCACTTACAAAAGATATTTGGAGACCAACATTGCACCACATTTTTTCATTCCTCTGGGACTTGCATCAAAGAACTTTCTGATTATACAAAGCCTATCCTTACAATTTCATTTAATGACATACAACCACACCACTTTTTCCTTTACAGTACACTATCAGACCTACAAGAGTCTGAACAGAAAACTAATGGTCTCTAAGTAGTATATTTCATAATGTTGCTAATGACTTTGCATAAGCACTATTTTCAATGGCAATTCAAAAACCCACACACCTCACAATATTATTACAGAACAATAACAGACTCTTCACAGAGCTCCTGGAAGCAATAAAGAGAAACCAAATTCAGTCTTGTCCAAAATTACTACTCTAGGATTCAAAGGAGCAGAGAAAAGGATGCAGTTGTCAGTAGCAAGAGAAAAGTGGACAGGCGATCTTCATTGAGACCATGATGTGTTCTCTTGTCACTGAACTAGGATTTGCTCTGCAAAACTGTTTCCTCTGCACAACGCTGAAATTCAAGCAAAAGCTTAGCCCTAATGTAATATGATCCAAATGCACATAAACAATAGAGTTTCTTGGGCCTTACACTGTCAAAAGCGCTTTATGACACTTTTGCAACAGCCTGTGCTAGCAGAATGCACATTCTGCCAGTACAGGCCCTCATTAGGATTGGGCCAAAAGACAGCAATATTGTCACCAAAGAACATAAAATAAATCAAAAGAACTGGCACATTATAATGTCTCCAAAAGTCCATCATCAGCTTGGAAAAAATAGCTTCTCAATGTCAGCTATGTAAAATCTCCAAGACCCAATGCAAGCAAGTATAGCATGCAAGTCAGTTCTATTCTCTTCATCAATCAGTTAGCAGGGGTTCTCAAACCGTGGATTGCAACCCACTTGGTTGATGGGTCTGGTGGGTCTTGGGTTGAGGCTTCCCACCTGCCCTTCTGTTCAGCTGGCTCCAAATTGGAGCCCTATGGACACAACTGGAGGCTACACCAAGCCTCCACAGACCTCAAGATGCAGTCAGAAAGTCACTTCTGGATAATTTTCAGGTTTGTGAAAGTGACTTCCAGAGGCCTGCAGAGGCCTTCTGAGACCCTGCGCTGGAGAAGGAGGTGGATCACAGTGCCCTCTGCTGCCAAAGAGGGGGGATGATGTGGGGGGAAGTTTGAGAACCCCTGATTTTAGCCATCTGTGATGAGACTGAAGTGGGGAAGCCTACACCAGGATATCTAAAGACTTCTGTGTGTAGATTAGTCTTGTTCTGTGCTAAAAAATATTAAGGAATATTTGCTAAGGAAAATATTACTGAATTTTGTCCTCATTCATGATTTTAAAATGTCTTTTGATGCCCAGTGCAAACACACATAGGAAATATAACCAGCTGATGAAAAGGAGACATTCAAGATGGTTAGCAGCATGTCAAGGTTAAGGAAAAGGACAGTTTCAATCAAAAGCAAAATCAATAAAGAATTAAAATGTTATCATCATTAATGTTGATCAATATGGTTTTGTAGGAAAATAGCCTTGACAAATTAATCCAGTGGATAGAATAATGTGATCTGTTTGGTTAATATAATAATCTCTGGTTTTTACAGGTCATTTGACTTATAGCCACACAATAGCATGATATAAAAATTAGCAACATACAAAATTATTCTAGTGAGAATGTTAATACTTTTTTGAATGAGTTAACTGATCAACAGGAATTATCTCAGATGAGAAATATTGATGAAGAATTCTCTTACTGGCATCTGCTGTTAAGCCAAAGCTAGAAGGGTACCTTTGACAAAGATAAAGCTTTCCCCCTCGTTTCTCATCTGTACCAGGAAAAGCTTCACTGACTAAACTTTTGTGAATGTTGTAGGACTAAACATAAAGGTGGCAACCTTACTGAGAAAAGCATTGGCAATGAAATATAAAATGGACAAATGTGACAAGGCTACTGGAAGAAAAAATTCAAGTGTTCTGTCACCTGTTATGTTATCATAAAAGTGTAACCCTGGTTTCACTTTCTTCCCACTGAATAACAGAATTTCAGAACTTAGAATCTGAAAGCACTTCAAGTCTAATAATAGGAATGCTGTAATTTGTGTCATTTTGATGCAATTACCTGCAAATATAGAACCACACAAAGGACAATAAGTCTTTTGTTGTGCCTAGATTTTCAACATCTTTCTCAAAGTCATGATTTATATAATGATTTATACACTGCTCAAAACAATAAAGGGAACACTTAAACAACACAATGTCACTCCAAGTCAATCACACTTCTGTGAAATCAAACTGTCCACCTAGGAAGCCACACCGATTGACAATCAAGTTCACCTGCTGTTGCACGAATGGAGTAGACAACAGGTAGAAATCATAGGCAAGTAACAAGACACCCCCAATAAAGGAGCGGTTCTGCAGGTGGTGACCACAGACCACTTCGCAGTCCCTATGATTTCTGGCTGATGTTTGGGTGACCTTTGAATGCTGGCGGTGCTGTCACTCTAGTGGCAGCATGAGGCGGAGTCTGCAACCCACACAAGTGGCTCAGGTAGTGCAGCTCATCCAGGATGGCACATCAATGCGAGCTGTGGCAAGAAGGTTTGTTGTGTCTGTCAGTGTGGTGTCCAGAGCATGGAGGTGCTACCAGGAGAGAGGCCAGTACACCAGGAGACGTGGAGGAGGCCGTAGGAGGGCAACAACCCAGCATCAGGACCGCTACCTCCGCCTTCGTGCCAGGAGGAACAGGAGGAGCACTGCC
Source organism: Tiliqua scincoides (assembly GCF_035046505.1). Classification (NCBI taxonomy): domain Eukaryota; kingdom Metazoa; phylum Chordata; class Lepidosauria; order Squamata; family Scincidae; genus Tiliqua; species Tiliqua scincoides. Next base: position 96,768,793 of record NC_089824.1, on the reverse strand, counting down.
AGAGCCCTGCAAAATGACCTCCAGCAGGCCACAAATGTGCATGTGTCTGCTCAAGCGGTCAGAAACAGACTCCATGAGGGTGGTATGAGGGCCCAACGTCCACAGGTGGGGGTTGTGCTGACAGCCCAACACCGTGCAGGACGTTTGGCATTTGCCAGAGAACACCAAGATTGGCAACCTCGTCACTGGCACCCTGTGCTCTTCACAGATGAAAGCAGGTTCACACTGAGCACATGTGACAGACGTGACAGAGTCTGGAGACGGCAAGGAGAATGTTCTGCTGCCTGCAACATCCTCCAGCATGACCGGTTTGACAGTGGGTCAGTAATGGTGTGGGGTGGCATTTCTTTGGGGGGCCGCACAGCCCTCCATGTGCTCGCTAGAAGTAGCCTGACTGCCATTAGGTACTGAGATGAGATCCTCAGACCCCTTGTGAGACCATATGCTGGCGCGGTTGGCCCTGGGTTCCTCCTAATGAAGGACAATGCTAGACCTCATGTGGCTGGAGTGTGTCAGCAGTTCCTGCAAAGATGAAGGCACTGATGCTATGGACTGGCCCGCCCGTTCCCCAGACCTGAATCCAATTGAGCACATCTGGGACATCATGTCTTGCTCCATCCACCAGTGCCACGTTGCACCACAGACTGTCCAGGAGTTGGCAGATGCTTTAGTCCAGGTCTGGGAGGCGATCCCTCAGGAGACTATCCGCCACCTCATCAGGAGCATGCCCAGGCATTGTAGGGAGGTCATACAGGCCCGTGGAGGCCACACACACTACTGAGCCTCATTTTGACTTGCTTTATGGGCATTACATCGAAGTTGGATCAGCCTGTAGTGTGTATTTCCACTTCAATTTTGAGTATGACACCAAACCCAGACCTCCATGGGTTAATAAATGTGATTTCCATTGATGATTATTGTGTGATTTTGTTGTTAGCACATTCAACTATGTCAGGAACAAAGTATTTAATAGGCATATTTCGTTCATTCAGATCTTGGATGTGTTGTTTAAGTGTTCCCTTTATTGTTTTGAGCAGTGTATATTCCCCTGGGGGCTGGGGATAAGAATAGGCCCTCAGTTTGGCTGTACTGGTCGTAAGAGGCGACTAAACAGCCACCAGGTAGATGGGACTCGTTAGCCTGGGAAGGCAGCTCATCTGAGAGAAGGAAAACTCTGATCCCAAACCTCCACTGCCTTGTGGCTACATCCAGTTATGGAAAAGGCTTCAGCAGTCAACCTCGAGACAAAATCCGGAGCAGGAGTCCCTGAGGCAGTTCATGGCTGAACACAGTCATGTGTTCTGGCAACTCCTGCAACGTTGCTGGAACCAAGCGTATTGGCTTCTGCCTTTCCACTGGACCATTTCAGTGACATGGAGAGGGGGGATTTGCTGCATGGGTAGCAGTCTATCCTCCATATCTACTTTACCCAGGCTTCCTGCACTGGAGAGGACACACTGTTCCAGAACCACTATTCAGAGCGCGATACCATAGTCTTCCGAGACTGAAGGATGTCAACAACACACAATTTATATAATGGCCTTCTTGTTCACATGTGCACCACCAGCACTTCAGATTTGGGTACCAAGAGCATTTGTTCTTCACATGCTTTTAACTGCATACTTAGGGTTTAAAATGAGGGGCTTCCATTCATTTTCACATATTAGCCAACAAACCCCAAAGTGGTATCAAGAAGATGAAAAATGAGACAAAATGAAAACAAAACAAAATGGGTCAAAATGGTGGGGTGGGGGGGCTTTGTGTGATATTACTGGAGAGGAAGCTTCAGTTGAAAGCCAATTGAAGATTTTTCCATTAAAAACAGTGCATAGGGAGGCACAATTAGGGCAAATTTTTTTAAAAAAACAACCCTCTCCTATCCATTTTCCAGCCCATTTTATACCACCATGTATCATTTACTCAACAATTAAAAAAACAAACTGGAAGATTTACTTATTTGCGGTCATATCTAACTTTGCTGTCAGGTTACTCCCTGTCTTGTCATATATGTTTATTTATAGCTGACCAGATACTTTACAAGCCACAGCCAGTTCAGAACAGAGGGGGGCCGGTGGGCATGATTTTGAGGAGGCCAACTCCAAGTGAGTTAAAGCGCATCCTTTAGCACTAAATGTTAAAATTTGAAAGAAGATTAATACAGATAAAATATAAACAAATAAATGCAAATAACAGAAACCAATTCTGTGCTAAATTTAAGTGAGAATTCATGGAAAACAATGGGGTACAGAAAAATTTTGAGGAGAAGTTTGGTGTTGAATATTTGGATGCACCTGCCTTTGATGATGTTTGTGTATTATGTTGAACAATCAGAAGATCCTTAGTGTATGGAGATTCCCATGGTATTAAGATGAGTTTAATACTGGTTAATGGCTTGTTGAAATATTTAGTAGGCAACCCAAGACAACAATACTCTAATTCTGTGGTTCCCAAACTGGTGAATTGTGACACACCAGCCTGGGAAGCACTGACCAATGCTCCTTTAAAGACCCAGTTCCAGGTTTTTTGTTCTTCCATTGTTGCCCCAGGATGTGTTGGTATAGGCCAGGGGTGCTCAACACGTCGATCCCGAGCTACCGGTCGATCGCGAGGCAAAATGAGTCAATCGCAGAGCCCTTAGTCTACTCTAGTCTATAGACTAAGGGCTCCGCGATCGACTCATTTTGCCTTTAGCTGCTAAAGGGTTGGGCTTGACTTTGCAGGACAGCCCTCACTAATGGATTGCGGAGCTCTAGCTAGACCTCTCCCAATCGGGCCACGTGGGAGCGGCGAGTCTGCTTCGGGGGCAGCAGGCAGGCTGCAGATTTCTGCCCCGAGGTACGTGTGGGAAGGAGCCTGGCTGCGGCTGCAGTGCTAGCCACTTACACAGGAGTAAGCCCTGTTGGCTCTAATGGGGCTTTCTTCTGAGTAGACATGCCTAGGATGGAGCTCTGAGGCTGCAAGCTTGTCCACACTTTCCTGGGAGGAAGCCCCACTGGCTCTAACGGGGCTTACTTCTGAGTAGACATGCATAGGATGGGGCTCTGGCTTCGTGGAACTAAAACTGAGCCACATATTCAATTCAGTCCCAATAGAACTGCGAGGTTGTTTTGTACCATCACTTCACACTTCCCTGGAGGTGAATCCTTTAAACACAGATTTACTTCTGAGTAAGCATGCAGAAAACTGTACTGTTAATCGCTTTTTCCCCCCTGTAACTTTTTCTTTGTATCCCCCTGTGCATCTGTTTGCTAAATGCAGACACTTTATGCATCTGATAAAATGGGCTTTGAAGCCCAATCCCATGCATGTCTACTCAGAAGTACATCTCATTATAATCAATGGGACTTGCTCCCAGGAAAGTATGGATAGGATTGCAGCCCTACAACACAGTCCTATGCTTGTTCTACCCTGAATTAAATTCCATTATAGGCAATGGTGCTTATTCCCAGGTAAATGTGCATAGGATCAATCCTATGCCTGTCTACTCAGAAGTAAGTCCCATTATAGTCAATGGTTCTTACACCCAGGTAACTGTAGTGGAGTTAAACAAGGGTTGGGCTTGACTTTGCAGGGAAGGCTCGGAGCAGAACTTCGGTTGTGCCTTGGAGAACCTGAGGAGCGTCTCCAGAAGGGCTCAGGAGCAGCCCGGGACTGTCTGGAGGAGTTGCTTGGGGTCACTCAGACGTGCCGCTGATGCAGGATGGTGGCAGCCTCCGGCTGGGGAAGTTCAGCAGCAATTGAGAGATGCAGGTCCCCAAGGCTGTGGTCCTCTCCGCACTTACCTGGGAGTAAGCCCCATTGACTAGCATGGGACTTACTTCTGAGGAGACAGGCTTAGGCTTGGGCACACAAGCTGCAATCCTCTCCACACTTAACCGGGAGTAAGCCCCATTGACTAGCATGGAGCTTGCTTCTGAGGGGACATGCAAAAGATTGAGCTCTAAAGCAGGGGTGCTCAAACTTTCAACTCTAGGGATGCTGGACCTTTAACAAGTGTATAGAAGAGAAAATTTCAGCAGGTTCAACTTGTCATCCACAGATGACAAGCTGCACCTGCTGAAATTCTCTCCTACACAATTTTAAAGGTCCAGGATCCCTAAAGTTGAAAGTTTGAGCACCCCTGCTCTAAAGCTCCTATCCACACTTACCGGAGAGTAGTCCCCATTGACTAGCATGGGACTTACTTCTGAGTAGACACCATAGGGTTGGGCTCTGAGGTTGCAGTTCTGTCCACATTTACACAGGAGTAAGCCCCACTGACTATAATGGGATTTTTAAAAAACTCTGGTAGATCTCTGGGCCTTGCTGGGTTTCAAAGTAGCTCTCGGGCCAAAAAAGTGTGAGCACCCCTGGTATAGGCGCTATACCGCATTCAGCTACTAGATGGCATGAATAATGAAATCTAATGAAATCATAATTATTTAACAGTGCAGAGGTAGGAAATGGGATTTTGGTACTATTTTTTCCTTGTTACAAGGCATTAAAGGTAGACCTTAGTAGCAGTGAGTCAAATCAGCTGATACTAAGATCTCACCTATAGTTCTTTACCCAGCATATAATTAGTTTGTGGAACTCCTTGTTGCAGGATGTGGCAATGGTGTCTGGCCTAGATGCCTTGAAAAGTGAATTGAACAGATTACTGAAGGAAAACTCCATCACAGATTACAAACCACAATGGGTATGTACAGTCTGAGATGAGCTGGTCACTCATCATGAGGACCAGGTAGGAATTCTTTTTTTGTCATCCAAATTGGCTGTGGATGGCAGTTTTTTCACCTAACCCGGACTGGCAAGGGAGGTACAGTGTATTCAGAAGGTTTCATGTTTTAAAACTGGTCACATGTTTAATAAAGTGGCCCAAGTTAAACCCAAGGAGTGGTCAGGAGTCTTCACTGGGGGGCATGAGGGTAAACTGAATGCCAGATGCAGGGAAGCTCCAGTGAGATGCAAGTATCTTGTGGTCTTGTGTGCTCCCTGAGGCATCTGGTGAGCCACTGTGAGATACATGAAGTGGAACTAGATGAGCCCTGGGCCTGATCCAGTAAGGTTCTTCTTACGTACACATCCCTTTTGTACTTCTTCAAGTCAATAGCCACTATAGAGCTCAACAGTACGACCATTATCTCAAGCAATGAATTAGCATGTTGGCTGCATTACAAACATTTTGCACAAACATTTTGCACAAAACAGTTTGACATTTATTTTTAACAGAATAATTTAATCCTCGTGACATAGAGCCAAATGTCAATGGTATTTCCAGTGTCTAATAATGAATTACTAAATCACAGAAAGGCAGTAAGGAAGATCACATTATGTCACCGAGCGTGATGAACGATCAAACACGCTCCCTGTGTGTCACCTTCCCATTCGCAATTGGGTCCCACAAGAAAAAAATGAGACATGGCATGGTAGTCAACCTTTCTGTCATTGCAATGTTCCAGCTCAGCCCCAAGGGATAGACTTACCGCCACCAGATGGAGAATTAATAGTCCCACCCTCAGCCTCCAGTCTGGGAGTTAGCCAGTGAACAGGGGATCCCTCAGCACTGGAACACATTGCTAGAGGAAAGGAAGAAGTGCCAACTGTACCAGCTGCCCTCTACCCCTCTGCTCATGCACACAGACACTCACAGTGTCAAGCAAGGCTCAAGCAAGCTAACAGAAAGTGAGTAGGCAAATAGTGTTTATCTCCTGTCTTAATCAGACAAGCAATATTCCTTTAAAGGACACAGGTAAAAGACAAGATGGCATTTCTCCACATGTTTTATGAATGAGTCATCTAAAAATGTTACCAGGCCTACTCACATGGGTATTGAGATATGAAGGGTAAATCGTTCATAACTGAGGAATTGAACCATGCAGTTCAATAGAACCAGGTCAGTTCCATTCTAAACACAGGCTATATGTTCAATGTAAGTAAGTGTAAAGTAATGCACTTTGGGGCAAAAAAACAAAACTTCACATATAGGCTAATGGGTTCTGAGCTGTCTGTGACAGATCAGGAAAGATCTTGGGGGGGGGGGTGGACAGGGAGATGAAAGTGTCGACCCAATGTGCAGCAGCAGTGAAGAAGGCCAATTCTATGCTTGGGATCATTAGGAAAGGTATTGAGAACAAAAAGGCTAATATTATAATGCCATTGCACACATCGATGGTAAGGTTATACCTAGAGTATTGCGTCCAGTTCTGGTCACCACATCTCAAAAAGGACATCGTGGAAAAGGAAAAAGTGCAAGAGACAGTGACTAAAATTATTACTGGGCTGGGGCACCTTCCTTATGAGGAAAGGCTATGGCCTTCAGCCTAGAAAAGAGGTGTCTGAGAGGGACATAATTGAGACATACAAAATTATGCACGGGAAAGATAGAGTGGATAGAGAGATGCTCTTTACACTCTCACATAACACCAGAACCAGGGGATATCCACTAAAATTGAGTGTTGGGAGAGTTAGGACAGACAAAATAAAATATTTCTTTATTCAGCGTGTGATTGGTCTGTGGAACTCCTTTCCACAGGATGTGATGATGGCATCTGGCCTAGATGCCTTTAAAAGGGGATTGGATAAATTTCTGGAGGAAAAATCCATTACAGGTAACAAGCCATGCTGTGTATGTCCAACCTCCAGATTTTAGAAATGGGCTATGTCAGAATGCCAGATGCAAGGGAGGGCACCAGGATGCAGGTCTCTTGTTATCTGGTGTGCTCCCTGGGGCGTTTGGTGGGCCGCTGTGACATACAGGAAGCTGGACTAGATGGGCCTATGGCCTGATCCAGCAGGGCTGTTCTTATGTTCTTATTTATAAGACAGGACGCTGCTGAACCTGCCCTCATTTGCTCTCCTCCTGATCCCATCACCTTCTGCCCTCATCCATCCTGCCTCCCTCCCAACCCCTGCACGGTCCAATCTGAGGTGGTGGGCATGGGGTGTCCATTGCCATGTGGAGCTGGCCACTTGCTGCTTCCAGCACAGCCAGCCCACACACTCCAGCATGTCGCCTTTCACCACAGATGGAAAGTGTGTTACGCCCTCAGAACACTCGTTTTCACAGCATAACATGCCTTCAGTATTGGGCTGATAGATACTTGCATATTTCTTTAAAAGGAAGTGGAAAATTCAGGAATAGTCCTGCAATACACTTGAGAAGCCAGGCATCCTTTCCCAATGCTATGGCCATTCACAATAAAGAATTTAAAAAGCTCAATGAAGCATACAATTCAAAGCTGCATTTCAGCTATATGTCAGATGAAGTTGTCCAGTTAATGATTTTGCTGTTCTCTTCAATGTTTCAGTAACACATTATCAATATGCTTTCAGAATGCCCATTTCACAATGGCTGATATTGTAGCCTCCTTTTAGCCCCTCTCCTGTTAATCAATACTCTTCCTAGCAAAGCCTTGCATGAAGAAAGAAGTTTATGTGCATTCCATCTCTGGTTTGCGCACTTAGGTCTGCCAGTATGTTGCACAGTAATTTCATTTTTGAATTTAAAAGACTGTGGACATTGCTTTCTGGTAAGTGAGCAGGATTCATCCTTATCTACTTTGTCCTGTTCATATATAATTGTGCTGTTACACAATTAAGATACACTACCATGAAAATATCAGATTTAAGCTATATCAAATTTAAGCTATATCTATTGTTGCCACCTCAACACGAAACTTAAGAGGAACTCCTATCTCAAATGCCTTTTACACAGTCATTCATAATGTAGCATGACAGTATATAAATGCTGACCTGGAATGGAAATCAGCTGTGTGAGGCTTTAAGCAAATGCCTCCGGGCTACTGTGAAAAAGGCATCTATATCTTCCTACGTATTGAAAATACCTTATCAATGTTTCAGCCAAACTGCCCTGGATCTCTGAGGCGCTTGGGTGTGGGCCTCCCTCAAGGTTAGAGAATATTTGGCTGACATTGGAAGGACTATGAACCTGCATTAATAGGGAAATGCAACACTCCATTTTGTTGCTCTTCCCTTTTTCAGATGTATTGTTTGTTTGCTTGATTGAATGCTAATTTCTGTTTGCATAAAAATGCTCAGTTTTCAGAATCAAGGCATCTTGGGCTGTGAGTTTATCAAATTTCACATATCTGCAGAGTGCAACCTCTGGAATATTATAATTGTGAAATCCTTATTGGCAAGCAACTCACTGAGATCAAAGGATCTTGTGCACATATGCACATTCTTGTATATACATAAATTATAAAATCATTTTAAAAATAAAAATACAGGAGAGGCTGGCAAAGTGCATCAAGTTTGGGCCCAGAACTGAGCTTTGTGTACTTGTCTCAAAATAAGAGATAAGCATTGTTAGTGTCAGAACAGTTCTCTAGCTTGAACGAAATCCGAGTCAGAAAATAATTCCCAGTTTACCTCACCTGCCCTTACTCCTTTCCCTTCCAATTATCACACACTGGGTCCAGGTCAGCAGTGGCAGCAGCAGTGCTCCAGTTATTGTAAGAGGAAAGGATGGAGGTCTGATCTCTACCTCCCCGGTGCATTGCAGCACTCTTCAGAAGCCACCAGGGCCTTTTTCCTTGTAACGCACTAGCAGTGTGCTAGAGAGGGAAGTGAGGTGGAGACTGCATCTTATATTTGTATCTCTTCTAGAGGTAGAAGCATCACTGCTACTTCAGAACTAATAAGTATTAACGGAGGAGAGCAGTTGTGGGACAATTTGCTTACCTAACAGTCCAAACCTAGCCAACTTTCCAGAACCAATGTAGCCTAGAGAAGGCCTCCATAACTGCCCCCACCACCACCAAATGCAGTGTACTCTGTGTTGGCACAACTGCATTGGCGCTGGAAAATTGGTTGGGCTGTATATACTGGGCTATATATAAGTCCAGCCACTTCCAAATTTCTTGCAATAGCTTGTATAATTTCCAAGTCAATCCAAAGTAAGGGGAGATGGGACTCATCTACCATTATACACACAATGAGAGCATTACTGAGATTCTAGAAAGAGTGGTCAAGTGAATTGCTATGTGATCATACAATATTATCATAATCTTTCATTGGAGTAGAAAAATCACAACCAGCAGCTTGCAGGTCAGGCAAAGCACAAAAGAGGAAATAAAACAGATTAATTGCCATACAATTCAAATAATAAGTCCTATATTTGCTCTTCAATCCACACTAGGGCATTTCACAAATACTGCAGTAGGATAGTATCCAAGCTTCACCAACATGTTATTTTAATAACCTCACCACTACCTTGCCACCTTTCCTCAAGAATTCAACAGTCTGCATGCTTCTAGAATTCATCACAGTAATGTTCTATTATTCCACAGCCCATATCCAATAAACAGTATTTCACAACAACATTCTGCACTTAAACACTCTTTTGCTCTGGTGGGTTTTGTCCCCCTTCAGCTTTACTGTAGAGGAAATCTAGAATGACAGAGAGTTTCTATTTGGGATCATGTTTGTTTGAGGACTTAAAGCAGTGAATCTTAAAAACTTTTAGCACTAGAACCCACTTTTTAGAATGAGAATCTGTCAGGACCCACTGGAAGTGAGGTCATGACCGGAAGTGACATCATCAAGCAATAAAATTTTTAGCAATTCTAGGCTGCAATCCCACACACACTTACCCAGGAGTAAGTCCCACTTACTGTCTCTGCTAAAATAAAATAAAATAAAATAATAAAAATAATAATAATAAACTTTATTTCTATCCCGCCCTTCTCCCTAAAGGGACCCAGGGCGGGATATAAAAGCATATACAGAGTAGCCTGTTAAAAGTACAGGTGTGTACCAATTCCCCAAATGCAGTCACATACCATGGTAGTATCAAGTCTAATATATTAAAAATAAAATACTGAAATGAATGGGACCCAACTGAAATTGGCTCGCAACCCACCTAGTGTGTCCCAACCTACAGTTTGAGAAACATTGGCTTAAAGGATTCACAAACCCCTTGCTAGCAGCTAAGGCAGTGTTATTCAAACTGTGAGGCGCGGCTCGTTAGGGAGGTGCCAGGAACTGAAAGGGGAGGCGCGGGATGACCTCTCGCAGCGATACAGTCACATCCCTGGGCAGAATACCAGCCCATCTTCTGCCTGTCTCTGCGCTTTTTTTTTTTAAAGCAGAAGAAACAGAAGTTGCTCAACTGCTCCCTCTCACAGCTGCTCAGCTGCAAGAGTGGCTGCTGCCGCCCCGCCCTCTTCCACTCTGAGGCTGCTGCTTCTGTGTTTGCTGCATGTTGTTTGCAAAACTCTTCTACTCCAGCCCCCATCTGGCAAGTACCAAGCATGCTCATTTTGCAGTCCTTGTCCTTGCTGACCCTCAGAGAGAAACCCTCCCTGATCCTTGTCTGGTTGGTTCCTAGTTCCCAGCCTGGGAACGCTTCTCATCAAAGTGAAATCTCTCTTTTCAATCCCCTCCCTCTTCTACTCCCCCCTTCCTGCTTCCCTCCCCCTCCCCTTAAAATTGTTTCCATGTGGTTGGCAAAGGGGGAGGGGAGAAACAAGCACACAATTTACTTGGCCAGGAGCAGAAAAAGGGTACTGTTTTTAAAGTTATTTATTAATCTTGTTGTTTGACTGAAGAGGAAAGGCTGTATTTTTAAAGTGATGAATCTTGCTATTTGAAGGGAATACTTATCAGCCATTGATGAAGTGATTGCCAGCCCAATCCTACCTACACTTTCCTGAGGGTAAGCCCCATTGATTCTAATGGGACTTACTTCTGAGTAGACATGCATAGGCTTGAGCTGTGCATCTCCTAGTATAGGAGACAAATCAGCCTCCTAACCAAACCTTTATCAGCTCTGATATATTTTCATGGTCTATTTTTGTTTTCCCCACCAGCTGCTGGAAGAATTTAATTTCATTAAATTAATAAAGGGTTCAATCCTATCCAAGGAGAATGGGAGAAATGACTAGTTGGATTGGGGTCCACAGGGGTGTGTGCGTGTAATGTTGGTCAGACTGGTTGTTCACGAAGTTCATTTGATAAAACAATTCATTTGGTATGCTTACAAAGTTAAAAATTGAGTCTTCCTGGACCAGACAAAATCTACCTACTCCAGCATCCTGTCTCCAACAGTGATCAACAGCTGATCATTTATAAAGCATGTATATTGCTGTGTATTAATAATATATTTTTAAGATCTGCATTTAATTAATGATATGATTAATATAATTAATATTAATATAGTTAATATTTCTGGCCACTTCCTGTTTAAAGATGTCACTTCCAGCCCTCAGGAACATGATGGGGAGTCATGGCCAACAGCCACAGGGGTCAAGGGAGCCACTGGCCAGAAAAGTTTGAGTACCACAGAGCTAAGGTATTCTGCCTTGTTTTGTACACGAGCTCTAGTGTGAAGACACTGTCAAGAACAACCCCCACAACATCTAATTAACCTCACCAATTTTCACCAATTTACCCCTAACGAAGTCCATTCAAGCCCTTAAATTTCTGAATCTTACAGCAGAACATTAATAATGGAAGAAAAAATCAAACTTTCCAAAGAATTTCCTAACAGTTTTAAGACACAGCCAATCCAAAATACATGTATAGACTATGGTTCCTTACCTGGACCAAATTCCATCCTGTTAAGGATTCAGCAATTATAGATGTTACCGTTGTGCATACTCCACCAAAAACCATGAGGTGTGTAGGTCCATATTTTATTGCATCATAGAAGGCTTTGAGTCCTTTTGCATTGTCACACTGGAGGGGGAAAAAAAATTTCAACACTAAATGACATGTAGTAATTACCAGATATTTTTAAATGTAGTCAGAGTTAGTTATTAGCACAATTTGCAGTAGAAATACATCAAAATACACAATAAGCAATAAGCTCTGAAGTATTCCTACAGTTTGAATCATATTCATGCAGGTGGCTACAGCCAGCAGTTACATGCATAGGCAGCCTATAGGCTTACGCTAAGATAAGGAAATGTTTCCCTTCAGGTCGACCCTTCCACCATAGCATGAAGCATATTTTTTTTAGCTGCATGCTATAGCACCACCAAATGATTCTGTGTAAACTGGTGAAAACCATAATACAGGTATAACCTAAGTATCCACAGATTTTTCACCCACAGTTTTATCTCAACACAATGAGAAGGGCCCTTTAAATTAAAGGAAAAACATCCCTTTACTCTTACCTTTGTAATGCAAGAGATTGGCATCAGGCAGGCAATCCAGAGGCGAAATGAATGCAAAGTGGAGGTGATAATCACTTCCACTTTGCATTGTTTTGCTTGCTCCAGGGGAAGGGAGGAGTCACTTGCCTCAGAGTGAACTGAAACTCTTTGATTGATTGATTGCCTGCCTGCTGCCACTCTCCCTCATTACAATGGCAAGCAAGGCTATTTTTAAACCATTATTTCTGGCATCTGCAGGGATTCTGGCAACAGAAACCCCATGAATGCAACCTGTACACTAATTAAAATTACGAGACTTGCTGAAGGAAAATTAGTACGACTTCTGCAAAGGTAAGTCTGCCTAACTAACTAGATATTGTACATTTGGATTTTAAAAAGCTTTTGACAAAAGTTCCTCAACAAAAGGTTCTTGAAACTTTAGAGAAAACTTACTGGTCGTGGAATAAGAGGACAGGTCTTTTAATGAGCTGGTAACTCATTTTTGCCTGGTGAAGGAAAACTTGCCACAAATACAACCAAGCACAAGCTAGAGGCCATTTTGGGGTCTACTCTATAGTAGTGTTGGCAGTGAAGAAAGCATATTTCTCTGCCACCGTTGCATAAAGAGAGTCATCCAGCACAGCTGTTCACGTTGTCCAGGGATTTCTGCATCATGGTCCCCAGGGTGAAGTCCAACACAGCTCAGTGGTCCGCTGTGAATCATTTGCTAGACATTTTGCAGATCAAATTACTCGCATCCATCATGACTTGCACTCTGCATTTCCACAGATGTCCCATCAGCATCTGTTTATTATTATGTATTCTTTCCACCTTGTACAGCCTGAGGGTGTGGACAGTATCTGCTGGAATGTGAATCATCTGCATGCCCACTTGACCCTTGCCCTGTATGGCAGCTAAGAACTGCCCAAGAGGGAGACTAGCCAAATAGACAGGGAGGTTATAAATTCATCACCAAATGAGGGAGTGATGTCAGCTTGCTTAAAGCCAGCAGTGATTCCCCACCTCACCCTGAAGATTCCGCTGTACTAGAAAATTACTGGCCAATATTAAACCTTAAGTTTTTGGTCAAGAAGGTGCTTGAGTTGGTAGTGGCTTCCCAACTCCAGGACTTCCTGGATGAAACGGGTCATCTGGACCTTTTTCTATCTAGTTTACAGTCAGGATTTATGACAGAAACAGAACTGGTCTCCACTGGCTAGGAGACATCATCAAGAGATTTGGAATTGGGTGCCACCAATATGTAGTTGACACCCAGTTCTATATCTTCATTCCATCTAATGCCATGGATTTTGTGGACACTCTGAATCACTGTCTGGAGTCAGTGAGGCTTCAGTTTAGAGGTCCTCCTAGTTCTCCCAACTGCTCCTAAATCAAGTGGTGATGGAGGGGGGCCAGTGTGCCATCTGTATCCTTATCTGAGCCAGTCTGACCACAGAGATCCATGCATTGGTGACATCAGGGCTAAATTACTATTTCTGACTGCCCTTGACAACCATCCAGAAACTACAATTACTGCAAAATGGATGGGTGACTGAAGTCAGGCAGTTTCACTCTGTGGGGATGCTGCTTTCTCAACTGCATTAGCTACCAGTTCATTTCCACATGCAATGCAAGGTTGTTGATACTAACCTTTAAAGGCCAGGATACTCGAAGGATGACCTTTCCCCCATAAGACTGCCCACCCATTAAGATAATCTGGAGAGGCCCCTACTAAGACTGTCAATATTGGAGTGTAGCTTGTTTGACAGCAACACAGGGGAGTCTGTCCTACATCGTGGCACCACAGTTGTGGAATTCTCTCCCCCTTGAATTGAGATCAGTCCCTTCCCTCTCAGTGTTCTGGTAGAGCTTGAAGATTCTATTCTTTCTTCCCCCCCCCCCTTTCTGGATATGAAAACATCTCTAGTTTTTGTCAAGCTGTGTATATTTATCTTTTTTAATTACTGATATTGCATTTTAATATTTTTTTACATAGTGTGAGCCACCTTGAGAGTCTTTTTTTTAAGAGGAAAACAGTAACTATACTATGGAACTATAAAAATTTTAAAAATAAATAATTGAGCCACTTCCAGTATCATTCTTCATACCACAAAACTAGTAATCTCTGCCCTCTTTGTTTCTTCACCTCTCACTTCCATGTCCCATGCAAACATGGTAAGAGCAAGGAGACCATTTCTCCATCCCGATTTCTCCTTTTCTCCATCCAGATTATAATAACCCATCAACTCCAGAAGCTAACAGGATTTTGCATAGTTACATATGAGAAAGTGAGCATTAAATAGCAAAATATCTGCAAATTAAGAGACTATAGGCAGTTTTCCAAAAACTATTCAATGTCACAATTCACACAAAAAATAAAGAACCTTCTTTGAACCAGGTGTAAATTTGATTCACAACAAACATACCTTGTACCCTTGTAGGGCACACTGCACTAATCTCAATTCTGACACACAAATTTAAGTACATTATTCTGATCCTGAGATGAGTTCAGGTCAATTTATATCCACCTGACAGTGTGGTAAACTGACAGATCTGGTGCAGCTGCTCATTGGAGAGTGTCCTTAATGTAGAAAGAGCATCCAGCCACATTCACAATAATAAAGAACCCCTACTTTGTGCTGTATGCAAGCAGAACATAGGCATCCTCACACATTATGTCTTTTTAAGTGTACACCAAAGATTAAAGTATATACCTAAAATATAAAGTGCAAAATATATAACAAAAAGATACTGAAAAACTTGCATATCTTCAGGTACATATCTGCATGTATTTCATGTACATACATCAGAGCACTAAGACTAGCCATAGCTCCCTGCCTCAGTGGGCTTCCCTGTATACACAAAAATGTATATACAATATATAGTATTTCCCTGTATATATGATATATACAGGGCCCCCCTGGCAAGTCATCAAAGATGTCATCCATTGATCCATCTGGGTGACCCTTTACTTTTGTTTTATGCCTGGTAACCCTCCAAGACCAGCTCAGTCAGTACACTGATCATAAACATTTATTACACTATCTGTGAATCCAAGATTAGGGACATTAACCTTTCCTTTCATTGAGAACATATTCTGCCCAGGAACACCTTTGTGGAAGAGGAATAGGGCAGGGCATATCTTCTTCTATGATCAAAGCGAAAGGGCAGCCCAAAACAGAAAGGCATGCAGAAAAGAGGAAGCATCTTCTAATGTAGATTGCGACAAAAGCCTGTAATGGCTGTGGGCTGTAAAACGAACCCTGTTTGGAAACATATTTTAAAGAAATGGTGTCACAGAGTAAAAAGGAAAATTTGGCCAATGTAAACTGTGCAACAATCAGATGCAAGATCCGGTTGTTTCAGGGAAGCAACATTATCAGGAGGACTCCTCTCACAAACATCCTAGTGGACTCTCCGCTCCAACAGGTGAAGAAAGGACAATGCACAGCACACAAGAAGCAAGGAACAAGAAGGAATCCCATGTCACAGTATATTGATGCTGCACATTTGTCTCATGAATCTATCACACCCCCTGGGCCTTCCAGGATTGTGAACTGTGTCTTTGTAGAAACTATGTTAACTATTCCTTCCTTTTGCTGCAGACAATAGCAGTAAGTGCCTGTGCTCTCTTGGTAAATATTAGGGATTCCAACCATTGCTCTATAAGCCAAAACTCATCAGGAGCCTTTTTGTTTTTCAGGACTATAGCATCAGCACATAGCAGAACACCATGCACCCAACAGTTCAGTGCTACAAGTGCACTCTCTCTTACACAAACACTGTCACCTCAACGCTAACTAAATCCCTGTGTGGTGCTGCAGTGACACTAGCATGCCTTCCGCTGTATCCTACAGGGCATTTTTGGCTATTTGAGGCCTCCTCAGGGTAAAGGAACATTATTGCTCTTGTCCCACAGTAACCCCCAGAAGCCACCATTGGTGCAAGTCCAAGTTGATCCATGAAGGCAGATCAGGCCTGGGAAGGAGGTCAGGATTCGGCACATGCCACTACCACCATACCCACCCCTCTCCTGGGTTTGATCTGCCCTCCTCCCCACCCTATCATCACCCTGTTTCTCCTACCCCCCCCCACCCCATTTAACCCCCTTCCCACCCCTCTCCAGTCCCCTGTGCTGGCTTACTTGCGCTGGTGGACATCTGGCCTCCATCTTTGCACAGACCAGCCACTGGCGGCGGCAACCAAGCCCCACACAATGACCTAGTTACATTTGTGATGGCCGCAAAACAGTTTGTGCCAGTGGAACACACATTCCGACGGCATAAAGGCCCATTAGGATTGGGCCTTGAATATGCACTCCAAGCCAGAGACCCTGTCTTGCTGATTTTGCTGTCTCTATCTTGGTACACTCTCTGTGTTTCTCTTAACTCTACCAGGAAGCTTTCCAATAGGGCAGAAGACACAGGACTCTTCACATACTCAGTCATATAGACAGCAAGGGAAGCCACAGCATGCCTGGTAGCAGTGACTAGTATGATCTCAGCTGTTCTGTAGTTGCTGAGCTACTTGACCAGACAGGCCCCTGTCACTTTGCAAACTCCATGACAGACAGTGATATAACTAGTGAAGCAAGACCCCACTGACACTTGCTATTTTTCTGTCTGTCAGATAACTTGCAAAGGGATAAGAGCCCTGCTGGGATAAAATCACTGGCAACTCCACTCATGTGTTCTTTCAGATGCAGCTCCATCTCTGAGCTAGAGATTAAAAATATATATTATTGACTTTTATTCCCCTCCCCCCGCAACCTCCTAGGATAAGACATTCCAGAACCTATACACCACTAGAGAGAATTCCCAGTGCTCATACCCACTGCTTTAACTTCAGATGGTGTTAGAATTTGAAGCAAGTCAAGCTCTGAATGAGAGGGCAGAAGATTATGCAGAGGTAAACAAAGATTTCTTTAAATGCCATAGACTCAAGATAATATGTTTAACATTTAGTACTCTTCAGTTTTGATTTTGTAATAACTAGAGTGCTGAACTAGAAGGGAACCTGGTGTTCAAAACTCCACTCAGGCATGAAGCCAATATCAATGGTAATGGAGGATCTTAATGTAAAAATATTTCACTTCCAACTATCAGCAGGATGTTGCAGGTGGAAGTTGTATGCATACTGAAGTCCACAAATCACCAAGGAGACTCCTCCAATTTACATTTTTCCAATTTGGAATTTTCAATGCAACACTGAAAATATCCACATGGGATTTCAATACCATTCTCATACCAAAAGATCAAAAATGCTCATCATGTCATTAACTTATCATCTAGATACCCCTCTCTTTAACCTCACCCAAACAATTATTAATAACCCATATATAACTTCTGTATCTGAGTGCCAGGTTTTTAGCCTGGGGAAATGTGGTATAGAAATCTTCTAAATTAACTAAGCTCTTCTGATGTATTTCTTACCATGCTTCATATGACATAACACAATGAATGCATTCAACTGAAGCCCAAATCCTAACCAATTTGCTAGCGCTGGCACAGTTGTACTGCTGGGATGTGTGGTGCATCCTGCAGTGGGGTGGTACTCATGGAATCCTCCTCAAAGGGAATGTTTCCTTTCCTCAGACTGCATTACCCTTATGTCAGTGCTGGAAAGTGGGTAAGGATTGAGCCCAAAATGTATCTCCATCTCATTTTAGTAATCCAATTTTTAATACAGCCTGTGATGCCACAAGCAACATAATTATTGCGATTCACAAAAGTGCACTTTTACATTGCTGTCCCCCTCCACCATTTTTATTTTAAGAGAGGCCAACTGATCAGACTCTCAGTAAGTACACTAATGCTCTTGTGTAAGAACACAGACATTCACAGAAACCATATGATTCAAATTAAATGGGCACATATACAGGAATGCTCTTTTAAAATTTAAAACTAAGGGTTTCTCACACTGTATACTGCAGCAACTGTATTAACAAGTTCAAAGCATACACAATAGCAAGAAAAAAAGTATTTCCTGTGTCACTTGTGAAAGTGTTCAAAATACATTAACACATCTTTGCTGAGCCAAACTCTGCCAAATCCCACCCCTTCCGACTTTAAACCTCCCAAGCTTCCTTCCATCCCATCCTTGATTCCCAAGCCCCCTTCTCTTTAAATTCCATTTACTTGACTGATGCAGATAGTCTAGCGGTGGCAAGCAACCACAGGGAAATTGAATCCCAGTTGCCTAGTTTATTTGCAAACTCTAGTCAGAGTAAGTCAGGATTTACTGGGTTTGGACATCATGGCAAATCCCAGTTTCTTTTAAACAATAATCAAATGTTTAAAACTTCTTCCTCTGTGTGAAAAAGGAGGTGGGGCATGGAGATCTGAGGCTCACAAACATCATGCAGAACTATGATTAAACCATAATTCCATATGAGTATGAACTGGGTCACTATTTCACATCTGCAGTCAGATATTTTGGGTAGTAGGTATCCAAGGATACTGGGGGACCCTCACCACTCTAGGTGCAGAGCCCAAGCTATCTTTGAAGTGCCTGATGACTACAGGACTCCCCAAGTACGACCTGTATTAAAGAAATAATAAATAAAACAGAACCAGATAAACACTCTCAAGTCATATAAATCCAAAAATCTCGGTCTCATATATCCATAAAATTATTCCCCAGTCTGCACAAATATATATAACTCTTCCCCACAGGGCCAAGAAGTTCCTGAAGCACCTACTACCTGACCTTAGCTTCCTCCTGGATGAGAGTATGCTGGAGACAAGTTGCATTTCGAGTTTGGTTTCTTTACAAACATACTAATATAGGAACAGGTGGAAGAAAACACCATGTGCTCTCCTACCAAGCAACAGATCTGCTACCTCACATCACATCCCCAGAGAAAAGCTCTGTATGACAAGGTGCTTCAGCTCTCAGCTTATCAGTTCCAAAACTGATAAATGTAGTTTCTTTACACTCACTTTTTATCAGCCTCACACTTAGCTTGGGAAACCACCTTGTCCAAGGTCCAAGGAAAGCCCAAGATGGCTTTCTATAGTACTGACATTCCCAAGTGAACTGAGGATATCTCCCATTAAGTAACATTAACCCAGTTCTTGGACTATAAACCCAGTAATCACCCTTACAAAAGAATCCTTGACCTTCAGCCATAGCAATTCAAAGCCCTGTAATCTGCTTCAAAGCATGTTTGAAAGATATCAGTTCGAAGCAGATATCCTTCAAATCATCAGACAGAATTTGCATTAGATTCTCATGCAGCTCCAAAATGAAAAAACACTGAGCACTAGATGTGACATCTGAAGATGGAAGATCTGATCTTCTCTCTCTTCCCCAAGTTGCTATCTGGCCCATGGAGGAAAACATACAGTTACCCAGGTATTTCAGTGATTTCAAGGTAGGTAAGGTCTCTGCAGATGCCAGCCATCAGGAGTCTGTCTCAGGAATCCTGCAAACCCCAACCTAGTTCATCATCCAGTCTGAGGGAGAGAACTTTACAACCACCACGAAAAGGGATGATATTGGACTGCTTCTGAGAAATTTGAATGCCTACTCTCAGTGACAAAGAACCTCAGTCCTCTGTAAGTAATAGTAGAGAAGACAGAAGATGACCTGGACATCACTCAGTGATGTCAAGAACGAAGTTCCAAGGACTGCCTCTGCCCCTTCATATTCCTGCAAGCCAGTACTGCTCTTTAAGTGCTCAGGTGAGCTAATATCCTTGCATGAGCAACATTATTTGTTACAAATATTTGTATTTTGATGTTCCAGTTCTGAAGAAAGTTCAAAGCTATCCTATTTAACACCCAAGACAGGTGTTGCAGACTACAGCCTTTCTTAGCTATCTCATCTCCCTGGAACTAAATATTTGATGCCTGATTTAATGTTGAGTGCTTCCTGACAACTCCAAGCAAGCCCCATTCAAGCCTTGTTCAGTGCATCAGTCCTGTCAGTTAAAGACCGGAAGAAGCAGAGTAGAACAACCTCCTATTTTGATCTCACAAAACAAAAATACTGAATACACTTCTTATTTAGCTCAAGATGATATTTTTTCTTCCTGGATCTCTATAACTCCCAGTTCAACACTTTCCTGTTTTCAAACTTCATTTTAAATTCTACTCTGTATTTTCAGCCTTACAGTAATTATGATTATTATCACTGAACACCAAGAGCCATCTAAAGAAAAATATTTGGTCTCTCTGCATAATTAATCTCAACAGGGTTGTCTCGGAGCAAGTCAGGGACTTCTTGCTCTTTTACACCATTTCAATTATTGTAACTATGCAGTTTTGAATGAGGAACACCATAAAAATAAGAAAAATATTTCAGAAATTACTAAAGAGAATAAGCACAGCTTATAACCTGTAGGGTTCTACAGCCACACTGAATTATTCAGAAGCATTATCACATATGAATCACTTAAAAAGTGGCCTATATCAGTTCCTCTGAAGCAGAGATAGGGTCAACTAGCCATCTGCACACCAGATACAGCCCACAAAGCAATTCCATCAGGCCTCCAATGGGCACACCAATTTTCTTTTAGATATTTTATTAGTATTTCTATTTAAAGGTCACTGCTCAAACTCTGTTACTATGTACATTATACAACTTATGATAACACAAAAGGGGACAGAGAGTAACAAGAAATAAAATTGTAATAACATTAGAATTTTATAAGCATTATAGCCCTAAAGAATCAAAATTTGCAATATTGCTCAGCTTACACTCTCACACTTTATAACTTAGAAAAGGCTTATGGGTTAAATTAAAAAGGAAACTCTAACTTCAATGGATTACAACTACTGGAAATATAGCTTGTTAATTTTATCAGTTTTCCTAAGTGCCACATTTTACAGAGTCTCTCTCCTATCCAGAAAATGCTCAAAGGTCTGCATTTTAGAAGCAACTAATATTTTTGCTATTATCAACATATATTTGAATAATTGAAGAAAAAGGTATAAACCCCTCTCCCCTAGTGCCCCAATCTAAAGCTACCAGTACACTCAACAAACTTCCAAAAAGGTACTATGCTGAATGTGAAACATAGTGAAGAAAATTACAGAATCACAACCATAATCAACTAGTGCAGAACACAGCCATTCGTGTGGTTGCTGGGGTTCATTGGTTCAACAGTTGGGCCACTGCTTTGGTGATTATACAGGCTGCCAGTTTGTTTCCGGGCTGAATTCAAAGTGCTGACTTTTAGAGCCTTATATGGTTTGGGACTAGGGTACTTGAGGGACTGCCTTTGTCCATACAATCCTACCCATCCTACCAGGTCATCTGAGGGGGCCCTTCTGACTGTGCCACCACCAGTTAAGGTGAGAGGATGGCAGTTAGAAATATGTCCTTCTTAATGGTGGCACCCCATTCAGGGAATTCCCTTCTCCTGGAATTAAGAACAGTTCCCTTTCTGAAGAACATTCGGTGGAACATTCATTTACACGAAGACTTTTAACGGATATTGGGGCTGGCACTTTTTAATGATTTATATTTTAATTGTTGTGATCCTGGGTGTTCATTTTTTTAAATATTAACATTAAAACAATTAAAACATTAAAACAATTAACATATTGTTTTAATTGTTTTTAATATATAGTGTACTGATTTTATGGTTAGCAGCCTTGAGTTTCCTTTGGTGTGGGAGAAAGCTGGGATAAAAATAAAATAAATAATCAACCTTTTTCATTTAAACCATAGGAATGAATTCTTTTCAGTATATAAATTTACAATGCCTCTGCATCTAATAATAAGAAAGCTTCCATTTCAAGATTTATAATCTTCTAAAGCAGTGGTTCTCAAACATTTTGGTCTCCGGATTCTTTACACCCCCTAAACGGATCTCAGCCTTAGTGATATCTCACCTGGACTGAACTCTGCCTGGGTTCTCTGGTGATACATGCAGAACTTGGGCTCAGTTGACTGCTGTAAATTGGCCTGAGGGGATCGTAGCCTGTGCCTTTCATGAGCCAATAGACAATAGTCTGAGTTTGTCTAAGCCAATCATTATAAAGTTTTGTTTGAGCCAATGGGGTCACAGTTGAGGAAAGGGAACTGAGTACCTTGTAACAAGCCCTTGAGAGTTGGAGGACCAAATGGAAAACTGCTGCAGGAGAGAAGGCTGCAGTACCAGTGGAGGAAAGGTAGAGGCTGCTGTGTGCAGAGGAACTGAGGCTATAAAAGGGGCTGCACCAGCAAAGAGCTCAGAAGCCACCAGGGAAGCTCTGCAGAGAAGGAGCTAGAGCCTCTTGCTGGAGCTGAGAACCAGAGGGGAACTTCCATCAAGCCTCCAGCCCTTGGCCTGCCTCAAGTCCCGCTGCTGCCTCCTGCCTGCCTCAGGTCCTCTCTTAATTGGGGGAATTTGAAATAAGGTCTTTCCTTTTGTTTGGTCCAGGTTCCATTTCTCCTAATAAAAGCCTTAAACTTACTTTGGTGTCAGTGGTCTCTTTCGATCCTGCATAACATCTGGGAACTCTGCCTACCCTTGAAGATGGTTCAGAAGCTGCAGTTAGTGCAGAATGCTGTGGTCCAGTTGGTGAACAGAGCTTGGCGGTTGATTCTGCCATATCAATGATCTGACAGCTACAATTCCATTCTGAGCCCAATTCAAGGTGTTAAAGTTAACCTTTAAAGCCCTGCATGGTAGAGGACTGGGAGATGTGTGGGCCATATTCTGTGCACTGCTAATGCTGTTCCACAAAACAGATTATTGGCTTACATACGTATAATTATACTACAGCACATGCTTCAATTTCACCCAGATGCTGCTATATAGCATATTTATGGTAATGGTTATCCAGCCCACCTGTGCAATTTATTGAAAGTTTACTTTTCAGGAGAAAAGAAAATCAGCAATGGACAAGAGATGGACTGATTTTGCTATGCTAATTTCATAACTGTACCTTTAGTTAAACCTAATTTTCAAAAAACACTAACATGCTATAATGCTAACATGAGGTTGCAATCCAATACATAAATTCCTGGAAGTAAGTCCCAATGAATACAATGGGAGTTACTTTTGAGCAGACATGCATAGGATTGTGCTGTACATTACAAATAGTGATTGGTAGCAACATATGTACATGAAACTGCTTATGTCAAGGTGTTTTGTTGCTATAATAAATTCTAGCATCGTTTGCATATTCTTGTATTAACAGAATAGCAATATACGAGTCTGAGGCTCGTATATTGTGAATTAGGCACAAGAGACAAGGCTTGTAGACTTGTGAATTAGACATTAAAAGGAGATTGGAAAATATTTAAGAGTGAAACACAATGTATGTTTACATGGAAATAAATTCTACTGAAAACTTTAGAGTAAGCCTCAGTGATAATTTTAGTCAGTATCCGATAGCCCAATCCCAACCAACTTTCCAGCATCAAGACAGCCACAATGCAAAGCCAAATAATCCCTTACCTTGAGGAAGTCTCTATGACTTACCCCCAACTGCACGATGCAGTCTGCCCCCCCCCCTTGGCATGGCTGTATCAGTGCTGGAAAGTTCGTTAGGATTGGGCTTTGAGTGTAATTTATAATCAAATATGTCAGTGTGTCTCAAACTGTGTGCCAAGACCCACATGAGCAAATTTCATGTGGGTCCCCTTCATTGCAATATTTATTTTTAATAGATGATGCTACCATGGTATGTGATGGCATTTGGGGAAATGTTACAGTTCTGTACTGTTAACAGGCTACTATGTATATGGTTTTAACAATGATAGTAAATAGAACTTACTCCTGAGTAAGGGTGGATAGGATTGCAGACTAGAATTGTTAAAAAAAATGCCTGCTTGATTATGCCATTTCCAGTCATGACATCACTTCCTGTGGGTTCCGACACATTCAAAAAAGTGGGTCCCGGTGCTAAAAGTTTGAGAACTGAAATATGTTATTTGCTTGCTTATCCTCTTAGGTCAATTACGGAGACTTAGGGTCTGATCCAGAGCCTTGCATGCCAGCTCACTGCCAGCATGCACTGTTGCAAACGTGCTGTAAGGCACATTTGTAAGCCCTTACTGCACGGGCCCAGCACTGGAACGTGCTGGGCCAGTTTTGGCATTTGACCTGTGTTCTGCCCCAGTGGTCATCTGGACCACCTGGCAGTGGAGAGGTAAGGGGGTGTGTGGGGGGAGGCGGGGGGGAGGCATTCTGGTGGGGAGGAGCAGGGGAAGGTGTGGTGGGGAAGGGAGCAGGGAGGAAGGGGACAGGACCTGTAGGATCTCTGCTCCACAGGATCATGAGGTCCCTGTGGGACTGCACTGTCCAACATGGGACTCTCCGATTCTGCAGCAGCTCTACAGCTGCCGTAGAATCAAGTAGCTCCATTGCGGGGTTACTTCCCTTAACCAGGGGAAGGGAATGAAAGTCCCTTTCCCCTGAGGAGCCGCTAGCAGCAGCCTGGTTGCACGCTGAATACCGCTACAGCCATTTTGGTGTCACAGCAGCCCCGCTTGCCAAGCAGTTCAAGATTTGGCTGCACACAATGCAACCAACAAACATTCCACAAGACACCAGTGCAATCCTCTCTTCTTATGAGCTAGTATAGGGCGCTCCAAACAGCGGCCCATGGGCTGCATCCGGTGTCCTTGTTAACTCTTCCCCCATGTGAACAGAGCATACAGTTCTGCAGGGGAGGCTGCCACTGTCACTGCCAATCTCTCCCCATATTTACTCCGCCCACTCTCTTCCACATTCCTATAGCTCCAGCAGGCGCTGTACCAGGATTTCCTAGCAGACAAGGCTGGTGGAGAGAACAAGGGGGAGATCAGTGGCAGCCTCCCCCAGGAGAATGGTAAGCTCCGGTCACACCACAGAGGCTGTTTCCAAAGCACAGCGGTCTCCAGTTTAGAGACCTCTGGACTAGTATAAACAGACAAGACCGAGCAAACCCCAGGAAAAGCTGGGACACCTAGAATTGAAAGGCCACAGCTATCATGCAAAAGAACCAGTACTGCTTATATTACAGGCTGGAATAGCTGCGTTAGCTCCCAAGCAGGGATGAGGGTACAATGAATTTGTAAACTTTCCTCTTTCAACTTCCCTATACCTACTGGGCTGCCCTATGAATAATACTGTATCCTTACAAGTCTATCTCATCCACTGGCATACCCGGGGGAGTCAGGGGAGCAAACCTCTGGAACACTGCCTGGTAGGGGTAGATGTTGCAACCCCCTCCCCTCCACTGCCTCTTTTTTTCTTCTTCAGGCCTGTTTTCAGAGCCTGAGAAGGACTTCTGAGGCCTGGGGAGGCCATGCAAGGCCTCCAGGCCACACAGGGAGGGATGGCATTTTGCAGTCCTGGGCCCAGGCAGCATGGGGGCTAGGACTGTAACTGATCCCATCACAAGTTCAGGAAGGCATTTGTTAATAACCATTTTCCAACATTATATTAAGCATTTACAGCCAATCGTATCCAGGACTGGGCCAGCATATACAGAGCATACAAAAGGAGAACCATGGAAATGGTGGAGGATTTCCCCAGAGTAAGCAAACAAAAGTTCATTTACCATGAGAAGACCTTTCTGACTTTCCCCCTCCCGTGGATACAGCATGCGCGGCACTGGGGCAGCTGCATAGGTGGGGGGGGGATTTGGGTAGGATTAGGCTGTTAGTATCAGAATATACCATCCTAAATACTTATACTACCATCCTAATGCGCAAATATATTTTGGGATGCAAATAATGATGAAATCTAGACAAAAGTGACAAAATTATGTTTTACACAGAGTATGGTTTTGCCCAAATTGCATAAGTTTACCTAAAATGTGTGCTTTAAGTTAATCTGTCTGTGACATATTTAAATAAGCTTATGTAACATATTTAGCATATCTTAAGAATTGATTACTAAACCCAAAGATACTCATCATTTCCTCAACACTTCTGATCAAATTTGAAGTACAGGTATAACCTAATTATCCACAGACTTTTAACCAGAAGTTTTATCTCAATGGGATGAGAAGGGCCCTTTAAATTAAAGGGAAAAGTCATTTAACAATAGCCTCATTAATTCCTCTTTTCTTTTAATTTGAGATAGGGCAGCTGGCTGACAATCCATCAATCATTCTCCTGCATTTCAAACTTCACATGCAAAAATAAGCAATGAAATAAAAAACCTTTCTAAATTTCAAGAAACAAGTGAGGGTAATGTTACAACAGATCTTATGCCCTGTTTGGCATGTTGTTTAAAGCACAATATTGGCATGATAAACTAAAGCAAAGGGTAAAATCTGACCAACTGAGGTGATTACTTGGCTTTCCAGCTGCCAACTCAGAGGCAAAGAGATGTATACAAAGGGAACAGCAGTGGTGGCCCAGGATTTGCGGCCAATCAACTTTGAAGAATGGAACAAACTCCCCAAGTCTTACTAAGGCTTAAATCCTATACACCAGTGGTTCCCAAACATTTTAGCACTGAGAACCACTTTTTAAAATGACACTGTCAGGACCCACTTAGGTTTACAAAACTTTTTTTAAAATCTAGAAAAATAATATTTTTACTTATTTACATGGGAAAAAATAACTAGAAAAAAATTTATCTCCCTATATTTTCACATGCTTGCAAACTGCAGGAACTCCTTGCAGGGCAATTCTGAATTCTGAAAAGCCTCAGAGTTTGAGGCAATTAGTTATCTGATCCTCCCATCACCTGTGTTTTCATTGGAGGCTCTGCTCAGTTGCTATGGAACCCACCAAAAATCAGGTCATGGCCCACCACTGGTCCCAACCCACAGTTTAGGAACCACAGCTATACACACTTTCCTGGGAGTAAGCCCCATTGAACACACGAGTAGTAAAGACTGTGTTGTTAGTGTCCCTCTAGCAACACTAGCTAAGGAACCAGGATTAAGCTTGTGGGCACCTGAAAAATGAACCAAAGGTCCTCAACTTTTTACCATAGCACTTAGAGTTAAAGTTTCTTCCTACTTCTAGGTGTTTTTCAAGGCAGTAGTGTAGCTGGGGAAGGGCAAAACTGTAAGTACTAGAGGCACCACAGCATGCCGTGTAAGTGGCCCCTCCCACTCACCATCTGAGCCATTCTGGACAGCAATGACAATGCACAGGACAAACCTTTGGTTTGGTGAGCACCTGCATATTGCTGTCACTGCCTGGAATAGCTACAATGAGAGGGGGTGCTTGTATTACAGGATTGCAGATCCTGTAATACTTACTGTTCTGCTCCCACTCTAGCTATGCTACTGGTTCAAAGACTGAAACCATGCCCTGAACCTACATGATTCAACTCAACAGAATTTTGCCATTAACTTCAAAGAGTTCAGGTCAAGTCTGTAGGTGGAAGATTTGACATAGGCTTTTTCAAAGAGCATAACATTTAACTTCTCTGTGTGTGGAACTCTTGGTTTTTAATCTGAAAAATTAGTCATAGCACCCATTTACCTCACAGCAGGCAAATGTTAACATTAGCTTATTAATGCTTTTGAAGCGTGTTCAGGGTCTATGAAAACACTCTAAATGCTAATGTTTGGTCTGCTGCTGCATTGAGTTGCTGCTGCTAAACAATTGCACACCATTGGTTAAGCAGAAAAGGGTATTTAAATAGAACTGAAAGAACCAGTTGAATGTTTCCAAGAATCACCACTTATTTTATTTATTTACATTTATATATCACCTTTCTGCCCAACAAGAGCTTCCATGTTTGAATTATACAACAAAATTCAAACGTAAGAAAAAACATTTTGAAACAGTTCAGATGTGAAGGACCTTACTCTACAGAGCAACTGACAAGTTTGAATGAACCCACTTTACCACAACATACCACAACTACAGTGGGCCCTCCTTATCCATGGGTTCAGAACACATGGATTTGATTCAGTGTAGCTGCCAGACCTGCACTTGAGGGCCTCCCCTGACCTCCTGGACACGACCAGAAGCGCATTGCAGTTGCGTACAGGAGGTGTTCCTGGGCGTGGGGAAGACACATGGCCTCTGTGCACCACAAAAGGTCTCCCAGAGACTTCAGGGAGGCATTTCCAGCTTGACAAAAAACCCGAAGTGCCTCTCAGAAGCCTCTGAGTAGCCTTCTGAGGCATGGGGAGGCCACATGTGGCTGCTACATGTTCAGGAACACCTCTGGACTCAACCAGAAGGCACTTCCGGTTCTGTCCAGAAGCTCACTGATGCCCCCACCACCACCACCACAGATTTAATTATTCATGGATTTCAGTATCCACGGTGGGTCTGAGAACAGATCACACATGGATATTGAGAGCTAATTGTATTATGTTCCATCTGCAGATGAGGTCAGCTTGTGAGAGCAAAACAGCCACTATCCATGCTTAATTCAAACAAACTTGGCACATATGAGCAGAGTGAACTGGTTAACTGCCTCCGCTCATTATTAATTTCTCGTCATCAAGCAAACTCTGAATTCTAAAATAAATTTTAATTGGTACCTAAGGGCGAATTCAAATCTTACTTGTCCAGAATATTTACTCCATACATAGCAGTGTTTACAGTGACAAATACCACAGTGTGGAGATGTAAACAATGGTATTAATACACACACACAATACAGTATCCAGTTTACAGTAGCCGGTATAGTATGAGTGGATAAATTGTTGGACTTAGCACAGGAAAATCTGGATTCAAAATCCATTTTGGTTATGAAATATCACTCTGTGACCTTCAGACAGCCACTATCATAGGGTTTGAAGAAGGTGCTCACAGGGTTGCTGGGCCAACACCCCAAAGAGACTTGAGACAACATTCCTTGTGCCTTTTCTGTGACAACTGCTACTATTAACCTTCAGTATAAACTGAAGTATTTGTGTTCTTTTATATGAGAGTGGCAAAGGGACAAAAGGCAGTAATCTTTATCATGCTGCTTCAGCAGCAGTCAAAAAGAAACTGGGATTTTGTGTTCTACCTGTGCCCAAGACAGAAGGTTGTGCATGGGGTTTTTCTAGTGTAGGGCCACAATGCTTGAGAAAGCTCTGGATGCTTCTGAGTTTGGCTCTGCACATGTGCAGAACTCTGTTACATGTGACTACACAAAAACCACAAAGAAAAATCTAGCAAAGCAGTGAGTAACATAGATTTCAGTATGCACTTTCTTCTCTTTCTCCCCACTCGCCTGGTGTTAATGCTCTGCAGAGCATACATCTATTCTAGGCACACAAATAGGCTTAGTAATGGATATGTTTAACTTACATGAACTCAGGCTGAACTGAACAGCTTGTTGTGTCTGTATCACTTAAAGATCACATCTCTTGAAGTAAAGAGGTGTGCTTTAGCACTAAAGGGTTTACATACTGACCACCAAAGTGCTGATTTTGTATAATGCAACTAGAGACAGAAGTTAAATGTACTTTTTAAAGCATGAAATCTTAAGAACATTGGCTTTTTAAAATTCACAGTGTAGCATAACACACTATCAGGAAGCATGCAGTTTTTGACAGAAATTCCTCAAAACTGAAGCTTAGAAATAGATCACCTGCCAGCCAGAAAAGAATGGCCCGTTCATCTCTTATGCTTTGAATAGCAGTTGTCTGATGTGCTGAAATCAGCAGGTGCCTTTCTTTACTAACATGGAGAAACCTCATCACCAGCTAATTGCAGCAGAACAAATGGCCATTAAAGGCACAGCTAAGAGGCCAAAATTTATCAACCAAATGATATGTTACTGTTCCATAAATTTGGATCACTTTGGAAATGACAATACTATGACAAGACGATTATTATTTAAGACTGATGGGTATGCATGACAGAGCTTTCTTGCTGATGGAACTTCCCTCAGAATATACGTCTGGCCCTTTCCCTTTTGTAAAAACTACCTTGTTCTCTGAGCTCTTTATGAATGAGGACCTTTTTCTTTTTTTAATACTTTGGTGGCTTTTTGTAATTGTTATTGCTGTTTATTTGATCTGAATTGTCTGGAATTTCCCATTGATGTAGCACAGTTTTTAATGCGAAACCCATATGGGTAAACCTTATCATTTAGTCGTGCCCCCCCCCCCATGGAGCAAGCCAAGAACTCTTCATTCCTTAATCCACAAGTTCACAATCTTCCATGTGGGTTTTGAACATATGGTTGGAAAATTTACATGGTTGTCCAACATCTGTAGATTTTGAATCCTCAGATTAAGTGAGACGGTATCCTAGAATGCCTATCAGGGAAGGCATGCAGGGCTAGGATGTTTATTGCCTCAGAAAGGCAAACCTTCTGCCTTCTTCCTTCTGAAGCTTCTGCTCCTTTGGCAGGCAAGTGATGCTGGGATATGTGCACACAGGCTGACAGCTAAGAAGGATTAAGAGAACTGGAGGACAGACTACCGTGGCTTTTTCTGCAGATAAGTTCCTAGAATGGAGTAAACGTGTGGTTGCAAATCTCCTGTGAGTTGGCAGTCAAAGATTTACTGCACATTTGGTCTGGGTGTTACTCCCAGGTGAATATAGGACGGCGGACCAAATCACTGAATTTTGTAACTTCAGGTCCTTACTACTTTAGGAACTTGGTAATGCAGTCAGTTCGGCTGAGTTGAGGACTCCGATTCATATACCTGCATACTGGCACACTGTTCTGATTATATGCACTCAAGAGGTCTAATATATACATATTTAACAAAAAACACAAAAAACCCTAGGAGTTAGTTACAGTTATGTACTAGGAGAGCAGCCTGGAGCAATACATTGTTATTTGAGCTACTTCTCAGAGCAGAAACAGCTAACCTTTCTTGGAAGGGGAAAGGAAGTAGAGCTACTTCTTACTCAGGTGTCAAGAGCAAAGAGAAATGTTCAAAGAAGCTAGTTATTGATTTACAACATCCCCTTTCTTCTCTCAAACAATGGCAGGAAAATGGCTGACAAGGGAATGCTTTTCCAGCAGCCAGGAAAAAATAAGGACTTTGGGATTTTATCCAAGAATGTCATGAGAGAAAAAGCAATGGTGGCAGAACCAAAACAAGCCATGATGAAATAGAACAAGCCAGGTTTTGGTGATTCTTTGCAGCACCAATCCTGGTTTCTTAAACAAAGCACAGTAAACTATAGCTCCATTGATTTCCAGACTGTCGTATCTATATGTGAGGGTGGGCTAGTATATTAAAGTAAGTTCTCAGCTGATAGGTTTCTATTATTACTGGGGGAGGCAGGAACAGAAAGACATGAAAAATCACATATAAGACTCTCAATTCAGCCTATTTAGCATACTGTTCTTGTTACATTCATTTTCTTACCTTTATAGATACTGGTAGGTTGCTGCAACATGCAACAAAGCAAATATAAATTTAACTATATTTCAATTACCTTAGAATCCTTGAAATGAGCTTTTACTTTTTTGCAAACACTTTGCCTTTGAAGCAGTTTATTGAAATCTCATTATTTATTCTTTTTGCTGTCTTGTTGCATTTCAAATCCCCTTTTTGCTTGTTCTTTGATATGATACTCTCTTTGATTTGGATCAACATATAAACCTGCATGCAATGTCTGCAGTCCAATCCTAACCAGGTTTACTCAGAATTAAGATTTTTTAATGTCAATGCAACTTGGTTCCAGATAGCATATGTTTAGGGTTACAGCTATGAAGTCTAATCTTATGTGTATGTCATTATTTCTATTTTACAAATTTCAGTGGGACTTGCTTCCAAGTGTGCCTAGGACTACATCCTTATATTTCTATTCTGAAGAGATGGTATTTATTTAAATTTAGATTATGCCCTCAGCTGACTTATTTTCTTACTTTCCCTGTTAAATGAAAGACAACTTAACCTGAAGACTTTCAGAATGTTAATTCATATATTAAGACATTTTAGACAATTACTAAGAGCCCAATCCCATGCATGTCTACTCAGAGGTAATTCCCACTATAATCAATGGGGCTTACTCCCAGGTACGTATGGATAGGATTCCAGCCTCACACTTTACAGCAGTAGTTCTCAAACTTCTCAGGATATTTACTCCCGGATAAATCTTGACGGGGGCAGGGGCGATCCCCAGGATCGCGCCCCTGCAGGGGGAGGGGGGGCTATTTTTTAACTGCCCATACATGCTCCCAGGGTCCAGGGGGTGTGTGGAGCCCTGCAGAGTGCTTGCAGGGCTCCCCGCGGCTTCTAAATAGTGAAAGTTGCAAGCACAACAAAACAGGAAATCCCAGAGCATGGGTGCATGTTCTTCCCCACACTTCAGAGAAACTTATCCACAGAAAACTTATAAAAGATGCTTCAAAACATTTTATTATTACACATCTTTCTTTTGAATCAACAGTTAATGCAAATATTAAAAGCATTTGAATATTTTACTTGGATTTAGCGCTAGTTCATACTTTACACAGCAAGCACATCTGCCATTTCAACACCAGTGTTTTCAGGCACTAACACCATAAAATGTAAATTGAAGACTCATGGTTGCAACTATGCAGCTGACCTGTGGTCTCTGGTCAAACAGAGATTACTATAGGTGCTTACAAGCACCTGTGGATGCTGCAAACATGCTTGCCACATAGGTAAGAATTTCTTTGCTAGGTCAAACCACTCCATCTAATCCAGCATCTTGTTTCCAACAGCACCTAGCAACATGTCCCTTGCCTGACTCCCCATCCAGTGTTAACAAGTGTGCTACCTTTGCACTTGGAGGTTTCATTTAGCTGCCATAACTAATGGCCACTGATAGTACTGTCATCCCTGAATTGGTCTAATCTTTTTTAAAGCCAGTTAAATTAGTGGTCACCTTGCAGCTATGAACTCAATGTTAGTTATGTATCCTATGAGGAAGTACTCTGTTGTGGCAGTCATAAACCCACTGCCAATCTTTACTTCAGATATCCCAAATTCTATTATTATGAGAGGGAGAAAAGTCTCTTTCTTGTTATAATTTCATAATTTAATAAACTTCTAGAATTCTTCTTATCTCTAAACTGACACATCCCAACCCCTCAGCAAATGCTTCAGCCTTTTCTTGTAGGGAATGCACTTCAGCTCCTGGATTATGTAGTTATCTCTCTCTGCATCTTTTCCAATTCAATGATATCCTTTCTGAGATGAAGTGACCATGACTGGAAGCATAAATCAGCTTTACGTTCAGCACTCATCAGGAACTATGGAGTTTCTGGGTTCACAGTCAAGAAGATTCTCAACTGCTAGTAGCTTACTAATACAATCAGCTTTGCTAGAGAAAAATATACACATAGCAAGGTTCTTTTTTAAACTAAGAAATGGGATAAGTGGGTGAATTTTTTGTTGTTGTTTTTTAAAGAAGAGCCAAAGTGAAATTAAGAAGTTTTTTTGCAACCTCATGTCCCTTATTGATTTTGTCTGCTATGGAGAACAGAATAAACGTGACTACATTCTTACCAATGATAATTTTCATTAGGAAGAAAAAAACCCAAAATACTGTGTCACTAGTGCCACATCACTTTCCTTGCCCCAGCTGCTCAGCTGAATGTTGTTATGCTTAGTTCCTTGAGACTAAAACAAGTTTCATCATACATTTAGGATACAATCCTATCCTGTGCTGGAACAGGCAAGCCATGAGGCTTGCGTTGTATCCAGTGCAGAATACTAGCCAGAGGCAGCTAACCCAGAGGTAAGAGGACACATTTCCCCTTACCTCTGGGTAACGGCTGCTGGCTCCTATGGGTCTCCTCAGACTTGCGCCACCTCTTGAGGTAGCACAAGTCAGAGGAGAGTGGGGCGAATCCATAACTGTTGGATCCAAGTCCCACCTCCTACTCCCTGCCTGCACGCCCCCATGGTCACCCATCGCCTGCCCTCCCCAAGAATGCCTCCTTCCCGCCCCCTCCCCTCCTTCCCCCCTGCCTACCTTTCTTCATTGCATCAGCCCAGCTAGGCTGACACAACAAGATAGGAGCAAGCCGGCGCAGAGGCTTGTGTCAGCCTCCGCAGGCCGGCACTTCTTTGGGCACCGGCCTGGCTTTCTCCTGAGGAGGCGCAAACGTGCCTTATGGCACATTTGCAACCCTCTCAAGCTGGCCCAAGGGACTTGGGCTGGCATAGGGCACAGTTAGTATTGTGCCCTTAATCTCACCATGAACTAAATCAGGGGTGTCAAACATAAGGCCCAGGGGCTGGATCCAGCCCCTGGAAGCTTTTTATCCAGCCCTCAGGCTCTCAGCTGCTGAGGTGTTACAGCTGAAATGACACCCCCCCCCCCATGAAAACTGGGCTTTCCCAAATCTTGAAATATGATCAGGATTTGCATACTTTCTCTTCTGTCATTTGCAGTTAATCAGTTTCTATATGAAAACAGGGTCTGATTTCTGGCCATTAGCTGAATGATGTCACTTTCTGCTTAATGACATCACTTCCAGTCCTCAGCTGGAGCCCTGAATGCCAAATTCGGCCTTCTGTATGAAACGAGTTTGACACCCCTGAACTAAATCATAGCTTCCTTGTATGCAGTATTCATAGGGAACACTTAAAAAAAAACTAAGGGCCCAATCCTATCCAACTTTCCAGCGCCAATGAAACCACAAGGCAGCCAAAATTATCTTGAGGAGGCCTCTGTGATTGCACTCCTGCCACAGAATGCAGCACACACCCCATTGGCACAGCTGCATCAGACCTGGAAAGTTGGATTGGACTGGGCCCTGTCTTTAATATAATGTACTTTATTATTATTATTGTTAAAACTGTGATGATGTAATTTATTTCAGTGGTTGATAATAGTTCATTAGACTAAAATCAAAACCAGGTAAACAATTTCCGAAGTTGTTTCTCCCACCAAAAGGCATGAGCACTACAATATTAAATAGCAATGCAAAGCCTTGGCAGTTGTAAGTAACCCTGACCAAAATCTGGTTACTGTATCAGTTTTCCATGTGAGTTTTAAAAGAACAGGGAATTCTTTTTGTTAAAAACTCTGAGATGATAGTTATAGTCATGTGAATCTATTGGAAGCAATGGTTCCAAATAATTATGCTATATCTATGTCCTCTTCAGCAGGCAAATCCAGAGAGACAGAAATGCCATTCAAAGTTCTTAGGTAACAAGTATCTGTGAGACAACTGATTCACAAGCTTAGAAAACAGAGATTATTCATAGGGAGGAACCCCCACAGTAAACTGTATTTGCTGTGAAGCAGGGCTTTCAAATTGCATATCTTCTGGGAACTTCTGACTTTTCTGCCAAGGACAGGAAACACAGAATGTGACAAAGAATTTAAAAGCAATTCCAGAGCAGTAGTTTTCAAACTGTATTCCAGGAAAATTTATAAGTGTTCTTCAATGAGAAGGTGAGTAAAAGGAAGAAAAATTCTAGACAGTTGTTTGGTACCTAGAATCTGCAGCCACAGGAGAATTATGGGCAAGTTCTGGGATGCACCGTCAGTTCTTGCAGATGGACAGTGAGGTCTAAGAAGTCTGGCCAGTGTCTGATGTGACCAGAGTACAAATTCTAAATCAGAGGTGTCAAACATAAGACCCAGGGGCCAGATGCGGCCCACAGAAGCTTTTTATCCGGCCTTCAGGCTCTCAGTGGCTGAGCAGTGCTGAGATGTTACTGCTGTAAGGGCAGCCCACATGAAAATTGGCTCTCCCATATCTTGAAAAATGGCATCACTTTCTTCCTAATTACATCACTTCTGGGCCTCAGCAGGATCATGAATGCCATTCGGGCCTTGGTATGAAATGAGTTTGAAACCCCTGCTCTAAATTATGTCAAGAATCCTCTAATTTCCAGGAGTTCCAAGAAAATATGCAAGGATTCCTCAATAGACAAACTAATAAAGTAAGGGTTTTTTCACCAAGATGAAGTCTGGAAACTACCGTAGTACACAAAAGGCAAAGAGTTTTTCTACATATATCTAATCATTTCCCCATCTGTAAACTGGACATCCTGCATGCAGACGCTTTGGGACTCCAAATAGGGAAAGCTATAGGATCCAGCAGGATCCCAAGAGGATCCCAGTGCAATCATGCTCTTTAAAATAAAGGCCAGTCTGCTCCCAGCTTCCTGGGTGACCTTGGGCCAGTCACTATCTCTCAGCCTCACCTACATCACAGGGTTATTGTCAGGACAAAAGGAAGGTAGCAACTATGATCACCACCCTGAGCGTCCTGGAGGAAGGACAGTAAAAAATGTGAAAAATAAAAACCACACCTGCATCCTGCCAACAAACACTAGAAGCACAGAGCAATGCCAATCTCCCACCAGAAACCTCATCTGCCAGAAGCTGAATGAAGGAAAGCAAACAAATTCTTTGACAAACTGTCTTCAAGCCCAATTTCACATATGTACAGAAACCTTTAAACAGCAACCTGGAATGTTCCTTTGCAATTTCAGGGATTATGGATATGTGCCATCTGACCAATGGCAGCAATGCTGAGACTCATGCAGGATTTCCTTTTCCTGCTACCCAAGATCCTTTAACTAAAGATGGTAGACACGGAACCTGGGACAGTCTACATGCAATGTGCGCACTACCACCAAGCTGTGGGCCTTCCCTCAACACTTCATAGGGAGTTGCTACCTTAAGCAATATGCAGTCTGATCCTATGCATGTTTACTTAAAAGTCCAACTGAGTTGGACTGGACTGAGTCCAACTGGACTGAGACTGCATATAACTGAAGCCTTAATGTACGAGCCACTAACACAGTAAGTCTGTTTTCACCATTGCCTTTAGCAAGGAAAGAGGTCCTTTGCTCAAGTGACTATCCAAAGAGTCCTCATGTCATGCTTAATTAAGTCCAGGTATGTGAACATGAAAGAATTTCATATTTTCCCCC
Source organism: Tiliqua scincoides (assembly GCF_035046505.1). Lineage (NCBI taxonomy): Eukaryota > Metazoa > Chordata > Lepidosauria > Squamata > Scincidae > Tiliqua > Tiliqua scincoides. The sequence goes on along the minus strand of NC_089824.1, from coordinate 96,732,018 downwards.
AGTTTAATCTGTGTTTCCACTTTGCTTCGTTGTGCTGATTTTAAATTGTGAGCCCATAGGGACTGAGACCTATCTGCACATTACTTGTGAAGCGATATGTGAAATGCAATCATAACCCCACCCCCATCATTAAGGTGATTACAGAAAAGCACAGATCCCTTTGCTTTAAAATAAATGGGAAAGTGTTAATCCTGAGCTGATAAGTTTGCTGATAAACTGATAAATCGAAAGTGTTGATAATTTTGCTGAGATTATGGGGTTTTAGAAAGTAACCACAACAAATGCTTTCAAAATACACTGCCTTTTTCTTTCTGTAATTTAATCTGAAATACACTTAAGAGCAGACCTGTGAAATTTGCTGTGAATCTTGCTCCCCACAAAATTTCCTTACCCACCCAAGCTACAAACTGAAATGGTGCCCCTGCTGTACACATAAGGAATTTCCGGGCCCCTGACATTCTGAGGAAGAGATAACTTTATAGAATGGAAACTACATAACAATACCAACACAACAACAAAATACAAAGAGTAGAGGACTCCTCTAAGCCTAAAATATATGCAGAAAAGAGAATTTCACCTGGTACAGCTTTTTTTCAGCAGGAACTATAATTTAGTGGTAGAATAAAAATTTCTAGATTCAATTCCTGGCACTGCCTCAAAAGGATTTCAGATAGTATTGCAGAAAGAGAGAACTTTACTTTATAGAATGGAAACTACATAACAATACCAACCGAACAACAAGATGCAAAGAGTAGAGGGCTCCTCTCATTCTAAAATATATGCAGAGAAAATGACCAAGAGAGAATTTCACCTGGTGCAGCTTTTTTCAGCAGGAACTATAATTTAGAGGTAGAACAAACGGGTCTAGGTTCAATTCCTGGCACTGCCTCAAGAGGATTTCAGATAGTATTGCAGGGGGGGATGTCAAGTAAACTGCTAACCATACCACTATGATCTGATAAGGTGGTTTTGTATATATTTGCCTTTGTAGGATAAGGGCTTCCCCTTGCATTTGGTCACCTTAAATAACACTTCAAAGAATCTCTTGTTCATTCATTATTGTACTCCACAACAGATTGGATAGAGGTCAGTAAGAGAGAGAAATTAAGAACTCCAGTACTCATCTGCCTTGTTACACAATTCAATTCCCCTGTGTATGGGGAATTAAAAATACAATAACAATCTCAAAAAGGTTTGGAAACAACACATTGCCAAAAGGCTTTAAACAAATGCATTAGCATTTACCTGAGTATCCTTTAATGATACTTGGAGTTCGTAGTTCTTCAGAATCCATGAGCGCTTGCGTAAATGCTGCAAGGCTATATGAATTGCAGGTAACACTCCTGCTGTTATGTTACCATGGTCTGTAACATGACTGATAGGTAAAAGCCCAAGAATGGTTATAGGAATACGAGGCTGAGCAGGAGGTCGCTCCTCAGAACATCTGATCGTTAATAGCATGCCAATTACCAGAATGCCCATTCTCCATTTCCAAGGAAACATCTTTCTTAGACTTTCTCTCTGACTTGCTTCCTCCCTTTGGAGCTTTCATCTCTACAGCAAACAGGCCTCGGCTTGTCTGTCAGTCTGACATTTTGTAGTTGCTACTGCTTGATCTGCTGCATCCCTCTAAGAATGGAGCTAATTGTTATTAAAGGATAAACTGCTCTCCAAGGCTGGCTTTTCCAATTTGGACAGTAATCCTGCTCACAGCAGTGTTGCCTTGAATCAGTTCCTCACAAGAATAATTCTTGAGGCAAATTGTTCTGCCAAGTCTAATTTTAAATATTTGTTGTTTTGGACATTTTGCTAGCAGAAATCATCACCCATCATTGACAAATTTATAAACAGATTAGAATAATAAGAATTCTTCAGAATACAGATCTGTCCGTTCATTGAAATTTTGATATATTACAATCCAATCTTCAGCATTTCTGTACACTATCAGGAATGTCATGTTGCTACGAAAAATATACATCACAATTTTGTCATTTAAGTTTCAAATAACACAATACATTACTTTAAAAGAGCCCTTCATTTGCATTCTTAATGAATGCAATAAAGAATGAACAACTTCAGCTGATTTCTTCTCTGCTTAGACCATTAAAACACTTCAAAGAACCTCTCAAAGTCCATGCAGGAAAAGCTGTACTCATTCCCTAAAATACAGCTTCCCATTTGTAAAACTAAGGAAATTCATTAGGAGCTGGTATATTTACAGAGTGCCATCACAACTTATAATTTTGCACTTTTTTATTTTTCACATTTTTTAATCATCCTTCCTCCAAGGAGCTCAGGGTCCTTCTCTCCTTTGGTCCCTACAACAACCCTGTGAGGTAGTGTAAGCTGAGAGTCACTGGTCACCCAGGAAGCTTTGTGTCTTAGCAGGAATTTGAACCTGGATCTTCCAGGACTAACACCTGACAACCCACCACACACAGACACACACACACTTACAGACACCTCTACTGTAGCAAACAGAATTTTTGATGCACACACACTTGTGTGGCAGGAAGGGGGAGATAGGTGAGCAATGCCATGATTGCGCTGCATCTCAGTGCCACAAAAATTTTAAAGGTACAGCATTAGTCTCTAGGTTACAACTTGGCAACTTAGTATTTTAGCTGCCCAATTATGTCTACCTCTTTTTCCTAGAGAAGTACTAATAACACCTCTGACTTTCACCAGCTTCAATGCTTACAAGCAAGAGACACAGCTTTTAGTCTCACTTAAAGACTTCTGTGTGTCTATGCATGCTTAACAGCTTGTTCTCAGCCAAATCTTGCATTCTCTGACTTATCCCAGATAAAAATATTGGAAAAGAATACCCAAATGATGAAATATTCCACAGATGGGAACCAAGCATACTAGCACATAATGTGCCTTCTTATAAGGATGGTGCCAGAAATGGGAGAGGTAGATTGCCATGCTTAACATCATACAACTTCCACAACTCCAGAAAAAAGAAAAATGATTTCAAAATTCCCAGCTCTAGCTACAACCCAATGCATGTTTGCCAAGGAGTAAGCACCACTGAGCAGAGTGAGAATAAATAATATGAATAGGATTGCATTGTCAAAAAAAATTATAGCTTTCACTGTCATGAAAGACAGGTTCCAAATGCAAGTGCAGTACAGAAAGTAAGTTTAAAAATTTTTCAGAATTCTACAACATTCTCAAGCAAACTCATGATTTTGAGAGGCTTGGTTCCCCCCCCCCCAACCGCTTTTTAACATGTGGAGCTATGGAACCTGGAAAAACAAGCTGTGCTATACTTCTCCATCTTTTCAGCAGAGTTTGCACCTCTCTTAGCCATGTCAAAAGTGAGAGAGACACCTATATACAGAACTCATAGCCTTGGATACTGTTCTGCAAACCAGTTCCAGTGGATTCAGTATACAGCCCCAGAATAAGTTTCTAGTTGTTCTAGAGCAGTATTTCTCAAACTGTGGGTTGGGACCCCTAGGTGGGTCACGAGTCAATTTCAGGTGGGTCCCCATTCATTTCAATATTTTATTTTTAATATATTAACTTGATGCTACCATGGTATGTGACTGCATTTTGGGAAATGTTACAGCTCTGTACTTTTAACAGGCTATTTCTGTGCATGCTTTTAACAATGATAGTCAATGGGGCTTACTCCTGGGTAAGTATGGGTAGGATTGCAACCTAGGATTATTAAAAATATTCCTGTTTGATGATGTCACTTCCAATCATGACATAACTTCTGGTGGGTCCTGACAGATTCTCATTATAAAAAGTGGGTCCCAATGCTAAATGTGTGAGAACCACTAGAACAGTGGTTCAAGCTTCCAGGTTGAAGCCTGGACAGTTCTTATCTTTAACCGTCTTGCCTCCTGTCTAATTGCTATGAACTGCTAATCAATACATATCAGCTAATCAGGCTGTTATATTGCTGGACAGTTGGCAACCCTAAATTCTTTGAATGGAAAGAAAAGAACTTGGCATCACCACCAGGGCTGAGGTCAAGGCTCAGTCAGATTGGACAAAGGCACAAAGGACCATTTCCATCTAAGGGTCAGTTCAGCCAACCCCAAAGGAGATAATCCTATCCGGTGGTACTGAAGAAAGGGAACATCCACTGTTGCTTCTGCTCACTCACAGCCCAATCCTGGGTTTCCCGGCACCCGCTGGAGCAGCAGTACCAAAGCAGCTACCGCTGTATCCAGAAGGTGCCAGGAAGCAGCCGGAGATCTCCTCAAGGGAAGCTCCATGTCCTGCAGTGAGCTATTTTGCAGGTGCAGACTTGAGAGACCCCATGTCAGACCTTCTGGCTCAACATGGAATTCAGGATACAGAGAACCAAAGCTCAGCCAATGCCACCCCCTGCCCTGGTTCCTGCCCCCACCCTGGTTCCTGCCCCCACCCTGGTTCCGCCCTCCCACAACCCCCCCCCCCAAGAGGCTGCACCCCGGTGGCAGTGCATCCTCTTTCTGCTGGTGCGGGCCCAGTACTGGAGCTCCTTACTCACTGGGGTCATAAATGTGCTTTAAGCAGGGGCAAATCTAGTGTTTGTGTTGGGGAGGGCCATGATCACTACCAACTCCAGAGCCCAGGTCAATCAGAGCTAGACTCCCACCGGACTTGAAGCCCAGATCTACCAGCTGGGGAGACCTGGGCTCCCATCTGAACTTTGAGCCATTGGCTGGAATGGGAGCACAGGTCTACCTGGCAGGTAGATCTAGGCTCCAAGTCCAGGCAGGAGCCCAGGTCTACCCAGATCTACCTGCCAGGTAGACCTGTGCTCCCATTCCAGCCAATCTCACTGGTGCCCTGCCCAGTGGGTGTTCCTGATTTTGCTCCCCAGCCCAGGGGGAGCCCTTTCCAGCTGCCAGACAGTTAATAATAATAATAATAATAATAATAATAATAATAATAATAATAATAATAATAATAATAATAATAAACTTTATTTTTATCCCGCCCTTCTCCCAAAAAGGGACCCAGGGCGGCTAACATATAAAACAGATTAAAACACAATTTCACAAACAGATAAAAACATATTAAAAAACACATTAGCAGAACCCATAAAAACAGTAGTCAGAAGAGTCAGAATAAAAGAGCATAAAACAGCAGTTCTTAGAGGAATCGGGCCTGTAAAAAAGCAACTAAAAAATATATAAAAGATGTTAAAAAGGCCATAACGTCAGAAGGCTTGGTTAAACAACAAGGTCTTCAGGCCTCGCCGAAAGGTCTCGAGGGAGGAAGCCATTCTCAAGTCAAGAGGACGAGCCGGATTGTACGGGAGTAGGCGATCTCTAAGATAACCTGGCCCAGAGCAGTATAGGGCTTTAAAGGTCAAAACCAGCACCTTGAATTGGGCCCGGAAACGAATGGGCAGCCAATGTAGCCCCCGGAGAAGCGGGCTGACAGAGTCAAACCGCCTAGCTCCAGTAACCACACGGGCCGCCGCATTCTGCACTAATTGCAGTTTCCGAACCGTCTTCAGGGGCAGCCCCACATAAAGCGCGTTACAATAATCTAACCTCGATGTCACCGTAGCATGGGTCACCGTGGCCAGGTCTGCACGATCCAAGTACGGACGCAGCTGGCACACCAGCCAAAGCTGAGCAAAGGCCCCCCTAGCCACAGCCGCCACCTGGGAATCCAGGAGCAGCTGCGAGTCCAGGTGGACCCCCAAGCTGCGGACCTGCTCCTTCAGAGGGAGTGCAACCCCATTCAGAGCAAGCTGATAATCCAGCACCTGCATCGAGGATTTCCAAACCAGGAGAGCCTCTGTCTTATCCGGATTTAATTTCAGCTTGTTAGCCCCATCCAGATCCTCACTGCTTCCAGACAGCGCTCCAGGCCCTCAACTGCCACCCTGGAGTCTGGAGGAAAGGAGAGATAAAGCTGGGTGTCATCAGCATATTGATGACATCCCACTCCAAACCCCCGGATGACCTCTCCCAGCGGTTTCATGTAGATATTAAATAGCATGGGGGACAGAATTGAGCCCTGCGGCACCCCGCACCTCAATGGCCAGGGTGTCGAACAGGCATCCCCCAGCACCACCATCTGGGACCGACCTTCCAAGTAGGAGCGGAACCACCGCAAAACAGTGCCTCCAACTCCCAACTCAGCCAATCGGCCCAGGATACCATGGTTGATGGTATCGAAAGCCACTGAGAGGTCCAGCAGGACCAACAGGGACGCACTCCCCCTGTCCAGTCCCCGGCGTAGGTCATCCACCAAGGCGACCAAGGCAGTTTCCGTCCCAAAGCCCGGCCTGAAACCAGATTGAAAAGGATCCAGATAATCCGCTTCATCCAAGACCCTCTGGAGTTGGGCCGCCACCACCCGCTCAATTACCTTGCCCAGAAACGGGATGTTGGAGACTGGCCGATAGTTGTTCAACACAGTGGAATCCAGGGAGGGCTTCTTCAGGAGGGGGCGAACCACCGCCCGCTTCAAAGCAAGCGGCAATGTCCCCTCCCCCAAAGAAGAGTTGACCACCCTCCCCGTCCACTCAGCCAGTCCACCCTGGGCAGCTCTTATCAGCCAAGCTGGGCAAGGGTCAAACAGGCAGGCAGACGGCCTCACACTCCAAAGGAGTCCGTCCACATCCTCAGCCTGCACAAGCTGAAAAGAATCCCACAACACTGGACAAGCAGTTGCCAGGGGGACATCATCAGACATTGTCAATGTGGCATCCAAGTCGTAACGAATGCGATCGATTTTATCTGCAAAATGTTGCGCAAACACGTCACAGCGGCTGACCGTGTATTCCTCCTGGTCCACTGGCGGGGCCTGATGGAGGAGGCCCCGCACCACACGGAACAGCTCTGCCGGACGGCTATCAGCAGACGCAATGGTAGCAGAGAAGAATGATTTCTTCGCTGCTACCACCGCCACGGAGTAGGCTCTGTAATGAGCTCTACTCCGTGTCCGATCGGATTCATCACGAGTTTTCTGCCACCATCGCTCTAGACCAGGGGTGCCCAAACCCCGGCCCTGGGGCCACTTGCGGCCCTTGAGAACTCCCAATGTGGCCCTCAGGGAGACCCCAGTCTCCAGTGAGCGTCTGGCCCTCCGGAAACTTGCTGGAGCCCACACTGGCCCGACGCAACTGCTCTCAGTGTGAGGGCGACTGTTTGACCTCTCGCATTAGCTGTGGGATGAGGGCTCCTTCCACTGCTTGCTGTTTCACATCTGTGATGCAGTAGCGGCAGCAAAGGAAAGGCCAGCCTTGCTTTGTGCAAGGCCTTTTATAGGCCTTGAGCTATTGCAAGACCTTCATTCATTCATATAAGTTCCACCTCTAATATATTAATTTATGTAAATTTGTTCAAATTTTAAATGTAAATTAATTCTTCCGCCCCCCCCCGGCCCCTGACACAATGTCAGAGAGATGATGTGGCCCTCCTGCCAAAAACTTTGGACACCCCTGCTCTAGACGCCTGCCCTGCCGCTTCATCATTCGCAGCTCCTCAGTGAACCAAGGAGCCGCTCCAAGTCTGCGACGTGGCAGAGGTCGCTCCGGAGCAATCTCATCCACTGCCCTGGACATTTCCCCGTTCCAGAGGTCAACCAGGGCCTCAGATGAGGTGCCAGTCTCAGCAGTGGGAAAATCCCCCAGAGCCCTCAGGAAACCTTCAGGATCCATTAGCCTCTGGGGGCGGACCATAGAAAACGGTCCCCCGCCTCTGCGGAGGTAGGAAGTCGCAACCAGCCTAAACCTTACCAGGAAGTGATCTGTCCATGACAACGGAGTGATCCTGATCTCCTCTACATCCAGATCACTGCCCCCGTGCCCAGCTGTAAACACCAGGTCCAGCACGTGTCCTGCAGTATGTGTCGGGGCCAAGATCTTCTGGGACAGGCCCATGGTTGTCATGGCAGCCATGAAATCCTGAGCTGCACCTACCATAGGGGCCTCGGCATGAACATTGAAGTCCCCCAGCACTAACAGGCGGGGGGCCTTCAATGCCACCCCCGAGATCACCCCAGTCAGCTCAGGCAGGGAGACAGTTGGGCAGCAGGGCGGGCGGTACACCAACAGAATCCCAATCCTGTCCGGTCCTCTCAACACAACATGCAGTTTGGGGGGGCAACACACCCATGCCCCCCCCCAGATCTGCTCCTGGCTTTACAGCACATTTACAGCATCCAGCACCAGCACTAGGGCTCAGTGCCAGTGCTGGCTGAATTCAGGATTGGGCCCTTAGGCAATGGCAAGTTTATCATTGACAGGGGCATCTGGCCTATGCAGATCCCTCCCCAGCAGCTTATCAGCTCTGAGGACTCTGTCCTTGACCTTTGGTCTGTTAGGTGAAATGGAGGGAGGGAGGGTAGCAGTGGTGGCATCGACAGTAAGATGTTTGGCCCAGTAAGGTGTACCTGCCCTCTTGAGCAATTTCTAGGGGCAGTGGTATTTTTCCCTTGGTCAAACTGGGACACCACTAGCAGATCACCCTTTGGGACCACCCCTTTTGGGAGGGAGAGCCCCTGCCTCTTAGCCTTGGAACTGCTCATCCCTTGTGGTAGACAGCATTCAAAATGGGAAGCGAGTGGCTCAGTTTGGGTTGTCACTGGTGCTGGATCCAAGTGAGAAGTGGGCCTGGTTGCAGACTAGCAAATCCATTATTCCACTCCACGCTCTGGTGTGTTGTTGTTTTTGTGTGGTTTTTTTTGGGGGGGGGGGAGTTCTTGGTGGTTGTGTTATTTCTTGTTTGTTTTGCTTTCCTTCCCTTTTGTTGAATATGTAGGCTGCTGCTTTGTATTTTTCTCCTCCTTTCAGCCTATTGTTCTGTCTGCTGGGCTACTAGGCCCTGCTAAAGGCATATGACTGTAGCTGAGGCAGGGGAAAGAAGAGGGTACAATACCCCATGGGGATAGGACACCACAGGGCTTTGCTGGACTGCCCCTCCTCCCAGTACCTGGTGCTGACCTTAACCACAGATGTTTCAGGTTTTACTCCTCCCTTTTGCTGCTACCATGGTAGCTCATTGTGACAGGAGGCCCTGCTCCATTGCCACTGGAGGGTCATTTGATGGGGCCAAGGCGTTCTCAGTGATAGGCCTTGGCTGTGAAATTCCCTCCCTCAAGAGACCTGAGTGGCACTTACACCATCCTACTTTAGGGCGGCAATGATAATGATATTTCTGTAGTTTTTTCTTAAATTCTGCATTAGTTATTTATTTATTTATTTGGGATATTTACTGATTGTTGCTTAAATTGTTTTTAAAATTCTACTACGGTTTGTTCATTTTAGTTTGTATGTCACCTTGATGGTCCCTTGAATGGTGGCTTAGAAGTCTTTTAAATAAATACCATGCTTCCTACCTAATGACTCATGTTTAGGCTAGCTAATGGAAGCCACGTGATTGCAATCATCATTTACTTTTGACCTCTTTTGTCCAAAATTTGACTGGAATCACCAAATCATGCTCCTGAACATGAGAGTGTTCAAAATCTATACTTGTTTGTATGACCCTAATTCTACTCCCTTCTGCACAAACATTATGAAATACTCCCTGCTTGCCTGACTACATACTATTTTTCCCATCAGGACACCTGCCTCAACTCAGAAAAGAATTAAAGTTGCCTGGGAAACTACGTTTGGCACAACCAGTTTCAGTCTGCTTGATCTTGCAAACGTGGTAACATTTTCTTAATATTCAATACTAAAAATGCTTAGTTCCATCTCTTTTTAAAAAATCCATACCAAGGCTTTAAAAGTGATGACAAACATATAAAATTACCTATGCTTAATTCATTGCAGCCTTGTTGCATATAAGCTGAATTGCTCAATGTATATAGCATTCACATACATGGTGAAGGTGTAACTTTCATTGGCTTGCTAATGCTGCACATGTAAGCACCAGTGACCCAATTTAAACACAATGCCAGCTATATGGAACCACAAATGGGTCAAGGTGTTTTTTTGCTTTTTAAATACACCCAGTATTGCTTATAAATTGGGCCTTGGTTGTAATTTTTTGCAAGGCTATTTAAGATGGTTTCTTAAAGATTTTGTATATTACCGAACATCAAACATAGGAAGTTTTTCCATTAACAGTAATGTAAAAAGTTTCCCTGAGTAGTGGATTCCAAAAACAATTAAGGGCAGCCGATTTTGTCTAGTAGGGGATAAAGAAGGCCATCAAAAAAAGGGATAATAACTTAGGCTGTAATCCTGTACACTTACATATTTTGTCAAAATGAATTAGTAGCTTCTCCCCCCCAAATAAGCCAAAGTGATGCAAGAAAAGCAATTAAAATACAATAAAGATTCAACAAAATAAAAATAAAAAGAGCAACAGGACAAACAGAAGGAAAACCAACTGCCTCACTAAAACCACCAGCAAAGAGGAGCTAGCGAACCAATATTAAAAGCCTATTGAAATAAGATAGACCAGTGGTTCTCACACATTGAGCACCCAGACCCACTTTTTAGAATGAGAATCTGTCAGGACCCACCGGAAGTGATGTCATGACCAGAAGTGACATCATGAAGCAGGAAAAATTTTTACAATCCTAGGCTGCAATCCTACTCACACTTACATGTGTAAGTTCCACTGACTATCATTGTTAAAAGACTAGACATAGAAGCATGTTAAAAGTACAGGTCTGTAACATTTCCCCAAATGCAGTCACATACCATGGTAGCATCAAGTCTAACATAATAAAAATAAAATATTAAAATGAATGGGGACCCACCTAAAATTGGCTCACGACTCACCTAGTGGGTCCCAACCCACAGTTTGAGAAACACTGAGATAGACTTTTGTCCCCTTCCCCAGGAAAAGCCCCAAGCCCTGCAACTGAGTTTCTCAGCTTCTGCACCAGCTATTGTACCAGCTTAGACTTAAGAGACTCCATGTCCGGCCTTTAAGATCAGTAGAACACAGCTCCACTGGCGCCCGATTCTCCCCCTCCCTCCCTCACCACATTCTGCCCACTCCCTGCCTCGAACTACCCCGATTCCACTCACCACCAGCCAGTGCTGCTAGAGCACCAGCTGATCGTCTGAGCTGCACTGAGGCTCAATGCCAACTGGTTCTGGCCCAGTACTGGTGGCCCCTCCTCTCCAGCTGCCACAGATGTGCCTTATGGCATATTGTGACACCCACTGGCAGCACTGGAGCCCAGAGCCAGCACTGAGATGGTATAGGATTGGGCCCTAAACTACAAAGTTGTATTTACTACAGGTGAAGAATCCATCCTTGAGCATTTAAATAAGAACATATGAAATTAGCTTATCACTGATCCATCTAGCCCAGTATTATCTGATAGGTAGTAACTCTGCAAGCCTGAACCAGAAGTGTCTGCTAATCCTGATTCCTGAGATCCTTTTAACCATAAGTGGCAGAGTCAACCCAGAACCTCCTGAAGCAACCTTCTGTCCCTTATTATTGTTTAGAATATTTACATACTGACTTTCATCAGAAAAAATTCTCAAAACACTTGAACCAAAAGGAATGAGATGGTTCCCTGCCTTGAAAAAACAGGCACCAGCAAACAGTCACTGGAAAAAAAAATGCTATACTGGGGTGAAAAGAACACTTGCGTAGGTTGCTACCCTTTTATTTCTTTTCAAACTGTTAAAATGTACAGAAGGACCATCCTTTTTTCAATCATCGGTTCTAAAGAGGCCTGATTTCTAGGCTGGCACCCTGAATCCAAGCAATTATCTATTAACAAAATTAAACAATAGGCACACAGTGCCTGGGATACAAGACAGCAGCTCTAAAATAACCTCAAATATTACAAAAAACAAAACACATTTTTGCTTATTAACTATCTAGGACTTGCATTCAAACGAACGTCAAGTCAAGTCAAGTCAACCTTTATTAGGCATAAACATTAGGTAGGTGAAGACTCTGTGCGGAAACCGTAGAGAGAATATAAACCTAAATCAAACTAATGAAATTATTGTGTTTACAACATCTACTGCTTCAAAGGAAACCAAATAACTTTTTACCAATTCCTATCCAGGAAAAGGGCTCAATTCCTTTAAATGCTCTATGCTTGGAAGAGCCGAGCACGTCTGGCTTCCTACTTCAAAGGGCAGATTCATAATTCTGTTTTAAAGTCTGCTTTTGGCAACATGAGGCATTTCTCTCACTTCTGTTTTCAAGCATGGAAAATGCAGAAAAGAGATGTGGGTGGAACTGTACAGAGGGACAAATAATAAGCAAATTACCTACAGACTGCCACAGCATATCACATGGGATCTAGTCAAAGGACAGACAACACAACAATGAAATGTAAAAGGTCAGGCTACATTCTGGCACTTCACAACATGCTGAGGATGTTGAATTGAAAGCAATAGATGCATAATATTTGATGTGATTGCAGCAAAAGAGGATCTATTTGCAGCCCATTCATGTGCATTAGAAGTAAATCCTACTTATGTTCAATGAGGCTTCCTTCCAAGAAATGCTATATGACTGGAGCCTCAGTCTTAGTACCACAACATGTGGAGCAGTCAAGTTGCATCTTATGCGAGGGTTAGGTTCAGAAATCAGCGCATAAGGCAAAAATCACATATAATCTAAATTATCCTTAAAACTGAAAAATATGTACTGTCTCTTTAAAAACTAAAATCATACTACAAAGGACAGTGAAACTGAGGGCACAGCAAATGGGCAGCCCAATCCTATACTTCCTGGCACCTGCTGAAGTAGCAGTGCCAAAGCGGCTACCGCTGTATTCAGTAGGCACCAAGAAGCCACTGGGAGTCTCCTCAGGGGGACTTTTGTCCCCTTCCCCCAAGGAAAGCTCACAATGGGGCTTCTCATGTCTGCGCTAGTTATTTTATCAGCGCAGACTTGAGAGACTCTGTGTCAGGCTTTTCAGCTTGACGTGGAGTTCAGGATATGGTGGAACAGAGTTCCACCGGCCCACCCCCTCCCGCTTCGGTTCCTCCCCCACCTTCATTCCATCCCCCAGAGGCCACATTGCCACCCAGCAGTTTCACTTACCCCCAGCGGCAGCACATCTTCTTCCTGCCAGAACTGGGCCCAGCATCTGACTGGCGCGGGCCCAGCACCAGCATTCCCTACTCTCCCAGTGCTGTAAATGTGCTTTACAGCACCCAGCACCGGCGCTAGAGCTCAGTGCTGGCACTAGGAGGGTTCAGGATTGGGCCCTTATTCTCCCATCCCACGCTTGCTCCATGGCAGTGGTTCTCACACATTTAGCACCGGGACCCACTTTTTTAGAATAAGAATCTGTCAGGACCCACCAGAAGTGATGTCATGACCAGAAGTGTCATCATGAAGCAGGAAAATTTTTAGGAATCCTAGGCTGCAATCCTACCCACACTTACCCAGAACTCCCATTTACTATCATTGTTGAAAGAATACACATAGTAGCTTGTTAAAAGTACAGGTCTGTAACATTTCCCCAAATGCAGTCACACACCATGGCAGCATCAAGTCTAATATATTAAAAATAAAATATCAAAATGAATGGGGACCCACCTGAAATTGGCTCGCCACCCACCTAGTGGGTCCCAACCCACAGTTTGAGAAACACTGCTCCATGGTATATACCTAAAAGTGTTTATTTTTGGTGAGTAAGATAGGATTACAATCAAGGTAAGAGAATGTTTCTTCTTTATCCTCAGGACTTCATCAGCACTAAAACGTTGGATAGGATTGGGCCCTTAGTTAGATAAGTAACAGTGCAATCCTATGTATGTCTACTAAGAAATAAGCCATATTGAGTTTAATGGAACTTACTCTCAGGTAAATGTGTATAATTGCAGCTTAACCATGATAACTAAATAGAATCTCCATATACAACAGTAGTATACATCTGAACAACTGAGACTAGATACATATGAGGCCACAACTTCTATGTTCTGCTCAGGATCTTCTCAAGGCAATTTGCTGGATCAGATTAGTTCTGATCCAGCAAAGCATTTCTTATGTCCTACCCTTTTTGGTATTGTACTTTTTAATATATTTGTGTACTATACAAGCAGTATTAGCAATACTAACAGCACAAGCCTATGCATGTCTGCTCAGAAGTCCTATTGACCTTAATGGGACTTACTCCCATATAAACACATACAGCATTATAGCCTAAGATCTCCTTATGTCACATAACTATGTCACATACTTAAAGATAAGAACAAGAGAGAGAAGGTAAGCAGTGTTGCTTAAATACTTTCCAAAAGTTGTCTTCTTTGGGTTAGCAGGCAAGATATTAGAAATGGAACTATCCAGGTACATACTTCAGTAGTGGCAGTCCACGTAGGTGCTAGTTGCAGCCAGTAATTCAGTGCAAAACCAGTAAAGACGATAGGAGTAAATAAGAAAAAAAAAAGTGGGAGCATGCAGTTCAGGGCAGAAAGCTTGACTGTGTACTAAATGAGACAGAAAGTCCTGTGCCAGAAGGAAGGTTTAGTGAAAGATGATGAAATAGGGCAGAAGGAAGCATTTGAAGAAGAAAAAAGCTTCACAAACCCTTACAGAACTAGGAACTACCCAGCAAGTGAAATGGAATGGACACAGCAAAGGGGGCATGCCTAAGAAAGCATTCACACTGCAGTGAATAAATGCTTTTCACTATTAGGAACTGTCGGGTGTCCAGCAAATTGAGTGTAACATGCAATGGTATCACCTGCAGAGAAGCACTTTTGTTAGAACATCACCAGCAAACAGAACTATTACACCACCAGATCTCTGTTACTAAGGCATGGTCAATTAGACTGGTCACTGATCAAAAATAACTGCAACTGCTAAATTCACATCAATAAACAGCTCCTAATTCTGTCTGATCGCAGCACTAAAGAATACACAGTTGGTGCTACCATCCTACGTAAGAGGGATGGTTTAACATCTCTTCTCCTATTAAAGAGGAAGATTCTTCTAACCTAATGCACTGGTTCCCAACCTGTGATCCATGGTCCACAGGTGGTCCATGAGACCCTGAGGAATGGTCCACAAGGTCTCAAGGGAAAAAAACCGCCTTCTATAACTTCCAGCATTTCGCCTAGCAAGCACTCCATCATGGAGCTCCAGAGAGGGCTGAAGTGTCAACTGTGGTTAGCCTGCTTTTTGCTTCTTTGGTAGTCGGTAGCTTGCTCAGGAGACACTTCCCCATTAATCACCAGAGAGGGTGGAGAATGGACCATTCCCAGTCTGAGCCAGCAACAAAATCTTATCTAATTATTAGAAATTTAATTGTATTTTTTGTGTGCAGGAGCGTGGAAGGGGGGGGTTTGCATGTTTTCCATGACAATTCCAGTTCTTACCTTAGTGGTCCACGGACTGCTAAAAGTTGGGAATCACTGTTCTAATGTCTGGAGAGGTTCAGTACTTAGCACAGACAAACAATGTGAACATCTCAAAGAATTTGTGTGAAACAAGGTTTTACTTCATTACTACAAATATTTTATGAAACCTCATTCTCTTCACAATAGGGGCTATCCGACTTTGAACTGATTCCTGTAGCCTTTAACTGCAACTGATAATTTTCCTTTCCTGGTGTGAAAATCTTCATGTGCTGATTTCTCTAGATCAGGGGTATCCAAACTTTTCGGCAGGAGGGCCACATCATCTCTCTGACACTGTGTCAGGGGCAGGGGGAAAAAAAGAATTAATTTACATTTCAAATTTGAATAAATTTACATAAATGAACATATTAGAGATGGAACTTATATGAATGAATGAGGGTCTTGCAATAGCTCAGGGCCTATAAATTTGGAAACCACTGATCTAGATTATGCTTCTGTCAGGCACTACAGCAGAGCAAGTAAGGCCAGGCTTAATCAGTTGGCAACCCTGCCACCATCACCAAGTGCTAATGAGAGCTGAGAATGAAGTAATGTTTTAAGACTTCAAAAATCCTACTCTACAAATACTTCTCAGAAATTTTTATTATTAAAGAACTACATAAAGCTATTCTGGTTTATGCAATACTGTTTTCTTTCATTTGTTCCCCAGAATAATACAGTTAGTTGACAAGAGAAATGCAGTACTAAAATTGAAGAAATCACATGTTAGTTACTGATTAACAGTCCAGTCCTATGCAAGTCTACTCATAAGTAAGACCCATTACAGTCAATAGGGCAAGGTAAGTGTGGATAGGATTGCAGCCTAAAGATCTCCCATAGTTACGGGCTAAACCATGGGTCTAGTCCTGTGGTTTTCAAACTCTCTGGGAGTTTGAAACCTGCAGTAAGTCTTTCCGGGGGCGGGGGGAGGCAGCAGGGGCAGGGGGAAGGCAGCGACGCAATCCCCAGGATCGCGTCACTCAGGGGGCTGCAGGGACTGGGATGCACTCACCAGTACCTGCAGCAGCAATCCCTGTGTGCGGGGAGCCCTGCGCAAGCACCTGCAGGGCGTCCCAGGTTAGGGAAAGGGAGAGTGCAGCGATCTGCTCTGCCTCCGCAAAAGCGGAAGCGGAGCGCCATCGCCCCACTCTCCCTTTTCCTGACCTGGGGTGCCCTGCAGGCGCTTGCGCAGGGCTCCCTGCATGCCCAGGAGGCTGCAGGAGGCTTGGGCAAATGCACACAAGCCCCTGCAGCCCCCTTGAGCAGCGCGATCCTGCAGATCGCACTGCTGCCTTCCCCCTGTCTCCTGGCTGCCCCCACCCCTTAAGGGGGCAGAGGCCAGGACCTACAGGCTGGGGCGTCGCGACGCCCCAGTTTGAATACCACTGGTCTAGTTCTTGATGAAAAAAATGCCCACCAGATCAGAGTCCACAAAACAGCTAAGTGTAGGATTCACGTAAGTACCTAATTGTGCAGGTGATTGCAACCCTCATCTAATAAAAGCAGTTTTAGTCCTGCGTTACCCTATAAGAACTTCTACCAATATTATGTCTTCCATTCAAGGCAGCTACAGAGACAATTATATTTACTTCCTTTGAAGCTGTAGTAAAGTTTGATTCTAAATCAACTATTAGTTGCTGCTTTCCATGACAATGCTCCATAATCAACAAAGGACCATGAGTCAAACTATGACCCTTCTAGAGGTCCCCCAATTGGCATTTGCTCCAGACACATGCCTAGAGATGTTAATTCTGAACTACCAATGTATTCAATGAGCTTTACAGCCATGTAAGCGTGCGCAGACTACAGCCTTAAAAAGCTGGTGCAGGTGTATTCCAAAGTAGGTCCCACTGAGTTCAGTATTCTAAAGCAAATGTGGAAAAGATTAAAACCTCCATGAGATAAATTGAGGTTTATTATTTATGTAGGTTTTATTTCAACCAGGCCACACTGGGACTAAGCCCTGTAGGCTCTTTCAGGTGCCTGACTAAAAATGCTTCTGAACCTTCCATATTATGCATTTTACTAAGATTGGTTTTCTTTGACCAAAGAGAATGATACTTCATTAACCACAGAGTTACGACAGCTAGCTCCCTTCCCCCACAGACCCTGTAAATGGCTTTCAGCAAGAGCCAAGCCACCTCTCTTTCCAGACATTCATCACTTCCCAAAATGCATGTTATGTGTGAGAGCAAAATCAACACTCATCTATGTATCACATATGTCCCTGACAATAAGTCTGTAAGCATTTTCATAACTGCGACACAGACACAGGAGCACAATCCTTCATTTACCTTTCTCTAAAAACTGTGTAGGGAATTTCATAAAGTGCTTTATGCCTCTGATCATGCTTCGCAGAGAAATTAAAGCAACTGCAGTAGATTAGTGCCCTGATTTAGCAAAACGACCTCATTATTTTTAACATTCTTTTAAGTGCTATTGAAGAATAGAAATAGAATTATTTGTAAGCACATGCTCAAGCACTCTGCTTACCAACGACAGGATACTGCATTCTATTTTACATATAAATTTAATCTTTTTCATCAATTCATTCAGTATTTCATTCACTTAGTCAAGTTTACAGACCAACCATTCTAATGACTTGAGGTAACAATTTTTTCTACCTTGTCCCTCCCTAAACTTGGCCACAAAACATTCATCTGAACAACACCACCATATAAGTGCTATAGAATAAAACAGTGTATTAAATCAATTTAAATATTGGATTTAATCAAGTGAAATACACATTCAGGCAGCACACAGTAGATGTTAGCATAGCACAAATTATTTAAAAACCAGTTGATTTCACGTTGGTTTAGTTCTGCATATGATTAAAAACACCATAGCTACAATCATCCACACTGTTAGGCTGTTTAAGGCTGCAATCCTATCTACACTTTCCTGGCAGTAAGTTCCATTGACTATAATGGGACTTATTTCTAAATAGACAGGCATAGGATTGGGCTCTAAATCTCACTAAAAAAAGAATCAAAATCAATGTGCAGGGTTGATGCCTTTGAATTCAGCTGGTGGTAAAAAAAAGTTATACACTATATTACTTCTCTCTGTCACTGAAGAGAAAAGGAAACTAGCATATTTCTTTTCTCTTTCCTCTCTCCACCTGCCTGTATGCATCTTCCTAGAAGGAAGCTGACGTGGCTGCCACTTCTTTTGAGCAATGAGCTGTCACTTCCAGCACTAGCCCTTGCCTGCCCCATTTGCTTCAACCAAGTGAATTGGCACTGATATGAGAAGGGTACTGTAATGCAGTGCTTTGCTGCTTGAAGCTGCTGCAGAAATCATCCCACACTGTATGAAAATGTGTGTGAATGCAGCATTGGTGTCAAAGTCCTTGGTACTAAGCTTTACTTTTTCTCCCTGACATGGTATTATATGCTAACTACCTTATAATGTTGTAACAACCTTGGTCCCGATGACTCATAAATCAAGTATAGATTTAACTGCCAACCACACATTCTAATAGTTTGACCAACATTTATCAAAACTGCAGAATGTAAACCAATGTGCATCAGACTACATGTGGAGCCACCAGAGAACCTTGTTCTTGTCCTGTTAAGCTAAGTTTTTCGTACACCAGAAAAGGGGGGGGTAAAGAGTTCTAGATCTGAGGTCTAAAGATAAAATGATAATCTCTTGCACTCTACCTGTTTACTTCCACAGCACTCTCTTTTCCTCTCATTCACTAGATGTGACCTAAGAAATAGACAATTTCCTCTGTAAGACACACTTAGCTTTTAAAAACACCTTGCTCACAACCGATCAATCTTCTGTTATGGTACTATTACATGTTTATCAACTTCAAAAGTCAGTGAAATACACTGTATAACAATATAATGAAAACGCATTAGCTATACCATGCCAGAGTTGAGTTTTATGATGCAGAAACTGCTGCTCAGAACCTCACTGTGTGCACAGACAGACCTGGGAGAGCTAGCACCATGGTCAGTTCAGTTGTAGCTCTCATAGCTGCTTCACCTATCATGAATTTCCTACATGGATATTACTTCCATATAGGCTTCAACTGTTTCAGACATGACCCACCTCAAACCCCAGTCTGCAATACAGCACATGTGTTTAACTTTTTCTTTATAGCCATCTATCCCCCGGGAGCATCATTTCAGATTTTGTAGGTGGGAGCAAAGAAAAAGGGACAGGGGAAGCAGAGTTTTCAGCAAAGTATAAAGTTAATGTATTCATGATTAAATCTTAAGAACCAATGTTATGATTGTATTTTTTTTACAATAACTATAGCAATATTATCCATACAGTTCAATTATCATCACCTACACCTCCTCTTTTTTTTCTTTACATAAACAAATTGGTGTCATAAATACTTAGCACAGAGGCTTGTTTAATTGTACATAAAAATCACTCAAGTGTAGAACCACTCACTGGTACCCCAATCCTATGCATGTCTACTCAGAAGTAAGTCCCATTAGAGTCAATGAGGCTTACTCCCAGGAAAGTGTGGATAGGACTAGGCTGTGAGTCAGTTGAACAGCTATAGCAGTCCTCTTGGAAAGTAACCACATGTTGTTGAAAGCAAGGAGGCAATGACCTTACAGGCCGCTGAACGGGACCCCAGCATAAGTATGCATGCATGCTCTTTCTTACAGAAGCACACACACCATCCTTATTGTTAAAAAAACCTTAAATCAAAAGAAGAAATTGTTGCTAATATAGGGTATAACTAGTTTAGGGTTGCAATACACCAACTGAAGACCAATTACATGTATCACATTATGCGTATCTCACAAACATGTCTATCATTGCTTCCTACCCTTGTGGAGAGATTGGTGGAACTGTGAACATGGTGAAAATGATCCACATGAGATCTGTCACAAATGACAGCATACACACAAGGTAGTTTCCTACATCAAAATTGGATCCTTATAGGAAATTGGACATGCGTTAAGTGGTTTGAAGAGAACAGATTTCTACACCTCTTTACAGATGCAAAGCCTTTTTAATGCAAGAACACATGCTACTTTTTCTCATCATCTGTGTAGCACAGCTTGTACATTCTTCCCTATTAATCATATGAGTTTAACATCAGTAAATGAATGAAATATATGTTAACAAGCATGAGAATACTCAGAAGATCAAAGGCTGCCTGGGCTTAGTGCCCTAGAGTACTAAACAGTAAAAGTGCAAATTTTTAAAGGACTGTTATTCAACCCATATGCCCCACTCTAGAGGTCCACTTACAGAGGCATCTTCCACATGTGATTCCTCTTCTCTGGATTGAAAACAATAGGGGAATATAGACAACTGTATCCAAATGCAAGTGTTGTTCATCTACATTTCACTGCTTTCAGTTGTTAAGTATCTCCAAGGTGACTGGTGTTCATTTTTCTTACAGGTAAGGCAATAATAACAATCTAAGCTTGACCACAGCTGCACTCTTGCACAACATTCCACATCAGACCATTTTATAAAACTGCACCTTCCTTACTTCCCCTTCGAAGTAGAATTGGGAAATGTGCTATACACAATATAACCGCATTAAATAAAATAAAACCAGCAATTTTGGAACCAAAAGGAGCCAGACAGCAAAACATTTAACCCTGAGCACCTTCAGCTATTTATTTGCAGGTATTTTCACTAAATACCCAGTTCAGGATGGGAGAAACCTACAAGGTATCATGCGTGAAACATTTTGGATGAGGACAGTTACCACCTTGCATTTCAGCAGGCAATCTTTTAGCCAGGATTATCTTGGCAATGAACATCAGGCACAACTATTACATAAGAAAATGCTGCCATCTTCAGGAAAGGTCCAATATTGAATCAGCATTTATTTGCCGCAAACACGTTTGCTCAAATTGTGACCAAAACCCAAGCATGAAACAATAAGCCTCCTCCAATGTGTTCAAAACAAAGCCATTCCAATAACCGTACTTAATGGTATTAATCCCAAAAGAACGCAGGGAGACCCAGAGAATTTCGTGCAAGGAATTGTGAAACAGCCTCCTTGTGCCCTTGGCTTTCTCCCACCCACACCAAGTGCACAGATGTGGTACCAGTGATTACAGGAGGAATTATGCATAGATGGCAGACAAGCAAGGACGAGGAAAGGAAAACTGCAAAATTAACTCTTTCTAGGCACATGCTGATTGGGTTTTCACAACATCGAGAGGCCTGTGCATGAATGTGGTGCACCTGGAAACTGGCTAGATGGGAAAGGAGGAGAGGATGCAAAGACAAGAGAGGCCGCTCTAGAAGAAGCAGCATGTCCACTCATCTTGGCGCTGCTGCTCAGTGCTCCTGGAAGATGGAAGCGCTGCTGGCACCTCCTTCTCTCCCACAGGACACACACCTTTCAGGGAGGAAGGGCAAGCCTACCCACAGCCCCCCTCCACCCCACCTGACTCCTTCCTGCCTTCCCCTGCTGCTACGCGCTAGGAATCCAACTAGCCTGCCGCTGCCCTTCAGGAGTTCCCGGAGAGCATCAAGTGGCACTCCAAGTACGCAAACGCTGCAGCTCAGCCTCGGCTATGCGGGTGGCCCAGCGCCTGCTCGCAGCTCGCCAACCACAAATCCCTGACGTGCATCTGTTGCTGAAAGGACGGGCGGGCCGCGCTCTGCCGGCACAGCGAGAGGAGCTGCAGGTTGAGCGAGGCTGCTGGGCCGGGGGGGGGGGGCAGCTGGCAACGGGAAAGGGCGACCTGGAAGAAGGAAGCGAGGCCACCGAGTGTGCCAGTCCGCCTGGGGATGGCGCAAGCTCTTTGCAGGGCGACTTCTTGTGCAATGCCTGGAGCCCCTTTCAAATGCCTTCTCTTGCATAGAAGACCAGCCGCTGTTGCAGAGAAGCACTGGGATGTACACCAACTCGAACCCGGAGTGACTCAGATTTAACTGGCCGGAGTCCCTTCCAAATGCATTCTCCTTTCCTTGGTTGACTCCTACCACTTCCATGCTAACCCCTGATACTTGCAGGTTGGCATCAGAAATTCTGGCCAGTGCCACCTTAGCCTCCCTGGGCTCTCAACCATGACAGCTGCCTTGGAGCTCAAGCTATGCATCTCTACTCATAAGTCAGTCCCATTATAGTCAATGGAGCTTCCTCCCAGGAAAATGTGGATAGAATTGTAGCCTTAGAGACCAATCCTCTTCCCAGAAGTCAGGCCCATTATAGTCAATGGGACTTACTCCCAGGAAAGTGTGGACAGGATTGCAGCCTTAGAGCCCAATCCTATACATGCCTACTCAGAAGTCAAGCCCATTAGACAATGGGGCTTACTCCCAGGAAAGTGTGGACAGGATTGCAGCCTTAGAGCCCAATACTATACATGCCTACTCAGAAGTCAAGCCCATTAGACAATGGGGGTTACTCCCAGGAAAGTGTGGACAGGATTGAAGCCTTGGAGCCCAATCCTAGGCATGTCTACTCAGAAGTCAGGCCCATTACAGTCAATGGGCTTACTCCCAGTAAAGTGTGGCCAGGATTGGAGCCTGCCCTCCCAGCCCCAACGCCACGCAGCGAGCCCCCTCCTGCCTGCCTCACTCACCTCGGTGTCGTACAGGCGCAGGTCCAGGGAGTAGGGGTTGAGCAGGGACTCGTTGAGGATCTGCTCCATGGCCAGCTGCATGGCGGGCAGGACGCCCCGGCCGATCTTGCCCTTCTCCACCGAGTCGCTGAGCGGCATCAAGCCCATGATGGCGATGGGGGTGGTGGAGGTGACGATGGCGGTGTTGGGGGGCAGCCCCGCCGGCGCCCGAGAGTTGCTCCTCGCCCAAGCCCAGGAGCCCAGCAGCAGCAACAGCAGCAGCAAGGCAGAAGGGGTGGCCGCGCTCGGCCTCCGGGGCAAAGCAGGCATGCTGCGGGGGGGGGGGGTCAGGGGGCAGTGGCCCGGGGGCGCCCGCCGCCCTCCGTCAGGCACCGGCACCGGCAGAGAGGAGGGGGCGCGCAGGCTGCGGCCCCCCCGCCTGGAAGCCTCCTGGCAATGGCGCCTGCTCCTTCCTCGGGGCGGCCAGATGCAACCAGCAGCAGCAGCGGCGGCGGCGCCACTGCCCCCCCCTCCGCCCACCCCCGTCCCCGGGCAGCGAGGGCGCCTCCTCAGCCCCTCACTCAGCCGCGGCCAGGCGCTGCGAGCCTTCCCGCTGCAGGCTGTGCAGGGAGGCGCGCGCGGAGAGCAGGGCGCGCAGGGCTGCTGGCGAGGAGAGGCTGTGGCGGCGGCGGCGGCGGCGGAGCGGGGTCCTCAGCTCTTCCACCGGGCTGGGGACGCTAGTGCCGCATTCCCCCGGAGCCCTCCCGCCGCCGCCGCGCTGCACGGCGCGCACCCCCGGCCCACAGGCGTCTCCGGTCTGCAGCAAGCCCCAGTCCCCTCGTGCGCCCGCGCAAATCTCTGCCACCCTCCTGCGGTTCCTGCTCCTCGGCGGCGCTGCTGCTTCTCCTGGCTCGCTCCCTTCCCGGGAGAGCGCCTGTTTGCTGCCGCTGCTGCTCCCTGGGCTTGTCCTCCTACCCTCTGCCGCTGAGGAGGAGGCGACACACGCAAACACCAGGCTCCTCCGGAGATGCAAGCTGTGGGCACGTCCAACGGCCCTTCGAAGGCGCGGGGGGGGGAGGAGACGAGGGCCGCTGGGGGAGGCGGGAATGGGGAGGCCACCGGCTTCCCTCCCCTTTCCTCAAGGCGTTTGTGTGCTGAGGTGTGCTCTCTCTCTCACACACTCACACTCACACACACGCAAGACACATGCACTGGGGTTTCTTTCTTGTGGAGGGTTGCCAAGGTGCTAAGAGGGAGCTTGGCTGCAATCCTGGGCACGCTTTCCTGGGAGTAAGCCCCATTGACTAGAATGAGGCTTGCTTCTGAGGAGGCATGCATAGGCTTGGGCTGCACAGCGCCTGCCTATTCCATGCATTCATCTAACACAGGAAAAAAAAAAAGGTAGCTCTCTGTTCTCCAGGCTCCCTCAAACACAAGACAAACAGCTCATTAACTTCCATTGAGCACCCCAGAGTTCCATTTCAGAGTAAACACGGATGTCTGAAGCAGCCCAGGCTCTGTGTGCCCCCCTGTTCCCTGACCCAGCTTTGGCCACCTGCACTACTGTGGTTTATCAAACCAGACACAGCCCACCAGTAATATTTTACAATCTGGCAGGTGCTGACAGGCCTTCTGTCTTGGCAGGCCAGCAGCAGCAAAAACAGAAGGTAAATCAAGCCCCTGGTGGACCGCCATATATGCCTGATGGGTTGCAGTCAGAATGATGGATCACAAATTGTGCAGGCTGCTCTCCCAACCCTGTAACCTGAGATCTTTTTTGACTGAAAATGCAATAATTGAACCTGGGAACACACTGCACCATCCTTGTACCAAACCTGGAAACACACCACACTATCCTTGTACTGATTTCTGTCAAAAGAAACCAGCAATGTTTATGAAGCCTCTGATGAACCATCAAACACAGCTGGTGGGCTAATTTCAGTTTAATTGGGCAGGTCTGATCACAGGGAACATTTTGCAGGGTTGAGAAGGGAATGTGCACCCAAGGCTGGCCCAAGAACTCCTGATGTGGCATGCTAAATGCTGCCCCTCTTACCAGTAGCATAGCTACAGGGGGGCATAGCACAAAGTTCTGCAGGGTGCACCAATGCACCATCAGCTGTCCCTCCCCCTCACTGTCCAAGCCACTCTGGGCAGTGAGAGCAAAGCAGAGCTGCAGAAGCATCTCCTGTGCCCCCCCTTAGCTATACTTCTGCCTCTTACCTATTGATGTGCCAACCTCTGCTCTTCCTGTTCTCCAGTGTCCTAGCTCATAACTCTCCTCCCTCCCACATTTCTTCCTATCTCTGTTCCACTCATAGCTTTCCATTCAAAGGGGTGGAAGGAGAAGGAGGAGCAAAGGAGGCAGACAGACATGGACACTTGCCACCAATCTGCTGCCTGCTTCAGCTGGCCTCATGGAGAGGCCGGATTTGAATGCACCCATTGTACACTTTAGATCCCATCTTCACATAGAAACCTACTTTGTAAAGGTTGACCAGTTCCAAATCAACATTAAAGAACTATGCCATCTTGCAAAACCCATTCTTGCCATGGACTATTATTACTTCATGTTGGTTTGCCACAGTGGTATTGGCAACCTTCAGTCTCGAAAGACTATGGTATCGCGCTCTGAAAGGTGGTTTTGGCACAGCGTCTAGTGTGGCTGAAAAGGCCAATCCAGGGGTGACAATCCCTTCCACACCGGGAGCAAGTGCAGTCTGTCCCTGGTCTGTCTCCCTGGCTATGGGCCTTCCTTCTTTGCCTCTTAGCCTCAGACTGTTGGCAAAGTGTCTCTTCAAACTGGGAAAGGCCATGCTGCACAGCCTGCCTCCAAGCGGGCCGCTCAGAGGCCAGGGTTTCCCACTTGTTGAGGTCCATCCCTAAGGCCTTCAGATCCCTCTTGCAGATGTCCTTGTATCGCAGCTGTGGTCTACCTGTAGGGCGCTTTCCTTGCACAAGTTCTCCATAGAGGAGATCCTTTGGGATCCGGCCATCATCCATTCTCACAACATGACCGAGCCAACACAGGTGTCTCTGTTTCAGCAGTGAATACATGCTAGGGATTCCAGCATGTTCCAGGACTGTGTTGTCTGGAACTTTGTCCTGCCAGGTGATGCCGAGAATGCGTCGGAGGCAGCGCATGTGGAAAGCGCTCAGTTTCCTCTCCTGTTGTGAGTGAAGAGTCCATGACTCGCTGCAGTACAGAAGTGTACTCAGGACGCAAGCTCTGTAGACCTGAATCTTGATATGTTCCGTCAGCTTCTTGTTGGACCAGACTCTCTTTGTGAGTCTGGAAAACGTGGTAGCTGCTTTACCGATGCGCTTGTTTAGCTCGGTATCGAGAGAAAGAGTGTCGGAGATCGTTGAGCCAAGGTACACAAAGTCATGGACAACCTCCAGTTCATGCGCAGAGATTGTAATGCAGGGAGGTGAGTCCACATCCTGAACCATGACCTGTGTTTTCTTCAAGCTGATTGTCAGTCCAAAATCTTGGCAGGCCTTGCTAAAATTATCCATGAGCTGCTGTAGATCTTTGGCAGAGTGGGTAGTGACAGCTACATCGTCGGCAAAGAGGAAGTCACGCAGACATTTCAGCTGGACTTTGGATTTTGCTCTCAGTCTGGAGAGGTTGAAGAGCTTTCCGTCTGATCTGGTCCAGAGATAGATGCCTTCTGTTGCAGTTCCAAAGGCCTGCTTCAGCAGGACAGCGAAGAAAATCCCAAACAAGGTTGGCGCAAGAACACAGCCCTGCTTCACTCCGCTTCGGATGTCAAAAGGGTCTGATGTGGTTTGCCACAATGTATAATTAACTAACAGAATTCATGGTGCTGAATGAATGCTACTGGCTTTAAATAAAAAAGCAGGTAATGGAGGATAGATCTATATATAGCTGCTAGTTATAATAGCTAAATGGAACATCTACATATAGAAGAAGTATTCAGAAGTATTTCCTCTGTGCATGGATTTTCCATTTAGGTATCCTGGCCAATAGCAATGAGAATTGCCTTCTGGGATCAGATCAAAGCCAGTTTAGTTCAGCATCCTATTTGCAACCATAGCCAACCAGAAGACTCTGAAAGATCACATGCATAGATCAAAGTGATTACCATTCCATTGTTTGTCTCTGGTATCTATTGTAGATCCCAGAGACCAAATAAATAAATAAGGCCATCAGCTCTGAGGGCTCCTAGAGGGCTTCTTGGAGCATCTGGTTGGCCACTGTGGAAGACAGAACAGTAAACTAGATAGGCCTTGGTTTATTTCTGTTCCCCTCAAGACCCTTTCCACCTCACAACTGTCAAAAAAAATTATGCACACATTCTTGCAACCAACTATATGTAAATGTGCTACTACAGTTAATACACACTACACTTGTGTAAAATGTCTAGATCTCATGTATCTTGCTGCTCTGCTATTTGGTACCTTTGAAGCTCAAACTGAATGTATCCATTCTAATGAAGATGTTTTGCAAGCAGCTTGGCTACTCTGTGAATTTTGATTTGTTGTTTTTATTTAAAATGTTTACCTACAGCTAGCTTCACCCTCAAGATTCACAGCATTATATGTATAGACAGGAACCCAGAGAGCAGGAAATAAAAGAACCAAATCTGTACTCCAGACTAGAGGAGCTGAAAAAAGAGAGAACCAGAATTCTAAGCTGTGTCAGCTGAAGGGCATGGCCCTGATACAGAACTCAAATTACCATGGACAGAAATATAACCAGTGGCCACCAATGTGCTTGTGTGAAAAACAGTTTATACCAAGTTACCAGAATTTTCATTGGGAAAAAAAAAAAGAAACTGCATGTTTGGTTGGCAGTATTAATTTGTTGGTAGAAATGCTCTTAGAGTGTTATTAGATCTTCAATATTTTTCTGTTTGAAGTTTTAACCTTTAAAATTCATGCCAAAACTCAAAAAATAAAATGTTAATTTAAATTTGATTCTATTTATGAATGAGAAAATAGTAAACAAAACAGAGTGGGCTTGTAAGGGTCAACTGTAGCAGAACAGAGGTTTCCATATTTTTATCAGGAATAAAGCATGCAGCCTTAGGAAGGAGAAATATGAAAGAAGCCCCCCAAATTTAAATGATTGTATCATAGTGTCCCTGTAAAACTGTAAAGGATGCTGCATGTACCCAGCTTGTTGCCATGTCTCCTATAAAAGTTCCTGGAAAAGTAGCACAGTGTAGCTACTCCTTTACTAGCATCTCCAGCAATAAGCCTTAACTACTGAGCTCATTCTGAAGAAGAGATTCATCCTTTATTTATAGTGGTACTGCTGTGCAATGTATGTTGACTCATAGTTTTTGCTCCACGTCTAGACAACTTTAGAAGGGTCTCATGAACACATTCTTGTTTCAGTACTATGTCATCATTCTGTTGATGGCATTAGAAATTTCCACACACTGGAACCAAGAAGGATGGTCAAGATCGGTAGCAAAAAATAGTAATAAGTAAAAAAGAAAATGTTGATCAAAATGTTTGATCTACATGGGGCAGCACTGGGACAGCAAATGGATATAGAATGGGATGGGGAATGAAAATAGGAGAGAAAAGCAGGGGGAAAGACCAAAGTGCCTAGGAAGGAGGTGGCAAGAGGAGTAGGGACACTGAAGAGCATTAGAAATACATTCAAAAAATAAATTATTAACTCTTTCCCTGAGGGCTTTTTTTTTTTTTTTTTTTGGCAATCAAAATTTCCAGACAGCCAACCCCCAAAACAAAACAAAAACAAACCAAAACCACCTGGTGACTGGATAATTACATTGTACTACATCACAGGATTGTATTGAAGCACTCCCTCAGCACTAACCCCCTCCCGCAAATTGACAAAGTAGGTGTAACAAAGTTGGGATGTGTGTACTGGAAGGATATTTTTTAACATGTTGAAAAACTAACACATTTTGTTTGGGGGAGTGACACATGACTGCCTATACACAGGTACCCTGAAATCCTAGATGTCTCATTGTTCCCTCTCTGATATTACCCAAATGACACATGTACCCATTGTCTACAAAATAATTACTGCCCTTGCATTTGAGTTCTAATCAGCATTTCTGTCCATCCCCAAGAGAAAGTTTACGTAGGTGGAGAACTTTTGTACTTGATGAATGAACCATGAAGGTGCCATATGCTGAATTTGATCATCTAGGTCAGAGGTGTCAAACTCGTTTCATACAGAGGGCCGAATAGCATTCATCATGTCTACTGAGGGCTGGAAGTGATGTCATTCGACAGGAAGCTATGTCATTAAACAGGTCATAGCCAAAAACAAACATTTGCTCTCACTTAGCTGCAAATGACAGAAGAGAAAACATGCAAATCTTGATCACATTTCAAGATAAGGGACAGCCCAATTTTCATGTGGACTGCCCTTTCAACAGTTACACCTCAGCACTGCTCAGAAGCTGAGAGTCTGAGGGCCGAATAAAAAGCTTTCGTGGGCTGCATCCAGCCCCCAGGCCTTATGTTTGACACCCCTGATCTAGGTCATATCTCTTATGATGAGTGGTGAGTCTCCAATGTTTCTAGCCCTACGTGGAGATGCTCGGGATTGAACCTGGGACTTTCTATATGCAGACTCTGCAGTGTACCAATGAACTACAGTAGTGGTTCTCAAACTTTTTAGCACCAAAATCCACTTTTTAGAATGACAATCATATGGGACCCACTGGAAGTGATGTCATTAACCTAGAAGTGACAGCATCCACTTATGACACAATCCTAACCAATTTTCCAGCACTGACATAGCTGTACTAATGTGGTATGCACTGCATCTTGCAAGGCGGATGCAATCAAGGGGGCTTCTGCAATGTAAGGGCATGTTTGTTACCTTACCTTGGGGCTTCATTGCAGCTAGGCCAGTGCTGGAAAGTTGATTAGGATTGTGCCCTTCGTCTTCAACCTAAACTGTGATCAGCCAAAGGTCCCCTTACACAGCACACTCATGCTATTACTTTGCATAGCTCAGAATTCAAACATTCCAGCTTGGAAGACCAAGCAGACTTGGATCCTTCTCAAACCACACAGCCCTCTCCCCTTTCCAGCATCCCATCTTCCCACCTTCCCACCTATTCAGGGCAAAGCACTATGCCTCTCTCCCACCAGGAGCTCACCCTGCCATGCTGCTCTGTACCTCTGTATTTTCAATGGTGGCTAATCTAGGTGCTACCCACCTGAAATTGGTTTGCGACCCAAATTTGAGAAACACTGAGCCACAGTATCATCTTCATGTGGCTTTGTTCTATATCAGATGAAGCTTCCAGAAGGTCCTCAAAGGCAGCCCTACCTAAAATATATTGCAATAATCCAAATTAGAAGTAACCAAAGCATGGACAAAAAAAGTCAAGCCTGATGTGGGCCCAATCCAGCTTTCCTGTGCTGATGCAGCTGTGTCAATGAGGCATGTGTTGCATCCTGTGGTGTGGGGGTAGTCACAGAGCCCTCTTCAAAATAAGGGAATGTTTGTTCTCTTACTTTGGAGCTGCATTGCGGCTGCATTGGTGCTAGAAAATTGGATAGGATTGGGCCCTGAGAGAAAAACAGGTCTAGTTGGTGCAGCAGCTGCAACTGGGCAATAGAACTTTGGGTCAAACCCATTGCAGCCATCTATAAACAAGGCTAGATCCCAAACTGTTAAGCTGATCTCTCAATTGGAGTTAAACCCATTTAGAACAGGGGAACACACTGCTGCCAGACAGTGGCGTAGCTAATGAATGTGTAGCCCAATACAGATTTCAAAATGATGCTCCAGAAATGATGTCACAACCGGAAGTGACATCACACCCGGTTTTTAAAAAGTGAAAATTGGGGGGGAACCTCCTCCTCTCCCCAACAGCTCACCACCCACTTGATCTGCCACTTCCCCCCAGCTAATGGCATAGCTAAGGCATCTATCTTCTACTTGGGATCAAAGAAAATTTTGCAGCCCCCCCATGACAAAATCAAATTTAATTAAGTAAATAAATAAAAAGTGTGCCCCTTCTTGGTTAGAGACACTATGCTGGGGTGAAGAGGGATGCTAATTCTCTTCCTGCTAAATATGTTAGCTGGAGTAGCTGTATTATGATACATGGAAATGAGAGCTGACTTATTAATGGTTCCATGCTGTATCATAATAACAGCTCATTGCCTTTCAGAACTACCAGTCTCATGGGTCAGTTCTGAGTTAAAGAAATCCACTTTTTGTTCATTAAGGCAGTTGCATTTTTGTTTTCTGGTTAATTGGCCATAACTTTTGATAGAATAGAAATATTCTAATTTAGTTTGTTTCATTGCATTCTGCATTAAACTACCTTTCCAGTGATATATAACATGATGGTATTATTCATACATACCAATATTTTCACAATTTTTGCCACTAGTGCCAAGCTCAGCTTGTTGCCCCCCTAAAGCTTGTTGCCCGATGCGACTGCTACCCCTTGCACCCTCTTAGCTACACCACTGCTGCCAGATCAGCAGATTCCTGTCTAGGAGAGCCTCTATCTCAGCAATTTTCAACCACTGTGCTGTGGCACACTGATGTGCCATGAGTGGTCCACAGGTGTGCCACAGAAATTTAAGGGAAGGTCATTTATTAGTAAGGCCAATGGGGAATGTAAGCCCCCCACACCTGGCAGCATGGTGTGCCTTGTCATTGTCAAAAACCTGATGGTGTGCATTGACAATTTTAGTGCCTTTACTGTGCCATGAGATGAAAAAGGTTGAAAATCGCTGCTCTATCTTGTCCAGATTTAGGGCCCAATTTTTTCCAACTTTCCAGCACCAATGCAGCTGCAAAGCAGCCCCAAGGTAAGGAAACAAATATTCCCTTATATTGAGGGGGCCCCCCTGACTGCCTCCCCCCCCAGCAGGATGCAGTGAATACCCCTTGGCATGGCTGCAACAGTGCTCGAAAGGTGGATCGGATCAGGCCCTTAATCTCAGACAATTACAGGTGGAGCCTATTTATCCGCATTAGTTCCATTCTGTGACTCGGCTCCATTAACAAAAAACGTGTTGTGCTAAATTCCATAGAGTTACGCAAATACACTGCAGCCTGACACTTCCAGATGGAAGGAAACTAAGGTAGCTATTATCAATCCCCTCCCCTCTGCTCCATACTCAGCCCTCCCTGTTGCCAGCTGCCTGGCTTCTTTCACAGTTGGGATGCAGATCTCTTAAGAGTCCAGCCCTATGTGTTTCTACTCAGAAGTAAGCCCCATTCCAGTCAATGGGGCTTACTCCCAGGAAAGTGTGGAGAGGATTGTAGGCTATATCTCATGCTTTGCTTGGTGAGAAGGCTTGCTTGTGTCCGTGATAGCCTGCACCATGGGAGGGCTTGGTTGCTTGTGCCAGTGATTGCTTGCACCATCTTAATGGGGGGGGGGGAATTTGGCAAACACTCCCTGGGTTTTTTTAAAGCAGTCCCCTCTGTTGCTACCACACCTGCCCCTGTGTGAGTGAGTGAGAGCTCCACCTTGCTGCACGTGTTCTGGCTACAGAGATTTTTGGCCTCCCCTTCCCCTCTTCAGCCTCTTTGCTAGCTCAGGGGCTCCAGGAGTGTTACTGTTCCTTTGCAAGGGGAACCTCTTCCAGGGCTATTTCCCTGCCTGGACAAGGCAGAGCCTTTTTGCAGTGTTTTGGGCTGCCTGGAAATAGAGGGAGACGCCAGTGCAGGGCAAAGGTGTGTGTGACTTTTGGCTCCCCCACCCCATTTGGGTTGAGACAAATCTGTAGATTAAAAATCTGTGGATAAATAGGCTGCACCTGTATAATGAAAAAAGTTTAGTAACCACTGCCATAAACCAAAGACCATGGTATAGAACTGGAATCCACAGCATTGCTTTCTGGAACCTGCTCTCCAAGAAGGAACAGCTATTGCTAATCAGTGGCCCAATCAATCAATGCCTCTGATACTCATCTCAGCAAGGCAACTCAGACGGATTCCAGGATTAAGGGCACTGAATGACACTGAGAGGTCTTGCAGAATTAACAGACACACTTCCTCTTTGTAATTCTCAATATAAAACCATCCACTAACTGCCCAATCCTATGTAAGCCACCCCTTGCCAATGTGGCTGCACCATCAAAGTGTGCACTGTGTCCTGTGGGGTGTGGAGCCTGTTCCAGACATCTTCCCCAGTAAGGGAACATTTGTTTTGTTGCCTAGGGGTAAGCCTCCACTGCTCAAATGAGCCTACTCAGAACATGCTCCAGCAATTGCTGGCAAAAATCCAAGTGGACCTAGGAAGGGGGATAGGATATCACTCCTTGCAGAGGCAGCCTGGCTGTGCTGAATGGCACACTGCACTTCTGCGACCACTGGTAAACGTGCTGCAGTGCCGGAACACATTTTGCAGTGCCCCAATAAGATTGGGCCCTAAAATAATCAAAAGTTACAGTCAAAATAGTGCTAGAAGCACGAATGAAATGGTTCCAGATAATCAGTCTAATCCAGGAATCTCTGGAGCTGAGTCACCACTGTCAAGTCACTCAAGCACCTTGCCTGAGAATGGAAGGTTGAAGACAGGCCAGTCATTATAATTATCTAAAACAGTGGGGTCTAGGGAGAGTTTCTTCAGCAGAAGGTACACCCTCACCAGTTTAAGACAAAATGGCTCTGCACCCTTCACAAGAGATTAATAGCCCAATCCTATCCACACTTTCCTGGGAGTAAGCTCCATTGACACTAATGGGACTTACTTCTGAGTAGATATGCATAAGATTGGGCTGTAAGGGCCCAATCCTATCCAATTTTCCAGGGCTGGTACAGTGGTGCCAATGGGGCATGTGCTACATCCTTTGGTGGGGAGGCAGTCACTGAGGCCTCCTCAAGGTATGGAAACATTTGGTTCCTTACCTCAAGGCTGCATTGTGGCTGCACTGGTGTTAGAAATTTGGATAGGATTGGACCCTAATTCATTTTCTCCCCTGCCCGCTAGGCCAGTTCCCCTCTGCTATTTACAGCACAATCCTAACTGCTGCCTGAGCTGCCACAGCTGTTCCTGCACTGTCTCACAGTGTTACAAACATACTGTAAGGCACATCTGCGACTCCTCATGAGCCAGCAGCACCAGCCCAGCAGCAGTGCCAGCTGGCATAGGTAAGACTGTGCTGAGCAATGCAGGGGCAAGAGGAGGGATGGGGGTGTGTGTTTCTGGGTGGGGAGGGCAGAACAGAGGGCAGATTGGGTCTAGGAGTGGGGTGAGATTGACAGAGCAGGCCTCTGCAGTATCCTAACTCCCCTTCCTGCAATCATGTAGTACTTGGCTATCATGTCTACTTGCCCTAGTCATTTTCCCATTCTAGGGAATGGCCATGGATTGCCTGTTGGCCCAAATCAAGCCATCAGCCATAGCAGCAACAAATCCCCCAGAGCCCTCAGGATCATCAGCATCCAGGGTTGGGCCATCCAAAAAGATCCTCTCCTCTTGTAGAGGTTAGGAGCTCTGAAAAGCCTAAATCCTACTTGATCTTGATCTGAACATGACAATGATCTTATGCCCCAATTCTTTCCCCCACCATTCAACACAATGCAGCTGTGCTGCCAGACCATGTGCTGCATCCAATAGTGGGAGCGTGTGACCAGATGCCCCAGGGAAGACCATTCCTGGTAGGTCACCTAGCCACCAGTGGGCCACCTGGATGTGATGTTCTGTCACTGCCCCTTTTCATTCTGTTCCCACTGCCAAAGACATTTGTGATGACTGAATGCATTCTGCTTTTCCAAATATGATCTCATCAGTCAATGGTACCTTGCCTGGGGAGGTCAAGGCCCTGCAAGGCACAGTACTATAACAGCTGGATGGGGACCAAGGACAACTTGCATAAAAATAGGAACAACTGTTCCTATGACCTGGCAGAGGAAAACTGGAGATAGCCCTGGAATTAGGAAAGGGTGGTTCATGGCAATTGGGTCATGGATTGGAGCCCTGGGTCACCCACTTTATAACCATGCCTGTCTCAAGGGGTTGAAAAATACCTTGTTCTCCTGAAGCCAGGATCCAAGAAACTCTGAGTACTGACATGGGGTTCAAAGAGGCATCAGGCAGCGTCCTGGCAAATGTTTCCTGTAACAATTACAGAGGCCGCATGGAGCCCTAAGAGAGCTGCACAGTAATAATGTCATTGTCATCACTTAACTCCAGAGCTCTGTGAGGAAGCTGCATTCTAGCTGCTTCTAGCTTTGATTCTAGCTGTGTGGTCACACAGCTTAGAAGGGACACTGGTCCTGGCACCAAAGGAGGTGGTCCTCTGTGGCCCCATTCATCAGGCCCTTGTTGAGGGTAGGGGCCTTGATATGAAGGCAGATGCACGGTTGACCTGTGGATGATTGGGTAGGTTAGGTCAGGGATCATGCTCAATCATGTCATGCTTTCCACAGCAGTTCCAGTGTAGCAATTGATGACCAGTGAGGAAGACATGGAGAACGCTCTCCATTCCACAACCAGGGAATTCTCAGAGATCAGGAATCAGCTGGAAGGGTCTCAAGCAACTGGTGCCTATCCTGGCAATGCCAGAGGACATGGCCCGAGCAGTAGATGAAGGGGAGCACAGCCACAGCAGCACTGTTGTCGCTCCCCGTAAGTGTTCCTACTGGCTGGCTCTATCATTATGTCTTGGTGCTGCTTTGACTTCTCCCCCTGCAGGGTCCACAGAGGTTTTGGTGCCCCAGGAAATGATGGATGCTCTAGCAACTGAGTCCTTGGTGGTCTGGCTGTCCGAACTGGTGGAGGACTTTGCCCTTCGCCCCCTTGTGTTCCCTGCTGCTTCTTGCCAGGATGGGGCAACCAGCCCACTGCTAAAGGATGCAGAGCCCCTGCCACAATAGCCACTGCTGCAGCAGCCACCGCCCCTACAACCACAGCAGCAGAAGTCAAACAAGAACCGAAGCAGAAGACACCTGCTGCGGTCATACCACCTCTTCTGCCAATGCCAAGGGCCACAGCCTGACCAACCACTGCCCATGTCTGTGGCCATCGTGTGGGACCACACTTAGCAGGCATGGGTGAAGAGAGGCCAGCTCACTGGCATAACCGGAGGGGGGCAAAATGTGATGTTTCTTCAGGTACTGAATGCACATATAAAGCAGCCCCTCCCCCTTGCCTTCCAAGCCAGTTGCCACTGTGAAAGCAACACAGAGGAGAAGCATCTACTTTGCTTGGAAGCCAAGGGGAAGGGGCTGCTTTACATGGGCGTCCCTGAGCCTGAAGAAGTGTTTTACCCCCTCCAGCAACAACAGTGGACCAGCTGTGGCAGCAGGCAGCAAATGATTCCATAAAGGACCTGGTCAACTAAGAGAGGGCCTGGCAAGGGTGAAGCAGACTGTAAGTGCATCCCTAGAGGCACCTGAGCAGGATCAGCAGTGGTTGCTGCAGGAATCCTGCATCTGCAGCATGACTTGGCACTTACTCAAGTGCCTGCACTGCTGCAGGAGCTGATCTGGCTCCGAATCATAGCAGCTGGAGTCCTGTTAAGGGGCAAGTGCTTGGGGCATGTTGTGTGTGAAGCCAGGGACAACCTGCCCAAAGAGTTGCTGCCCCTGGACACTGGCCTGAGTAGCGTGGAAGAGGCACGCAGTGATAGGCCGCCCACCTTTGCTTCCATCCATTGCTTCCCTCTCCAAATTCCACATGCAGCCTCACAAGGGTATGAGGGTGAAATGCCTGGTGGTCATGACTTGGGTTCACAACAGCAGCGCCACAGCCATGACATATGGGTGATGCACAGGGTGCCTTGCAGAGGGACTGCAGGGCATCCCTGGCATTTGTACCAAACCCAGTTCCATGCCTTGCTTGTTGCACCTCCACCCCTCTCTCTGCTCCTTTAACCTGTACTGCCCTCCTTGGGTTGTACCCTGCCATCAACAGTCATGCAACTATACAGGGTTGGTACTTACTCTGTAGGAACAATTATTTCTAGATTTTCACACAGGTAACTCACGTGCCCTACCTGTCTGATTGTTGGCACACCTGCCAATTGTTGTCAGCTGCCACTGTGTTGGCCCTTCCAGGTGATTCACTACTGGAGAAGTGGTTAAAGGAATGATGGGGGAAGCTTGTGCCTCCATGCACTTGTATGGGTCCCTGTTTCTCCCTTTTTTGTGCTGAACTGGCACCACGTGAGCATGAGATGGTTTTGTTAATTAATCTCAGGTAATGTCTGCTCCTGTGTGAACTCTCCTGAGATTTCAGACCTGCTGAAGCAGGGTGACCAGATGCAATGGAGGACAGAGTGCCTATACCTTTAACCACCATATAGAAGAGGAAATTTTGGCAGGTGCAGCTCAGCATGGAAGGGCCTGAAAAGCTGCACCTGACCAAATTCCTCTTCTATGCAATGGTTAAGGGTATAGGCACTCTGTCTTCCATTGCAACTGTTCACCCTGTGCTGAAGTCATCCTCATTGTCACATCTCCTTCCTCAGTTAGGGAAGTGACTTTGAGAGCCCAATCCTATGCCTGTCTACTCAGAAGTAAGCCCCACTAGAGTCAATGGGGCTTACTCTCAGGAAAGTGTGGATAGGATTGGGCTGTGAGTCTCTAGGATCAAGAGGTTCTTTATTCTCAACAGAAAAGATTCAAAGGCAGCAAAATAAAGGAAAGGGTTTGATAACAGATAGTCCCTTTGTGAGTTGAGGCATCTTTACTTCGAGGCCTATATGCCTGTGCGTGGCTCTCGTCTTCCTTGCCCTGCTTCACCTCAGACAGAAGCTCGCCTCCCACCAGGGGTGGGGTCGTACAGAGGAGAACCTCCCATGTCCGCTGTTCACCTGCGCCTTGCGCTCCAGGGGTCTCCTTTCGCCCAGCCTCTCCCCTGAATAGCCATTTGCTCCGACCTTCCCTTCTGCACCCTCTTACAGCCCAATCCGATGCATGTCTACCCAGAAGTAAGCCCCATTCTAGTCAATGGGGCTTACTCCCAGGAAAGTGTGCACAGAGTTGCAGCCTGCTCTGTTTCTCGCTGGTGGTTGTTCTGCAGACAGGACGGCAGCCAGCCACGGTCACCCAGCTGGTACTCCTTCTCATGCAGGAGAGACGGGCAAGGCAAAGCGCCCTGCCTGCGCCCGCTGGAGAGCAAGGCGCTTCCACGCAGCCGGCGGCTCCGCCACGCGTCCCCGTGCACTCCAGCGCGCCCGCGGGTGGGCAGGGCCGGCTGCAGCAGGGCTGGGGTGACGCGCTCCCGCCCAGTCTCCTGCGCAAGGCAGCCCGGGCGGCAGGAGGCGTGGACGGGGCGGCACCCAGCCGGGAGCCACGCCGGGGCTGGAAAGTGCAGCAGGCGAGCAGGAAGGCAGCCGGATCGCTCCCGGGCCCGGCAGCTGCCTTGCTGAGCATGGCTGGGGACAGCGAGCAGAAGCTGCAGGGACACGGCCAGTCCGGCGCCCAGAAGCCTTTCCTCATCGGGGTGAGCGGCGGAACGGCGAGCGGCAAGGTGAGTCCATGTGGCCGAGCAGAGCATGGCCAAAGTAGCCTGTGCCTGTCTACTCGGAAGTAAGGCCCGTTAGAGTCTATGGAGCTTACTCCCAGGAAAGCGTGGATAGGATTGTAACCTCAGAGCCCAATCCTATGCCTGTCTACTCGAAAGTCAGTCCCATTATAGTCTATGGCGCTTACTCCCAGGAAAGTGTGGATAGGAGTGTAACTTCAGAGCCCAATCCTGTGCCTGTCTACTCGGAAGTAAGTCCCATTATAGTCTATGGCACTTACTCCCAGCAAAGTGTGGATAGGATTGTAACCTCAGAGCCCAAGCCTAAGCTTGTCTACTCAGAAGTAAGTCCCCTATGGAGCTTACTCCCAGGAAGTTGTGGATAGGATTGTAGTGGGTGTCAAGAACATGCCACTTGAACCTCTCAATTGCTGGATAGCCCTGGGGATGAGCAGGTCATCTGTTGGAAAAACAGGTCTAAGGCTGAGCTTCACCCCCACCCCACCCTCTTTTAGTTTTGGGACTTGCTTTTCAGTTGCCAGATGTGTCAGCAGCTACTTGTGGTGTGTGTTGGCATAGTGGTGCCTGCTGGCCCCCAGCGCTTATTACTAGGCTTACCTTCCATTTCCATCACCACAAGAATGAGGAGAGCTCAGAATATGCTGATGATTCCTCATCCAGAGGCTATGACTGCAGGCTGCAGTCCTGGCTGGTGTGTCACCTCTTGGGCCAAGGAGCACTGCATCTGCGACAGACTGTTGAGGAGAATGGGGCTGCATGACTGCGTGGATGCCAGGCCAGCAGTGCCTGGTGCATTTGCTGTCTGGCAAGCCATTGCAGCTGTCCAACAGAAGTGGTGGTGGATGATGGGCAAGGCAGGCCAGAGGTTCCCCAGGGTGCCACTGTTGGTGGTAGGCTGGGAAGGAGGGTCAAGAAGAAGGCAGTTGTGTCTTTCCTCCTTTCTTCCATTCTTCTTAGGTTTGTGTGCTTGCCCTCTGTGTTTGCCGAGAACCCCCAGAATGTGTCTTTAGTGCCTTTGCTCAATTTTCCCAGCCTTTTCAGTGCCTGGAATGGGATATGGTACAATTTGGAAGAGTAATGTAAGAACAGGTACAATGTTCCTCCTTTGCAACTAAGAAACCACAGTCTATATCCCAGATATTTGTAACTTGGTGTATGGGCTTTTCATGGCTGAAGGCTTTTCTTGTGTGCCATGCGACCCACAGTATTTCTCATTTTTCAAAATTAAATACTGTATCTTAGGTTTGGGATGTTTGTCAGTTGGAACCTGTGTATAGAGAAAGTGTCTCTGAGCATATTCATGAGTTCCTTTCATTCTCTCTTAACCAGAGAAACAAAGCCCACCGCCATACTTTTGAGTTTGAAGTGGTGGGCTTCTAGGGTAGTAGATAGGGCTTTCAGGAAGGTTTAAGCACCTCTTTCCCAGTAACTAACCACTAGTCTTGTAGCAAGAGGAGCAAGGTAAGCACAACACACTGCAGGGGCAGTCCAAGCTGAGACACACCTGAAATGGCACATATCCAGTCTCACCATCAATGTACACTTTGGCACCAGTTCACCACTGCCACTAATATGCAGCTTCTCTCCCCCTGCTGGTGTATTTCCTAGCTGCCACTTTTTGTGAAGTAGCCAGCATGGAGGGTCCTGGGGGTGGAAAAGAGAAGAGGAGATGGAAGCTCTGGTTATTTTCTTGAGCGCTCTCAGAATAACAGTCAGAAAAGCTAGAGGAGGAGAAAGTACAGTAAGCTCTTCTCCATCCACCTCTTGCATGCTTCAAGGAGAGAGCGCAAGAAGAGGATGAGACAACTGGTAGAGTTGCCAGGTAGGTGATGAATCAGGGAGCCTGCAAATGGGCATCCCCCACAGTCTTGCTATCTCCTCCAGCCGTCTACCTGAACTGAGTGGTTCAGTTGGCCTTGTGGCTGGGCTGCACTGACATGTTGCAACTAGCAACTTGAGCCAGGTTCAGTATGATGCTGAGTTTGCCACCCTTCTGCCAGACAAAAGTCTGTCCTTGAGTGGTCTGTTACAGAGAAAAACAAAAGACCAGACTGCCCTGGGAAGCTCCAATATGAATGATGCTTCACAAAAGGGCCTTGCTATGCTGCTTTATCTATGGAAAGCAGAGGTGGAGAGAAGGTCATGGGCCTCATTTTGTCCTGAGAGCTCCGTACCATGTTTCATTGCTATTTCTGGGTATGGTACTGCAACAACTGGGCAGTTGAAATGCCTAGATCAGTTCAATTTCCTTCTCTAATACAGTCAATATTTGCTTGGGATCCTACGTGCCTGAGGTTGTGCTTACAAAATTTATGTCCGTAATGAAAAGATTGATTGGAGACTTTGTGATCGATCTGCAAGGACATATTTGCTCTCTAGCCTTCCTGCTGCCTGCTTGCTTTTCCAAGACTTGCTTGATGCTCGTGGTAAAGCAGCAAGTTGGACCCTAGTTTAAATTCTGGGCTACTAGCTTCCTATTGCACTGACCTCCTTTATGATGGATTGTAGTTTTGTGTCCTCTGCAAGTGTGTGCTTTGTGCCAAGTGTACAGCTGTATATGCTATTGCTAGAAGTTTCTGAGCCAAAAAGGGGATCTGGTGTGTCAGACGATACAGATATAGTGAGCATAACAGAAATTTAGTTGAGTGGCTAGAACAAGTTCCACATGATTATTGCTGGGTACAGACTGTAAAAAGGACAAGAAGGGGTATTATTCGTGTGGTGTAGCTCTTAATGTCAAAGAGGGCATAGAGTTCAATAATTTAGGAAACTTGAGCAGACTCTTCCGCAGAATCACTGTGGGTAGTAACATGAATTTCCAAAAGTAATTTAGTACCAGAGACACACTATTGCTCGTCTGACCAAAACACTGAGGGTGATCTTGAGGTGGAGAAAGAAATCAGGGAGGCATGCAAAATGTAAAGTATTGTAGTAATGGGTCATTTCAATTACCTTCTCATTCAGGGTCAACCTATCCATGAGGCTGACTGAGGCCCGTCACTTCAGGCAGCAGATTAGCAGGGGGTACCCATGTTCATCCATCTGCTCTTTTCCTCTTCTCCTTTCCTCTCACTACCTGAATTAAAAAAAGAAGAGGATGGAGAAGTTGTGTGTCAGGGATGTTCTAGCCCAATGCTTCTCAAACTTTTTGAACCAAGACCCGCTTTTTAGAATGACAGTCTCTTGGGACCCACTGCAAATGATGTTGTGGCCAGAAGTGACATCATCAAACAGGAAAAATTTTTAACACCCACATATGATAAAATTGAATCAAATTAAACAAAAAGTTTATAATAATTATAAGTTTAAAAAATTGTTGAAGAAGACCCCTCCTAACACTCCCAAGCAGTTGCTGATCTATTTAAGAAAAATCCCGGCCCTCAGGGAGTCCCCAGTCTCCAATGAGCCTCTGGCCCTCTGGAGATTTGTTGAAGCATGCACTGGTCCAACACAACTTCTCTCAGTGTGAGGGCGACTGTTTGACCTCTCATGTGAGCTGTGGGATGAGAGCTCCCTCCACTGCTTGCTCTTTCACATCTGTGATGCAGCAGTGGCAGTGAAGGAAAGGCTGGCCTTGCTTTGTGCAAGGCCTTTTATAGGCCTTGAGTTATTGCAAGACCTTCCTTCATTCATATAAGTTCATCTTTAATATATTCATTTATGTAAACTTAGGTAAATTTATTCAAATTTTAAATGTAAATTAATTCTTTTTTCCCCCGGCCCCTGACACAGTGTCAGAGAGATGATGTGACCCTCCTGCCAGAAACTTTGGACACCCCTGCCTTAGGTGAAAAGGAGTCAGACCTGTTCACATTCACTGAGTAAGTGCATGTTTTTGGCTGGCAACAAAAAGACAACATTCTAGATAGCCCAAATGACTGTGCCTTAAAGCCAGATGGTCATAGAAACAATCAGAGGGGTCTCCCCTCACAAACCTAAGGTGACCCTGGACATAAGATTAAGTGACACTCAAGACCTGGTGTGATACGTAAGTACTGTTGAATTAACTGGCAACAATGCTTTCAAATTCAGCATTTATGTCAGTAGGAAATGCCTGGAGAGCCCCAACATTTCCTCTTGTAAATTCAATTGGATTTGAAAAAATAAAGATTTAAAAGGAAAAGTTTGGAGAGTCAAAACTCCAAAATGGTTTGGTGCAATAATAGAAGCGCTCATTGAATGTATAGTACATATGTGGAAATGTGCATCCAAATCCCAAAAAAGGAGCAGAGTTAAGTAAGCTATAAAAAGCCAGAAGGCTTTCTTAGAAAATGGAAGTTTTGCCCAAACAAGCACAAAAAAGAGCACAAACTGGCAAAACAAGTGCAAGTTAATGATAAAGCAAGAAAAAAAGAAAAGGAACTGTGAGGAGCATATTGTTAAAAACAAAGCAAAAAAGCCCTGATAAAAGTATTTTTTGAAAATACTTCAGAAGCGGGAAACCGTTGAGAAGTTTGGCCGTGCAACAAAGGAGGCGCATGCTGGAAGAGGTTAGGATGATTACAGGGACTCCTTGCGTCAGTCTTCACTGTGAAGATGTAGGGCAGATCCCTGTGCTTCAGCCGACTTTCAGGGAGGGAATCTGCAGAACTGTCCCAAAGAGAGGTGCGAGATGA
The DNA here is from genome assembly GCF_035046505.1 of Tiliqua scincoides. Taxonomy (NCBI): domain Eukaryota; kingdom Metazoa; phylum Chordata; class Lepidosauria; order Squamata; family Scincidae; genus Tiliqua; species Tiliqua scincoides. Next base: position 96,689,207 of record NC_089824.1, on the reverse strand, counting down.
TGTTCTGGGGAATAATGACAATACAAATTGCTTCTTGGCAACTGCTTGCAAGCTCTTGTTAGTCATGTTGGCTGTGTAGTGTCCCTGCTTCAGAGACATAACACCTCTGTTGCAGGAAGCGGATCATGGGGCAGCATGACCTGGCGCGCCGATGACTTCGATGCCATGGCTGCTGCCTCTGCCACAGCCCTTTGGAAAAGAAAAAAAAAAAAGCTCTTTACCATGCTTCTTGTGCAGTTTTGTCAAGCCCAGGAGTGCAAGTCTCCGTTTTATTTAAAGAAATGACCGTTTTATTTAAAGAAAAGAGTGCAAGTCTCCGTTTTATTTAAAGGGTGAAAGAAGGAGTGTCTTTGTTTGCACTGTTCCTGTAAATAAAGTCAGAAATCTTGCCTTTTTGGCTTTAGGAAACTGCACAAGCAACAAGGGGGGGAGGAGGAGGAGAATCTGTTTCTCGTTTGGGCAAGTGGGAAGCAGATCGTTGTAGTTTGCAATGGTGGGCTGGAAGGAGGCAGGGACATGCCTGGGTGAAACACCTCAAATCCGCAACCCCCTCAGATGCTTCACAATCTTCTGCTGGTGCAATCCGCATCGCCCTGCCTCACAGTTGGGCCAGCAATGCCTCTGAATACCAGTTGCTGGGGGGGAAGTGATAGCAGGTGAGGACTTTTCATGCCCTGTTTGTGGGTTTCCTGTTCCTGGAAGCTTCAGGTTGGCCACTGAGAGGAGCAGAATGGTTGACTTTGGTTGTATCCAAACATAAGATTCTTCTTATATTATGGTTTATGTTATGTTTATGTTATGTAGTGGTTTGGAGGTTGGGAGCCAATGCAGCATAGATGGTAAACACGTGTAAATCACCATTTCCTGAGCTTCTGGAAAATTTGAGGGTGTTTTTGTGGGTTTTAAAAGTATTTACTGAGCTCTTAATATAGCAACAGTCATGGTAACATCTGTCTAAAGTTGTGGTGCATATTTATCAAAGGAAAAGTTAAGGTTAGAATAGTGACTTTCATATGTTTTGGAATTACATCTTTCCCAATTAATAGCTGAATCGAGTTAATGACAATAGGCTTGCTTCTTACTAACTGCTGTACCCTACCCGCTGTAACTGCATTCTCCAATGCAAGGCAGCTTGAATACAAGGAAGTAATGTCAATTGCACTAAAAAAACTAAGATGGTTCTCTGTTAAGGAAATAGACTTATCTTTTGGCTCCCTATGTCAACAAAATATTATTATTGATAGGAGTGATCCTTTCCATTTTTGCAGAGGAATAAGCTAGGAGAGCGTATTCTGCCTAGCACAGCTCTATCACTGTTGTCTTACAAATGGTGGGAATTGGAAGCTAGACCTTCAAACACTCGGCCTAACAGGAGTCTATATAAGGAACATAGACTCTCTTGGCATCTTGTTTTGTTTTTTTTCTCCTTTCTGAGGCTCTCTCACCTTGCTCAAGTGGAAAATAATGGAGCCAATGGGGGAAGTGGTGGCATCTTCGGCTTCCTCCCCCATCTTCACAGTTGTCTCTTGCTTTTAAGTGGGAGATTAACATGCTGTGTGTTGGGAACAGAATCTCTGTGCAGCCTTTCCCCCCTCAACTTAGTGACTTTTGAAATCAGAACAAGCCCCCAGTTGTTTGAATGTGTGTGTGTGTGTGTGTGTGTGTAGGGGGGGAAACCTCTTCTTAACAAAACATTGTTTTGTTAACAAAACATTAGTTTTTGTTTGGGCAGGAGGTTTGGTCTAGAGGGTAGAGCCTCCGTCTGCCTGAAGATAACATCCACAAGGTCGCCAGTTTGAGGCCACTGGCACCGTGCGACCTTCAAGCAGCTGACAAGCTGAAGCTGAGCTATTCCATCTGCTCTGAGCGTGGGAGGATGGAGGCCAGAATGTGAAGCCACATCAGAATGAAACACCTGAATGTAGTGGTTCTTGAAAGAAAGAACCCTCTTTCAATTGTAAAAATCCCTATTTAATAAGGGATTTAGATAAAGCCTGCCTATGTAAACCGCCTTGAATAAAGTCTTGAATAAAGACCAAGAAAGGCGGTATATAAATACCTGTTGTTGTTGTTGTTGTTGTTATTAGTGGCTTCCTGGGTGTCTCTTTTATGGAACGATTTTGTGGTAAATTGAGTTGCTGTTCTATTTTATTATCAAGAGCAAGGTAATAAATTGGCAGGGTAAGATACAGTAGGGTGGGTATCGGTAAGTAAAGGGATCACATTATCAGACTCTTGTGGGGAAATAAAAGTCTGTTTGTGTAATATAGTACAGTAATTATAGTGATTCTGTTAGTTAGCATTAATCTAGCAAATTTCAAGTGTTTAAAACACTTCATCATGCCTTGGAACAGCCCTTCAAGGTTAATTATTATCCCCATATCAAATGCGGAGGACGACGACAGTGGTTTTGCATGAGGGCAGCTGATCTGGTCTCTAGTTCAAATGTCATCACTCCCATTTTTACCACTGCTCTACTGCATGTGTATAAATTTTATGTGCTGAATTCTATAGGGAGGCTTGACATCTGTTTGCAGAGAATTTGTTTCATTTCAAAAATGTCAAATTTTTAATGCGATAGTGAAGGCTAGATTCTAAAATTCCAAAGCTCCAGCCTGAAGCCCTTTCAGGCACTGTTTACATGGCTTCAGAATGATGAGTTTCTGGGCAGTCTTTAAAACTGGCTTCAGATCACCTGTGCTCCTTGAAATTTGCTATTCTCTATGAATATGAACTTTCAATGCAAATTCTGCAGCACTGGCTTCTTAAATGCTGATGCTGTTCTCCTCTCTTATCCCCCAAATTGATGATGACATTTAGAACTTGCAGTTTATTTATTTATTTATTTCTTCCAGTCTTGCTTACTGATCAGCATAAGGCCTACATAGCTACCTGCCTGTCCCTCGTGGCTTTTTGTCATGGAACTTGGTGGCATCTGCTCGCAACACAACTTGGTGTGTGGTATGATCTGGCCTAGATATTGCTGTGACATGAAATCTAATCTGCCTACCTCTTTTTGTCACAGTCAATCTATACACCCATCACTTTTGCCATATCTTGCAAAGTCTAAATTCCACATTCTTGCAAAGTCTAAATTCCAGATTCAGCACGTTTATGCAAAGATTAGAATTTAGCACAAGTATATCATCATATAGTTTATTTTGACCACAGAGTGCATTTCCTAGGTGCACATGAACTTGCACAGAACTTGAATTCTGATCTTTGTTATCAGGGCAGTCAAGCCGTAGAAGTCTCCTGGATTATTCTGTAGTCTATTCTTCTGCGTATTCTTATAGGAACCCCTATTGTGTAGGTACAACTTTCTTTAGCTTTCCCAGCAATATTACTAGTATGTTATGTCTGGGGAAGGGGCTATTTACCTTTGAAGGTGATGGCATTCCAAGAGAGACAGTTTTAATCTGAGGCACCTGACACTTCAGTAACAGCAGCTACCTTAGGGAAATGGGGAACAATCCCTTTTTATTCACAGAAAAACAAGGACCATTTTCTGTCAATTCCTAGATAATCTCAACCATCCTGGGTTGAAGTGATTAATTTTTTTGTCAGAGCACCCTGTCCTCAAAAGAACCTGTCCTCCTTGCTTGTTAGCCCTCACCTACAAACTGAGAAGTGTGGAACTTGTTTTTGGTTACCCGGTGTTTTGAGAAAGGCATCCTGCACGTGGTCAGAAGCACTCAGTCTTTATACTACTGTATTACTTCTTTGTGGACCAATATAGATTGAATCCTTATTCTTGTGTGTGACATCTGTACTGTACTGTGAAGCTAAAAACAGGAATAGCCAATAGCATAGCTACAGCTGGAGTGTAACATGGGTTGAAGTTGTCATTGCACTTGGGTGTGTAGTACAACTACAATGTTGAAAAGGTTGAACAATAAAATTTTCCTGAGGCACATTATGCACATGCAGGACCACTGCATCACCCAAGGATACTCTGGAGGATCTGCAGAGTTGATTGGGACAGGATGAGGGCAATTGTGGAAAAATGGGTTTAAGGCCAGAAAAAGATGACCCCGGGTCACCAAAAAAATAAGTCAAAAAAAATTTTTTTTTTTCTCATGGCACATTTTTGACATGCAAGAGCAATGCGGGTCACCCAAGGAAACTCTGGAGCATCAACAGAGTTGATTGGGATTGGATGAGGGCGATTGTTAAAAAATGGGGTTGTTGCCAGAAAAACAATGACCCTGGAGTTATCAATAAAATAGTTTGAAAAATAAAATTTTCACTGGGCAGATTTTGGACATGCAGGAGAAGTGCTGGTCCCCCAAGGAAACTCTGGAGCATCAACAGAGTTGATTGGGAGAGGACGAGTGAGATTGTGAAAAAATGGGGTTCAGGCCAGAGAAACGATGACCCCGGAGACATAAAAAAAAAAGTTCAAAATATAAAATTTTCCCTAGGCAGCTTTTTGACATGCAGGTGCGCTGCCGGTCACCCAAGGAAACTCTGGAGCATCAACAGAGTTAATTGGGAGAGGATGAGGGCGATTGTGGAAAAGTGGTGCTCAGGCCAGAAAAATGATGACCCCGGGGTCATCAAAAATATAGGTCAAAATAAAAAATTTTCCCTAGCCACAGTTTAGGCATGCAGGAGCAGTGCTAGTCACCCAAGGAAACTCTGCAGCATCAACAGAGTTGACTGGGAGAGGATGAGGGCGATTGTGAAATTTGGTGTTCAGGTCAGAAAAACAATGACCCCGGGGTCATCGAAAAAATAGGTGGAAATATAAAATATTCTCTAGGCAGATTTTGGACATGCAGGAGCAGTGCTGGTCCCCCAAGGAAACTCTGGAGCATCAACAGAGTTGATTGGGAGAGGATGAGGGTGATTGTGAAAATTGGTGTTCAGGTCAGAGAAACGATGACCCTGGGGTCATCGAAAAATTAGGTTGAAATATTAAATTTTCCCTAGGCAAATTTTGGATGTGCAGGAGCACTGCTGGTCACCCAAGGAAACTCTGGAGCATCAACAGAGTTGATTGAGAGATGATGAGGGCGATTGTGAAAAGTGGTGTTCAGGTCAGAAAAACGATGACCCCAGGGTCGTTGAAAAAATAGGTCAAGATAAATAATTTTCCCTAGCCATACTTCAGGCATGCAGGAGCAGTGCTGGTTTCCCCGAGGAAACTCTATAGCATCAATAGAGTTGATTGGGAGAGGATGAGGGCAATTGTGAAGAAATGCGGTTCCAGCCAGAAAAACTATGAACCTAGGGTAAAAATAGATCGAAATATAAAATTTTCCCTAGGCAAATTTTGGACGTACAGGAGTAATGCTGGTCACCCAAGGAAACTCTGGAGCATAAACAGATTTAATTGAGATAGGATGAGGGCGATTGTGGAAAATTGGGGTTCAGGCCAGAAAAACGATGACCATCCCGATGAAATTGGGGTTCAGACCAGAAAAACGATGGTCATCGAAAAAGTAGATCAAAAAACAAATTTTCCCTAGGCAGATTTTGTACATGCAGGAGCAATGCTGGTCACCCTAGGAAACTCTGGAGCATCAACAGAGTTGATTGGGAGAGGATGAGGGCGATTGTGAATAAATGGGGTTCAGGTCAGGAAAAATGATGACCTGAATCAAAAAAATTGAAAAAATTGGCAAATTTTGGACATGCAGGAGAAGTGCTGGTCACCCAAGGAAACTCTGGAGCCTCAATAGAGTTGATTGGGAGAGGATGAGGGCGATTGTGAAGAAATGTGGTTCCAGCCAGAAAAACGATCACCCCGGGGTCATCGAAAAAATAGGTCGAAATAAAAAAATTTCCCTAGCCACATTTTAGGTATGCAGGTGCACTGCTGGTCACCCGAGGAAACTCTGGAGCATTAACAGAGTTGATTGGGAAAGGATGAGGGTGATTGTGAAAAAATGGGGTTCAGGCCAGAAAAACGATGTCCCCGGAGTCATCAAAAAAATTGTTTGAAAATTAAAATTTTCCCTTGGAAAACTTTGGACATGCAGAAGCAGTGCTTGTCACCCAAGGAAACTCTGGAGCATCAACAGAGTTGATTTGGAGAGGATGAGGGCCATTGTGGAAAAATGGGGTTCAGGCCAGAAAAACAATGACCCCGGGGTCATAAAAAAAATAGGAGGAAGAAAAAGTTTTCCCTAGGCACATTTTGGACATGCAGGAGCATTGGGGGTCACCAAAGGAAACTTTGGAGTATCAACAAACTTGATCTGGACAGTACTGTGTTACAATACTGAGTTGATTGAGACAGGATGAGAGCGATTGAGGTAAAATTGGTTTCAGGCCAGAAATGTGATGGCCTCTAATACCGTAGAGCAGAACTGAATGAGAAAGGGGCTAAATTCTCTTAATTTGCAAGTCAGTGCTGAATTTTGAATTGTTCATCTCTCACTCAGTTGTAGATGATAATTCCTTTAGAGTTTTTAGAAAAAATAAGATGTAAAATTATTAAATTTGGCAGTGGAGTTAAAACTTCTCAGTACTATGTTCTTAAATTATTTTTTTAAATCCTCAGGGTTCATTTTAAAATTGAAATTTGAACACAATTGTTTACTTTCATGTTTATGTGAAAACTCATTTTGGCTTTGTTCGTCTGTTTGGCTATGTTTTTTGTGTTGGGAATGAGCAGTTTACATCCCTCTTTGGGGTGGGGAAAATGGAGTGAGGGAGAAGAGAATCTCCTCTGAGGAAGGAAAACTCTCAGGAATGCAGCAGCTGCTGTTACTCTTACAGATGACAAGGCAGATGTTGCTTTTCATCCCAAAGTCACTGAGTGACAGAGTTAAAGCCCAATATAACAAAAGCAGTAAACTGATGCTAGTTACAACATCCAGTTGCTAACGTTAGGAAGATTGTGGCCTTTCTCAGTAAGTTTTACAGTGACTGCAATGACTGTGAATAGGAAGAAATGTGTGTAGGCTCTTCACTGAGGATTATCATGAACACTGCATCTAATGCTATACTAGGCACCATATACAAATTAAGAAGATGTAGTGCTGCCTGTAGGTTTAAGATCAAATGCTCCTTTTTCCTTTTGCTTACTCCCTATATATGTGCTGCTGGAAAAAAGACTTGGTCTGATTCTTTTGTTACTCTTAAACTGCCTATCATTCCAGCACAGTATAATCTGGATAGCCGCCTGGAAAAGAATCTGGTGCTTGCATGCAGACTGGAAGAGGAAGGATTAGCATCTTTCTATCCGAATGAGGAAGCAATGAGTTAGTGACTACATGTCACTGCACCTGTATTGACTGAACGTGGCCACTGGTGTCATTGTCTTTTGAAGATTACTGTATAAGAGAGGACAAGAGCTGGCTGCACAGGGTTGGCAATCTCTTGGGAGGGAGGAACTATTTGGGGCATGATTGCACCTCCTGACATGTAAGGGTTCAGTTCAACCATCCTTACATTAATTTGTATGCAAGGTGGATTGCTTTCTGTGCATGTGCAGCTCTGTGTGAGGGTTTGGGGTGAGCAGAGAAAGAGCTGTCTTAGAGCCAAATATAATAATTCAGGAGGTGGAAAAGTTGACAGAAGGTTATTTTTTCCACATTAGACATATGTGAAAAATAGTCTTGTGAAAGTGCCCCATGCATTGCAACTTTCGGGTAACCCCTCTGAGCTACAGGTTTTATTGATGGGACTTAAAATAGTTTTTCATGGTGGATTGTACAAGTCAATAAAACAAATTCAGAACTTCTCAAAGCACCCAATGCCCAACGGTAAACCCTAGCAGATGTGTGTTTTCTTGACCAGGTGGCCACTTCGCAAGCGTTTTCATATAATATCATTGATTTGAAGGTCTAAGAAATGACAGTACCCTGAGAAACAGATAGTGAACTGATAGGGAAAAATTAACCCCTTCACTTGTAAGCTTCAGCAGTGTAGCTGCTTTGTGCTAGCTGTGCTTGACTTAAAGACCATACCACTTTGTCACCCTGTGAGGCAAAAAAAAAAAGACTAAGGCCTGGTTCTGGGTCTTTCTTTCCTTTGAGCATTATGTTGTTTTTCCTGTTGAGGTGATTTGGAGGGAACTGCTTAGACTAGGCAAGGAGAGGGTGGGTGGGTGAGCTTACTCTCTTACTCCGTGCCGTCAACTGGAGTCTGTACTGCACTGAGTGAGAATGAAGTGCCCATTTATACCAAGAAAACCATTGCCAGAAAAGCTGTAGGAGCAGAAGTTCCACTTCCCATTGCCCCATCATGAGTAAGTAACACAGTACCTTGGTAGCATTTTTTAAAAGATATGATAGGTTGCAATTATTGTTGTTAATTGAAATAGTTACATAGGAACACTTTTTAATCATGGTGATGCCGAGTCCTCTCATAGTGAAATGGCTCTTTGAACTAACCCTCTTGAATGGTTGTGCAATGTTGTATATTATGGGGGAGGTGTCTCTTGTTACTGCTTTTGTGTTGTTGTGATCTATGTGCTTCAACAGCTGTTCTTTTTTCACTCATTTTTAGATTGCTTTGGCTCTGGAGGAGACTCAGTTTCACTTGACAAACAGTGAGGATAATATAGGTGTGGGAAAACAATTTTTGGGATTGTGAATTCCAAGAACCTTGCACCCTGTCCCTTAATAAAATGTTAACTACATCTCGTAAACTATGCTAGTATTTTTATAACCTCTTTGAAAACTGTAGATTAGCACCAGCACAGTGGTCTGTCAGGGTAACTAAACAAAAAAGTCATCAGTATTTTCCAGGCTGTGGCTGCTGTGCTGTCATTCAAAATGTCAGGAAATTCTGAACAAAAAATGTTTGCTACTTTAACTGGGTGGGAATATCTGGCCTAAGAATTGTAGGGCAGATGAGGCCCATTTTGTGTTAGTCTTCTTTGTAAACTTAATGGTAACTCTGTTGATTGGTAGGAACAAAAGGTTGCAAGTGAAGAAGAGGTCTAGGAAGAAAAAGCAGGAAGGGGCACAAGTCTGTCTGTTTATGTGCTTTTCACAGCAGGAAAGTCAATACTGATAGGTAGTAACCACTCCCAGGCTGATAAAGGCGGAGAGTTAACGAGGGAGGAGAGTGAAAATACTGTATACCAGTCACAGATGTAAACTAGGCAGGTGGAGGGAGCATTTTTATGTGGTACATGGTAGTACTACTGACTGAGTGAAACGTTTACTTGTAGTTTTGGTTGTAAGATGACATGTGTTACAATTATTTACCCTCTTTCTGCTGATGTATTCATGGTGGTTTACAATCTAAAGAGGTAAAAGGGAGGAAAACAAAACATATTTGGGTACCAACACTTATGTAAAGTGTTGGGTGAAATAAGGGAGACTGTTCAGGAGGAGTTGAATGACATTGGTTTTAGCCAAGCAGATGAAGTGGGCCTTGCTTTGTTATCTCACCCTCAAATGCAACTAGATGAGTGGTTTTCAAAGTTTTAGCACCGGGACCCACTTTTTAGAATGAGAATCTGTCAGGACCCACCAGAAGTGATGTCATGACCAGAAGTGACATAATCACAGGAAAATTTTTGACAGTTCTAGGCTGCGATCCTACCCACACTTATCCAGGAGTGAGCCCCATTATCTATCACCGTTAAAAGCATATACATATTGGCCTGTTAAAAATACAGATCCGTAACATTTTCCCAAATGCAGTCACATATCATGGTAGCATCAAGTCTAATAAATTAAATATAAAATACTGAAATGAATGGACACCCACCTGAAATTGGCTTGCGACCCACCTAGTGGGTCCCGACCCACAGTCTGAGAAACACTGAACTAGATGAAATCCCTCTTGAACATTTGCACCTCTCTTTCAGATTCTGTGCTTAAAATATAAACATCTGTGTTGCTATGCAGTGCGCAGGCATACCACTTGTACTCCAGAACTGAGGGCCACACTGCACGTTGTATTAAATGCGTAGTTTGGCTCTGTATGGCTAATGCTATGTTCTCACCATCTGCATTTTTTAATTCACTTACCACTTGTACCTATGCATGTCTGTTCAGATGTAAGTTGAATTGTTTTCAAGAGAATATACTCTCGGGTGTGTGTAGGAATGCAGCCTAAGGCTGCAATCCTATACACACTTTAATGGGAGTAGGTCTCATTGAATGCAATGGGACTTTTGGGTTGACATGCATAGGATTGTACTGTATCACTAATAAAACCTGAGAGTAGTACATTTTGTCTTGTGAGTGATTGCATTCTCAAAAGATTGCAGTCTTGGCTGCCTATGCAGAGACAAGCTCACCAGTTTAGGCCCTGCTCTATATTCAGTGTGTTGCTGTCTTATATCATTTGGATTAAGCCATTTTTTATAGCAAGGATGCTGAGTGACTTTCCTGCTGTTAATCCTCCTGGCCAGGAGATCTGGAATTTTGCATCACATAATCCTCTCCAGCTAAAAAAACTCATAATGCTGTAATCCAGGGGACTCCAAGCTACAACCCGAGGGCCACATTCAATCCACCGGATGTGGCCCCCGCAGCAACTTAACCTCACAGCAACTTAACCAGTTTTCTCAACCTCGCAGTTGGACACTTAACGTGCAGTTTGGTCTGCTGCACTCCTTTCCATATGGCCAGAGTGGTGTCAGCCTGGCTAACCCTCACTTTCAATCACTTGAGCCATATGTTTTAAGATCCTCAAACCATAATTATTAAATGTTAACCTCACCTCTGCAAATAAAACAAATTGGGCTTTTGCATATTGACTTTCAACAATGCTGTAAAACAGTAGTGGTGAGGAAATAGTGTCATTTTTCCACCTGTCTAAAAATTCACAACAAACTAGGTTTCCACAACAGATCAGGCAGAGACAATGTGCCATGCATCACTTGCCTACACCCTATATAAAACTGATTTTTTTTTAATATGCAAAAATGTATAAAATGTACAATGTGGCTCTTGCAGTGAAAAGTTTGGAGACCCCTACTATAATCTAGAGTAAGCTATCTGAGTAGGACTATTCCACCTGTGAGGAGAAAGGGTTTATAATATCACACCATTGGTTGTAAGTAGGGGCTTGAACTTTGTGCTGAAAGAGCCACTGAAAGTCAGCCCCACCATTCTCGTTTCTTAGCATTTTATTTCAAACTATCACTGTGCTTTCTGGTTTTTCTGGGTGCACATCTTAGGAGATCTTCCTTCCAATAGCCTCTGGACTATAAGAAAGGGCCTTTAACTCTAGCCTGGTAGGCCCTTCAACTGAACCCATACAGCACTGGAGCCTTCTTGACTCTGTTATGCCCTCCAGCACCCAGATATAGTTGTATCAAGCAAAAGGCCATGTATAAACTTGAAAGCATGGCAGACTGGTCTCAGGGTGGGGAGGGATGCAGCAAAGCAAAGCTCTGGGAGAAGCTGGAGGGAATGATGCTGAGAAACTGGAGGGAGTGTCTGACCTCCAGACACTCCCAGAGCCAGAACCATCTTCCTTTTCTACCCTATGGGAAACTGAAACAGCTCTTAAAGGAGCAGGAGAAGATAAAAATGACTGGAAACGGTTTCAGTAACTGCTGGTTAACAAGATCTTCAGCTGGGGGCTTATCGTTGACAATAACAAAAAAGTATGCCATGGTTGGGCCCTTGATATGTCCCTGCTAGACCAGCTAGTCACTTGTATTTTTGCTACTCCACTGGACCATATTTTATATTTCAGGCTGATGTTGCATTATTATATATGCAGGGAGATCCCTGTCCCATGACCAGGGGCAGATGAAGTGGGTTCTGTGCAACTGGAGGAATGCATTTTTTGCCCTTGCAGTCCTTCAGACCAGTTCAAATTTATTTTCTGCCAGTTCTGAGTCTCTGCTCACTTTCTCTTCTTCGAATCTTCTGCAGTCCTCTGTTTGTGCCAAAATTGTCCAGCTGCTGGGACAGAACGAAGTAGACCATCGTCAGAAACAGGTTGTGATCCTCAGCCAGGACAGCTTCTACCGAGTATTCACCGCAGAGCAAAAAGCCAAAGCCCTCAAGGGCCAGTTCAACTTTGACCATCCAGGTGACTTGCCATAGAGACTAGGATGGGAATGGAGAGGCAAAACCATCCCTGCATAGCAATAGGGATCAAGTCTTCAGCCTCAAAGGCAATCTTGGGAGACTGGGATGTCAAACTGATACTGTGTAATAATATGTCCTGCTCAAGATGGAAATTTGGGGGCTGATTAGAGATGAAGTAGCTACCCTGGCTGTCGAATTATGGTGCCATTAAGGATGTCATAATGGGAAACATAGATATGATTCACAGCTAACAAAAATACATTAAAACAAGACCATGAAGTATCAGGAAAAAAATTAAAACAACTTAAAAACACATTCCACAAAAACCCGAAGTACCAGGCAAGCCAAGCCCAAGCTATGCTGGTGCCTAAGACAAAGACTTGATGTCATCCACCTACCCTGGCATGTGCAGTGTGCCGTGCAGATTTTTTTACTCTGCTCCCACTAACCCCTGGTTTGCTGCCTCATGGGGACCCTACCCTCAGCTTACCTCCCCTTTCCTCTTCCTCCTGCCGCTATCCTTTCCTGTACCTGAAAAGGCAGAGAAGGAGAAAGTGGAGAGACTTGGTGCAGTTTCTCTTCCTCTCTCCTCCACTTTCCCTACCTTTTTAAATGGCAGGGAGCAGAAAGGAGGAGGGCATTGGTGTGACAAAGCTGGTAGCTCTTTAATTTCCATGCCGCTGCCAAGGCCCCCAGCTGTGGCTTCACTGGGGCGTGTTAGAGAGTTGACCCTGGCAGCAGGGAAAAAATAGCAATAGTGCTTGGTAATAATAAAAATAATCATCTCCCCAGAAGCATTTCCTACAAAACCATGCCTTCACTATGCAGTGAAAACTATAAGCAATGCAGAAGCAAGGTAGGCCTTCCTAGGTAGTGCATTCTATATTAGAGGTGCCACAACCAAAAAGACCCCATGTTTTGTATCCACACTCAAAATTTCTCAATCTACAAGGAAGTTCTCTGCAAGCCCCATTGAATGAAGTAGGAGCTGTGCAAGAGCACAGTAGCAAAAGGCTGATATAGGATATAAGATATATAGTATAACGTTCAGACTTGTATAAGGAAGACATGTACTAGGATGCTGCCGCTGCCTCGTTAAGGAGGCCTACCCCATACCGAGACCCAAGTCCATTTAACATTTTGTCTCTTATTCTCTCTACAGATGCCTTTGACAATGAGCTGATAGTTAAAACACTCAGGGAGATCACGGAGGGGAAAACAGTTCAGATACCTGTTTATGACTTTGTTTCCCATTCTCGGTAAGTGTGTATATTCTCAGCTTTACTCTGTGCTTTGGATGTGATGCTATTTCCCTGCATCTGCTTCTCCTTAGTCAAAATTGTCATTGAGCCATTGCCATAGGGTCTCTGTCTGTCAGACTTTGGCCTGACTTCAAGTCGGGTAACATCTAGGAAAGTGCAATTGTACTGCAGGGAGATGGCCCAAAGACAGCAGACAGAATCAAGGCAGACTGGGGTCAACTGCCAGATTGGATAGATCAAGGGTGTCAAACATAAGGTCCATAGGCTGGATGCATGCTGTGGAAGCTCTTTATCTGGCCCTCCGGCTCTCCCAGCACCACATGGGAGATGCTTCCCCACAGACCACCAGATAGGGTGAAGAATGGACCCGCTGCAGCTGGCAACAAAAGCAGCAACCCACAAATCTCTTCTAGAAATAATAAATCTAATCTTCCCTAATTACTACAAATCTAATTGTATTTTTGTGGAGGTTTGGAGGGATGGGGTGGAGGGTTGCATGTGATCCATGAGTATTCCAATATTTGCCTCAGTTGCCTCCATGGGCTTCTAAATGTTGGGAATCACTGTGTGCTGTACCGGATCAGTCATGTATCATTACTACAAGCTATTCCAAGAAACTGAGGTCTTCATTTAAATTATTGCTGGGTTCTTACTGAGTTTGGCAGGTATATGCGAATTGATGCTCTCAATGCACACATTCCATATTCACCATCATCACATTCTTCCTTTTGGCACAGCATTAAGAGACAACATTGCAACCACTGAAAGCGGAAGGGTAGCACTCTACTTTCTCACATCCAATTGCTGTAGCAATGTCAGGCACCGGGCTCCATTGTTAGTTTGCACCATTACTTAAAGGAAAGCCATGTAATCTGAAAATGAAGTTCTTTCAGGGATAAGGCAGATTTAGCAATGATTACAATGCTGAACCTGTGTCCTTTCCCTAGCGGTGCCTTGCATTCCTTAATTGCTGCATATCTGCCACGTTCAAATCTGTATGTATTGGCTTATTTCACATGTATAAGGACCCAAGTTTATTTAAGGAGATGTCTTAGGGCTCAAGCCTAATTTGCAGTAAAACAGGCAAGCCAGTAAGCCTGTACTGTATCCAGTGCGAGGTAGATGTAGGCTTGGGCAAAACACATAGTAAGGGGATTTCATTTCCCTTAACCTAGGAAACCTCAGGCAGCCCTATGAAGCTACCTAGATCTGTATCTGCAATTTTGCTAGTGCAAATCGAAGTGGCCTGTGTAATGCCAGTCAGGCCAAGGAAAAGGGGTTAGAATCTGGTCTATGCTGCCACGGCCGGTCCCACCACCCCCCCAGGTTCAGTCTGCCCTCCTCCTGCCCAAAAATATCCCTCCTAACCTCCATTCCTCCCTCCCGCTGCCCTCTCCTGCCCCTGTGCTGGCCTGCCTGGGCCGGCACAAACTTATCCTGTTCCAGCACAGCAAGGCTACCCTCCTATCTCCTCCCATGTAACAGCAAATGTGCTTTATGGCACATTTGCAACACTCAGGAGCCGGCACAAGGGACTTGTGCTGGCTCAGGCAGGGAGCGGGTTTGGATTCTGCTGTTAGTTGCTTAAGGTATTTTCTCCCTTTGTTACAATAAGGATTGCAGCATTGCTTATTGCAGCTGTCTGGTTTGCAGGAATTAGAAAAGTTCGATCTCATTGTTAGAATCTTTTAGGAAGCTTCTCCAGTCATTGGGAATTTTGCTGGCTCCTGTACCCTCACCTCACTACCCCACTAATGTGTAAATTCAGCCTTCAGGCTGGACTGTTGGTACAAATCAAATACAATACCACGTCTGTTGTATTTGACACAATATGCCTCCAAGGCAGGGAGGACAACATCCTTTGCATATTCTTCAAAAGTTTTTGCTACAGTCCAGTGTTGAGTATTTACCATGCTTGCTCATCTATGATAACACCATCTGCTGGTGGGCTTATTCTGTGACATGGTCACTGCATCTTCAATGATTTTGACCAGTTCTCATACCTGTGAATTTTCCCACCGTCACTGAGAAATACAGGGGTCGACAACATTTCGTGCTTGCAAAATTCTTGCAAATCCAATTTGTTTTTGCAGGAGATGGAGAATAAAGGTTATTCCTTCATTGTCCTCTGCTGTGCAGCTAGCTGGTGTTTGAAGAAAGACATTTGTTCTTCTTGATAGGCTAGAAGGAACTTCCATCTTCATTGTCTAGTGCCGTTCTGAATTACTTACACTTTTCCCTGCTTTGATAGTGTTGTGTGAGAAATGTGTTTATTCGTGATCAGCATGATCATGGTGCCTAGCACCAGGTTTGATTCATCTATGAAAGGGTGGCCCATGTCCACGGTTATGGTGGTGAACTTGCAAACATTGTCTGGGAATGCTCAGTGGGTCTGCTTGCTCTGCTCATGGTAACAAATAGTATTCTTTAAATATCTGATTTCCATAATAGTATCCTGTTCATTAACTAGACATTATACTTCAGGGCCAGCAATTGAATTCTCCGTCAGTCTTTCTCACTCACTCTCACACAGTCTTTCACTCGCTCTTTCTAAAAATAATGCATCAAAAACTGACACCGCTACAGTTAGTAAGATGTTTGGTATGACTAGAGAGTTTGTCTTCGCAGTAAAGATTTAAGATGCAGGCATCATCCTAGATTCTCAAGTGGATTTTGTTTTCAAGAACCATACCACAGTGAGAATATCCTTGTCAGGTTTAAAGTTTGCATCAGAATTTGAGTGATTCTCATAAATGTTTAAATGTATGTATTCCACTAAGAATACTTCTTTCATATGTTAATAGCAAAGAAGAGACTGTAACTGTGTACCCTGCTGATGTGGTGCTATTTGAGGGAATCTTGGCTTTCTACAACCAAGAGGTTCGGGACCTGTTCCGGATGAAACTCTTTGTAGACACAGATGCAGACACCCGACTCTCCCGCAGAGGTAATTTGGGGGATGTCCCCTCCTCATTGCATGTGCACAGATGACTTAGTATGTTCTGAGCATATGTATAGATAAGTCTCGTGATGTATTGGGTTATTGTGAGTGTGTCCGCAGAATCAGTGCAGCCTGATTCATTATGTGTCATGGCTTTGATTTGTACCCTTTTAGCGCTGTGGAGAGGGTTGGCTTTTGCTATTGGCACCAGAATCCCTTATGCAATTACTTTTTCATATTCAGAGCAAGCAGTGGGACTAGCTCTACCAAGTGAAGAAGTTGAGCTGATCAGCTTCCAGCATTCCTGTAAACACATTGCTAGTGTAACTGGTCTCTAAAGGAGGGCTGTACCTAGCCTCCTAGAGCTTTGTTTTCTTTGTTCATGGCAGCAGTTCACATGGCAAAGGAGACTAACTACTCCTTAAACTGGACAGACTTCATCAATATTTGGGACCAAATGTGTGAAAGTTCTGTGATTCTGCATATTTTTCTTTTTCATATTTTTCTTTCAAAGTCTCTTATTTCACAGTTGGCCATGCTCCCCCATCCCACAGTTGTGGATTGAGGCCACCAGAGGAGGAATCCCCCTTTTATAAATTGCAACCTGAATCCACCCACTGGGGAAAACAAAAAACAAAAAAACTATTGTATTCGGAGGAGGAAACTTCCAGTTACTTGTTTCCTCAGGTGTGCCTTTAAGATCTGCATGATGAAGGTACCTTGCTGAAGCAGGGTTCGTCTGGTCAGTGGCTAGATGGAAGCTCTTCCAGGAGCTCTCTTGTATGTATTGAGTTCCACTGGAAAAAATAGGATCTAATTGATTTATCACATACCGTGTAATCAGATCTGTTAATCAAATTACAGATTTTATAATCTATATAACCTAATTTGCAACATTTCATTACACTAGATTCAGTGTGGTTCCCAAACTGTGGGTTGGGGCCCCCCAGTGGGTTGTGACCAGATTTTTGGTGGGTCACGAAACTGACAAGATGATAGCTGTCAAGGAAAAGGTATTGAGCCCTATAGAAACCAAAATAAAGCAGCATATGTGTGTTTACTTGTGAGTAGGCAAATGTGCCTTGGTCCATTTCAAAGAGCAGGCCAAGGGGAACACAATGTGGCCAGAATGGTCACAATCTGATGAACGTGGAGCTCAACAAATGCTCCAGAAAGCTGTGTGTGTCCCCCCATCGTAAAAACGATTTTTTTAAATGGCTCTGTCCCAATACAGTGTGTTAAAAAGGTGGATCCTGGTACTAAAAAGAGAAAACCAGGAGGGGGAGATTAATGGTGGGGGCCAGCCCATCCATGATACTGGCGGACGTAGTTGCCTCAGGCAGCAGATTGGCAGAGGGCACCTATTTGCCTCTACCTACTTGCCTCCACTGCTTCTCCCACTCCCAGGATTGAAAAAGGTTGAGGAAGATAGTGGAAGAGGGTGAGCTAGAATGTCTCCAGTGCTCTTGTGCTTTCTTCTCCTTCATGCTTCCTCTTCTGCTCAATTTCTTTCTTCCCTTTTCAGTCTAGGGAGTGGGAGGAACAAAGGCTGATGCATCACCAGGTAAGGGCATACAGCATTTGGCATATCAGCCTCAGGTGCCAGGAGGACTTGGACTGAACAGATAATCTTTGCTGGAAGCAGAAGTCTCAGCTTCTTAAGTCACTTCCCAGCCACTTTTGTTGTGATGCAGCATCGCCAGAATGTGGTATTTTTTCACCAAGCAGTCATCCCTGTTCCTACTGACTTTCAAAACAAATCATTCCTGTGTTCAGGTTTTGTTTTATCTTCCTCACTGTGAGTAGAGAATTGCTGTTTCCAAGAAGTCAAGAAGAAGACTCCATAATCTGCTTGACTGGGCAGCCTGTGAGCACAGCTCTGCCACTCACCTATTTCTTATTTTTTTCCTGCTTTAGTCCTCAGAGACATCAGTGAGAGAGGCAGAGATCTCGAGCAGATCTTATCTCAATATATTACCTTTGTCAAGCCAGCATTTGAAGAATTCTGTTTGCCTGTGAGTAAAGGAAATGATCCTGCATCCACCTTGGGTTTGGGGATGGCTGCAGGCCTCAGAAAGGGAGGGAGATTTGGCTGGTGCTCCTTGTTCTCAACTAAAGTGGTATGTGGTTTTACCTGTGAAACATCAGTTCTGAATAATGGGGGGGGCGGATTTGTTGAAAATGAAGATGTTTTGGACACCCACTGAAGTAAACTCTGATGACCGCTACATTGGCACATCATGAAGCTTCCTGGGTGACTTTGGGCCAGCCACTATCAGCTCACATTCATCACAGGGTTGTGAGGACAGAAGTAGGAGAGGAACTATGTACCCCATTTGGAGAAAGGGTGGTATAAACATGTGAAAACCAAATAATGGAGGGAAACCCCTGAGTTGTATCATTGTAGAAGTTGCCTGTCAGTACTTTAGGAAACCTTCCAAATTCTGTGCTTCCTTTCAGCTGGGCCTTGATAACTGAATGCCTTACTGAGAATATCTTTCAAGTCTTTGGCAGTTATTGCATTTACTCACAAATTTTTATCTATAACTCTCAGTCCGGGATGGCAGGCTTGGATGAATGCACCCACTGTTGCAGATCCCTGGGGCTGTTTCTGCAGAACTTCCTCAAAAGATCCTGCAACAGCTGTCAAAATTTTGTGGTTACTGATGGTGAAGGAAGGGACAGTTCTTCAGGCTCCTTGCTGAGTGATATCAATTCTGGTAGGAGGGGTGGAGAGCAAGGAAAGGGATCTTCATCTTTGAATTGTTTGTCAACCAGCAGTACTAGGAAGAAAAATGCACAGGCACCTCTGTCAAAAAAGCGTCCGTGGGTCCCATTTTCAACTCATTGTAACGTGTGTTTTTTTTCTTGGCAGACCAAGAAGCATGCTGATGTGATTATCCCAAGGGGAGTGGATAATCTTGGTGAGTAGGAATCAAAGTGGGTGGAGAGTTGGATGATCCAGATATCTTTGCATTTCAGTCTTGACTATTCAGGGAATGAGTGCATTGTCCGGTCTCGAAATGAGTGCATTTCGGCCGGTCTCGAATATCCCATTCCTGGGCAAGGTGATTGAGCGGGTGGTGGCGTCCCAGCTTCAGAGGGTACTGGAGGAAACTGATTATCTGGACCCATTCCAATCTGGCTTCAGGCCGGGGTTCGGGACGGAGACTGCCTTGGTCGCCTTGGTGGATGACCTTCGCCGGGGGATGGACAGGGGGAGTGCAACCCTGTTAGTCCTGCTGGACCTCTCGGCGGCATTCAACACCATCGACCATGGTGTCCTTCTGGGCCGGCTGGCCAGGTTGGGGCTTGGAGGCACTGTTTTGAAGTGGTTCCACTCCTTCCTGGCTGACAGATCCCAGAAGGTGGTGCTGGGGGATGCCTGTTCGGCACCCCGACCTCTGAGGTTTGGGGTGCTGCAGGGTTCCATCTTATCCCCCATACTTTTTAACATCTACATGAAGCCGCTGGGAGAGGTCATCCGGGGGTTTGGAGTGGGTTGCCACCAGTACGCTGATGACACCCAGCTTTATCTCTCCTTTCCCCCTGATTCTGAGGAGGCGGTTGGGGTCCTGGATCGCTGTCTGGAGGCGGTTAGGGACTGGATGTGGGCGAACAAGCTGAAATTAAATCCGGATAAGACAGAGGTGCTCTTGGTTCGGAAATCCACAGCTCGGGTGCTGGACTATCGTCCTGCTCTGAATGGGGTTGCACTCCCTCTGAAGGAGCAGGTCCGCAGCTTGGGGGTTCTCCTGGATCCACAGCTGCTCCTGGAGTCCCAGGTGGCGGCGGTGGCCAGGGGAGCCCTTGCTCAGCTTCGGCTGATTCGCCAGCTGCGACCATACCTGAGCTGCGCGGACCTGGCCACAGTAACCCATGCCCTAGTGACATCTAGATTAGATTATTGCAATGTGCTCTACATGGGGCTGCCTTTGAAGACGGTCCGGAAATTACAACTAGTACAGAACGTGGCTGCTCGTGTGGTTGCCGGGGCACGTCGGTTTGACTCTGTTGAGCCGTTGTTCCGGCGGCTACACTGGTTGCCGGTTCTGTTCCGGGCCCAATTCAAGGTGCTAGTTTTGACTTTTAAAGCCCTTTACGGCTCGGGTCCGGGGTATTTGAGGGACCGCCTCCTTCCCTACAATCCGGCCCGTGCTCTTAGATCTTCTGGGGGGGCCCTTTTGACTGTGCCGCCACTAAGAGATGTGAGAGGGGTGGCGGCCAGGAAGAGGGCCTTCTCAGTGGTGGCCCCCGAACTGTGGAATACCCTCCCCTTAGAACTGAGAACTGCTCCCTCGTTGCTAATGTTTCGGCGTGGACTGAAGACCTTTTTATTTCAAAAAGCTTTTAATTGTTGACAGGCTGGCTGGCGTTCTTGCTTTTTATATGAAAATCCACGAGGTTTGTTTTGTTTTGTTTTTAGCTTTTTAATCATTGTAAATTGTTTTTAACTGTTTTTCATGTTGTATTTTTAAATTGTTTGTTAGCCGCCTTGTGTGCCCGTTGGGCAAAAAGGCGGGGTACAAATTAATAAAATAATAATAATAATAATAATAATAATTGTCCAAAAAGAATACCTAGCAAGAGAGACTCTCTGTGCAGAGTATTCTGAGCTAATAATGTCCCCAGACCCTTTTATAGAGAGGGGCTGGCAATAGTAATGTGGTATCTTGACTTGGTGAAAAATGCAAAGTGCAAAATTTGAAGTTGTTTAATGTCACCTCTTTGGCATTTTTTGTTGACTATTCAAAGCAAACATTCTGCTCAGCAACTTTATCACCTTGCCTGCTTTACCTCCCTCCTCTCAAGCTCTGAAAGCAAATGCCACTTCATTAAGCTTAATAAAGTGCAGGAGAATTGGACTCTGCTGGGAGAGCATGCCCCCTTAAGACTGAAGTCTGTTCTTCTGTTGGGGCCTTCAGGGGCTAGTTGGCCCAGAAACACCAGATGGGCAGAATTAGAGCAGTTTAGTTGTTACTCTTCAGTTAGAGCCTTGAAGGTCCAGTATGTTAATATGTCATCACATTTTCCTGTTTCCAGCTGGCCATCCTAGTAACAAGACTTGTGCTTGGTTTGTACAGATGTTGTTAGAGCTTATATGGGGACAACAGAGATTGGGCTTTCTGGAGCTTTGAAAACACTGCCCTGATTGGGGTAAGGGTGCAAAAAGTCTCAGGTCTGGAGAATATCTGCCCTTGGAGTGTGCTAAATGTCTTTTGCCTCACTGCTAACGAAGCACAACCAGCTCCACATATCTGTTGTTGGAAAGAAAAGTTTTCAGATTGGTGGATTTGACTTTAAGCAACCGTTATTTTCAGTATCTCTCATTCTAAAAGTTACTTTTATGGAGGTGCAGAGCTCTCAGTAGCTGGAAAAGATCTACCAGAATGAATAAAGGAAGACTGGGAGGGATTCAGATAGGGTCAAGAAGAATGGTAGTGTGGTGCAAAGCTACCATGTGTTTGGAGAGAGATGGAGAATTTTGGAGAGAGAAATGTGGAGGGAGAGAAGTCAAGGCACTTAAGGGGTATATTTTGTCTCGTATGACATAACAAGATTTAACTGTCACACTTTTTATTCTGTCTGGACTATCTTAACCTCGCCTTTCTTTCTTCTACCCAGTGGCCATCAATCTGATTGTGCAGCACATCCAGGACATCCTGAATGGAGGTCTTGGCAAGCGCCAACCCAATGGGTACCTGAATGGCTACACCCCTCCTCGCCAAAGACGGTGTTCAGAATCAAGCAGCCGACCACACTGACCAAAGGGTTGCAGGGAGGCCCTGCACTGTTGTCCCTCTTATGTACTGCACTGTCTTGGCGCTTGCCCTATATTCAAGAACCTGCCACCGGCCTTGACCTTCTGTCAGCTGGAGAGATTGGTGGGTCAGTACAGATGATCCTTGCCTGTCTGAAATGGAAATGCTCCAGACTTCACCAGGGCAGAATAAATCCCTTTATTAAGGGTGCAGGCAATTTCTAAATTTTATGCAGTGGCAAGATAGCATTACACTCTTGGTTGTGAGATTGTGCTGTTACTGAGGGATTCATGATGTATGCAGGCGATGGGGGAGAACTCAACCTGAACTTTGTACCAAATGGGTGCCTTTAGTTTCAAATGGCATCTGAATCTTAGGTTTGTATTAATGCTTGAAGCGTACAGCAATGAGGGCAGGGGTTAGAAAAACACTTGTCCTCTACTTATTAGAAATGCGGGTTTGTTTTGACTCTGATGATGAGTTCTGGAAAAGAGCAGGTATGGTGGGTGTAAGAGAGGAGGTGCATCTGATGATCTGAAATCTCACCTTGTGGGCTGAGAAGACCTCTCCTCCCTCTTTTTTCCCCTCTGCAATTCTGGAGTTGGCTTCAATACCAGAATTGAAGTTTTGCAATCTGTCAGCCAACATTGATGTGATGGGGTCAAGACTGAAAGATTCCAGAGTGCTGCTTGATCTTAAACCTGCAGTCCCTGTTAATGGCTAGTATGATCATACATTTCCTGCCTGTGTCCCGAAGTCAGCATCCTGTTGATGCGCCTGGATCAAGTCTTCTGAATTTTTATTCAGGTAGGAAACATTCCGTTTCCATCATAGTTGTGTGCAGGAGGGATCGGGACATATGCCATTTAGACCTGGGGAGATTGTGAGTAGGGCTGATACAGAACACTTCTGGGCCCCAGGATAGCGTGTGGTGCAACCACTGCTGTGTACCAGAGTTGGGGCAAAGGGATGTATTGTGATTCTCACTGCAGGGTTTATGATTATACATACTGTAGAGGTTTTAGCAGAGTACAACGGTCTCTCTCTCACAGGGTGTGTGTGTGTGGCCCTCTTAAGACAATGTCCTTGTCAGGGTTCCATCCTTTATTCAATAAACTGTAATCTAGCAGAAGAGAGCTTGAGAAGGGAAGGTGCTTTGGAAGAGCAAGGGGGTTTGTTGGCAAGTGTAGGCTCAGTAGGCCTCTTGCTACTTGCCTTTTGCTCCCCTTCTGCCACACTCTGTTACACTGCAGCACTTCTCTGTCTTTGAAAGAGAAGGAAGAGGATTCCAAGGAATTCCAAGAGGATTCCTTGCTTATCAGGCCTGCTCTTCAGAGAGGTTTGGCAAGAACCCCTGCATTGTTGTTTGGAGCAGGGGAACTCCTGGAGCCTTTGGGCTCTATATCAGTGATTGCTTTCAGGACTTGATGTACTTCCCTTCACCCTCAATAAAGATAGCATGAAAGACGTTGTTTGTCTTTTGTTTAACACTTCGCCTGTGCTGGCTATACTGTGCCATTGGTTTTCAGCCCACCTGTTTTGAAAAGGTACTACAACTCACTCCATACAAACACTATGTGCTGCTTCAGCAGTCCTTGATACGAATAAATATATGGCAGGCAGCCACGAAGTGCTCTGCGCCTACTCTTGCATGCCAAGCTCATCATCACAGACCCTTCAGAGGTGAAGTTCGTGGTGACTGCAGATAGGATCTTTTGCTTATGGTGCCCAGAAAGCCTTACGTGCCACTTCTTCTGATGCCCTTTTAGCACCAGGTAAAGATCTGTTTATTTTTCAAAGCTTTTAATTTGTGACTGAAGACTTTTTTGTCGTTATTTGTTCTTTTATGCTGTTGTAGTTGTATCTTTTGTATTGCTTGCTATTTTTACTGTGATTGTTTTGATTTTTATTCATTTTCAATGATTCCATGTAAGATGCCTTGTGTATCAGAGAATGAAAAGGTGGGGTATAAATGCCTAAATGAAAATTAAATAATGTTGGTCCATCGTGTCAAATTAGGAACCTTTTGTCTCCACAGAAGCATCCTTCAGGAGGAAAGTGCTTCAAGTGCTCAAATCTTCTTAGTTTAGACACGGCAAGATGTTTCCCACCCTCAGAAGGAGCAGCACTTTTTAACCCCACATAAGGATATCGCCCACTTCCCCAGGAGAGGAGAATCTTGGACTTGCCATGATACAAAATTATCTGCTGTAGATGGAAGGAATCCACCCATGTGTTGGTATGATTAGGCCTCCTACTCTCAGACTGTTCAGTCAGAATAATTTCAGTTTTGGGATTGACCTTTCCTAACATCATCTCTGTGACTTTAGTAGGGCAACATTGCCAGTCACAATGGGTTAGAGCTGAAAGCTGTAATGTTCTCTGAGTTTAATCTCCACTATGAGATGTCCTCAGAACTGAGAGAAACTCCTTCTTGAGAGGACTAAGGAAAGCTAATTAATTTAGCCTTGCCTACTGGAATGAATCAAAGGAGTATCTTACATGAGGGAGTCCTCTGCTGAAAAGAACAAATTTATGGTAAATCCAACATTCTTATGTGCTGCTATTGGACCAATTTGTAATATATGAAGAGCTCTTGGTCTACTTGAATCATAGAGTTGGAAGGGACTTTGAAGGTCATCTAGTCTTCCTTGATTATTGGTGAAGGTAAAAATGACCCCAAGTCATTTCAGGGGGAGATGTTTTCCTTGTCCCCAAAGAATCTGAACATTTGTACATAACCAGAAAATCTACACTGCATTCCCTATGATAACCAGGAGATGGCACCTTTCTGTGATGTATTCTTACCTTGGGGGTGGAACAAAAGCTCAATAAAATGAATTTCGTGCCAATGCCTCTTATTAAAATATAGGAGAATTCCCCTAATAAAGGATTTTTTTACTGTTAAAGGTTTGATGGAAAAGGATAATTCCTTATGGTTGTTGGCATCCTTCAGTCTCGGAAGACTATGGTAACGCGCTCTGAATAGTGCTCTGGAACAGAGTGTCCTCTCCAGTGCGCGAAGCATGGGTAAAGTAGGTATGGAGGATAGGCTGTTACCCATGCAGCAAATCCCCCCTCTCCACGTTGCTGAAATGGTCCAATGGAAAGGCAGAGGCCAATACAGTTGGTTCCAGCGGCGCCGCAGGAGTTGCCAGAACGTGACTGTGTTCAGCCATGAACTGCCTCAGGGACTCCGGCTCCAGATTTTGCCTCGAGGTTGACTCCTGAAGCCTTTTCCATAACTGGATGTAGCCACAAGGCAGTGGAGGTTTGGGATCAGAGTTTTCCTTCTCTCAGATGAGCTGCCTTCCCAGGTTAACGAGTCCCATCTACCCGGTGGCTGTTTAGTCGCCTCTTACGACAAGTACAGCCAAACTGAGGGCCTATTCTTATCCCCAGTCCCCAGGGGAATCCTTATGGTTATTACTATTAATAAGAACATTTATATGTGGCTTTTCAACAAGAGTAGTTCACAAAGTGATTTATGTAGCTACCCTCTTTGAAATGGCATGAAATCTAGGGGGGAGTGTGAAGATGCACCCAATCTAGAGAACGCAAATAGGATTTCTGGGATATGTCAACTTACGGTTTTCCATGGGTTGACTGCTTTCTCTGAAGTTACCTTATGCCCTCGCTCTGCTTCTACTACCTTTCCGTCTAAACCTACCTTCTGTACTGCTCAGCAAGAAGGTTTCTACTATTTATTTGAATGACTTGTATCCTACATTTCCCTCCAAAAGAAACAGCGCTCAAGGTGGTGTAAAACAAAGAAAAAAACAGTTAAATGCAAAGATTGCACCCTGCCCTTTTGTCTGTGAGCAAGCCTGAGGGAGCTTCTTGAGGCTGCCAGTGCACATAAACTAGAGCAAGTCTCTGTGCTTGTGTTGGATGAAGGAGTGTTTTGGAGGTGAGAACTTCAACTTTTCCATTCCATTTCCTGCTAATAATTTAGCCATGGCAGTAATTAAGAATTCTGAGTGGGACTGTAACAGGTCCCAGAAGGTGACTTGATGAAAATTATTTTCCCATCCTTCCTCTCTTTGGGAAACAACATGTTCATGTGCATAGTGACAGATGCTGGATTTGGGATTTCCATGGTTTCCGTTACTCATAGGAATGAAGGGCTGGTACTATTTCTCTGGTTTCCCTTGCAGGGCTCTACAACTGGACCTTGCTTTCCTTTTTTATTTTCTAAAATAAAAACAAAACAAATATAAACAAACACAAACTCAATATACAACGCAAAAACATACCGTTGGAGGCTGCAGGCAGTCATATATCAATATATCTAATCAATCAGTACGTATCTTCTAATCTTGTTCCTCTTCTAGTTTAGTCTCTTAATATCATTTGTCATATCATATCATATCATATATAATATATCATGTATACAATATATTCATCTAAACCCCCTATCTTATACATCGACAACTTTATTTTCAACCAAGCATAGAATGGTCTCCATTGCTCTTATCTGTGTTGGTTTGTGCTTTTGATCCAAAATCTCTGTAAGCCTATCCATTTCCTCCACATTCGTTATTTTCTCTATTAATTCATCTTTCATTGGAATTTTAATATCTTTCCAGTATCTAGCATATAAAATCCTCGCAGCAGTTAATATAATAGCTCAATGCACATTTTCTTTATCTATAATATCTAAGGTAATATTAAGCAGTGGGCCTTGCTTTTCCAGTGGCTCCCCACTACCAGAGCTAGTTCAACTGCAAAGTGGCTTCTTCAGGGGACAAATTCTGATAGCTATTAAGAGCAGCAGAGTTAAAGTCTCACTGGAATAAATGGGAGCTCCTGGGTATTGTGGTAAGCCTCGGGCAGGAGAATTTTCCGGCATTTGCACCCTTTGTTCATGTATCGGACAGGGTTGTACAAGGTCTCAGTGGTGTTGAGAGGGGCAAAGTCCCTGGAGTCCCCAGTGTATTTTATTCAGCCCCTCCTATCTCAGGGAACCTAAACTGCCAAGATCTATTGAGGTGCTTACTCTCTCTTCGTTTTGCGCTTCTCAATTGCTGCTTTTCCTTCCTCTCCCCCCAGTCGGCAGAGTTGAGTGGGTGAGGGGAACGTCGGCCGCACCACTTGTAATTGCTATGTCGGGAGTTCTCAGCATAATAATAATAATAATAATAATAATACAGGTATTTATATACTGCCTTTCTTGGTCGTCAGATTTCTC
This sequence comes from Tiliqua scincoides, assembly GCF_035046505.1. Taxonomy (NCBI): domain Eukaryota; kingdom Metazoa; phylum Chordata; class Lepidosauria; order Squamata; family Scincidae; genus Tiliqua; species Tiliqua scincoides. The sequence continues at coordinate 96,662,088 of NC_089824.1, read as the reverse complement.
CTCAGACTTTAATTCAAGGCGGTTTACATAGGCAGGCTGATTCTAAATCCCTGTAGGGATTTTTACAATTGAAGAAGGTTCTGTCTTTCAAGAACCACAACATTTCAGGTGGCTCTTTTATGATCTGGTATCACATTCTGGCCTCCATTTTCCTCCCACACAGGCTGACAGTGGCCAAAGAGCAGGTGGAATAACTCAGCATAACTCGGCTAGGCTTGTCAGCTGCTTCAAGGTCTTGCCGTTCATGGTGCTGGTGGCCTCGAACTGGCGACCTTCAGGTGTTACCTTTAGGCAAACGGAGGCTCTACCCTCTAGACCAGACCTCCTGCCCATTTTGGGCGTTTTGCCCAGTAACATCTCTGGAGTACAGCAACAAATGCAAAGGAGCCCTTGCAGCCCTGTCTCTCCTTCACTGCCTCCTAGCCTGTAAGAACAACTTCTTTGTAAATGGGACTGTGAAGGGGCTGTGAAGAGTGGAATTCTATGTTTTCCGTCCTTTTTCCCCGCTCTCTCGTTTTGATGGTATTATTCACGTTACTTTGCATTGAAAAGGATGGCCATGAGGAGAACCCCCAATCACAGATGACTTCTATTTTTTCCTTCTCATGCTCCACTCCAATTTTATAAAAATCAATGTGATGTCAGTTTAAGATGGCCGACTGGATGAACTGATTGCATTCCCTTTTCTGTCAAGTCAGGTCATTTTTCTCAGCTTTCCAGCTTTAAAGAGATTAGAATACAACCATGGTGTGATGAACAAAAACCACCATCTTGAATTTGTGTGGGACAAGGTATTGTAGAATAAAATATAGCAGCAGGTGGAGTAGAACACAGAGGCATAAACAAGGGCACAAGACATGACAGTGCTTCTTTATTATATATACGTATTTTTTCTTTTTCTTTACTGTTATGAGCAATGCCTTTAAGACACAGACCAAAAGTTGACTGCAAGGCCTAAGAGTTCAGTCTTACTGCAGAGGCCTTGGTGAATGACTGAGCCAGGAGAGACCAGGGTCTCCAAACATTTTGGCCAGAGGGCAGCATCAAATATCTGGCACAGTGTTGCAGGCTGGAAAAAAAATTTAAATATAAAATGTATATAAATAAATTAGAGATGGAACTTAGATAGGTGAATGAGTGAATGGGCTCATTCATTCAAACTCTGGCCCTTAGAACACCCTCCCGATGCAACCAGAGCACAACTCCAGTTATGTTCAGCCTAGTGGGCCAGAGGCTTTCAGGGGACAAGAGGCTGGTCTCAGGCACCAGGTGAAGGGGGCTTGCCTCTCCACTGCTATTCTCCACACTTTCCTTTCCACTCTTCCCCTTTTCTAATCCAGCAGGTGGGAAGAACAGAGGCTGAAACACCACCAGGTAAGCAGGTGTGTATTTAGCAAATGCTAAAATGCTGCAAAGAGATCATCGTCACTGAGCTGCATGTAATCCTCTGTCTCTGCTGGAGAGAAGGTGGAGTACCTCAAGACATGAGGGATGCAAACATCATCACGCTGTACAAGAACAAAGGTGACAGGGGTGACTGCAACAACTACCGCGGCATCTCTCTCCTTAGCGTTGTAGGAAAGCTGTTTGCCCGAGTTGTACTAAAGAGGCTCCAGGTACTTGCAGAGAGCGTCTATCCAGAATCGCAGTGTGGATTCCGAGCCAACAGGTCCACCACTGATATGGTATTCTCCCTTAGACAACTGCAGGAGAAATGCAGGGAACAACAACACTGATATGGTATTCTCCCTTAGACAACTGCAGAAGAAATGCAGGGAACAACGACAGCCACTCTTTATAGCCTTCATAGATCTCACAAAGGCTTTCGACCTGGTCAGCAGAGACAGCCTCTTCAAGATTCTCCCCAAGATTGGATGTCCACCCAGGCTCCTCAGCATCATCAGATCTTTCCACAAGGACATGAAGGGCACTGTTGTCTTGGATGGCTCCACATCAGACCCTTTTGACATCCGAAGCGGAGTGAAGCAGGGCTGTGTTCTTGCACCAACCTTGTTTGGGATTTTCTTCGCTGTCCTGCTGAAGCAGGCCTTTAGAACTGCAACAGAAGGCATCTATCTCCGGACCAGATCAGACGGAAAGCTCTTCAACCTCACCAGACTGAGAGCAAAATCCAAAGTCCAGCTGAAATGTCTGCGTGACTTCCTCTTTGCCGACGATGCAGCTGTCACTACCCACTCTGCCAAAGATCTCCAGCAGCTCATGGATCGCTTTAGCAAGGCCTGCCAAGATTTTGGACTGACAATCAGCCTGAAGAAAACACAGGTCATGGTTCAGGATGTGGACTCACCTCCCTGCATTACAATCTCTGAGCATGAACTGGAGGTTGTCCATGACTTTGTGTACCTTGGCTCAACAATCTCCGACACTCATTCTCTCGATACCGAGCTAAACAAGCGCATCGGTAAAGCAGCTACCACGTTTTCCAGACTCACAAAGAGAGTCTGGTCCAACAAGAAGCTGACGGAACATACCAAGATCCAGGTCTACAGAGCTTGCGTCCTGAGTACACTTCTGTACTGCAGCGAGTCATGGACTCTTTGCTCACAACAGGAGAGGAAACTGAACGCTTTCCACATGCGCTGCCTCCGACGCATCCTCGGCATCACCTGGCAGGACAAAGTTCCAAACAACACAGTCCTGGAACGTGCTGGAATCCCTAGCATGTATTCACTGCTGAAACAGAGACGCCTGCGTTGGCTTGGTCATGTCGTGAGAATGGATGATGGCCGGATCCCAAAGGATCTCCTCTATGGAGAACTTGTGCAAGGAAAGCGCCCTACAGGTAGACCACAGCTGCGATACAAGGACATCTGCAAGAGGGATCTGAAGGCCTTAGGAGTGGACCTCAACAAGTGGGAAACCCTGGCCTCTGAGCGGCCCGCTTGGAGGCAGGCTGTGCAGCATGGCCTTTCCCAGTTTGAAGAGACACTTTGCCAACAGTCTGAGGCTAAGAGGCAAAGAAGGAAGGCCCATAGCCAGGGAGACAGACCAGGGACAGACTGCACTTGCTCCCAGTGTGGAAGGGATTGTCACTCCCGGATTGGCCTTTTCAGCCACACTAGACGCTGTGCCAGAACCACCTTTCAGAGCGCGATACCATAGTCTTTCGAGACTGAAGGTTGCCAATACAAATTTAGCACATGGCTTCATGTTCTAGGAAGTCTTGGCCTAGCCCTGGAGATGAACATAGTATGATGATTCCAAAAAAAAGTCCTGATATTGTGTTCCCAGAATTTATTGCTGTCTTTTCAACTCCTTATAGGAGAAGAAAACTCCTGCTATAGCCATTACTAAAGACACCTGAGGTGAAATATTACCACCTTACCTCAGTTCCATCCCTCCCTCTACTTCACTCCTACAGCTTGATTTGTGTATGAGATCCTGATTTATGTACTAATTATGATTATAAATTTTGTCATCTTTGTTTCTGTAAAACACTAGATCAGTGGTTCCCAAAATTCTCCTTGGAAATTTGGGAACCACTAAGTCCTTGCAGGGGTAGGCAGAAGGCATCAACGTGATCCCCAGGATTGTGCTGCTTCTGGAGACATGGGGGGGGGGGTGTTTTCAACTTACCTCCCCCTGTGCTTCAACTTACCACCCCCCTCCCTCCAGGAGGTGCAGGAAGCCCTACAAACGTCTCTGCAGGGCTCCCCAAGCCTTAGAAATGTTAAAAATACTGATCAGACATCACTTCCAATTTCACAATCAAAAACCAGAAGTGATTTCTGACAAGTATTTTTAACATTTCTAAGGCTTGGGGAGCTCTGCAGAGACATCAGTGGGGCTCCCCACACCTCCTGGAGGCAGACACAGGGGGAGGGAGGTTGAAACCCCCCTGTGTCTTAAGGGGTCAGTAACAAGTGCTTTCCAAGGGTGGTGGTTGTGACCCACCAGTTTGGGAACCTCTGCACTAGATGAATCATTGATCCCAGTCTAATGGAAATATCCCAATCTAATGGGGAAAAAAACACTTTGGCAACAGATGCCAAAGAGAAAACAATAGAAGTCTGTGTTGCCAACTATTTACTTGCCTTGGGTTTTGGAAAACTTGCACAACTAGTATGGTTCTACATTTCCAGGAGCAATTTCTCTCTCCCAATGCCAAAACAAAAGGGTAAAGAAGGAAGGATCTGTCTGCTGCATCTGCCATGTTCTGCATGTGACTGTGAGTGGAAAAGCAATGGCTGGCTGACACTGCAAAGACTCAGTGTTGCAGTGCCATGGTCACACAGGTGACAAAGCAAATAGCTTAGGAGATATTTTTAAGGTAAACCCAGCCTGATAGCTTGAGGTGAGAGGATTGCTGTTATTTAAACCATGCAACTTTTTATGCTCCTCATTGTAACACATTTAGCTCTGGTCTCACAGGAAACTTAATTTCTGCTAGATCAAAGATTTAATTAAACATGCAGATAGGTACAATAATGAGTATCAGACAATATGCATTTACCTTCTCCAGAGATTGTCTTCATGAATTAACAGATCAAAAGGCAATACCTGATGGGCTGTTAACATCATAGAAGAAAGCACTTAAGATTGTAACAAGCATCCTGTCAAGAGTGAGACACCTATTAGGCACCAATTTCACACAGATTGCCTTAAGAACTTGGATTTCTGTTTAGATTCATCTGGTAATAGCATGATTCAAAAGACATGGAAATTATCCCAGACACCTCTGTTGCATATGGCACACTAAATATGATCAAATAAGTCAGGTGTGAGGAGAATACTTTTCTAGGAGCCCTTGCTCCTTGTCTGTTTTTAGTGGGGTCTTAATTCTTTCTCAGCTTCAACTGTCAGACTGGGAGGAGATTCATGTAACAATTGCACTTCAGGGACACAGAGGCAATTTTGCATTAATAACAGGCTTGACCTTGATGTGCTTAGTTTTTCTTTATTCAGTTCTTTTTTTGGGCGGGAGAGAACCAGATCAGCACTATGGAGTGTTGGGAGGGAAGCTTTAATTCTTTGCACCATCCTAGCCCTGATTTCAATTGAGGTCTCATGCAGCTATTTGCATTCTATGCAGGATGGAAACTTCTATAGAAACTCTACGTTGATGGTTTTTCTGTCTTAATTAGCTCAGTAAGGCTGGAAACATAAGAGCCCTGCTGGATCAGGCCAAAGGCTGATCTCCTGCAGCTTCCTGTATCTCACAGTGGCCCACCACATGCCTTTTAAATATGTGCTCCTCAGGGAGCACATAAGACAGCAAGGTACCTACATCCTGTTGCCACTCCCTTCCGCTCAGCATTCTGCGGAAGATTTTCATCGACAGAGATTCAAACACACCTGCCAACTGAGGATGCTACCATGATCTAATGAGGTGGAATATATCCTGCAGAGGTTATATGCTTTAGTCCAGCATTTCTCAAACTGAGGGTTGGGACCCAGTAGGTGGGTCACAAGCCAATTTCAGACAATTGAAATAGCACCTAGCTCAGCCACCTTTGAAAATACAGCAGTGCAGAGCTGCTGAGGAGAGTGGGTTCTTGGTTTGAGGGAGGCAAGGTGCTTTGCCCTAAATAGGTGGGATGCTGGAAAGATGGGAGGGCTGTGGGATTGGAGAAAGATCCAAGTCTGTGTTCTGCTGTGAGCTGAAATGTTTTAATTCCGAGCTATGCAAAGTAACAGCACAAGCATGCTGTGTAATGGGATTTTCGGCTGATCATTGCTTAGGTTTGAAGCCTAAATTGATGGTGTCTCTTCTGGCCATGACATCACCTCCAGATTAATTATATCATTTCCAGTGGGTCCTGTATGATTGGTATTCTAAAAAGTGCTAAAAGGTTTAGGAACCACTAGTTCAGTTCTTTTGTGGCCAAAGATACTCTGTTGCTTTTGCTGCCACACACCATTACACAGCTGCCCCTCTAGAACAGCTTAATTCTCCTTTTCAGTCCTCCCCCACAGAAACCTCAGAATCTTTGTTCCATCTTTTGGAATGTGGGCTCTTTTCAAACCCTTATTCAAATTCTAGCTCCTTCCTTGATGCTAGTTTTTTTTTTTTTTTTGAATGGGTTTATGAGTATGACCAATTACTACAGTCAGATTATATTCAAAGGCAGACATTATGGTGAACAAGTAGTTTTTCTGTTTCAATTACTGTTATGTTTGGCTTTTGTCTTCACTAAGGGAAGTGATATTTCAATGAAGAATTCTGTTAAGTAGCCTAGAAGATACTTAAAATCTTTGCAGCTTTGGGGGGATGCTGTGGTTCTTGTCAAAATGGCTGCACTGTAGCCTAACAAATACAAATACTCAGTATCAAAAACATAATAAACCTTTTTGTCATATTAAGATACAAAGCCATGGGATTTAATAAAGACCATATAATATCCTTTTTCCAAGTGTTCAGGATATAAAGAAGCAAATAATCTTCATTTGGCTTTGTCGGAAAATCTAGTGGCTGTGCACAGTTTTGCTTTACTGTCAGGCCTATACAATATTTATGTAGTGTATTTGTACACATTTTTATCTCCTTCATGTTGGGGTCCTTTTACAAGACTTCTGACTAATGCATATGTTCTTCGATTAGACTGAAGCTATGGAGGATCTGATGATTTACACAGACATTAATATAAAACTACTAAAATGGTTGTGTTATACAAATAAGAACAGTGGCAGTTTCTTAAAAATTCAATGATGAAAGCTCAACAATTTTTATCAAAATATGGAGAAAGCCTAGGAGAACAAAACAGGGAACTCTCAGAGAGACTACATCCTCTCAAGAAGAAGAATCTTCGGATCAAACTCTAAAAGAACAGAATGGAGAAAAGAAAAAAAAAGAAAGAGATGGATCAAGATATAGAAGACAGCCAAGAAGGAGCCGTGGGAGGAAGAAGGAAAATACAAACAAGACAGAGAACAAGGAAAATATCAAGAAAGGCAAAAAAAAATTCTAAGTGAAAATGGCTGAACAACAAGTGACATTTTTTTCTGTAAATATTAATGGACTGAATTCTCCTCAGAAGCGCAGAAGAATATTCCATCAATTATACCAAACCAAAGCAGATGTAATCAATTATACCAAACCAAAGATGTAATCTGTATTCGTGAAACACATATTAGAAAAAATGATTTTAGATTTCTCAATAATAGAAAAATTGGAACTTTATTTTTTGCCTCAGACCCACACCAAAAGAAAAGGGGGGTAGCTACATATGTTAACCCCAAATTGGAACCTGAATTGAAGTGGCAATCAGAAGATTGGAGAATTTTGATTGTAGAGATTCAAGCTGAAACAAGGAAAGCATTAATTGTCAATATTTATGCACCAAACACACATCAAGATAAGTTTTACAGAAGATTATATGAGAAATTAATAATGGGAGAAGACAGGGATCTTTTTTTATTTGGAGATTTTAATGCAGTTTTTCAAGCTAAATGGGACAGAAAATTTAACAAAAGATCTGTAAAAAGAGGAGGAACCCTACCCAGACCTTTTTTGGAAATGGCAGAAGAATGACAGTTGTTTGACACATGGAGAACACAATACCCAGAGAAAAAATAGTTCACATATTATTCAAATTCACATAATTCTTGGTCTAGAATTGATATGTGCTGGGCCTCAATATCTGGTTTAGATGTAACGTTTCAGACTGAAATTTTACCTAATACATTTGCAGATCACTTGCGCTGGCCCAAGTCAAGGGCTGGATTGCACCCTTGGAGCTGGGTTAGCTTATAGTCGGATGGGCCCAGATCTGTGATGGTCTCAGTCTGCCACTGGCAAATCCAAGAAGAAGCCATAGTGAAAACATAGTGAACAGTCATGAGGAACAGCTGAAACATACTCGCTCAAGATATTCTTGGTCATTGGGATACTAGAGATGTGAAGTATGATATCCTTTTCTCTAAAAACAGAAACAACTTGTGTCAGCTTGAAGACTTACAGGATTTTTTTGGTAGCAAAAGCTTTCTTTAACCATGGCCTGCTTCTTGTGGACCCAGTGGCATCACTAGTGTTTGCATCATCCCGTGCAGGAGGCCTGCACGTCATCCCTATGATGGACCTTCTCCCATGTAGTTTGCAGGGCAATGACTCAGGCAGAGGGCATAATGATGGCCCATTGCCCTGCCTCCCACTGGTTTTTTGGCTGTAACTTTTGATAGAATAGAGATATTTCAACACTGGTAGTTGCATTGCATTCTGCATGAAATTATGCATTGATTGATATATAACATGATTGTATTATTCAAAAATACCAAGATTTTAATAGTTCAGTTCAGTTCAGTTTTATTACGGTCACCGACCAGCATAAAAATAACAATACATTCATATTATACAACCGAACATACATACAACCCATCATAGCATCCTAACATAGGCTCTTGGCAACATAAAATACTAACAATTAATAGATCTAAGTCTAGATAAGACTAAGTTTGGTCTAGGTATTGTGAATTGAATTGAGTACTGTAACTGAGGAAGGTACTTCTGAAAGTGTTCTAATCCATATAGAATTAAAAACTTATTCAGAATATAAATACTCCTCTATGAGCAACCTGGAAGGCTATAATCCACTTTCTTCCTCCTGATGCTAACTGCAGTGGCTACAAATTTAGCCACCCTCCGCGTTACCTCTGGATTTGCATCTGATAGAAGAGAATGACTATAATCCTGACCTGGGCATTTGGTGAGCTCTTCTAACAGTGGGGAGATAACCATATATCCTTATAAAAAATGCAATCCAGCAAAACATGACTGGTAGTTTCTGGTTGGTTGGTTTGCCCCACAAGGACACAGTCGCTCCAAAAATGGGACCTTCTGAAAGCATCTTTCCACTACAGCTGAGGGCAAACTATCACACCGCCCCAATGTAAACGCCCTTCTGTGGCTTGGAATTTCCAACTGGAAAAGGTAGGGAGCTAGGGCAGCTATATATCTGAGCTCCTCCTTGATACAAAACTTTCTGACATTATTAAGGTCCTCCTGGTGCTCTATGTCAAAGATCCGCTGCTTAATCCTAACTCCCGCCTGAGCCAGTCCCCTGTCAAACAAAAATGGCATGGAAGATCCCAGAGAGGACAGTTTTCGTTCCAGCCCTTTAATCCACCTGGATTTGTACTCATCTTGGAGGATTAGGGGAGCAATCCCTAATGGGTATAGGTGCAGTCTTAATCAGTAAGAGCAAATGGTTATCCAGACATGGGCCACTATCCTAATCAGGCCTGATTCCAGATGTTAAAAGGTGTTCAAGACAGTACTAGATACACTAAAGGCAGCCCTAATAAACTTAGATTGAACATGCTCCATTATTATTATGTTGGGAAAAGGTCCCAGCTGTGCTCCATACAATAATTGGGCCATCACCTTTGCCTCAAACAATTTAAGGGCTGCTGGCAGATACTGGGCTCCCTTGCTTTGCATAAATTGAAGAATAGCAGAAGAGGTTTGCTGACCACTTAACGCTACATACTCCAAGCGCTTTCCTAGAACCATTTGTGTGGAATACCACCCCCAAATATTTAAAGTGGGACACCTGCTCTATTTTATGGCCATTGATCTTCCAGCACCGAATTTTTGGTTTCCTGGAGAAGGCCAAGATCTTAGTTTTACTATGATTTATCACCAGTTGATTTTCTTTGCAATACATATTCAGAGAGTTTGGAGCTCTTTTAAGGCCAATAGGTGTTCTAGAAAGAATAACTGCATCATCTGCATAAAGTAAGATGGCAATAGGCCTCCCAGCTAATTGAGGGGAATGGAAGTTGGGATTTTGTAGATGGTCAACCATCAAATTGATATAGAAATTAAAAAGAAGTTGGGCCAGAATACAGCCCTGCTTTCACCCCCTTTTGAGTTGGTACCACTTTAGTGAGGTGACCTTGCAGACTGCATGTCACTTTTAGTGCAGTATCTCTATGCCAGGTTGAGCTGGTGCCAGTGCTTTGATCTTGGGTGTCTCCAGGAGACTCTATGTTGGGGCTTCGTGTTGAAGAATGTGTTGCTGACACAGAGACCGTGAAGACAGCAAAACTCTACCACGTTTTCCAGACTCACAAAGAGAGTCTGGTCCAACAAGAAGCTGACGGAACATACCAAGATCCAGGTCTACAGAGCTTGCGTCCTGAGTACACTTCTGTACTGCAGCGAGTCATGGACTCTTCGCTCACAACAGGAGAGAAAACTGAACGCTTTCCACATGCGCTGCCTCCGACGCATTCTCGGCATCACCTGGCAGGACAAAGTTCCAAACAACACAGTCCTGGAACATGCTGGAATCCCTAGCATGTATGCACTGCTGAAACAGAGACGCCTGCCTTGGCTCGGTCATGTCGTGAGAATGGATGATGGCCGGATCCCAAAGGATCTCCTCTATGGAGAACTCGTGCAAGGAAAGCGCCCTACGGGTAGACCACAGCTGCGATACAAGGACATCTGCAAGAGGGATCTGAAGGCCTTAGGAGTGGACCTCAACAGGTGGGAAACCCTGGCCTCTGAGCGGCCCGCTTGGAGGCAGGCTGTGCAGCATGGCCTTTCCCAGTTTGAAGAGACACTTGGCCAATAGTCTGAGGCTAAGAGGCAAAGAAGGAAGGCCCATAGCCAGGGAGACAGACCAGGGACAGACTGCACTTGCTCCCGTTGTGGAAGGGATTGTCACTCCCGAATTGGCCTTTTCAGCCACACTAGACAATGTTCCAAAACCACCTTTCAGAGTGCGATACCATAGTCTATCGAGACTGAAGGTTGCCAACAACTCTATGCCAGGACTGTATAAGAAAAAGCAGGTGCCGATCAATGTTAGTGGCCTTCAACTTCTTCCATAGTTTAGTTCTTGAGATGGAGTTGAAAGCAGTCTTTAAAGCTATAAAGGCCGCATAGAGGGAGATCGTTCTAGAGGACATATATTTCTATACTAAATGTTGAAGTACCATGCACTGGTTGATTGTGAATTGACCCTCCCTGAAACCTGCCTGCTCCTCTGCTATTATGTTCTCTTGATTTAACCAATCCTTGAACTTATTTATTTATTTATTTATTTATACAGTTATTTATATACTGCCTTTCTTTGGTCGTCAGATTTATCCTCAGACTTTAATTCAAGGCTTTACATAGGCAGGCTGTTCTAAACCCCCGTAGGGATTTTTACAATTGAATAGTTCTATCCTTGTTCCAGCTGGATTCCTTCCCAGTCTGGCCTCTCTCTGGCCCTTTGCCTCCCACGTTCCACTTGACGGCAACTCCTCTCTGCCACCGAGGGTCAGCTCATCAGTATATCAGTGTGTCGTTAGTTCTTGGGTACTTCCAGTACCCTTCTGCAAATGCAACTTCTCCTGCAAATGCTTCACATACAATTTGCTGATAATAGTGAGTAAACTGATAGGCCTAAAATTGGAGGGGTCATTTTTCTTCCCCTTTTTGAAAATAGGGACAATAATTGCCTTCCCCCAGTCTGTTGGTATGTGACCAGTTTTATCAATATAAGAAAGTAGCGAAGCCAGTACTGGTGCCCACCAATCTAGATTGTTTTAAATTAACTCCAGGGGAATAAGGACTTCTCTGGGAGCCTTTCTACCCTTCAACTGAGCAACCAAACTATGTATATCTGATATGGTGACTGGAGGTCAAGGAGCAGTCTCCTCCAGATCACTTGGAGTATCACTAGGGACAGTCTGGGTCATTATATAATTCATGGAGGTGCTTCTCCCAGATACCTGGCTATATATAGCAATCGGATAAAGCTGGCCCATAATTAGGTGCGTTCTTTATCAGTCTCCAAAACCGACCCAAATCCTTGGCTCTGGTGGCTTGTATCAATCCTGCCCACTCATTTCTCACAGCCACTTTCTTTTTGTAGGTCACCAGCCTTTTATATTGCTTTTTAAGCCGCAGAAGCTTCTGAGCAGCACCCAATATCCCCTCAGATTTGAAAGTTTGGTATGTGTTGTGTAACACATTTTTAGCAGTTATACTTTCCTTATCAAACCACTGTTTAGAGAGGGGACAGTCCCTCTGATAGCAATGAGGCAAGTCAGATGTTCTACCAGAGAGCACCTGCTTCAACTTATGCACTAGTTCATGATATGTGCCCACAACCTTAGTAGTGCTATCACTATTACATAACAACACCTGGATGTGTTTCAGGGGCTCAGAAGCAAGCAATACTTTTATCTCCTGATCAATACATAGGCTCCATCTTCGGCGGCGATATATTCCTCCTTCCGCAGATGGCATAAATTTGTAATGGCTCACACTTCTCAATTGTTGGCTACGGAATGTTAGGGTCAAAGCCACTGGGAAATGATCACTATCAAACTTAGGTATTACCTCCAATTCATCTAAAACAGGAAACAAGTTAGAAGAGATAATTAAATAATCAATCTGACTCATTTTAGGCCCTGCAAAATAGGTATAGTCACCTGGATGGTTATTTCCAAAGGCCCCATTCAAGATATGCAAATTGAGTCTTAAAGTAAGACTCAGAAGGAGACCTGCATAGTTTGACTTTTGATCCTTGGAACAGCATTTGTATAGCGGACCAGGACCTTCAGGTGAGGGCAGGTAGAATCCTTGTTGCACACAAAGAGTCTCATCATCTCGAGCCAGCCTCGCATTAAGGTCTTCAGCAAGCACCACATGGGCCCTAGGATGGTGACTGAGCAGTGTTCCTACATACTCCTCAAAGGCCACCCATAACTCCTTAGTTTGTGACTTCCTTGATAGGGGGGTAAGTAAGCATTGATTAATAATAACTCAAACTGGGGAAGCTGAACCAAGACTGACATTGCATGTTGTTTAAATGATGTAAGCGGACATGCATCAACGCACATTGAGGTGGCAATCAATACACCCAAACCACCTTTTCGACGACCCCTTCCTCTCTCCAAGCTTGCTTCCATAGAGTATTCTTGATATCCATTTAACCGTAAATTTCCAGATGTCCAAGTCTCTTGTACCATTATTATGTCCTTGCTATTTAGGAATTCGCTTAAAGTGGGGTCCCAGTGAAGGCCACACCAGCCATGCACATTCCATATTATAAGTTCAATCTTATTTTTATGCTGGTTGCCTACATGTCATTGGGAAACCACTGAGATTCTGCTTGTGTCCTGATCGCTTCCCTCCCTCTCCTCTCCTTGTACCATCAGTTTGCCTTTCAGCACAATCCTGGAAGTTGTGAGATCTATAACATCACTGCTGTTTGTTGGACTGTAGTCACATCCGAGCAGTGCACAAGTGCTTCTACACAAACAGTGTTAGGCAAACCACACTGGGAAGCAGGACAAACCTGTATGAAGATTTTAATACTTTTGGCTAGTAGTGGTGTCACATACACACCCCCGTGTGTGTCACCCAGTGTGGCCCACACACCCCAGACCTTCCTAGCGATGCCACTGTGTGGACTTGCCAGGATTTTGACAAGAGATGTCCTTGGAGCAGAATTCTGTGCCAGCCAGCAGCATAAAAGCAGACCCTGGAAACTCCATACTATACGGGAAACAGTCAGAGACTGCCTCAAGACACTCCACTTGAGAGCTCTACAGTAATAGGAAAGCAAATGCCCCTTGTTGGAACTGACATGCCAGCTCTTTACAAATCCTTGTCACCCTGGGATGCAAGAAGCAGGAGCAATTGTAGACCCAGGCTGAAGCTTATCTCCTGCTAAAGAGGGCCTATCTTAAGATCTGCCTTCATTTCTAGCCTATTCAAGAGAAAGCTGCAGTTTCCATTCATTCTCTGGAACTGGGCCTTGAGCTGTTGAAGGAAGTAGCAGGGCCATCAGTTTTTGCTGGTACTGGCGCACCATCTCCGCAAGGAATGTTTTGCAGTCACACTTCAGAGTCATGTTCTTACAGAAAATGCAAAGAAACATTCCTTGAGGGTTTTTTCTTTTTCTTTTTTGCAGTTTTTAAATATACAAATTTAAACTTTGGTCAGTTCTTCATGGATGGCTTTTAAAAAATTATTACCTTATTTAACTATAAAATCAACAGTAATGGAAGCTAATATGGTACAGTTTTGATGTCAATTTTCCATTGTTTCTGATAAACACACAAGCAGACACACACTGTGTCCTCAAGCATTGCTCTGAAGTGAGTTATTCATGCCAAATCAAATGGGCAGAGATTTTATTTCAGATAACGTTACAGAATGTTACCTCTCTTATATTCTGCTAGAATGTTTTGTCAAATTATAGAGAAGTCTGCTCAAGGGAATTGTTTGAAACCTCATCACATTTATTTTAAATCAGACAAAGAAGAAGAGGACATGAATTTTGAATTGTGGTATTTCCATTTGTCACATTTACAGTTCACACAGAAATAAAATTCTTGTCACTTCATCATTCACTCAATAAATCTGTAAGGCTATAAAATACCGTCTATGGTTAAAGGCTATTAGAGGCACCAAACACCTATAATATTAGTGGAACCATTCAATTAAACTGACAGGAGCTTACTTCTGAGTAAATGTACTTAGGATTAGAGTAACCGTGATTTTAGATTTTTTTAAAATGTCATTTCCTACAAAATCCAAAGTACACTGTGTACAATTTAAATATGTAGATAAATTTAAATGGTTCCTGGTGTAATTAATATCTTTCTCAGAGACGGGGCTGGTTTATATAATCACATGCATAACTTGGTGATGATTACCCCACAGCACATGCTCTTGGATGGGCTAGCAAGGATTAATGCCATGACCCTGATCCAGAACTTTAGTCATGCTTAAATCTAATTGAAATTAATGGAATTTACGATAACCTTGTCTTGACTAATTTATCCTACTGATTTCTGAGGAACTTGAAATCTGGACTGGGACACACAAATAGAATTTCTGTTTCATTTTGCATTACCTGCAATACTTCTAACTTCAGGGTAAACTATGCTTTTTGTTATTTTGATCCAATCCACCCATTAGGAGTAATGAGGTGGTAAAGTGGTAGAATTCTAGACTTTGGAATACAGACTTTTTTTCTTTTTTAATATACTATCATGCAAAAAAAAAATCCTGCATGTCATAAAGGAAGATTTTGTGTCACCCTCGTGATGAGCCTCTTCCCGTACCAGACAATACAGAATAAATTACAATATCATATGCACAACCTAGATGCAGTGGCATCACTAGGTTTGGTGTAACCCCCATTGACTTTATTTTAATAAATAACAGTACAGGCCCCTAACAAAAAACCAGAGGCCAACTTGATGGCACTCACACAACTGAATCAGAGTTCTAGTATTAGCTCTGATACATAGAAACGAGAGCTGACTCATACTAACATCTTATTGGTTCCCTGCTGTGTCATAATAACACCTCAGTGGCTCTCATAAGAACATAAGAAGAGCCCTGCTGGATCAGGCCAAAGGCCCATCTAGTCCCGCTTCCTATACCTCACAGTGGTCCACCAAATGCCCCAGGGAGCACACAAGACAACAGACACAACCTGTGTCCCAGTGCCCTAGCCTGCATCTGGCAATCAGAGGCAGCCTACCTCTAAAACGAAGAGCCTGCACATACCTACTATGCCTTGTAACCCGTAAGGAACTTTTCCTCCAGAAATTTGTCCATTCCCCTCTTAAAGGCATCCAGGCAAGATGCCATCACTACTTCCTGAGGCAAAGAGTTCCACAAACTAATTACATGTTGGACAAAGAAATATTTTCCTCTAACTCTCCCAACACTCAACTTTCGTGGATGTCCCCTGGTTCTGGTGTTGTGCAAGAGGGAAAAGAACATCTCTCTATCTACTCTGTCCATCCCCTGCCTGATTTTGTATGTCTCAATCATGTACCCCCTCAGGCGCCTCTTTTCTAGACTGAAGAGGCCCAAATGCTGTAGCCTTTCCTCATAGGGAAGGTGCCGCAGCCCAGTAATCATTTTGGTTGCTCTCTTTTGCACCTTTTCCATCTCCACTATATCCTTTTTGAGATGTGGCAATCAGAACTGGATGCAATACTCCATGTGTGACCTTACCTGCTCTCTGATTCCTGGAGCTCAACCTAATCCAGGAGAAGACCTGCTCTCTAATTCCCTGACTGTGGAGTTTTCTCAGAACAATCAGTTTCATTGGTCAGTTTTGAGTTATGGAAAGACATTTTTTGCTATATAAGACAATTGTGTTTTCCTTTTCTGGTTATTTGGCCATAACATTTGATGCAATACAGATATTTCAACATGGTTTGTTTCACTGCATTCTGCATTACATTAAGCATTGAATGATATACAACATGATGGTATTCAGAAACACCAAGGTTTCACAATTTTGGCCAGTAGTGGTATCACGCACCCCCTGAATGTGTCACCTAGTGTGGTCCACACACCCCACAACCCCTAGCGATGCTACTACCACTTGAAGCATGGGATAGGAGAGAATACTGTTCTTAGATCACTGTACCATTTATAGATATTGTATACTGCTTTGAACATTGGAAAAATAGTCAATTAATACTTTAAATGTATTGCTTTTTAAAAATTTAAAATGCCTTAAAAAAATATAAGAGGCTCATAGTATCTGTAGCAGGGCAAAAACAATAGTTTAAAAAAAAAATACATCAAACTGGATAGCAACAGTCTAGGTAAGATGCCAGAAAATAAAAGACCATTTTGTACAGCAGTTAAAATGCCTTTTAGACTAGGAAGATCTTTACCATACCTCTGAAGGTGGAATTAGAAGGAGCCTGTTTAATTTTTCTATGGAAACCAAAGAGGCTCTGCCAAGTGGCTCTCTTTTAGGGAATAGGACCCCTCTATTCAGGAGTGGCCAAACTGCAGCTTGTGAGCCATGTGAGGCTCTTTGACATGTTACATGCAGCTTGTGGAAATATGTTGGCTAAGCTGCTTTTTGCATCACAATTAGTATAAAAGATAAATAAAAAATGATTTACCAGGTACAAAATGAGTCTGCTGGATTAAAATGGAAGTTTAATGTTCATGGTGAGTAAATATGTTTAAGAATTTGAATGCCTCTTAAATATTGTGACTCTCAAACATCCAAAGTACGTGGCTCTTATGTTAAGCTAGAGCAGGGGTAGCCAAACTTGTTTATCTCCAAGCTTGGGCAGGCTTGTGTTAGCAGTTCTTAATGTAACTTGGTCATTTAGGGCTCTAAAGGCCAAGAAATGCACCTAAACTGAGCCTGTGAGTGAACTGATAGCCAGTGAACAAAATAGACACCATGTGGTCTGATTTTCTTTGCCCTGCCAGTGATTTGATGGCTGTGTTTTGCACTAGTGACTAGCTGATACTTCCAAACTATCTTGGAAGGTAGTCCCATGTAGAGAATAAATGAATTAGTAATTCAATCAGTGTTAAATTTGCCATCCTGTATGTCTCTCAAAGACATTGCCAAGGCAGGTGGAAGCAAGAGAGAAGAGCTGCAAGCCCTAATTTCAAGTTACTGATAGGTCTTAATGCCGCCCAAGTGCATGGATATGTGACTCAAACCTTCACGTTGAATTTTTTATGCAAAGAAAATTCATATTAGACATTTTTGTATGGAACTGGCTTGCAGTCATTCCCATGGCTGCAAGTAGTAATGCAAGAAGAGACTGTGACTTCTCCATTACAACTACATTCCATTTATTTCTATTATTTATACTAATAATAATAATTGCTCCCAAAGTGTTTGCTTCGTCTCCCTATCCCAAGGCCCAAGCCTATACAACTTTCCAGCGCCAATAAGGCCACAATGCAGCCCTGAAGTAACCAACGAATTGAGTGTTGGGCGGGTTAGGACAGACAAAAGAAAATATTTCTTTACTCAGCGTGTGGTTGGTCTGTGGAACTCCTTGCCACAGGATGTGGTGCTGGCATCTAGCCTAGACGCCTTTAAAAGGGGATTGGACAAGTTTCTGGAGGAAAAATCCATTATGGGGTACAAGCCATGATGTGTATGCGCAACCTCCTGATTTTAGAAATGGGTTATGTCAGAATGCAAGATGCAAGGGAGGGCACCAGGATGCAGGTCTCTTGTTATCTGGTGTGCTCCCTGGGGCATTTGGTGGGCCGCTGTGAGATACAGGAAGCTGGACTAGATGGGCCTATGGCCTGATCCAGTGGGGCTGTTCTTATGTTCCCTCACCTCAAGGAGGCCTCTGTCCCCCACACTGCAGAATGCAGTGCACCCAGTTGGTAGGGCTGCATTAGCTCTGGAAAGTTGGATAGGATTGGGCTCTCACTCACACACATCTTCCTGCCCTTGCCAAATCAGGTTTATCATCTGTTGTTCAGATACTGGGAACTATCTGCTTGTCAATGTATTGAAACATTATCACACATTTTGAACTTGGTTGGAGGAATATAATTGCGTGAGAATAGCCTGCAATTATAAAATCTAATGTGTACCAAAGACAGCACTATTGACCCATTTGTTCTAGTCTGGTATTTACAATTTAAAATTTAAATTTACAATTTAAAACTGTGGCCTTTACCAATTCAGCTGCAGGTTTAGTAATATGGAACTGAACTGCTGTTTTCCAGCAGGTTGTCTTTGCCTGTTTCCCTCTATCAGAAGTCCTGGCACTGAGAAACTGGGCTTCACTGTTAGGGAGCAGGTGTCTTGGTAAATACCAGACACTTTTTGCTCCCAGTGGATGTACAGATGCACCTGCCTCTTACAACGCCACCTATCACACTAATCAGGCACTTGTAATATATGATAGGGTGAATGCCAGTATATGGTAGCAATATGTTGATTGAGATGCTGAAGAAGGAGATGGGTTGCAGTGCCCTCTGCCACAGAACAGGTGGGGGGAAGTTTGAGAACCCCTGCTATAAGCTGTTAAAGGCTCAAGCCCACCAACCCCTTCTTGTAGTGCTGCTACTGTTGCTATTGTTTTTCAAACTGACAACTTTTATGTTATTTGGCTCTTGGAGGGCCACCAAGCATGCTCATTCCTCAGCAGGCTAGTTGTTGAGGTGTTTTTAATTCTTAATTGACATGCTAACTTCAGTGTAACTACAAAATCTGTGAAAAACCACTACTTTATTTGGGGTGTCCCAATTTTGTTTCCAATTTGATAGGGACTCTGCCCACAGTTCACTATTAGTAGATACAAGAGTGATCCTGCAAAGGCTCAAGCCACCAATTCATTCCTCCCACCTCCTGTGTTCTGATATTTTTCCTTTTCTTCTCCAGTTTGCTCTCTCAATGTTTTGTGGCTCCTGGGGGCCACTGAGCATGCCTGGTCTGGTAACAGCTTTGGGAGATACAAAAACCTCAAGGTAACATACACTTCCCCATGACAGGCATGATGGCAGTCTAGCAATAGGTTTAATAACTTTGAAACAGTAGTAGTAGTATCTTATTTGTAGGCCATCTGTCCATGGAATTGTGCCTAAAAAGGCTCACAGTAAATCAAGAGAGAATGTCAGAAATAAAAACTATTAATACACATCAAAAATGGTTTCAGTGTGGTCCTGTATTCTCTCACATTCTAGCTTTGTATCAAGAAACCGACGTGGGGGGGGGGTTAACAGATGAATTGGTTTAATTATCAGCGTGTCCCTTTGAATTGCATAGGACCAAAGCAATAAACTGACAAAAGAATATGACTTGAGCTTAAGGGTCCAAAATTTATCACCTGCCCTTGATCATGGGGTCATTTGGAACCAGATTTAACTCTCATTCATATTGTACCTGAGTACGCACCCCTTTACTTAATGCCATTTTGTCATATGACAAAAGGTGGTGGCCTTCTTGTGAAATAAGGCAGTTGACAAAACATCAAAACATTATAAAACAGCAGAAAAAGGTCAAAATCACATGCAATATTCAAATTAACTACACAACAGTAAAAAGTGTCAAATATGCAAGATTTGAAAGTAGTACTAAAAACGATTATACAGCAAAACAAATAAAAAAATTAACTATCCTAAAAAGCCTGAATACACAGGATAAACTTTGCCTAGCATTTAAAAGTTTTTAGTAAAGATTTTATGAGGAAGGACTGTTCTTTGGAGAAAGTTCCACACCTGGAATGCAGCCCCAGAAGTAGCCTTCACTGGAAGTTACCCACCTTTACCTCTGCAGGTTTGGCTGTCCAGAGAAGGGGGTAACTAAAGCATCTGTGGGTAAACCACAATTAGGAAGAAAATACTCCTTTGTTTATGGTCTTTCATTGACATCCAAAATTTGGCTTCTACTGCGAGTGGGTATAAGATGTAACAAAGCTGTTACCCTGTGAACAGCGTATGAAAGGTTCCATGAATGTTTATTGACCTTTTTCTACATTCACAATTGACCTAATGTCTGTCTCATAAGGTTATTTAGAATGCATAGGTCAACATTCAGCAGTTAAATAAATGGAAATGTAATGGAATCAAAAAAAGCAGGTATTTTTAAATGGTAAGGTATTGTAATTTACTGCCTTATGAGATTCTGTAGGAATGTGAATCTTGTCTGCAGACAGGGAGATGACTCACATTATCAGAAAAAGAAAGGCAAGACAAGCTTCTGTAATTTTGGTTCCAACTTGGGCAAATGAAGTCCTTAAAAGATATAAAAAATATATAAAAAGAAAATATATACACTTGAACTATAAATCAAAAAAATATTTTATTTGCTTTTGTATCTGTCAGATGAATCTGACATAGTGATTAAGGATACTTACATACCATTAAGCTTCCCACCTACACGATTGTCAACAATCCTGGAAGAATATGCATATCTAACTATTACAAGGTATGATCTACCCCAAATCACACTAATATTTACAAAATCTTATTAATTATATATTTAAAATGGTTTTAGCATTTGCAGATGTATAATGAATTGCAAAATACGATGGTTAAAAAGAACAACAAACAAGCCCTCCTAAGAATGCAAACAAAAATGAGGTGTACATGTTAAGACACTTGGGAAGAAACAACTCGAAGTACTTCAGTAATTCCATAGTGCAAGTTATCTTGCTGATACATCCATCAGCAGAACATTATAAAGGACAGAATTAAATCACCATTTGCCTGATCTGAAAAGGAACACTGGCAGAAATTCTTGGTACTGCAAAAATATTGCCACCAGTGAACCAGGCAGCCCAATCCAAAAGGTGGTGCTGCTGCCAGGCACAGTGGCACCAAAACAGCTATTGCTGCACCCTGCAGTGCCGCCGCCGGAGGTCTCCTTGGGGGAAGGGGGCTTTCGTTCTCTTCCCTTGGGGAAAATTCAGGTCCCTCAATGGGGCTTCTCAAGTCTGCACCAGCTATTTTGTTGGTGCAAATTGAGAGACTCCATGTTGGGCTGGAAGGCCTGACATGGAGTTCAGGATCTGACTGAGAGAGTTCCCCCTCTTGCCCCAGTTCCTCCCTCACCCCGAAACACCTCCCCTCACCCCTGAAACCCTCACTGCTGCCCATAGCTCTTACCTAGCTCTGGCCGGCACTGGGCAGGTGCTGACACTGACTCAGTGCAGGATGTTGTGGGCATGCCTTGCGGCACATTTGCAACACCCAGTGCCAAAGGTCAGTGTCAGCACTGGCCCAGCTCAGGATTGGGCCCTCAGTTCTGCTATCTCCCCCTTTCCAACACTGCTTCTGATGTCATCCATATATAACTTGCATCCTCTATCTGTTTCTGATCTTCCCAATGAGGACTAAGCACTACTGGCTTTTACCTAATTGGAAGTCAGCCTTGAAAGCACAAGCTACCTCCCCAGAGCAGCACAGTTAAGCAGTTTGCTGGTGCTAAAACTAAAGCTAACAATGATGTCCCTAAATGCAGAATCTGAGACCCACTTCAGAGTTCCGATCCTGGTTTAAGGGAACTTTGGCTACTCTTGACTGCAGTTAACAGTGTTGAAAAACTGCTTTACCATAATTCAGGCAGAGAGGAAAGTAAGAGCTGAGGAAGAGAGAACATGAATTCTTGAAGGTGTTCCCAATTTACCAGTCATGTTTTGCAGGGACGGCAGAATTGTGCCGCCCCAAATGTTGCAAGAGGAACACTAACATAACAGAACATCATGGTTCTGTTTATGATGAGAACAGTGACAACCTACTGCTGACATTGCTCAAGGCTAATATCTGCACTGCCATTGATCTGTTTCCCACAGATCAAGCCCTGTCACCCCACATCTGTTGTATGGTGTATTCATGTCACAAGGGATTGTGATATGGATACATTCTCTATACAACAGATGTGGGGTGACAGGGCTTGTTCTGTGGGAAACAGGTCAATGTCAGTGCAGATATTATCATTGTTTGAGACTTTATGATGGAATATTTCATCAGCAGTATTCCTTACACAGGCATCACACCTTCCTCTTTTGTCATGCAGGTGAGCAGGGTTATGAGGTCAAGGGGTGCATTGGCACCAAGTGGAGTGGAGGTCTCCTATGCGCTCAGTGAAAGGCTCAAGAACACAAATGTAGAAAATGAATGGCTCAAGCCATGGGAAAAAGCAATCTGCACAGAAGGGCCAAGCACTGCACAGTGTGTCTATCTTCCCCGTTGTAGAAAATTTTGTTCTCCAAACAGCTATCTTACCTGCTGTACTAAACCACAACTGGGTATACTGGCAACATCTGCTATACTTTATTACTGTAGTGCTTGCTTTATTGATATTCTGGCAGGGCACATGGGCACTGCCCATCTGATTCTAGAAAATTTCATATTAAAAAGCCATGTTATAGATACCAGGAGATTGGTCTCCAATATAAAATGTTTTGTTTGAGGTAGTTTTGCTTGAATCATTCTTAAATACCCTATAACTAGATCTTAAGGTTTTTTAAAATGCATTGTTTAAAAAAAATCCTTTTCCCCCCTAACCCCCCTTAGAGGCAGGCTACTAGTTACACTGTAGTTGATGTAATAAAGCTCTAACAGCTCCTTCTTCTTTGCAAAGAGTCTTGGAAGGGGATAATTGACATTTCAGAAAAAGTGGAGGGAAGGAGTGTTGAACACTTCCTCCCACCAACTGCTTGTCCCCTGAAACTTCTATTCCATTGTCACAGCTGCTATTGCACCAGTGGGGTTGCAGACCCATGTTTGCTAGGTAAATGAGGGCTAGAAGATAGGTAGGGGTAAATATAGCTTGGGAAGGGGAGTTTCAGGAAAAATGTGGCCAGTTGGAGACAGATTAAATATTCCCTTCCCTAATGATAATCTGCACACTCCAAATGTGTTTTGTCACAGAGAAGGGACTGTCAGAATTTATTATACATGACTGCAGAAGTGAATACGCATTTTTCTCCTTAGTAAGTCTTTCTTTGCTCATTTTTCCTTTTTCCAACTATAAGATTTCTGCATGTTCTTTCAGAAGTGGGGCCTCAGTAAATCTAGTTCAATATTTTCATTAAATAAAGCTTATAATTATTGCTTCATCTTTAAAGGCTAATTAAAAATCACTAAACAATTAGAATAAAATGGTTAATATGCCATGACACAGCATGATCATTTGATACTTTATTGTATTATGGTGACCTACATTCACAGTAGTTCCCCACATGAACTATCTATATGGTTCTCCAGTGTCTGTGCAAATGTACTGTTGTCTAAGCTGTCAAACAAAAATAGGTCTACATGGATTCTGTGTTGAAGTCACACATTTCATAGCAAAATCTGGCCTAATCTTATATCTTTATTTTAATCTCTCTCAGAAGGCACTGCTGTAGAATGTTTTGGATTTTAAAAATACAGTATATTTAAGTAATTGTCATATATTAATTAGCACAACAACTTGCATGTCATTACTATACTGAATAGGTTTATAAAAACACATTACCTCTTGGGGAAAAAATGGGGATACATTTGTTTTAAAGTAGTTTAGCTGCCAAATATGGAGAACGCCAAGGCACAGACTTCTGCAGAAGGGAAATCTGTACCCATGAAAATCAGGCTTCAGTGTCTGCTAGTATTCCCAGGAAAAGAAAAAAGAAAAAGTCTTCTTCATATAAACTTCATTATGGATTTTCTTGTTTTGATTCCAAAGGTTATTTTGATTGGCTACAAAACCAGGGTCTTCTAAGTCAGCTCCTTTCTTTGAAAAACCATTTCTGGAATTCTGAATTGGTGCATGGTCGTAATAAAGGTGCTGGATTACCATTGTAGGCATTTGATTCCGCTTGTACACACTTCTGGGTATGGATATGCAGTAAAGTTCCATCCTACAAAAGCACAAAATGGCACAGAATACTTATAATGTAGGTTCAGACCTGATCTTTCAATCAGAATGAAATTTGAGAATTCAGTTGGAAATGTGAGTGAAATTCACATTGTATAAATTTTTAATTAGTCTACTGCAGAGGAGAGATACTAGCAGAATGACTAAGAGGAGTGCAATTTTATCTGAATAATATTTGTACAGATTCAGAATTTGAATATCTGGCAATTGCAGTCATGCTTAATATGTTTCTCAATTTCTACAAAGTGAGCAACAATAAAGGCATTAACAGAATAGGAGTTGCTTAAAGTGCTTCATTGGTATCCCATGGAATCCTAGGAGTTGGCTGATGATGATCAGAGGTGAAAATGGAAAAACCATTTCAGCCACAATGTACGAAACAGTTGCTGAATAAGAAATCTAAAAAAAATTAATCTGAGATTAAAGTTTAACATTTGAGAGTGTGTTCATTTCTTCCCCTGCTTATTACTAAAGATAATTAGGGTATTTTAGATTGATCTTCACCAAGGGATTCAAGATGCTGATATTAGCCTAGACCCGCATGTAAAGATAGCAGGTAATGATGTGCATACTACCTGCATCACAAAACAAGAGCACATCACCATTTACATTGCAGAGTATCAATCTGAATTGTAATGACCAGGTCTTTCAGTGCTACACTATAATCTACAGTCAGGGAAAATGTGTGCTTGGCACCCTGTTATATAGATGCACCCCAATCCTTGGTGTGTACATGGCATAGCTGGTTTTAAGAGTGCAGGAACACAGTAGCTTGCAGTGTCCCGCTTCCATGACCTAATCAGCCTACGTATATATGTGTTCCTCTGCAGTAGTTTCAATAATGGAGGGGAAAACAAGATGGGAAAGGAGGGTACTGGGCACTGAGTGATTCACCCTTAGAAGCAGCAAGTCATGCAAAACCGTCACCCTAGATGGAAACTCAACCTGAAGCGTCTCTCAGAGTTAGAGCCCTACCCCTATTCAGACTGCTAATAGTTGCTGGTTGTACAATAAGAACAGAAATAACTGTACAAAGCTGCCTTCTTACCTCTCTGAGAGCAAATTTCTGGTTTTCAGGAATGTTCTGACTATTGCTTTGGCACAAATACATTTTCAAGTAATCAGTTCCCGGATCGACAGCTGCGCAGATTTCAGGTTGCCGTGTATTGTATCGTATTTCATTATGGGATGAGTATTCAAAAAACTGTAAATTCCCCAAAAGAAAGCAAACAAATTAGGGGGAAAAAACCCAACTTTTTTCAACAACTTAAAAGAAAAATTTCAACAACTACATGCAACATTCAAATCAAGTTTACAGAATAACTGCATTTAGACACGAAGGCCACAATCTAACCCACTTTCCAGCACTGACATAAGGGCAATGCAACTCCAAGATAAGGGAACAAACATTCGCTTACTTTGAGGAGGCCTCCATGAGTGTCACCCAACTGCAGGATGCAGCACATGCCCCACTGGCACAGCTATGCCAGTGCTGGAAAGTTGGTTAGGACTGCGTCCTAAGTGGCAGTGAAAATAAAATCTTACCTGATTTTGTCCCATGCCATGACAAGGATATAATATGACTGTGTGTCCTGTTACTTCATGTTCATTAGGAGGATTGTAATCAAAGCAATAATTTGTCATCCCTCTACTCTTCAGCTAAAAGGCAACAGAGGGTCATAAAAGGATATCAGTAATTGCACTTAAAAAACTATAAATTTAACTCTTATAAGGCGTAATCCTGAGAATGAATTGGGCTGGTGAGTTGGGCCAGTCCAGGAGAGTTGCAAATGTGCCGTAAAGCCCGTTTGTGCCTCCTTGGGAGTAAGCCGCGTCAGTGCACAGAGGTCCGCCAACACATGGAGGCTGAATCCAGCATTCGTGGTGGCTTACTCCATGAGCCTTGCATTGGCCTGGCTTGGGTGAAACAAGGCTCTGGGGTGGGCGGGAGGGAGGCAGGAGGGAGGTGTTCCTGGGCAGGGGAGGGTGGGGGGAGGGCAGGCAGTGGGCAGGCAGGGCTGGAATCCAGCAGTTATGCTGGATCCCAACCCCCATTACCAGGGAGGTAGGAGCAGCTTCAAGCCACTCTGCTCTCCTTGGACATGTGCCACTTCAGGAGGTGGCACAAGTCCGAGGAGACCCATAGGGGCCAGAGCACTTTACCCAGGGATGAGGGGAAAGTTTCCCCCTGCCTCTGGCTGAGCTGCCTTGGGCTCCTATCCTGCGTTGCATACAGAACAAGCTTCTTGTCTTGCCTGTTCCATTGCAGGGTAGGATTGCACCCATAGTTGAGTATTAAAACAGATGCATTAAACATTGAAACACTGAAAACAACAGTGAGACACAATCATTTTGATACAACACAACTGAGCATATAGAAAACAATTATATTTTTCCTTGGTGTTTAAGGTTGAGTTGGCAAATGCCTAGGAGACGTATGTGGTTATATTGTGACCCACTGGAAGCCAGCATGAGGCTATCTTAAGACACTTGAAGTTTTTGAAAACTTGATTTCTCCTTGTGCTAGGAAGGATTCCCAAATGTGCCCATAATTGGACATAAATAGATATAACTAGCTACTTAGGAAGACCAATTATCAACATGCATTCAGCTCAAGTGTGGACTGATTATTATCATCTAAATTTTCTATTAGCTATTTCATGATAGCATATGTCTTCTTACTCTTCATAAAGCCCCACACTCATAGATGGAGCAGCATTACTGTTGTCATTGATATTATTAACAGTATTGGTGTGGTACAATTTTTATTTGCTTTTGAAAAGCACTGAATAAATTATTGTATTTATATACTATACTATTCATCTAGTTCTGAATTTCTTTGAGCAAGGATATGACACTGTGTCCTGATATTTCAGGCTCATTCAAAGGACATTCATGACTTCTGTGTACTATGTTGCTCGGAAGTGGTCTGTGTTGTAAACATACTACTTCCCAGCGAAAACAATTGTACTATGATCTGATCCTTTCTTTATTTGTACTGAACTCAAAATGTCAGGCTCAAGAGAGCTGCACAAAAGAAAGAATAATTTTCTCTTCAAGGAAATTCACAGCAGCATCACAAACACAGGATTTCACAAAGGAGAGATCTGCCAAGAAGTAATAAAATCAGTAGAGGAGAGGAAAAATAACAAAGCAAGTGTGACTGGGCAGAATGCTTTCAACCAGAAGAAAGACAGCCCTGACAAAACTGGACAGGGAAGCAAGCAGGCAGCCACAGAAAGGATTTGTTAGCCTTTTATTTGGGATACTGTACTACTAAATCAGATTTAGTATATTTGGAATACTGTACTACTACCAAGGGCTTTGGGTAAATGTGCAAGTGTGGTCCACAATTCATGTGTTGTGGTACACAGTTTTTCCCATGCATCCACCACACATATGACATGTGTGTCATCCGCATACTGATGGCACCCAACTCATGTGAAGGGGCAATTTCCAGGAAAAAGCATGCCTAACTTTCGTGGCATAATATCTTCATGACCAGAGATTATCTGAAATGGCCCCTATATGCAGATGTGCACCTATATTTATGGAGGAAGGAAGATTACTGTGCATAGACTTCAGCATACTGCAACCATACCAGCTGCTGGGAAGCATACAGGAGGGTTCTACCTGGGAGGAAAATCACCTGGCTGATCACTGTTGGATACTTGGTTTGATTCAGTAGAGCTTTGCTCATGATCATCATGTAAAAATTAAACATGAACCTACCAACAATTTGATTTAAGAACAATATTTACTTTTCATTTATCTAATGCTTTTTGAATATTCAAAATGCTCAATTTACTTTGTCAAGAATTCCTTCAACAGTTTTATAAATAGGTAGTATTATCCCTATGTTACAAATGGGACTGAGTGCAAAAGAATGGTGGCTTGCTAAGGCTATCTAGCAAGTTCATGACTGAGAAGAGATTTGAACAGGGGACGGCACAGCCCATACACTTATAGCACAATCCTATCCCCTCCCCTAAGCTGGCACAAGTTTCTTGTAACGTTCCGGGAGGGGTGAGGGCAGTTCTGGGAGGGGTGAGGGCAGTCTCAGGGCCTAGAAGGGGGGTGGGACTGGCCACTGTGGTGCAGGCCAGATACCAATCCTTGTCCCTGGCCCAAGCAACATTATTCAGGACGCTCAGATTTGCACTCGCGAAATTGCAGGCACAGATTTGAGTAGCCCCATAGAGCAGCCCAAGACATTTCTCAGAGTAAGGGAATCCCTTTATTCTGAGTTCTGCCCCAGTCTACACTAACCTGCGCTGGATACAGTGCAGGCCAGTTGGCCTACCTGTTCCAGCGCAGGTTAGGATTGTGCCCTTAGCCACTGTGTCACACCAGCTCCCAGGGAAATTTAATCAACCAATTGTATGTTGGTTTTTGACCTATGTGGACATGAATGAGAAGGGTAAATAACGCACAAGAAACCAAACTGTGCTCCTAAAGAACTTGCAATAAAGGCTTTCCCAGACAAACAATATAGTGGAATGATAGAAACCCTTAAAATGTGCCATCCCAGGATTTCTGACTAGTCTACCTAGACTAGTCAGGGGAATAATAAAAGCTTCTTCAAATACATTAGAAGCAGGAAACCTGCCAGAGAAGTGGTTGGCCCTCTGGATGGTGAGGGAGGGAAAGGGGAGATAAAAGGAGACTTAGAGATGGCAGAAAAATTAAATGAGTTCTTTGCATCTGTCTTCATGGCAGAAGACCTCGGTCAAATACCGCCGCCGTCTGAACAGCCTCTCCTGACCAAGCAATTAAGTCAGATAGAGGTTAAAAGAGAGGATGCTTCAGACCTAATTGACACATTAAAGATCAATAAGCCACCGAGCCTTGATGGCATCCACTCAAGAGTTATTAAGGAACTAAAGAATGCTGATCTCTTGACTAAAATATGCAACTTGTCCCTTAAAACGGCCACAGTGCCAGAAGATTGGAGGATAGCAAATGTCACACCAATCTCTAAAAAGGGAAGGAGAGGGGACCCAGAAAATTATAGACTGGTCAGCCTAACATCTATTCTGGGTAAGATGGTGGAATGCCTAATCAAAGATAGAATCTCAAAATGCATAGACGAACAAGCCTTGCTGAGGGAGAATCAGCATGGCTTCTGTAAGGATAAGTTTTGCCTCACAAACCTTTTAGAATTATTTGAAAAGGTCATGTGGATGCGGGAGAATCTGTGCATATTATATATCTGAACTTTCAGAAGGCGTTTGACACGGTTCCTCACCAAAGGCTACTGAGAAAACTCCATAGACAGGGAATTAGAGGGCAGGTCCTCTCCTAGACTGACCTGGTTGAAGACCAGGAAACAGAGAGTGGGTGTCAATGGGCAATTTTCACAATGGAGAGAGGTGAAAAGCGGTGTGCCCCAAGGATCTGTCCTGGGACTGGTGCTTTTCAACCTGTTCATAAATGACCTGGAGATAGGGTTGAACAGCGAGGTGGCTACATTTGCAGATGACACCAAACTTTTCCGAGTGGTGAAGACCAGAAGCGATTGTGAGGAGCTCCAGAAGGATCTCTCCAAACTGGGAGACTGGGCAGCAAAATGGCAGATGCGCTTCAATGTAAGTAAGTGTAAAGTCATGCACATTGGGGCAAAAAAAATCAAAACTTCACATATAGGCTAATGGGTTCTGTGCTGTCTATGACAGATCAGGAGAGAGATCTTGGGGTAGTTGTGGACAGGTCGATGAAAATGTCGACCCAATGTGTGGCGGCAGTGAAGAAGGCTAATTCCGTGCTTGGGATAATTAGAAAAGGTATTGAGAACAAAACAGCTAATATTATAATGCCATTGCACACATTTAATGGTAAGGCCACACCTGGAGCACTGTGTCCAATTCTGGTCGGCACATCTCAAAAAGGACATAGTGGAAATGGAACAGGTGCACAAGAGAGTGACTAAAATGATTACTGGGCTGGGGCACCTTCCTTATGAGGAAAGGCTACAGCGTTTGGGCCTCTTCAGCCTAGAAAAGAGGTGCCTGAGGGGGGACATAATTGAAACATACAAAATTATGCACGGGAAGGATAGAGTGGATAGAGAGATGCTCCTTTCCCTCTCACACAATACCAGAACCAGGGGACATCCACTAAAATTGAGTGTTGGGAGAGTTAGGACAGACAAAAGAAAATATTTCTTTACTCAGCTTGTAGTTGATCTGTGGAACTCCTTGCCACAGCATGTGGTAATGGCATCGGGCCTACATGCCTTTAAAAAGGGATTGGACCAATTTCTGGAGGAAAAATCCATTATGGGTTACAAGCCGTGATGTGTACGTGCAGCCTCCTGATTTTAGAAATGGGCCATGTCAGAATACCAGATGCAAGGGAGGGCACCAGGATGCAGGTCTCTTGCTGTCTTGTGTGCTCCCTGGGGCATTTGGTGGGCCACTGTGAGATACAGGAAGCTGGACTAGATGGGCCTATAGCCTGATCCAATAGGGCTGTTCTTATGTACTTGTGTGTCTGAGCCATCTGTGGGAATATCCAAAGGCTGTGAAGTTTAATATTTACAAGAGGTCAACTTGCATAAAAATGGGGCTCTTATGCTGACATAACTAAACATAATCATGATTTCTGTCTTAACTAGTTTGATGTGGGAGCAGGGAGGATGTGTGAAGGGGAATATAGGGGATGAGTTATACAACCAGGGCAGGCAGAACCCACCACCTCCCCAATAAGTTAACACCCTTGCACTGTTCTTTAAACAACACCATGAGAGAATTCTAAAATCCTACCTGCTTGAATCATATGCAAGAAAATTACAGTACTTTTTAATGGGGGAGTAACATACAAAATCTTCACTCCTTTCCTTCTCACTATGGACACCATTACTAACTAACCATTGTTATCAAATACTAAAAACCTTTTCCTTGGTGTAAATGTGGAATAGATCAGACAACCTGCTATTAAATTGAATCAACAAAATTAATTTATATAAGTAATAAGCAGATTGCTTTTGTTGCTTAAATGTTTTGCTGGCTTACTTTAACTTTAATCCTAGCTCTCAAGAATGACTAGACCTTATGACTACAGATTTGTTTCTGGAGAGTAAGAGAGGTCTAAGTCTAAGGTTTCAGTCTAAGTCTTACTGAAAACAGTGGGCTTTCTTCTGAGTAAAATAAATAACACCATTTTCAAACACCTCTACCTGTGACTAGTTCAACACCTCAAGTAATTGAAAAGTCAATTACCCCTCCCAATCTGCACTCCAGTCACACACATTGAAGGCTTTGTCTGGAAACCCATTTTGCAAAGGCATTATCTAGAAGGCCTTGTCTGAAACCATTTGATACTCCAGTCAAATTCAGGATCCTGGACATTCCCAAAGTCTTCCCTCAGGTCCTCTCATCAAAGGCCTCAGAATATTCATTCTTCTGCTGAACCACCTGAAGATGCCAGCTGACTAGTCAGCTCCTGGTTCTTAGTTCAGAAGCAGCTTCTGGAAATGCTTCCTTAGTTCCCCCCCACCCCCACGCCCAGTTTCTTCAGTGATTATCAGTCACAAGTTCCAGTCTTTGTGCCTACTGGTCCACAGTTAAAAATCAATGAGAACTCTTGGAGAAAGTTTTGAAAACCAATTGGAAAGAGTCACCTGCTGACAAATCAAAACTGAAGGTTATGATGCCTTCTGGACCACTGAGATAGTTCTGGTACACTCAAACCTCCACAGTTCTGCCATCCTCAAGTAGCTGGTGTACATTATTGTGACAGATAACACTCCACTTTTTCTCCCTCAGCACAGCCTTTCTCAGTAAGGCTGATACAACATATCCATTCTTTCACAGAATCCACCAGCTATGCTTTAGGCTTTAACATGAGATTCTGCTTACAAACAAATTACCTCTGAAACCTGATTCTTTACATCCAGCTATCTGAAAGAGACAGAATGTCAGATTTGTTAAAAATTACATTTTAACAGGAAGCATTTTGCTTACCATCCCAAAGAAGCCAGGTCTATCCTCTGGCACATGGAGTTCTGGGAAAATGTTCTCCAAGTACCACTTGAAATCCTTGCATTTCAGCTTCTTTTGAAGCAGTCTTCTTTCCGTCACATCTCCATA
This sequence comes from Tiliqua scincoides, assembly GCF_035046505.1. NCBI lineage: Eukaryota > Metazoa > Chordata > Lepidosauria > Squamata > Scincidae > Tiliqua > Tiliqua scincoides. The sequence goes on along the minus strand of NC_089824.1, from coordinate 96,629,912 downwards.
TGGCTCCTAAAAAAAAAAAAAAAAAAAGCCAGGACAAAACTTTAAACACAAGGAAAGCTGCAACAAACTTAAAAATGCCAAAGGGAAAAAGGGCCCTCTAATAATCTGAAATGTGCATGAAGTACTTAGAACATCTAAATCAGGCTTGTACAACTTGTGACCACTAGCAATGTATTATGGCTCAACAGATGCTTGATAAATCGCCTGCTTCTGCTGCCTAATTGGGATTACATAAAGAAAGAGTGTGAGTTAAAAAAATTCTCGCCTTCCTCTACTATTTTAAAGTGTGTCCAAAATAGGACATTATCATTATTACTGCTATTATATGCTATTTCTAATTCAGAGGCTGTTTTCACATTCAAAGACTGAATTAAGAACAGGTTGCTTACCTGTAACAATAGTTCTTTGAGAGGTCATCTGTGTGGAATGCAGTGAACTTCTGCATATACACAGAATCAACCTCAGAAACTTCTAGAGGTTCTAGAGAATGCTTTATCCAGCATTCTGTCCCTGCACTTGAGTGGAGAAATTCCATACACTGTGCTGTGCCTCAAGCATGGGTAGAATGCTCAGTTCCTCAGTTACCGAACTGCCCCATTGTTCAAATTAAGAGGGGTACAGAAATTTGAGTCAGATTTGCAGTATAGATGGTCATGTGCCCACACAGATAACCACTTGAAGAACTATAGTAACAGATTAGCAACTTGTCCTCCCCCTTTGCGGTCTCTGTATAGTCAACACATAGTGGGCCCAAGATAGTTTACCCCTTTACCTGGAGGAAAATGCAGGTCAGTCATGGGAATATTCTCAGTATGCCTAAACAAAGTATCAATTCAGGGCATAGTGTCCGAAGAAAATTAATGGCATAGACCACATTACTCCTCTGCAGAGCTCCAGGAGCGAGACAGTTCACAAGCTGGTGGCAGAGGATGAAATCTCTCTGGTGGAGTGACCTTCAAGGAGGCCAGAGGCCTCCTCTTAAATAAGCAGTGTTAATTCCCAATTGATGCAGAATGTTGAGACCACTCAAGGCAAAAAAGGCAGTATCTGGTCTCAACATCACTTTGTCCAGGTGGAACCTGATGAATGGCAGGTTAGAACATGCGCAGTTCACTAGACACAGGTAGCAAGGTGACAGTTGTTAAGAACACCATCTTAAAAGCTAGCAGGCAAAGGCGCACCATAGGTTCAAAAAGCTTTCCCATAAATTAGGACAAGACCAATGACAAAGTGGAAGTTTGATCAGTGGAAAAAAAGTTGGTTAGACTCTAAAAGAATCTTCTGATTAGGGGGTTAGAGTAGGAGATATTGTATACCACCACATGGTAGGCTAAGGGAGAAATCCTAACCCCTTATGTCAGTGCTTTCCAGCCAATGGGATATGTGCTGCATCCTGCTGTTAGGTGTCACTCACGGAGGCCTCCACAAAGTAAGGGAATGTTTGTTCCCTTACCTTAATAATAATAATAATAATAATAATAATAATAATAATAATAATAATAATAATAATAATAATAATAATACAGGTATTTCTATACCACCTTTCTTGGTCCTCAGATTTCTCCTCAGACTTTATTCAAGGCGGTTTACATAGGCAGGCAAATTTAAATCCCCGAAGGGATTTTTACAATTTGAAAGGTTCTATCTTTCAAGAAACCACAACATTCAGATGTTTCTTTCTTGATCTGGTCGCACATTCTGGCCTCCATCCTCCCACTCTCAGAGCAGATGGAATAGCTCGGCTCAGCCTGTCAGCTGCTTCAAGGTCGCACGGTGCAGGTGGCCTCGAACTGGCGACCTTTGGATGTTATCTTCAGGCAAATGGAGGCTCAACCCTCTAGACCAGACCTCCTTAGAGCTGCATTGCCTTTATGTTGGTGCTGGAAAGCACCGACATAAGGGGTTAGGATTGCGCCCAAAGATGGCTTGCCAAGCCAGTCAATTTGAGTTCATTGCAGTATTGCATTATGTCCTGGACAGAAGTATCTGCTGGATGCTGCATAAACCCAAAAGTATTTTCACTTTCTCAAGTAGGTTTTGTATGTCAAGGATTTTCTGGAGTGAGCTAGGATATTATTTGAGCTCATCCTTGATGTGGACTAAGGTTGGATCCTCCATTCTATCAGTTTCAGTGTCTTGATGCTGTGGTGAAGTATTCAACATCAATTCTGGGACAGGAAGTTTGGGTGATAGGGTAGACTATCGCTTAATGGAACTAGAAAGATATTCTGTATGGAACGGGGACTGCATTCAGCCTGGCCACAATGGATGGAAAGACATAACCTTAGTTGATAAGAAGAGTCCACAGTCGCAGGGAAAGTAACACTTGGTCCAGAATGATCAGCCATTTGCACTGTGAATACACCTGAGGCCTGAACACTGATAGGAACCATCTCTATAAGGGCCTCACGTACAGATGTGCCAATGAAATAACTGCTGTGCTAGATGCCACATGGCCTAGGAGCTGTTGGATATGATGTTCAGGTTGGGACAGTGATTTTTGGAATGCTGTGATGAAGGGATATTATCTTCCAATCTCTTGATTCTGGGAGGTAGGTAGTGTATAGAATTCAACAGAACTTCTATAAACTAGATCCATTGTCGCTGATGTACAGTAGGATCAGGGATGTTAGCAGGATCAGATGCTTTAAGTGTTGCTGATTGGATTCTGCCACCATGAGCCAATCATCCGGATAAAGGTGGTCCCTCAGCATGTTTATCCCTCAGCATCAAAGGCATGAGGCAACCACAGCCATACATTTTGTGAAGATCCTTGTTGCTGTGGAAACACTAAAGAGAACATTTGACATTGGAAGTGTTCAGTGCCAAATGCAAAGCACAGATACTTCTGTATCATGCTCACAATACTGGTCCAGCACTTTTTGATATGGAAAAGTGATAATCCCCTATCACTGGGCCCCCATTGTTGAACCTTTCCCAGTACTGCCTACAGTGATAACAGTTACTCAATGAATCTAGACAAGTCAGGTGGCTGACAAAAAAAATAATTGGCACAGAAAATATAAGCAGAAAGATAAGCAGAAAATAAAGTTCCCAGATGCAAACTGCTGAATACTTTTCTCTAACCTTAACTAGTTACACTGTCCAGGAAAAGGGGGTCTGATTCTTATGTTCCTTTAAAGTTTAGGTGATCCACAAAGGGGGCAATGGCCTCCAAAATATCCTGGACGCAGCAGCTTGACTTGGATTTTGGAGTCCCAATCTACATATCTCTAAATGCAGAAACAGGCTCTTCATTAGCCCTGCAAGGGTGACGGCGCATACATCCCATTCCCCATACCATCTGCCAAATATCTATTTGATCCTCTGGTGGGGGTGAAGAGATCCATTTCTAAATGTCCACATCTATGCCCTTGCCTTAGCAGAATTAAAAATACATGAAGCTTGATTGTATCTAGCTCATCAATAGATTATTTTGCATCTACTAATTTGTATGTATTTCTCAACATAGTCACTGTTAGTACCATTGTAAACTTTATCACCTGTGATTTTACTGTTCAATAATTTCACTGATAAAGATATTAAGTTGTAAACAAAAACAATGTCCTATCAAAATCTTATGGGAAGCACTCTCATGATTTAATAAAATCCCATCAGGATCTTTCTGGTGTCATTGTAATCCTTGTTCCTACAATCCTTACTAAGTTTTAGCTTTTCTAATATGAAAAGAGATTACCAGATCAAACAAGCTGCAGTTATCGAACTAAACATTTTTACAAGATTATAAACTGGGCTAAAAAAGGCTATTACCAAATTTGTTTTGTAAAATGAACCCTGAAACCAAACAGATTGGCAATTTAATTTTGCCATCAAATTCTTTACTGATAGAGTTGAGATATATATTGTAACTGTTTCATTAACCTAGTCAGAATATGTAGTTTATAATTACTAGGATTATGGCACACATTCTTTTTTTTCAAATTGGCACAACACTAGTGTTTCGGATTCTCTGGAATTTTATCAATTTTGAGGAATGGATTAAGAACCCTGTAATCAGTGCTCAATGTACTCTGTGTAGAAAAAAAATTAAGATTCTGCGCCATGACAATCCAAATTCTGTGCCAAGAAAAGCTGAATACCATGCCCTGCATAAATTATGTGAAGTAAGCAAACTTGCATACATTTTCTTTATTTTTGCAAAACGTATTCTTCCCCTTGTGCAATTTTGCATGATTTATTTTGATTTTATAGTTTACAGGCAGAACCAAATTATTTTGGGCACTGGCGCTTCTCCCCAATGCAAAGCTTTTCAATCATCACCCTGGCTTTTAAGGTTTCAGCAGGTATTACTCTGACATATACATTCACAAACTTGAGACCTAGAAATGTACTCTTTATTAAAATGAAAACTGAAGTTCTCAGGAAAATAGTGAGGTTTTCTGCGTTTCATCAGAACTGCAGCATATGAACAATTCTGTCTTCATTAGCCTTGTTTCTCCCTTCCCTCCTTTATTTCATCCAGGTTAAAAACTGAGAGCCAAAGCTTCTCAGAGCAGGGACCTGTCTTTTCTGCTATTCTGTGCTATATAAATAACCATGTTCATTTTTATGCCAGTAGAAAAAGGTATAAATTTGCACGATGGTGAATTCAGGTACTACACATGGAAAGCAACAAAACATTCTTATGGTCCATCTCACCTCCAAGTGTGACACACACAAAGCTTACCATGCGTGCATGTGGATTTCTGTGGTAATAAATCTCTTTGTAGTCATCCAGCCACACTTCTGCAGCACGGACAGAGTTAGCCAGAGCCTTTGCCCGTGAATAGGGAGCTTGCTTTGGGAAAACATGGCCTACATGAGAACAAGGATGGATCTCAAGTGTTCCTCCACACTGCCAGATCTAAATAAAGCAACAAAACACACGTATGCAAACTTGTACTCTTCTCCTATCAATTGGCTGAAATTACAACTGTCCCAGAAGCTACTCACATCACTGAAGCTCAATCCTATGTTTGGAAAGTACAGCAGAGGCACTAGCCCTGCCTGACATAAAAAAATATCTTCCCCTTTCTGGTAGCTAATTTTGGATGACACTACTTGTCCTAGCTTCTACAGATGCTTTAATCAATTATAGATGAACTGTGATTTTTTTGAAAAATCAGCAGCTTAATATACAATTAAATACAAAATTCAAATACTTACAGTGGTATCCAGCCTGATAGCATACCATACTATTTCCTTACACCTTGATTTCTTCCCCAAGAATGATAAACTTCTCAACTTTTAAGTGAGATCCAGAAATCTGCAGAATGTGTGTTCTACCTAACACTAAGTTTATGAAATATGAGCTGGTACTAACTTTCAACAGAAAGAGCATATGGGCAGAATCATTTATCTTTATATAGAATGCAATTAGCTTGCTTAGAGGAATATATCATACGAGTATATACGAGTCAGCAGGTGGCTGCAGAAGGATAAGAGCATAGAAGAAGCTGACAGGGTGTTCTTACCATTAAATAATTATTGCCTCATTTGTGCATTAGATGCATCCACTTGGATACTATCTAAAGATCAAAATGGGCAATTCAAGTTGTGCCATCTGACTGAAGAATTACAGTATGCACTACATTTCTTTGGAACAGGAAGCAAGATCTGTAGATTCAGCTTTCAAAGTGCTCCCTATTGCAAGTTCCATAAGGCCAGAATGATGAACTCCTATATTCTCAGGGACAATTCTATTCTCCTTGATCTGGGAAGCCGGAAGTATATTTTGCAATGAAACCCAATCCATTAAATCTGCACATCTGCTGCCTTTGGCTCCTTCCTCTGCCTGTGAACAGTACAACGACTTGCAGAGTAGGCAGCCAAGCACTGAGGCAACAGAATGTCCAACTGCCATCTCTCAGCAGCTTACCAGGCAAAGCTGCAGCAGTTGCTCTTGGAGAGTGAAAAGACCTGCAGTTCTTAGGGAACAGAATAAGGAGCATACAGCCAGACAACACACCACCCAATTTTTATCAGCAGCTGGGAGGTGCCATGGTATTGGAATTCCACAATGACCTGTTGAGAACTGCATTTTTGGTTGGTAGGACAACCTGATCCAAAATGATGCCATGTGTCAGAAAGAGTAGAAGCATCCCCCATGAAATTCTACTTCTACCCTTTTGTAGAAGCATTCCCAGTATATTATGGTTGATAGTATTTTACGTAAGCAACCTTGGGGGCCCTTCTGGATCAAAAAGTTAGGCAGAAAACAAACATTCTTGATAATAAAGCTGGTGCCACCTAGTAGAAAGAAAAATACAGTAACAGAAAACAGTTTTATTGGCTACATAACGCCTGCAGGCCACTAAATAGGCATGCATTTATTACCTCCAGAAACTTGTCCAATCCCCTTTTAAAGGCATCCAGGCCAGATGCTATCACTGCATTCTGCGGCAAGGAGTTCCACAGACCAACCACATGCTGAGTAAAGAAATATTTTCTTTTGTCTGTCCTAACCCTCCCAACTCTCAATTTTAGTGGATGTCCCCTGGTTCTGGTGTTATGTGAGAGTGTAAAGAGCATCTCTCTATCCACTTTATCCTTCCCATGCATAATTTTGTATGTCTCAGTCATGTCCCCCCTCAGGTGTCTCTTTTCTAGGCTGAAGAGAACAGTTCTAGCAGAACTGTTTCGATTTACCCCAGCAGAGACTCTCTCCCAGTGGCTATTTGCTAGTGCACCCCTTGTGTTTCTTTCTAGATAGTGATCCTGTTGGGACATGGCAACACTCTTGTTTGCTATGCAAATGCTCCAAAAACTTTTTTTTTTGTTGAAAGGCAGTATAGGAATATTATGAAAAGGAAAAAAAAATTTATGGCAAAAACAACTGAAGCGCTTGAAACAAAACTTTGTCCTCAATGTTAGCATAACAGCTAGGAACAGACTTATTAACATCTTAGGCAACATTAGCTCTTGTACATTTCCTTACCGAGACAATTTCTCATGCAAGAGACACAGAGACAAATGAAGCAGGAGTAGGGATGTTTTAGGGGAAAATTTCCAGTAACATCACTTACCCGGAATGAAAACTCAAGATTTTCCCCTCCCCAGACTTCCATTCCCGTGTCATAAGAGCCAAGATAGCCAAAGTAATTCTTGTTGACTGCAAACAGTCCACCAGCCATAGTTGGAGACCTATCCAAAGGAAAGTAACTCTTGCATTAGCTAGTATACAATTTCTCTGCATCAATTAGGCACCACCCTCTAGTTTTACAACTCAATGCCATACCATTAAGGATGCAAGCCTACGCACACTTCCCTGGGAGCACACTCCACAGAATTCAATGGGACTTACTCCCAAGTAGACATGAGGGTACACTAATTTTATTCTCTCCATCGCCCAGACTAAGACAACTTAGGGCGCAATCCTAACCCACTTTCCAGCACCGACATAAGGATTGGCAGCTCCTAGGTAGGGAAACAAACATTCTCTTAATTTGAGGAGGCCTCCATGAGTGCCCGCCAACTGCAGGATGCAGCACACGTCCCACTGGCACAGTTATGCCAGTGCTGGAAAGTGGGTTAGGATTTGGGCCTTTGTGATTAGTCATAGCTTACCTGAAATCAGGAAGCAGGATATTAAAATGCTACAGGCAAGACAAACGTTGGCCAAAAATGGTTTGGGCATATTATAATCCTGCCTCCATGCATGTAGAGTAACCTGTGATTAGACTGTTTCAACTGTAGTTTTCACTAGGCTTTCATATTTTTTAAAACTTTAAAAGGATAAGAGTTTAAGGAACGGTATAGAGCAGAAGTATATACAAAGAGTTGATCCTCGTATATAAATTAATATACTTAAAATCTACCCTCCAGATAATTGAGGAGGACTGAACTGGACACATTTCTAGTTCATCTACAGGTAGTACTGTGGTCTTAAAGGCTGGCAATTTTCCATGGCAGCCAAACCCGTGGAAAGAAAAGATCTAAGGGAAAAGTACAGAAATGTAAGAAAGGAAAGATCATACTGATATAGCACACATAAATCAGACATTTTTATTTACGGTTAGATTTTTTTTAAGGAACCCAGGGAGGTATGCACAGTTCCTTCCAATTTTATCCTGAGGTAGGTGAGGCTGAGAGAGCATGAACAGCCCAAGGACTGAGTAGGAGACTGAACACCTGATTTCCCCAGGTTTAGTCTAGCTAGCATTCTAAATTCCTGGCTCCTTGAAAAAAGGACAAAATTATAAGGGAAGGCACAGAATGAACTGTGGCTAGTCAAAGATGCAACAACCAACACAAAGAGATTTATATTAAATATGTTAGAAGGAACTGAAAAACAAAGAATTCACTGGATCTATTGCTCAAGCCTAAAGATGACACAGGGAAGATAAAGAAACAGCTGAACTAATCAAAGCCTATTTGTTTTGGTCTCCAAAAATGAAAGCAATTCTGGGAACATCGGTTCAAGAGGGATCTTGAAAAGCTTTCAAGTTTCAGATAGTTACAATCATGCGAGGAAAGCTGAAGGAATGGTATGTTCAGCCTTCTGTTCATTATGTTGGATTTGGCTTGTTTGTTCAGCTCATGGCGGTTTTTTTGTCTGTTAAATTGTTTTTATTTAAATTGTAAGCCACCTAGGTCAGTGTTTCTCAATCAGTGGTATGGATACCACCAGTGGTACTTGAGGTGATGTCTGGTTGTACTTGCAGGACCCCTGGACACCTGTCGCCTGACAGCAAGACTAGGAACATAGCACAACAAACAGCGGTTAGAGGCTCGGCTTGGCAGGCAGAGCTCTGAAGTATGCTTTTCAGTGCTCGAAAAAGCCCTCCCATCCACCCTGATACTCTTAGGCCCAAATCCTAACCCACTTTCCAGCACTGGCATAGCTATGTCAATAGGACATGTCCTATTTATCCTGCAGCTGGGGGGCACTCACAGAGGCCTCTTCAAAGTAAGGGAATGTTTGCTTCCATACCTAGGAGCTGCATTGCCCTTATGGCATTAAAGTAATCTGGCCTCTGGCAATAAAGTAAGCAGTGGTTCACCCCTTCCTGAAAAAGCCCTCTCTGGACCCCTCTATTTTGGATAATTATCAGACAGTTTCGAACCTCCCATTTCTGGGCAAAGTGATCGAGCAGGTGGTGGCATCTCAGCTCCAGAGGATCCTGGAAGAAGCAGATTATCTGGATCCCTTTCAATCTGGCTTCAGCCCTGGTGTTGGGACGGATACAGCCTTGGTCGATGACCTATGCCAAGGGCTGGGCGGAGGGAGTGCATCCTTGCTAGTCCTTTTGGACCTATCAGCGGCTTTCGACACCATCGACCATGGTGTCCTTCTGGGACGGTTGGCTGAGGCGGGGATCAGGGGCACTCTTTTGCAGTGGTTCCGGTCCTTCTTGGTCGAAAGATCCCAGATGGTGGTACTGGGGGACTCCTGCTCGGCACCCTGGCCCTTGAGGTGTGAGGTGCCACAGGGTTCTGTATTGTCCCCAGTGCTGTTTAATATCTACATGAAACAGCTGGGAGAGACCATCTGGGGATTTGGAGTTGGGTGCCATCAGTATGCGGATGACACCCAGCTCTATCTCTCCTTTCCACTGGACTCCAGGGTGGCTGTCTCTGTCCTGGAGCGTTGCCTGGAGGCAGTTGGGATCTGGATGAGGGTGAACAAGCTGAAATTAAATCTGGACAAGACAAAGGTCCTCTTGGTTCAGAAATCCATGATACAGGTACTGGACTATCGCCCTGCTCTGAATGGGGTTGCACTCCCCCTGAAAGAGCAGGTTCGCAGCTTGGGGGTTCTTCTGAACTCGCAGCTACTCCTGGATTTCCAGGTGCCAGCTGTGGCCAGAGGTGCCTTTGCTCAGCTTCAGCTGGTGTGCCAGCTGTGGCTGTACCTGTCTCAGGCGGATCTGGCCACGGTGGTCCATGCCATGGTGACATCAAGATTAGATTATAGTAACGGACTCTACATGGGGCTGCCCCTGAAGACAGTCCGGAAGCTACAGCTAGTGCAGAATGCGGAGGCTCGTGTAGTTGCTGGAGGTCGGTGGTTTGACTTTGTCACACCGCTACTCCGGCAGCTACACTGGCTGCCGGTTCCTTTCCAGGCTGAATTCAAGGTGCTGGTTTTGACCTTTAAAGCCCTAAACGGCTTGGGACCAGCGTATTTGAGAGATTGCCTTCCTCCGTATAGTCCGGTCCATTCTCTGAGGTCATCAGAGCGGGTCCTGTTGGTTGTGCCGCCATTAAGAGAGGTGAAGGGGATGGCGACCAGAAACAGGGCCTTCTCGGTGGTGGCACCTGCTTTATGGAATTCCCTCCCCTTTGAATTGAGGACAGCTTCCTCATTATTAGCTTTCCGGTGGGGCCTAAAGACATTTTTATTTAGAAAAGCCTTCAAGGCCTTATAAGGGTTGTTTTTATAAATTAATGTTTTCACTGTGCGTTTTTGTAATTGCTGATTGCTCTGTATTTTTTATCTTGTTTTTAATTGTTTTTCTTTTAATGTTTATTGGTTTTTTATTCTGTATTTTAATATATTGTAATGCTTTTATTGCTAGCCGCCTTGGGTGCCCTTCGGGGAGAAAGGCGGAATACAAATCAAATCGATCAATCAATAAAGTCATTGCTGGAAAGTGGGTTAAGATTGTGCCCTTAGTGCTGTTTGTCACATCGCATCTGGCCTCCCAACCCAGAAGTAACTTGTGATGATGTCATTGCCAGTTATTTCCAGTGGTGCTTTGAACAGATGGATTATGTGAAGTGGTACAGCAGAACACATTGATGTAGGTGACTTCTTTACAGGAGTAGAAAGGAAGCCAATAAACTTTTGAAGTAAAAAGAAAAATTAATTTGTGGAATTTGTTTCCTTAAGGCTGCGGTTTTCAAACTCTCAGGGAGTTTGAAACCCACAGTAAGTCTTTGCGGGAGCAGGGGGGAGGCAGCAGGATCCCCAGGATTGCGTTGCTCAGGGGGCTGCAGGGACTGGGGTGCACCCTCCACTCCCTGCAGCAGCCATCCCTGGGTGCGGGGAGCAGTGCACGAGCACCTGCAGGGCTCCCCAGGTCAGGAAAGTGAGAGTGGAGAGATTGTGCTCTGCCTCTGCTAAACCGGAAGCGGAGCGCGATCTCTCCACTCTCACTTTCCCTGACCTGGGAAGCCCTGCAGGTGCTCGTGCACTTCTCCCCGCACCCAGGGATGGCTGCTGCAGGGACTGGAGAGTGCACCCCAGTCCCTGCAGCCCCATCAGGAGGGAAAGTGGAGCAATCATGCTCTACTTTCGGTTTAGCGGAGGTGAGGCACAGTCGCCCCACTCTCACTTTCCCTGACCTGGGGAGCCCTGCCGAAGGTCGCGCAGGGCTCCCCGCACCCGCGGGAGGCTGCAGGAGGATTGGGCAAGTGTACCCAAGCCCCTGCAGCCCCCCTGAGCCTGTACCCTGAGCCCCTTAAGGGGAAAGAGACCAGGACCCTCAGGCTGGGGCATTGTGATGCCCCAGTTTGAATGTTGTGGCATTAAGGTGTGGCAATGGCCACTAGTTTGGATAGCTTTAAAAGGGGTTTAGACTTGTTTTCTATGAATTTTTTCATCCATGGGTACAAATATTTCCTTTAGAGCTTTCGAGGTCAAAACCAGCAATTTGAATTGTTCCCAGAAACAAACTGGTATCCAGCAAAGATTGTGAAGCACAGATGAGATATGATTGGGTCCCAGCCGTTCATTTCCTAGCTGCTGTGTTCTGGGTCACTAACGGTTCCAAATAGCAGCCCCACAAGCACTGCAGAACTCTACTCTGGGTATTACCACAGAATGGATGAATATGACAAGGCCATGAAGTGCTGTGTCTAGTTAAAGACACTCTGAGCCTGGAGACCCATCTTCAAGGATGAAGAACACCCTGATAAAGTGGCTGGACAGGGAGGGTAGTTGTATTTATAGGTAGTGCAAGGGGCTGCAAAACATGGCAAAACTGTGATGGAAAAGTAGAGTTCAGTACAGGGGTGGCCAAACCGCCACAATTCACATATTGCTCTTTGACATATAATGTGCGGCTCTCAGAAATACGTTGGCTGAGCTCCTTTTGCATCACTATTAATATAAAAAGGTAAATAAGTAATTTTCAAGTGTTATAATTACCAGGTATAAACTGCATTAAAACATAAGCCTAATGGTCATGGTGAGTCAATATATTTAAGAAATTAAATATTGTGGCTCTCAAGCATCTCTCTTATGGCTCTCAAACATGTGAAATTTGTCATATGCGGCCCTTACATTAAGCAAGTTTGGCCATCCCTGCTTTTGTACTTTGCTCCCACTGTGCTTTTGATACTAGATATTCCTCTGGCATGTGCTATTCTTAGTGTAAAAAAAAAATCTTCCATTGGATTTCATCTGGTTTTTAAAACATTAAAAATAAAGAAAAATTTCTAAACTAAAAAAGCAGCTCAGCAATGGATTAAGCTAAGGAGTCTGTGGGATATCCTTTCTTGGATGACTTCAGCAATGAACCAGGCATGGACAAGAATCTATTAGGAATGTTTTAAGTCATCCTATCTTGAGGAATGGGCTTATAGCCCAACCCTGAGCTTTCTCATGCCTGCTGAGAAAGGCATTGCTTTTATTGCTCATCGCTGGAGCAGCAATCCCAAAGCAGCTACTGCTGTATCCAGTGGGTGCTGGGAAGCAGTAGGAGATCTCCTCAGGGGAATCCTCAAGCCCTGCAATGGGGCTTCTCAAGTCTGCACCGGCTATTTTGCTGGGGCAGACTTGAGAGACTCCGTGTTGGGCCTTCTGGCCAGACATGGAATTCAGGATATGGCAGAACAGAGCTCCGTCAATCCCACCCCCACCTGTGCCAGTTCTACCCCAACTGTCCTCCTCCACCTCCCAGAGGCCACACCACCGCCCAGCAGTTGCACTTACGCCCAGCGGCAGCACATCCTCTTCCTGCTGGCACTGGGCCTAGTAACTGACTGGCGCGGGTCCAGCGCCAGTGCTCCTTACTTGCCAAGTGCTGTAAATGGGCTTTATGGCACCCAATGATAGCACTAGGGCCCAGTGCTGGTGCTGGGCAAGTTTAGGATTGGGCTCTTAGACCTTTATCTACTGCATCTACTCCAACTTCAGTGCTGTGCTGGAATTCTGGATTTTGTTCATCACTGTGACCCCATGTCACCGCTTCTCGTCTGTAAGACAATATAGCTACTCGCGCTTCTCTGCATCAAGGACACATTGGTGGCCAGTTCCTATTGTGGTAACAAGCAGTGCTATATAAACCACAACCAGCAAAAGTGAAATTAAAACTCATGGTTTCTTGTTTCCTAGCTCAAGGCATTTCCTTCAAGTCACAGAAGTATTTGCTGAGTGCATGTCTCTTGAGCAAGTATTGCTCAGAGCACTGTGTTTCAAAAGAGCACATAAAAGTTATTTAACATCTCTACTGCATCAAGCAAATCCTGTTTCAACAGCATCAGCCCTTCCCTGTTTTGTGAATAAATGATACTGTCAAACCACGAAGAATAAAAGTAATTTCCCATCAACCTTACTGATGTTGCACAGGAAACAAGGACTGTAGATTCATATAGACACAAGGCATACAGAAGCAAGGCAAAGAAACCAGAGTCCATCACCTGTAAGGAACAAGCTCTGAAGCAGCATTCCAATAGCAGCTATTGTATATAGCATCTATCCTAATAAGAAAGTACCACCATTAAAGGCAGAAATTGGCTAGACAAATGCTAGAAAGAGATCTAAACTTCAATTAATATTATAAAGCTATATGGATATTTCCTAGTCTGATACCTTATTGAGCTTCACTAATTTTTTCATTTATAGTAATTACGTGGAACATTATCCCCTTCTGTAAATCTATATCTATAAACTTAACTAAAGTGTTAATATGTCAATTAGTGCAACCTGCTGGGCAAAGTCACTGATTGTGGCTCTGCTTTGGATTTTGTGAGACAGTCACTCCTCAAGACGTTTGCATAAACATGGCAAGACACGTCATCTCCAAACAAGCTGCCGTCTGGATTGGTAGGCTAGGATGCTTACTCACAAGTAGATCTGGTCATGGATAACTGCCCCAGTGTACTCTTACAAGAGACTGATTGAAGTCTTTCAAGGCTGCCGTTTCAAGGTCGGAACTCTTCCTCCAAGCACTTTCTATCTTCTCCATTTCACTCTCAGAGAAACATACAACATTTCCTACTCTTGGGCGTGAAACTTGTTAGACAAAATGCCATCTCCAAGGACTGGCTTGCAAGGAAGGGATTCAGGTGTCACACCAAGCAGCATGCAAATTACCTTTCTGAGAGCAACCTATCCATATGCTCCCACCACCTTTGTGCTGTCTGAAGGAGCAGACTGGGGTACATGCTCAAAAGGAGCGAGGGCCATACTCCCCCAAAAATGCTGCCAGGGACAGACACCAAAAGTGAAGGAACTACTTTATTGTCCAATTAATTCCTGATTATTCTTTTTTTAATGCAGCAGATTTTCCTCAGGGGAAAGATAAAAATGTGCAAAGAATCTTTTGGTCTAATTTACTTCTTAGAATTCCAAAGTACATGTGTACAAGAATGCCATCCTGATCTATATGGCTGTTTACAGAGAAGCTGCTAGGGCACTCACTTGGATACAATTCCTATGGCCATCTGTGTGTGTGTGTGTGTGTGTGTGTGTGTGTGTGTGTGTGTGTACGTGCTCCTCCTTTTCCCAGAAAACATTTCTAGAGACAGAGGTGGTACAGACACAGTCTCATATTTAGACCCATCACCCATTGCTTATCGGTGTACAATCTTAAGTACTACAGCTAACACAAACTGTCACTTGCTGGAGATAGTGCTCTGCAGTAAAGGTACTGCTAGGCCTAAACTAAAGTCAGAAGAATGACAGCCAGTACTTCCAGCTTTTCCCTCAGAACCCTGATAGCGGTCTTCATTGCAATCCTTACAACTGATACTTGGGGAAGAAATTAACAGGAATGCTTGAAACCAGACACAGATCAAATTACCCCAAAACAAAATACCGCACCACAAATAAGAAATGTATTATTTCTCTGATTTCAATGAAGCTTCATATAAAAAATGAAAGACTGCCACACAGACATAGGGTTTGATGTTTGAAATATTTTATATGAAAGAAACTGGAAGATCTAACACATTTCAATCTATTTAACTTGGAGTATTCTACTTCTTGAAAAAACTGAGAAATGTTAGGTGCACTTCTAAGTTCAAATGAAACAGACTGAAGTTAAACACATATTTAAAGAGCTTAAACAGTAATCCAGTGAATATTTACTTGGAAGGGTCATTAACTCAATGAAGCTTATTTCCAAGTAAATATACAACTGTATGTCTTATTAACTTCAATGGACTGTTTCATTGCTCACATTGATATTTAACCAGTAGTTTTAACTTCATTCTTTTACTGGATGTTTTTAATAGTTTTAAAATTGATTTGTTTGTATTTTGCAATTTTACATAAGTCATTTTGGAAACCCACTTGGATTGAAAGATGAGGTACATTATTAGGTAAATAGACAAAGTGGCCTTACCAAACTGCAATCCACATAAGTCTTTGCAGAGAAACCATGACTGTTGTATTTTCAAAAAATCAAATCAGCATATAGCTAGGCCCTATGAAGCATCATCTCAGTTTCTCAGAGATAATATTTTCATGTGTTCAAACTGATTTTGAAATTTATCTGTAAAGCCAACCTACAAGAATATTACAAATACTAAATACTGATAGCACTTTAAATGAATCAGTTCCCTCACTTATGTGTGGATCATGTCCCTGCACCCATCTTGAAAAAGACTACGAAGAAGAATTGAAAACAGATGGAGCATGAGAAATCCTTTTTCCCCTGATTAGTCTCAGAATCTAATACTAATCAGTAATAGATAAAAGGTGACATAGTAAAATCAGATGTCACTATTGAGCCTGCAGCCACTATTTTAGTTATTTATGCTGATCAAACAAACCTAATATAACAGGAGTGATACTACAAGGGATCAGCTCAGCTGCATGAACCAAACAACATTCAAAAAGCAGAGTCAGGTTGGCTGTATACAAACTATTCTTAAGAAGGAGAGAACTCAAGGTTGATCAAGGACAGATGACACAATTCAGAGCATCTGATAATGGTGTATAAGTTAGAGGGACATTACAGCAGCTATGGTCATATGCAGCAGTTCCCAAACTCTCTGGAAGTTTGGGAGCTGCTGTAAATTTTTTGGGGGGAAGAGGAAACACAGCGATGTGATCAGAATGATTGTGCCACTGCCAGGGCTTTCAGGGACATTTTTACACTTACCTGAGCTTGCTCTGGCCTCTGGGGGAGTGCAGAGAGCCCTGCGGACACATCCACAGGGCTCCCCAAGCATTGAAAAACCTAAAGATAAAAATTGTGACCCACTTCCAGTTTTCAATCACAAAACTGGAAATGGGTCATGATCTTTATTTTTAGATCTTACGAGGCTTGGGGAGACCTGTGAGGGTGTCTGCAGGGCTCCCTGAACCTCCAGAGGGCAGCATGAGCTTAGGTAAGTGTGAAAATGCCCCTGAAAGCCCTAGCAGCTGTGTTATCGTCTTGACAATGTTACTTTATCCCTCCTCCCCACCCCTTAAAGAGGCACAGACAGAGCTTCCCTGGCTGGGGCTTTGTGACATCCTAGTTTGAGAACCTCTGGTCATATGAATTTCTAAGGAGTAACAAACAGAAATGGTCTGCTTTCTTTCAACAGAAAACTGCTCTATATAGAAGGAAGATCAGCTACGACATCCACAAAAAGTTCAGTTTCTCTGACAGAATGATACCAGAGGAAACAGCACTAAAGGAAAGAGCTACTACTGTGAAGTATCATCAGCTCTTTGTGGCAAAAATTTACACATGAAACTGCCTTACACTGAGTCAGACCATCTAGGTCTATACCATCTACACTGACTGGCAATGGCTTTTTATGGGTGCTCCAATTTAACCTTGGTGATAATTTAACCTGCTCCAATTTAACCTGATGGCCTCCATCTAGTCCTCAAAATGGCAGCTGGAGAGCCTAACAACAGCTTCCATTTGTAGTCTATTGGCTGCAATCCTAACCTCACTTTCCAGAGAGTAAGCTCCATTGAACAAAACAGGATTTACTTCTGAGCAGACCTGGTTAGGATTATGCCTTCTGTTCCTTACAGAAACAATAGCATTGCCTATCACCCAAGGCACACATCATTTTGTTAAAAGTCTGGCATCATGAATAGTTTGTCTTTTGTAACTACTATCACCACTTGAAATTAAAATGGGGAGAAAGCATAAATTACTGGCTTTTAGAGGAAAAAAAAAATAATGAGTTGCTATTGCTGAATGAGTTTGTTCAGCCTTATTAAAGGGCAATTTGGAGGGAACATTTGGTATTTAGTGAAGATGAATGTGAAAAACCCATTCCAGATATGCCATGACTCATTTGTAACCATTATGCCATTTGCCATGGTCCTATGAACTAGACATCAGTTGATCTTTTATCCATGCCCTATCAATATATTCTCACTTTCTTCCATCTCCAGAACCACAGGCACATCTCTCTGTGTAATGAGAAGGGTACTACACAAGAATATATTCACCACAGGAAAAAGGAAGGGTTACAGATATCATATTTGAAAGGGGAATTTGTATCAGTGATATGACAACTTAGAGATTGATATTTTATAGTGCAGCTATAACAGTCAGGGATGAGAGGTAATTTTCAGTTATTAGCCATCCAATAGGTGTATCCTATTAAAATACATTTCAAACAAAGAAAAAAAGAATCCTGACCTGATGACATCAGTCTTGGACTTTCTCCGGTTTTGCTCCCTCTGTGGGATGACATGCCAATCGAAGACTAATCTCCAGTCAAACCCACCAATCTGCGGCTCCCCAGCATTTCCCAAATATTCAAATGTGTTCCAGTCAATTACATCAATCACAGGACAGACAACTGCTGTGGGCTCTTCTTTAATTCTAAGTAAATTTATAAAGAAATACTGCATTAATTGCATGAGTAGTACATGGCAGAAATGACAAACATCAAAGAGCATTATGGAAGTAAAATAAAGCACTTACCTATTTATAGATTAAGTAATTTACTGGTGAATGTTTTCATAATGCATTTTTAAAAATAAGCAAACATAAGATGACACCTTGCCTCTAGCCCACCTTCTCTTAAACTTTCGAAGCTCACCACTCCTCAAAACCTACCGTACTATCTGCTTGCTCCCTATGATCCAGCACCAAGTTCTGTTTGGTGGGAGTGTGTATAACAAATGGCTGAGCATTTCTCCACTCATAGAACATCTGCATATGGAAGTGAAGATATATGAAAGAGTCTTATAGCAGAAGTGTTCACATTTCACCTTTGTCCCTATAAATCATATTCTCTTGTTCAGTTTCTCTAAGCCAGGGCTTCTCAAACTCTGGGTTGTGACCCACTTGGTGAGTTGCAACCGGACTGCTGGTGGGTTGCAAAGATGAAACTGACAAGCTGATAATGTGAAGGAAAATTCATGGAGCCCTATAGAAAGTTAAACAGCCACACTGCATGTTTACTCGTGACTGGACAGCCATGCCTTGGTCCATTGCAGAGTACAGGCTGAGAAGAACCCAATGCCACCAGAATGGTCCTGATCTGATTAACGTAGGCCCCCAAAAACATCCAAGAAGGAAGTCCCTCCCTCTAAGCTGACAAATGTATTGAGCACTATGGAAAGCGAAAAAAGTCAAATGTTTGCATTTACTCATGAGTAAGCAAATGTCCCTTGGCTCCTGTTGACGGTCAGGCAAAAGAGAATGCAAGGCCATCAGAATAATCCTGATTTGATGAATATATGTATTATGTATGTATTGGCAACCTTCAGTCTCGAAAGACTATGGTATCGCGCTCTGAAAGGTGGTTCTGGCACAGCGTCTAGTGTGGCTGAAAAGGCCGATTCGGGAGTGACAATCCCTTCCACACCGGGAGCAAGTGCAGTCTGTCCCTGGTCTGTCTCCCTGGCTATGGGCCTTCCTTCTTTGCCTCTTTGCCTCAGACTGTTGGCAAAGTGTCTCTTCAAACTGATGAATATGGAGCTCAACAAATGAGCCAGAAGGAAGCCTCACTAATATAAAAAGGATAAAAACAGAGGCTTCAACTGGTAAGATGAAACTTTTTACTTTTTTAGTTTCTCAAAGCTAGGTAGGTGCTAATAGTTTGCCATTTTAAAAAGTGGGTTCCCGTGGTTTAGGAACCACTGCTTTATTGGAAAGGGTTGTTGTCTTCTCCAGACTCTGCCTCCCCTCCGTGGAGCCTCATTTCCTCTCCTCATCACTCTGAAGTTTTAATGCTCTTTAGAGATAAGCTTTGAATCTCAGTCTAGCCCATACAAAAACCATGTTGGATTTAAAACTGATTTTGTCCCAAATCACACTGAACTGATTTATATATAGGAACTTAAATTGAACTTCACACTTGATAAGGCTGAAAATCTTACTGCTTGTGGGGTGAGGCAGCAGGCTACAGAGAGAATTCACATGGTGAAACAGGGCTGGCTGCACCATGTCATCTCCCCTTATTTAATTGTTTAATTTAATATTTTTAATTATTCATTTTAATTTATTTATTTATTTATAGCCAGCCTATCTAGGAAAAATGGTGCCATTTCAGTACTTTTCATGGGCAATTTCAGTGCTTGCTGCATTCTCAGGAAAACACTTCCTGCTTGATTATGTCTCTTCAGGCCATGACACCACTTCCAGGTTAATGACATCACTTCTGGTGGGTTCTGGACAGATTGTCATTCTGAAAAGTGGGTCCTGGTTCAAAAAGTTTGAGAACCACTCCTCTAAGCATTAACCTCAAAGGGCAACTGAGCAGCTACTTCCTCTAGCCACTGCTTGCAGTTTTCACAAAAACACTCAAAAAGTGAGCAAACGAGATATTTCAGCAAAAGGGAATGAGTCCCATTTGCTATTGTCTTTCAGCAGCACATCACTGTCAAAGTTCCAAGATTAACTGCCCAAATTCCGGATGTATTGCAATCCACCTGAGGAATCTCATTCCATGATCTGTGGACTAGTTCTCACCTAATGAAATGCAACTGCCCACATATCATCAGTACCACAAGCCTAATAAACTTAGCAGTCAGTCTGAACAACCAACGAACCAGCTTTGTGCACAATAATGTCTGTCAAGTGCAGATGAGGCACAAGAGCTGAGTTTAGCAATTGTGTTCAGCAGAAGTTAAGCAAACACTCCAACTGCTGGAGATTTTCAGACTGTTTAGCCAACTGGAGAGTTCTCTCCAGTTCTCCTGATTCCCATTTACAACACTCAGTGTGAAATGAGGAAATAATCTGTGGAGACTGTAGAGACAAAAATAATGGGAAATGTTATTTCTCATTGCCTTTTCCCCTTTCTCAGAGACACCATCGAGTTGGACTAAAGAGAATGAAACTTTTACTTGCAACATAATGCTGACAGGTATTGGTTAGAAATGTAAGCCATTAAATGAAGTTGCACAGTAATCTCTTCAGTAATAGGGGCAACATTTTGCATAAATGTTAAAAAGGTAAGACATTTCTATTGTTGCTATCACACCCTTCTCTTTTTGCAAAATCATTTCCAAGAACAAAAAGGAGAAGCAGTTGCAAAGGCAGAGCAGAAGGACAACAGAACATTCCCCCCTCCAACAGTCCAAAGCACAAGGAGACCCGTCTTACTCACTCTCCAGTGCAAGCAGCTTCAAGTGGCCAAGCCTTCCTGACTGAGTCGGTCAGTGAGATGGCCACACTCCAAGCAGACAGGCAAGCTACAGGCTGGTTGCGAACCAGCCAAGGAGAAGAGGAGGAAGAAAGAGAAGGAGAGAGAAGATGCTGTCAGAGAAGGTTGAAGTCCTATACACTCACTGAATTCCATTGGACTTACTCCTGAGTAGGCAATCATGGGATTAGTCTGTAAAAGAACTAGTATAGCAAGGGTGGGTTATTCACAGGCATTAAAGCAAAGCAGCCCAAGACAAAAATCTGCAACAATCCCTACAAGGGCCTGCCTTAGGAGCTGCGGGGCCCAGTTGGGAAAATTTTTTTTGCGGAGCCCCAGATTCACAGCCAAAATCTGCAAAATCTTAGTGATATAAATATAATTTAGACTTTATATCTCTATGGTAGAATGGAAAACAATATAAATGTGCACTTAAAAAGTGCATGCGAGTTAATGGATGAAATGGATCTAAGCACATTTTAATATAAAATTGCATACATGGAAGCCTACAAGTAAACAAAATGTACAGATTACCTAGGAAAAGAAAATAGTTACAAAACCACTTGTTTTAGTGACTGTGAAATGATTTACTAAAAATGTTGATTTTATTTTTTGTTTAGGAAAAAAAATATCAAAATATCCACTGCAATGTGTTGTCGTATGTATTTATCAAGGCTGGGTTACCCTAGCACAGATCCCAATTGGGAGCCATGAGTCCAATTGGCTTAAAGCCATCCCTGAGCCCTCCTCAAGAATATGTCTCCTGTTTCCCTCCCTGGCTAGCAAGACGCAGCAGAAACCACATTGAGTCCCTGCAGTGCCATATATTGGGGGGACCAGTATAGACTCAACTGCTTCATCTTATACTGCTCTAGTGCCACCACACTCCCCAGTTTCTAAATACAAGTTGCTACCTTAGTCATATCAGATGATTCTTTCAAACTTATGCAGTAACTTTTGTTTGAGATAATGGCTGTTGCTGTGACTGAAATTCAACTCACATAAGGACTTGAAAGGAAAAAAAAGCCAACTAGGGAATTCGTGAATCAGCTCCACCCAGGAAGAGGTTAGTTGAGTACAGCATGAAGAAAATAATTCATTTTTGGCCTAAATCTTACCCCACACTGCCATCTTGTGGACTGTCAACATGTTGAAAACAACAAGCACTTCTCAGATTCAAAAATGGACTACACCAGCACCTAATCCAGTTTAGGCTGTGCCGTTTATTGTCCTGACCATGTACAACAGCCTTCCCTCACCATTCTCACTCCTCCCCATTGCTATCCTCCCATGAGGGTATCTCGGTTCTACAACAATCTGAAACGAGCTCACAATGTTAACAGTCACAGCCCCAATTACCTAATTTCAGCATAACATAGGAAAGGGTATTTTGAAAAAGAGGGGATGAATATCATATCAACAAGCGAGATTTTAATGACAAAAGAATACTGTCAATTTAAATTTGGTACCATGAACATTTGGAAAATACAGAGGCCAGAATCTGAAGACCAGTGCCCCTAGGTCCATGCATTCAAGGGGCCTGGAACTTGAACAGCCCTCTCTCAACACATGGCAGCCACTTCTTGAACTGTGAGAATTTTAAAACTTTGTAATATAGCATGGCAATCTACTGTTGAAAGAAAATTTAAAAATTTCAGTGGGCAGACCTAAGCAGTTTTTTTGATACCAGCGTCTTTCCTCAATCTACTTTTTTTTACCACTCATTGTTTCAACACCCCCTTGTTTCATATGTTGATTCTAACTGAAAACATGCTTGTTTGTTGCTGCCTTTACAGGAGAATGAAAATATTATGAACTTTTTAAAATTTTGTTTTAAAAACAGTACCATGCATGATAAAACCTAGGGACATGAAGCATCACAGTTCTTGCTCTCTATCATTTTCTGCTTAGATCAGGGGTCTCCAAACTTTTTGTCCAGAGGTCCACATCAAATATCTGGCGTGGTGTGGAGAGCTGGAAAAAAAATTTAAATATAAAATTTAAATAAATAAATTAGAGATGGAACTTAGATGAGTAATAAATGAATGAATGGGCTCATTCATTCAACCTCTCTGGCCCTCAGAACACCCTCCAGACACAATCAGAGCACGGTTCTGGTTATGTTCAGTTGAGTGGGCCAGAGGCTTTCAGGGGACAAGAGGTTGGACATGGGCCAGAAAGAGGCTTGCTGCATCTGGCCCCCGGGCTGGGGTTTGGAGACCCCTGGCTTAGATGATTTTAAAAAAGTACTAGAAAAACAAAATTTTTGGAATGCAAGACAAATACTTGTCACTGCCTACAAATTACGCATAGTATCAAATAACTCTTACTTTCAAATGTATATGAAAGAGGTTTGGTTGAACATTACCTTTGCAATAATGGCTCAAGCCAACCTTCATGGCATTCACAGTGGCAATCCAGAAATGTTAAAACTTCCCCTTTTGCTATAGTAGCTCCCAGAAGCCTTGCTCGAACCAGGCCTTCTCTCTTATTTGCTCGGATAAGCCGTACCTTGCGCAAGTCAGCCACATAGTTTTCCAAGGGCTCCTTTAAGTGTTCTGTTACAAAAAGATAATTGCTGGTTTACTGTTGCACACAGCAGTTGACTAGCTTTGCATCAAAATGCTTCCAATCACGTTAAATATAATTTTCATCACCTGCCAAATACCAAGCAGCAACTGAGCCAGGCAGACATTCCTAAGGAAGGCATTCCAGATTTTGGTGACACAACCAAAAACACCTTGTTTCATGTGCTAATCTGTCCCACTGATGACAGCAAAAGAACATGGAGCAGAGGCTCAGATATTCATCTGAGGATGAAGACAGGCACACATTTCAACTTGTCTATCAGTAGTTTCTGTGTACTTTAGTCATTTTTTCAAGGTATGTTGCTAATTTCATAGCAAGGTGTAGGATCAGGAAATTTGAAGACCACCTACTTCTAAATAAACCTGTTTGGTCAACAAGATTGTTCTTAAGAGACCAAACTGCATGCCTCCATCTTCCAAGGTGAGGTGGGTAGCTACTTAAGATGGGGCCTTCTCAGTACTGATGCTGCAACTATAGGACTCCCTGACCTTGTCCACTTGCCTGGCACCAAAAGTTATGTCTTCTAAATGCTAGATAAAGACTATTCAAACTTTTAATTGGCTTTTCACTTTTTTAACGCAATTCAGCAATTGTAAACTGCTCTTGAGGACTCTACTGCTGTTGAAAAACTATTTTTTTCTCATTTTAATTGTTTTGGTTTTTAAAATATTACATAAGCCAGTGGTTCCTAAACTGTATGCTGTGGCACCTTAGGACACCTAGGTGCACTCACAGGAGCACTGCAAGATGTCCCTGGTTGACTCTCCTACCGACTCAGCCAGGTGCCACCATCTTGGATCTCACTAAATATCTCAAGATCCAAGATGGTGGCACCCAAATATCACAAGATTTTGGTGTCATCACCTTGGAACTCACAAGATTTGGGTGCCACCACCTTGGATCTTTCAGATTTTATGAGATCCAAGGTGACGTAATTTTATATTAAAATTCAAAATATTTGTCTTATGTAACAAAAAGGTACATTTCCTTAATTCAAAATGGACCAATGAGACTGATTGTTCGAACAGTCAATGAGATGTTGTTATGACACAGCATGGAACATCTCATTGACTGTTCGAACTGTTGCCCCCAGGAGCACAGTAGCTACCATAAGCTGCATGCCTCTCAGAGGAAATCTTGTACCAACAAAGTTCTCTATGGAGAAATCCCAAATGTCTTACCTTTGTCACTGTAATCATCAACAAGGATGACTTCTTCCAGGAGGATGTCAGGAGAAGTCTCAAGAACACTATGAACTGTTCTCAGAAGAGTTGACCAAGCCTCATTATAAAAAGCAATGATAACTGAAGTCTTTGGCAGATTATGATAATCAAATTTCTCTTCTCTGCATCTGTAAGGAAGGCACACATGAATAATTGTGAAATTATATACAACTAAGAACAACTTAAACACTACCATTCCAGGCAACTTATGCAGAACTAAGGCAAATGAGCAAAGACAAATGACAGCGAAGTTTAGGTCCTGTGGAAAGAAAAAAGTTTCCCCTTGGACTTCATATGTATTTACAAACTAAGCAACACCTCAGTATCTTTCAGTTTGTGAGATATGTCCAGCAATTCACATATTAGAAAGTATAAGCTCACAGGTTTCACTGTGTTGTCTGGGTTTGTCCTGTAGTATTTGTTTGGCTTTATCACATTATTTTTTGCTTTAAATTTTGTAAATTGCACTGGCATGGTTCTTATTTTACAAAATGGTATATAAAAATAAATATTTTTAAAACCTAGAAATTTGTATGCCAGATCAAGATTTTAAAACTGCCTGAATGAAAGCTAGTAACATACACAAAAAATAGATGCTCATTAGAATAGAAAGTTAAGCAGTCAACCAGTTAAAGATTTTATAGCCAATTAACTGTATAGCTTTGGCCACATAATCAGTTAAGTAAATTTTTAGATGTCAGATAAAACTAACCTTAGAGTCACTATTAAAATACTAGTTTCTGTTAAGTAACAAGGTAAGTTAAAAACTAAATGCCTATCATTCATTATTGAAAAAATGTACTATTGGCATCAAATCTATGTAGCCACAGATGTTCTCCTAGGTCTGAACAAGGCTGTTTTCCACTTACTGTTTCCACTTACTGTTTTCTGAGATAATAATCTTCAGCCAATGTTGTTTGACTACAATCTTAAACACAGCTGCCCTAATCCAGCTAAGGAGTTTCATGTACATAAGCAGGCTTCTGCATGTGTATCGCTTGTTGGATCAGGAACCACAGATTATAAATCTGATGAGCATGGCAATGTGCATTTGTATGCCCAATGGCATCTATCCATACCCCATTGCTTTTAAACGTGCACCCCATACGCATTCTGGTGCAACTAGTCATGCATAAATAGATTTCTAAAGCATGACTAGAATCTGATCAGGGTGAATACACTGTTGACACTGACAGAGTTTAGATATATAGTTTACTCATAATCATAATATGAAACATTTGCATAGAGTACTCCTAAGGGCTGGAATACACACTGCCAGTACTTCTTAAGCATGTTTACTCATAAGTAAATTCCACTGTATTAAAGGGGCTTACTCCCAGACAAACATGTTTAGAATTGCAACCTTATTTTTCATTTGAACTTCATGCTTCTTTATTCAAAGGGGTATTGTTGGAACACATCATTTTTCAATATCTGCCCAACAGCTATTTTTAATAACTACTTTCTAAAATCTGTGCTAAATTTAACTGACTTCACTAATGAATAGATCAAAACCTTACAATCAATAACTGAGGCAATAGCCACTCACCTCTCTCTCCCTCTCCTTTGGCTCTCCAGCAAAATGCCAAGCATGGGGACCCACTGAACGTAAGAACTCAAGGGCATGAGCAAGGAACCAACTGGCAAACAGGCATCCCTACATTGTCAATATGCCAAGCTATGATCTATGCTCTGTCTTCATTCTGCTCTAAAGATCCAACCTGGTCCACATTTTATGGGAGAAGAGATCCTGGAAGCTCCTGAAGCTTTCCTTCCCACTTCCCTAAAGGTCAGTGTAGAATCTCAGTGTAGAATCAGGTGCTCAATACGTCGATCGTAATCGACTGGTCGATCGTGAGGCAAAATGAGTAGATCACAGGCTTCTCTCCCGTCCACGCATCCCTAGGAGTGAGCCCCTGGCAGGCTTGTGAGCCCAGAGAGTGAGCCCAGGGAGTGAGACCCTGGCACGCTCCTCCCTGGGAGAGGAGCCGCTGGCAGGCTTCTCTCCTGTCCACGCATCCCTGGGAGTGAGCCCCGTTGACTCTACTGGGGCTGACTTACCTTTCCCCTGTTTTTGCACTGGTATGTATGGAGATCTGCCCCCAACTTCCATCTGTTGGTTCTGTGTGCAAGGGGTTTTGCACTGGTCTTGCTGTGATGTCTATATAGAGATCTTCCCTCCCCCACACCTTTCCCCTGTTTTTGCACTGGTATGTATGGAGATCTGCCCCCCCAACTTCCATCTGTTGGTTCTGTGTGCAAGGGGTTTTGCACTGGTCTTGCTGTAATGTCTATATAGAGATCTTCCCTCCCCTACACCTTTCCCCTGTTTTTGCACTGGTATGTATGGAGATCTGACCCCCCCCCCCAACTTCCATCTGTTGGTTCTGTGTGCAAGGGGTTTTGCACTGGTCTTGCTGTGATGTCTATATAGAGATCTTCCCTCCCCCACAACTTTCCCCTGTTTTTGCACTGGTATGTATGGAGATCTGCCCCACCCCAACTTCCATCCGTTGGTTCTGTGTGCAAGGGGTTTTGCACTGGTCTTGTGTGATGTCTATATAGAGATCTTTCCTCCCCCACACCTTTCCCCTGTTTTTGCACTGGTATGTATGGAGATCTGCCCCCCCAACTTCCATCTGTTGGTTCTGTGTGCAAGGGGTTTTGCACTGGTCTTGCTGTGATGTGTGATGTCTATATAGAGATCTTCCCTCCCCCACACCTTTCCCCTGTTTTTGCACTGGTATGTATGGAGATCTGCCCCCCCCCCACTTCCATCTGTTGGTTCTGTGTGCAAGGGGTTTTGCACTGGTCTTGCTGTGATGTCTATATAGAGATCTTCCCTCCCCCACACCTTTCCCCTGTTTTTGCACTGGTCTGTATAGAGATCTGCTCCCCCCCCCCACTTGTATTGGAATCCAGGAAGATCTGGTGAGGAGGTAGATGTGGTGTCAGCAGTGGCCCCTTTAAGGGTAAGGCCTGGGCATCCAGCAGAGTGTGCTGCACAGCTGCAGCCACTTGAAGGCAATAGGGCCCTCAGGGATATAAGAGCACCTGAGGCAGGAAGGGCTCCACTTATTTATGTGAGTCAGCCTTTTCCTACATGAAGATCATTAAGTCCAAGTACCGTTCCACCATGACTGATGAACATTTGGAAGTGTGCTTGAGGCTGGCTGTCAGCAGCTACTGTCCGGACTATGCATCCTTGGCTGATTCACTTCAGTGCAAGTCATCAAAGTAAACTCAAGTAATTACAAAAAATGTTTATAGTTAATTATGTTGTGTTGTGCAATATTGGCTCATGCGGTTATGCAAGGTATACCAACATACATTGTACACATAAATGTTATATGTTATGATGGTGTGAACATTGTAAAAAAACTCTGGTAGATCTCTGGGCCTTGCTGGGTTTCAAAGTAGCTCTCGAGCCAAAAAAGTGTGAGCATCCCTGGTGTAGATGAAATAGCTGCTTCTCCAGTTTTTGGGGTTCGCTAGCAGATAAAGTTCATCAGATCATCCATGGATTACCACCTCTCCCATGATTTTTCCCCATTTTACTTAGTTATGGATCTACTGTTCTCTACTAGGGCAAAATAACAACAACCAATTTTTAAGGAATAAATTTCATCATGGTAAATTCTTCTCAATTTTCGCTAGATGGTCTTGTGAAAATGTCCTGAAAATAGTAGAATTGCAAAGTCCTGCATCTAATGCCTGAAAAATTACTAATAAGGACTTATAGTTCATTTATAAATAAATCAAAGGCTGATTTCTGCCTGTGTGGTGGAAAAACTCACTACTCAGCTATATTGCACTTCCTGTATTGCATACACATTCTCCTCTCATCAAAACTTGTAAACTGATAGCCAGTTCCTTCTCCATGATCAATTGTGGATCATGTAGTCAGAAACTTTGAAATCAAGGACTGTTTCAGTTAACAAACAGAGCTGAACAGGACAAAGGAACTGCTGGCAAGCCCATGTGTACGGTGCAGGGTACTTTCTGGCACAGGTTGGGACTGTGGTAACAGAGTAACAAAAGGGTAACAAACAGCTAGCACAGCAAGTGGTAGCAGCTACATCCGGTTTCATCCATTAAAGACAGCATGCTTGGAAAATGTCCAGCTAGAAAATATTGTCAAAAGCCACTACTGTGACAGTGGCTGATTAAGAGTAGGCAAAATTGAGAAGGAAACAAGTAACAATGTCATCCAAAGAACTTTCCTCAGAAACAAGTCCTAATAAATTTACTGGGACTTATAGAGCAAGCTTAGGCATGTCTACTCAGAAGTAAGTCCTACTGTGGTCAACGGGGCCTATTCCCAGGTAAATACGGTAAATCACAACTTCCCAAGCGAAGGACTGCAGCTCAGTGACAACTTTGAGGAATAGTTTTTAGAGGACTGCATTTCCCTGCCCCCAGGGCCATCTGAAACACACATACATGGATGTCCATGGCTGCCCCAAGTGGCTTACTGGCTCATTATGACAGCAGAGCTGTGGAGGTTGTGCTGTTAATGGTGGAGGTTTCCGGCCCTCTATCTTGATTCCCCAGCTGGTTTATTGGTTATAAAGGGCCTACATATTTTACATACACAAACTCTGAAATACAAGGAAAAAATCATTTGCCTGAGGAATAATCACAGGAAAAAAATGTCTTGAAATGAGCGACATCAAACTTTCTACAAAGAATGAAAAATGGCCAAGTGGACTCATCATGGACAATTGTGTTGAGCCAATTTTGTGTATGTGAGGGAAGGTGCTCCCTTAGAAATATGGTAAGGGAGGAATTAAAAAAAACTGAAACATTATTATAAGCTGCCATTTCACCTTGTTAAACAGAAAAGGCAGCTAAGAAAATTCTGTTAGGCTGGTGGCCTTCTCACTCACATGTACACTTTGTTACTTCATACAATGTTCATGTGGGAGTGCTTTCGAACAGTTAATCCCCATGTGAAAACCAACATTAACACAGGATCCACCGCCACTTCTGCTATAGGCAACTGGTCAATGACAAACACATAATAATACAACAATGACTGTGTGGAAGCAGATGCTATGCATAGATTTCTGTATGAATCAGCTTTTCACATATTGCTCCAAGAGTTCAAAAAGCCAGTCTTGCAGCAGTACAGATTGACCCATCTTATCTGTGGATTTGGGGACCCACAGAGTAGACTTACCGCAGACATGTATGGAGGGCCTCACCAAACCTCCCAGACATAACCAGAAGTGCCTTGTGGTCGCGCCTGGGAGGTGTTCTGAGGTGCAGGGAGGCCATGCGCCCTCCCTGCACCTCAGAGCACCTCCCAGAGGCTTCTGAGACGCACTTCCAGTTTGACCCCAAAAAAACCCCAGAAGTGCCTCTTAGAAGGCTCTTGGAGGTCTTCTGAGCTAGAGAGAGACCGTGTGCGGCATCACCAGGACTCAGAACACTTCCAATCGTGATCAGAAGATACTTATGGTTGCATCCAGAGGTCCTCTGAGAGCCTCCTGTGGCTCTCAATATCTGCAGGTTCAGTATCTGTGGGGGATCTGGGAACACAACACCTGTGGATACTAAGGGCCAACCTGTATATGAAAGTCAATCCATGCAGACTTCTGTATGTGCCATCAAACTTCATGTAATCATCTCAGCATACAAAACCAGTACAGATGTGCGTTGCTTGACAGGGATGCATTCCTGCACTTCCATTGTCATGTGATGCTAGAAGCTAAATGAAGCCTCCAAAGCCAAGGGGAGCTATGCTAACCTTGCCTTTGGGAGCTTTTCTGAACCCCACTGAGGCAGCGCACATCCGTACATTGCCTCTGCAAGGTACAGAATGGCAAAAAGAATGAAAAATCACAACTTCTGGTTTCTGGAGGGAAACCGGAAGTGACTGTTTTTGCCTTATTGGAGGTCCGGGGAAGCCCTCATCGGCTTTGGAGGCTTGGGGGGGCATGCCTAGGTTGGGCTGTAAATTTTATAGGATACTAAAAACAAAACTGGATCCAAACATGCCCCAAAAGGGTTCACAATCTAAAAAGATGCAGAAAAACAATAGCCTCTCAAAAAACAACCACTAGAAAAAGACCTTGTGCCAGGGTGAAAAGGGACAATTACTCTCCCCCTGCTAAATATAAGGAGAGTACCACTTGAAAAAGTGACTCTTGTCCAGTTAGTGGGGGATTATATGCTCACAACAATCTTGTAATGTAAATTGGGCTGAAACCAATCCAAGTCACACCCAGTAAACTTCATGGCTGAGCAGAAATTTGAACCCGTGTCTCCCTGGTTCAAGTTCAACCACTATACGATCTCATACTAGCTGACAGAAAAGGTGACAAGGAGTGTCTTTTTCTCCTCCGAGGTTGGCTCTGACTAACCTGACAAGATTGTAATTTCAGAGATGTGGGTAGAAAAGAAAACAGCGAGTGGTAGCAGCAGATGAAAGACAAGATAGTGCATAGAGCGGGGTTCACTGAAATGCCCCATGTATATCAAGTATCTG
Source organism: Tiliqua scincoides (assembly GCF_035046505.1). NCBI lineage: Eukaryota > Metazoa > Chordata > Lepidosauria > Squamata > Scincidae > Tiliqua > Tiliqua scincoides. Next base: position 96,598,880 of record NC_089824.1, on the reverse strand, counting down.
GTGAATAAGCACTAGCAGAAGGGATTGCTCCTGACCCATTTCACTACTGTACATATGTAAAATGAAAAACTTTTCATCTATATGAATAAATAAAACCACCCCACTTCAATATTCCTAATCATCAATATAGACTAGTGAAAATTGAGATTGGAGAGCTAGTGCTTAACCACTTTGGTTACAAGTACTAATGAGTACGGTAAGTGAATTGTGTTACAGAGTAGTTGATCTACCAAACAAACCTGTATATGAAGTATGTTTACTGTAACAAGCCGTGAAAAGCTACACTGTACCTGTAGCAAGCTAACAGCTGTACCTATACCTTGTGCGAATACAGCCTATTATTGGGTCCAATTCTATCCAACTTTCCAGCAGTGATGCAGCCATGCCAACAGGGCATGCATTGCATCCTGTGGTGGTGGGACAGTCCAGAAGGCCTCCTCATGGTAAGGGAACATTTGTTCTCTTACCTTGGGGCTACATCGGTGCTAGAAAGTTGGATAGGATTGGGCCCATTGCTGGCCAACTGGTGACCTTCTTGATCCCAGAGCAAAGACACCCAAGTTCCTGTCAAGTCATAAAGAGGAAAAATCAACAGTAGCAGATGAGCAACACAGTGAAAGAGAGAGTAGGCGTGTGAGTTTGCCACTGTTTCTACATGTGACATCAGCTCTACCGATATATATTCTGAAGAACTTTCCCTTTTCTAAAATTGCATGGTTTTATAAAATTAGTAATATTGAGAAAATACCAGTCAAACTGGGCAGGCTCAAATTTGCAATAATGTTCTTTGGTGATGATCCCTCACTAGAGTGTGTATATGCAATTATTTCAGCATATTGAGATTAGTATGTTAACAGCTTTCAGTGTTTTCAGTTTCTCTTCTTGACATTTAATCAATGCAAAGAAAAGTATTCTACTGAGCTGTCATTTCTTAAAATATTTACAAGTATTCCAATATAAAAATTACCAAATAAAGCTTTGAATATAACCACATTAGGCTCTTTATTTAATCCCCCACCCCTAAAATATTTCACTTCAACTACTTTGACTGCTGGGAAAACTTATGAGCTATTTATACAGCACATAAAAATCCACATGGTGTACTTTTTAAGCTTTGTTTACTAAATATAAATCGCACATTAAATCAAATCCCAACTGACTGATAGAATCAAAAAAATTTTGCGTACCAGGAAACCTGCATCACAGAGAGGCACTTTAAGGGCAGAACTAGAGAGAAACCAAGAGCTGCTACTAAAAACAACAGTTATGTGTCAGAGTCCTTCACCAAAGTGGATAATGAAGTAACAGCCCAATCCTATGCGTGTCTACTCAGAAGTAAGTTCCACTGTGTTCAATGAGACTTACTCCCAAGAAAGTATGGATAGGATTACAGCCTGAGATGAACTACAATGGTTGAGAATAAAGGGCAAACTCAATATATGCCTGCTCTGCTGTTCTGGTGGTCTCCCCATGCTTTGTGTGACATCAGCCCCACTCTAAAAAGTTGAGCCATTTGTGCCATATGCGACTGTTGTTGCTATTGTGTTTTACACACAAGAAAGTTTTCTTATAGGAGACTTAAGTTCGCAATTTATATGAACTCATTGTTGTGAGTTTGGAAGAGGTACTTGTAATACAAATGAGCATTTCAATCAGCACTGTATAAATTTTGGATTTACAAAATGATCCACAATCAAGACTATGGTGTGTGTGTGGGGGGGGGGGAATTTAACTCTTTCCTGGGGTGCTGATCCACAAGGCAGCTTCCCATGTGGATCCAGACTGGTGACTGCAGAGGGGACTAAAAATTTAAGAACATAAGAACAGTCCCACTGGATCAGGCCATAGGCCCATCTACTCCAGCTTCCTGTATCTCACAGCGGCCCACCAAAAGACCCAGGAAGCACACCAGATAACAAGAGACCTCATCCTGGTGCCCTCCCATGCATCTGGCATTCTGACATAGCCCATTTCTAAAATCAGGAGGTTGCACATGGGACTCATGCATGATTCACAATGCATCTGGCCTTCTGACATAACCCATTTCTAAAATCAGGAGGTTGCACATACACATCATGACTTGTAACCCATAATGGATTTTTCCTCCAGAAACTTGTCCAATCCCCTTTTAAAGGCATCCAGGCCAGATGCCTTCACCACATCCTGCAGCAAGGAGTTCCACAGACCAACCACACGCTGAGTAAAGAAATATTTTCTTTTGTCTGTTCTAACCCTCCTAACACTCAATTTTAGTGGATGTCCCCTGGTTCTGGTGTTATGTGAGAGTGTAAAGAGCATCTCTCTATCCACTCTGTCCATCCCCTGCATAATTTTGTATGTCTCAATCATGTCCCTCCTCAGACGCCTCTTTTCTAGGCTGAAGAGGCCCAAATGCCGTAGCCTTTCCTCATAAGGAAGGTGCCCCAGCCAAGTAATCATCTTAGTCGCTCTCTTTTGCACCTTTTCCATTTCCACTATGTCCTTTTTGAAATGTGGCGACCAGAACTGGACATAATACTCCAGGTGCGGCCTTACCATAGATTTGTACAATGGCATTATAATATTAGCCGTTGTGGTCTCAATAACTTTTCTAATTATCCCAAGCATAGAATTGGCCTTCTTTACTGCCGCTGCACATTGAGTCGACACTTTCATCAACCTGTCCACCACCACCACCCCAAGATCTTTCGTGATCTGTCACAGACAGCTCAGAACCCATTAGCCTATACGTGAAGTTTTGATTTTTTGCCCCAATCTGCATGACTTTACACTTACTTACATTGAAACATTTAATCCTTCACCCCAGAAATTGTAGTTCCTATATGTATCAGGGCTCCTGCAACTACAATATTTACTCCTCTCAAAAAACAAACCCAGGCAGGATCAAAGTCACATCTAGTTTTCCCTTAAGTTCCTACTCCTGCCCTTTTCCAAATACATACTGTCGGAAGATCATTATACTCACAGAGATAAGAATTTCCTTTCTGAAACAAACTTCCTCAGAGTTTTATGTGAAGATAATAAGAGTGGGCACTAAACTAGACCAGTTGCTTCAGGTCAACCATACTATGACTGCAATCCTATGTGCATTTCCCTGGAAGTGAGGCTACAATCCTATCCACACTTTCCTGGGAGTAAGCCCCATTGACTAGAATGGGATTTACTTCTGAGTAGACACACCTAGGCTTGGACTTGAAGTTCCACTCCACTGAATTTAATGGGGCCTTACTTCCAAGTAGACATTCATTGGATTGCGTTGTAAGAGCACATCTCCTCATCCTTCCAGGAGGAAACCTCTCTGTATGTGAACTGAGCAGCCTCAAGGCAAGACAGGTGTGCAAGGTGCGAATGAGAGAGATGAGAAGCCTAGGCTCTGAAAGCAGCCAGTGCAATGTTCCAGGAAGGAAGCAGGTGGGTTGGCAATGACATGACAGCCCACTGGCAGAGAACTTTCACTGATGCACGTTGTACTGGGGGTGTTTTGTGTGCCAGTTCTCCCATTGCCCAGTCATCCCATTCTGACTTCAAAAGCTCAGGAAAGCCTGCACTTTCATGTTCCCCTGTCTCCAGAAGATCAGATGTTCTGTGTCTCTTCTACTGGAGGGGAGGGGTTCAGATTAGCACCCCAATCTTTGTAGCACAGCCTTTGTAGCACTGGATATACAGTACTCCAGAAAGTAAGTGTACCTCTTTAGGCATTCATGTGTACACAATAAACGTCCTTTGCCAACTCATCGCCACTGCGGAGTGGGTCCCACCCACTTCAAGAAGGGCGGCTACTCCTTTGCCTGGATCAGTTTCCCACCATGGGCGGATCCAAGGGGGGGCCATGGTGTGTTCCCCCCCCCCAATTGTTGCACCTCGAAGGAGCCAGAGGAACGTCCACTGGGCAGGGTACTGGTGGCCAACGGAGCTTGGAATGGGTCTACTTGGCAGGTAGATCTGGGCTCTATGTCCAGGAGGAAGCCCAGGTCTACCCCCCCCCCCAGCAAACAGCCACAGAGTACATAAGCAGGAGCCCAGGTCTACCTGGAAGGTAGATTCAGGCTCCACGTCCAGGCAGAGCCCAGGTCTACCTGCCCAGCAAACAGCCACGGAGGCTACAAGCTCAGTGGGGAGCCCAGGTGTACCCAGAAGGTAGAGCCAGGCTCCGAGCCCAGGCTGAATGGAGCCCAGGTCTACCCACCCGGGCTCTGGGGCGGAGGCTCATGGCCCCCCAGCACAAACCTGGCTCCGCCCCTGCACCCGAGCAGGCGTGCCTCCCTGAGCCGCGAAGCGCCCAGGCACAGCCAGCCTTTCCAGGCGGCGCCCCGAAGCCTCCCCAGCCCGCCAGGCGCAGCGTCGCCGCTGCCTGCTCACTCACTGCGGGTGGCGGCGCTCGGGCAGGCGGCGGTGCAGGGAGATGCGGTCGCTGAGGTAGATGTTGATCTGGTGCCGCTGGACGCTCTCCTCCTGGCGGCGCCGCTCGGCCTCGCTCAGCTCCAGCCGCGCGGGCCGGCCCAGCTCGCCCAGCTCCGTCTCCCGGCCCAGGGGCGGCTTGTCGTAGACGGGTCTGCGGAGCCGCCGCAGGGCCAGCTCGGGGGGCAGCGAGGGCTCCTCCGCGGCTCCCCCCGCCTGGCCGGGCTCCGGAGGGCCCGGCGGCCACAGCAGCAGCAAGCCCAGCGCCCCCGCCCCGGCCGCCAGCGCCGCCGCCGCCGCCACCAGCAGCCGCCCTCCTCCGCGGGGGACGCGCGCTCGCCGGCCCCGCCGCATCGCCGCCGAGGCCCCTCCGAGAGACCTGCGCTGCCCGGGCAGGACCTGAGGCGGGGCCGCGGGGAGAACCGCCCCGCCTAGCCGGGAGGTCTGTTGCGGAAGTCGCTCTCCGGCCGGCCGGCCGGCGGGCTGGGCCCTTCGGAGCTGGGGCTGGGCCCTGAGGCACGGCGGGGCAGGGCAGGAACTGCTGCACTGCACCCTGCTTGCCTTACCTGCCCTGCTCGGGAGTTAGGGCCCAATCCTGTGCACGTCTACTCAGAAGTAAGTCCCATTAGAGTCAATGGGGCTTACTCCTGGGAAATGTGGATAGCCTTAGAGCCCAGTCCTATGCATGTCTACTCTGAAGTAAGTCCCATTAGTCAGTGGGGCTTACTCCCTGGAAAGTGCCTATAGGATTGTAGCCTATGGGCCCGATCCTATCCAATTTTCCAGGGTCGGTGCAGCTGTGCCAATGGGGCCTGCGCTGCATCCTGTGGTGGGGAGGCAGTCACAGAAGCCTCCTCAAGGTATGGGAACATTTGTTCCCTTTCCTCGGGGCTGCACCAGTGCTGGAAATTTGGATAGGATTGGGCCCTAAGTTTTCCCTCCTAGAAGGGAAGATTTCAAAGAAGGGATGATGATGACAGGTTGTAGGTCAATGCTTTTGTCCACTCAAGCCATGATACTAACACTTTATCTGCAAGTAACTCCAACCGAACACAGCCAGGCTGCCTTCTGAGTAACAAGTAAACATCAGATTGTGCTGTATCCATCACTGCAAGCTTTGGGTCCAATCTTGTTCAAATTTCCAGTACTAATGTAGCTGCAATGCAGCCCCAAGATAAAGGAACAAACCTTCCTTTTCTTGTGGAGGCCTTCATGACTGCCCCTCCCACTCATCTGCATACCTGAGGGTCAGTGGCTGCAAGTGCTCCCAGGCAGCATGGCTCCCCCCCCCCTACACAACCCCTACAAGTTGTGTCCACAAGCAGCCTCTCTGGTTCTCAGAAGGCCTTAGAAAGGTACCTTCTGGAGATCTTCTGACGGCTGGAGAGGCTACAGACGGCTTCTCCAGCCCTCGGAACACTCTGGACATTACCAGAGGGCATCTTTGGTCATGTCCAGAGGTGTGGCAGGCCCCTGACTTGCAGATTTGTTTATCCATGAGTTTTAGCATTATTGGGGGACACAGCAATTACTTCTGGGTTGGGAGGCAGCATTTACTGGGATGGCCACAAGGCAGCAGAAGCCCCAGAACTTCCACTGCAGGATACAGTGCACACCCTGTTGGCACAGCTGCATCAGAGCTGGGAAGTTGGATAGAATTAAGTTGTTGAGTCTTCAGTCTCGAAAGACTATGGTATCGCGCTCTGAATGGTGGTTCTGGAACAGCATCTAGTGTGGCTGAAAGGGCCAATTCGGGAGTGACAATCCCTTCCACACTGGGAGCAAGTGCAGTCTGTCCCTGGTCTTTCTCCCTGGCTATGGGCCTTCCTTCTTTGCCTCTTTGCCTCAGCCTGTTGGCCAAGTGTCTCTTCAAACTGGGAGAGGCCATGCTGCACAGCCTGCCTCCAAGTGGGCCACTCAGAGGCCAGGGTTTCCCACTTGTTGAGTTCCACTCCTAATGCCTTCAGATCCCTCTTGCAGATGTCCTTGTATCGCAGCTGTGGTCTACCTGTAGGGCGCTTTCCTTGCACGAGTTCTCCATAAAGGAGATCCTTTGGGATCCGGCCATCATCCATTCTCACGACATGACCGAGCCAACGCAGGCGTCTCTGTTTCAGCAGTGCATACATGCTAGGGATAGCATATAATTGGATAGAATTGGGCCCTTAGATACTGTCCTACCTCAGAGGGAATTGTCCCTCACCTTTGATACACTGGGTATTAGTGACTTTTCCATCACCTTAAGAAATTAAAGTGATGTAACTAAATGCTAATGGTTCTACTGTGGTCCCAATACTCTCTTGAAGTTGTCATCCTTTGCACACTTTCCTGGGAGTAAGCTCCATTGGATACAGTGGAACCTACAGCTGAATAAGCATAGGCTTCTGCTGCAGGCATCCTCATTTTGTCCTACTGATGAGGTGGAAGGAATTATTTATATTTCTATAGGCTGCTTTAATTTTAATTTTATTAGTATTTTGCTATTTAAATAAACAAAACTACAAGAGAAGGGAGAACACTTAGGAAAAAGGATACAAAAAGGGAGGCAGGGAATACAGGTAAAAATTCTAGGGGAAAGAATTAAAATAAGTAGAGATAAATACTCCACAAATTATATTTTTGGGTTGTCTGTGTGATCTGCAATTGTTAGCTTTATGTTTTTAAACTTGTTCATGATTGTTTCACACCTGCTTTTCATTGAATTATGGCCCAGTCCTATCGGGCGTCTGCACCACCAGAACTCGTGTTAGCCACCTAGGGTTGAGAAGTAAACATGGTTTGCAAGAACTAGAACAGGGCTGGCCCAGCTATAAGGCTGATTGAAGCAGCCACTTTAAGAGGCAGGCTAAGGGGAGGAGTGGTGACTGCTGTGCACTGCACCCTACATCTGCCTGCTGTCTGTCCAAACACTTCAATCACCTCTTCCCACTTTCTTAAAATGAGTGGGAAGAGGATCATGGCAGAGACAGCCCCTCTCTCCTCCAGCACCACTGCTGCAAGTGATCATGGTGCAGGGAAGCAGCAGCAAGGTTCTGGTTGTTCCTGTGTACAAGAATTCAGAACAGAATAGCTTGGCTCCACCTTCTTCTCCCTCTTGTCTGCCCAGCAAGAAGGCAAGAAGGAGCCCCTCTCATGCTTTCTTACCTTGAAGTCTTCCATCTGTCACTGCCTTCTCCCACTTGCTCTCCAGCTGGCCTTGTTGAAATTTGAAGGAAATGGCAACAGATGGAGGATTTCAAGGTAAAATTAGGTGTAAGGGGAATCTGGATAGCTGCACTACACTTTGCCCCCCTCTCCTGGGTCATTCAGCTGCTTTCCTTGGTGAGAAGACAGCATTAGCAGTGGCAGTAGGGTGCCTGTGCTAACATGCATACAAGGGTTTTTGTTTTTTTAAGAAGGGGGGTCAAGCTGGCAGGAGATTTGCCCCAGTATAGGCAACAGATAAATAAAAAGATGACTGCACTAATGAAGTAGGTATATGCCATGTAAGCATTATTGTTTGGAGCAACCCCCTGTGTGTGCATCACCTGGTGAGGCATGCACTCCCCTGCACCCCCTAGCAGCACGACTGCCTAAGATGCACTGTACATTGCTTTGAGGTAGGAGATGCTTGAGCATTATTGTTTGAGAGACATTTTGGGCCACTGGCTCACAGGCTCCCGCTCCTCACCTTCAACAGGCAGTTACTGACCAAGTTCCCACTATAGAAATGGTGCCTCCTAGGGCTTGTCAGTCTAGAAGAGTGCAATGACCTGCTCCTACTGAAAATGTTCTCTGCTCGAGGGACAAGAAACTATAACCTCTTTCGTTGCAAAATCAGGGCAGTGATCCATGCAGTTTAAATTCCAGAAGAGCAGCCATGTAGCAAAGACTACAAAGAGCCCATGATACCCCAAAGGCTTAATACACTGAGGAAACTGAAATCAAAATTAAGAGTGGTTTCATATGGGGCTTTACATAGCAGTACATTATCCACCAATGCCTTTCTCCTTGGGGCAAGATTCGACAATGTTTACTCAGAAGTAAATCCTATTCAGTATTTTAGTTGTACATTTAAGAGAAGTGCCCGCTTTGTGGCTTCTTCCCAGTAATTGGGTCCTTCCTGTCCATTTCCTAGCCCTTTTTGAACCTGATACACAATGGAGGGGGTAGACAGAGTCCCTTCTTTTGCCGGAGCAGCAGCAAAGGCAGGGGGAGTTGGAGGTGGGTGGAAGGCACCCAGGAAGATAGAAGGTCTTCTAGATTTCAGATTAAAATCTAAACCAGAAAATATTTGTATCTTTAATCTAGCCTTGTATTCAGGCAGACACTATAAACATCCCAAACTCAAGCCTGGAAATATTAATTTGGCACAGTTACTTGTGAAACAATTTTATGTATCATTTGAAGGAATCCTTTTAGAACTGCCAACAGATTCAGATGTTGGGAGAGTACATATGCAATTTGAAGGTTCCAGTTTTGTGCCACCACACTGATACAATTGGAGTCTCCTGTCTGCTTTCAGAATTATTGCCTCTCTTTGCTTTTCAGCTCCTTTCTTCTTGCACATATTCTAAAGGTTTTCAGCTTGCTAATGTTTATGCCATAATAGAAACTCATTATTGGTAGATGGCTCTTACATCTCTATTTTGCACCTGGTATAATTTTGCTCTCCTACTCTTATACCTTTATCAGGTCAGAGGGTACTTTGTCAGTAATGGTTGATTATTATTATCTTGATTATTTTCACTGTGAAGATACTATCATGTGTCCATGCAAAGGGGATGACCCAGCTTTGAACCTGATTCACAACTGATGATATTGCATTCTCATCTTTTTCTAGCTCTTGGATTGTGAAGTTCTGTATTATTACGATCTACACAGTAATATGGTCTCTTACACCATTTCTCTTATCTGATCAAGGAAGGCACTTCTTCACAGCACCTGATTTCAGGTTCAGGCTTGATATATCATACTATACATCACTATAGTGTCCAGAGACTGTGTGTCTGTGTTTACTATGTCCAGGTTTGGTTAAGTCGATTGCATCTAACAGAATTGCAGCTTACTAGCTGAAATGAAAGAATCCCTCCATGAAACTCAAATACTCCTCTACGATTTTCCACTGCAAGCATTGTCACCTGGGCACTGTAAGCTGGCAAGTGCCTAGCATAATTCACTTTGTCGTAAGTAATAAACCAGGGGATTGTGGTTCATATGGCAAAAGAGGTGTAGCCGCTGGTTGGCTGCCTCTTGGGCAGCACACAGCAAAACGTGTTCAACCACATCTACATATAACATTCAAAATGATGGCAGTTCTCCGTTATCAGGGCAAAGATGCTCCAAAAATCTGCTACAAAGGCCCTATATACATCTACTGAAGTTGGGTTCTGCAACAGGTTTTCAAGGCCTTGAGATCTAGTCTTTTATAACTTATGCCCCAATCCTATCCCCCACCAGTTTACATGATGCAGCTGTGCTGCTATAGCACACACTATACCACAACTGTCCAGAAAATGGAATTAAGATAAGGTAAAATGGAGAGGCTGTCAAATTATGTTAAATTGGTGAACATAACTGAATGACCGTTTGTTACAGTAACAAGTGCAGCTTTTTGATTATTTTTGTTCTTAAGATGAATGTTCTGATTAAATGATTAAAGATTTTGTAGGAAACTGATATTGAACGCCCCACCTTGGCATCATTGTATCGGCAAATTCAGGAAGGTGGTCATGGACCCAATCCCATCCAACTTTCCAGCACTGATGCAGCTGTGTCAATGGGGCATGTGCTGCATCTTTCAGTGGGGAGGCAGTCACTGAGGCCTTCTCAAGGTAAAGGAACATTTGTTCACTTACCTCAGGGATGCATTGCGGCTGGACCGGTGCTGGAAAGTTGGCTAGGATTGGGCTACAAGTCACGCAAGGTTATCATCTTTATCACTGGAGGCCACTGAATTTGTAAAAGACTCAGCTTTCCCTCCCATGGGAGCTAGGGAGGAGCTCAGTGGCAGGTCCAGAAAAAAATACTTGAGAGCACCGAACCCAGAAAGGGCTGTTTTGCTGAGTGGACTTTTCTCCCCATGGAAGATTTCTGAAAGAAAAATAAAAGTATATTTTTCATATTAATGTTCCCATTCCAAACTTAGAGAGAAGTTGGCCCATGGGGAATTTTACTTGATGTGTACGAATGCATTTTATGCTATGGATTGACGGCCCAATCCTATTCAATTTTCCAGTTGTGCGAGTGAGCTGAGCTCTGCATCCTTCGGTGGGGAGGCAGTCCAGAGGGAATGTTTGTTCCCTTGCACTGTGGCTGCACCGGTGCTGGAGAACTGGACAGGCCTGGGCCCTGAGAAAAGCATTCTGAGCATGCACAAAGTCCTTTCTCTCCCTGAGGTTCCCGCTGGAGCCTAGCAAGGGGGCGGCCGGGGGACGAGCTCCGCCGCCAGAAGAGGGAGCGAGCCTTCGAGGCGGCTCCCCTTCCCCGCTCCTCCTCCCCTGCTGGCGAGGCCTCAGCAGCGCGGCCGTCCCTCTCTCCTCCCTCTCTCCCAGTGCCCGGAGAACTGGAGCTCCGGCCGGACCCTCCCTCCTCCTGCAGGCGGAGCGGAGGACGGCCGGCGGAGCATGGGGGAATGCGGGGTGCCCGCGGGAGCCCAGCTGCTCCTCCGCGCCTGCGACCAGGGCGACTGCGAGAGCGCGCGGCGCCTGCTGCTGGGGCCGCCGACCTCCGGAGCGGCGGAGCAGGCGGCGGCAGAGCCCGGCGGCGGGGCCGGCGTCCCTCCCGGCTCCGTGCCCGTGGACTGCTCAGACGAGGCGGGCAACACGGGACTGCAGTTCGCGGCCGCCGGCGGCCACGAAGAGCTGGTGGGCTTCCTGCTGCGAAGGGGCGCCTCGGTGCAGAGCCGGAACCACTGCGGCTGGACCCCGCTCATGCAGGCTGCCAGGTGAGCAGCGCGGCGGGCGGGCAGGCGGAGACAGCCGGGCGGGGCGAGGGAGGAGCAGAGCTGAGACGGGCGGCTCGGAGAGGAACGTCTCTAGCGCGCCACCTGCGGGCCAAGGTCGGGATGCTCCGGCTAGCAGGACGGCTGGGACGTCCCGAACGTCGACCGCCTCCCTTCCCACCCCCTCACCAGCCGCGAAGGGCACGTGGCACGTTGAGAGCAGTTGCATTGGGCCCTCTGGAGTATTGGAAACAGTACTGGAAACTAGGGGCTCCTCATGGACCGGATTGGAGGTCCTCAAGGGCCACAAGTGGCTGCAGGGTCGGGGTTTGGGCACCCCTGATCTAGGGGTACTTTTAGGAGACCATATAACATCACACTTTAGGTGTTCAGATGGTCTTTTCTTTTTCTTTTTTTAAGTGTGGAGATAAATAGGAAATTGTATGAATGAAATAAGTACATGTTTATGTACATCAGTGTTTCTCAACCAGTGGTATGGGTACCACCAGTGGTACTTGAGGTGGTGTCTGGTGGTACTTGCAGGACCCTGGAACACCTGGTGCCCAACAGTGAGATCAAGAATGTGACACAAGAAACAGCAGTATGGGGCTCAGCTTGGCTGGCAGAGCTCCAAAGCATGCTTTTCTATGCTTGAAAAAATCCTCCTGTTCACCCTGAGCCTTTTATTGGTGTTTGTCGTGTTATATCTGGCCTCCCAACCCAGTAGTAACTGGCAATGTCAGAACTGGGGTGGGAGGGGTGGGCAGAGTCCTGCTCCGCTGGATCCTATGCTCTATGTTAGGCTGAAAAGCCCAACATAGAGCTTCTCCAGTCTGTGCTGGCAAAATAGCTGGAGGGGACCCATCACAGCCCCTGCATGCTTACTCAGGGGCCTCCTTTTCCCGTGGAGACCTCTGGCAGTCCCAGCAAGACCACTTGATACAGCGGTTGCTATTTTGGTGCCACTACACCCAGTGCTGCTGCCACCATTAGGATTGGGCTGTTGGACAGCAATCTCCCTTTTAATGGAGAGTTAATGAATACAGTCTTCTCCTTGGATCATCCTTCTACAGACTCATGCGATTTCTCAGTTTGTCTTCCAGAGTCTTTTTGGATGTCCTCAAGATCTTTCTGTTTTTCCTCATCCTCTTTCTTTTAAGAACATAAGAAGAGCCCTGCTGAATCAGGCCCAGGGCCCATCTAGTCTAGCTTCCTGTATTTCACAGTGGCCCACCAGATACCTCAGGGAACACACAAGACCACAAGATACTTGCATCTCCCTGCCACTCCCCTGCATCTGGCATTCTGTGTACCCTCACAACCTCAGTGAAGACACCAGACTTCACTTGGGTTTAACTTGGGCCACTTTTAACATAAGTGGCCAATTTTAACACATGAAACCTACTGAACACACCTCCACTCCCTTGCCAGTCTGGAGTAGGTGAAAAAACCGCCATCTAAGGCCAATTTGGGTGACAAAAAAAAAAAAAAATTCCCACCCAGACCTCATGATGAGCAACCAGATTATCTCAGACTGTACATACTCATTATGGCTTGTGACCTGTGATGGGGTTTTCCTCCAGAGATCTGTCCAACCTCCTTTTAAAGGCATCTAGGCCAGATGCCATCATCACATCCTGCAGCAAGGAGTTCCACAGACAGATTACATGCTGGGTAAAGAAATATTTTCTTTTGTCTGTTCTAACTCTTCCAACACTCAATTTTAGTGGCTGTTCTCTAGTTCTGGTGTTGTGTGAGAGGGAAAAGAGCATCCCTGTATCCACTCTATCCATCCCTTGCATAATTTCATCTCTCAGTCCAACCCCATCTGCCATTCTCTGCCTTTCATCACCATGTAAAACGGCAGTTATTACTAGATCCACCTCCCAACTTGTCAAAAGATACTAGATACATTACAAGGTGCTACTTTCACCAGCCCATGTAGTGCTTTGTATGCCATTGAGAAAGACCTGTAATTAAAGAAAAACATTTTTCTGAGTGAGGGGGAAAGCTAAAACCAAGAGGCAGTGGCTTGCTTCACTCAGATAATTTATCGGTAGACATATAAACTGGGAGATTTTTGCTCACAGCCCGTTCTCCTAACCCCTATACTACACTATGTCTTTACACTGCTAGGGCAAGACTGTATTAAACCCAGAGAATGCACTTTCAATGTGCTAGGAGACTATTACATGTGATAACCTTTTTCTCTCTCATTTTTCCTAATCAAAGGTTTGGACATCTAACTGTGGCTCATATCTTGCTGGAGAATGGTGCAGATCTTAATGCACAGAATAAACTGGGAGCCAGTGTACTTACCATGGCCTGTAGGGGAGGCCATATCAGTGTGGTCAAGTTGTTGCTGGAATCTGGAGCTTACGTTGACAATTATGATCATCTGAGTTCCAGTTTGGACTATAGTAAAGAGGAACTGCCAGCTATCACCCCTCTCATGGCAGCTGTCCAGCATGGGCATGATGCAGTGGTTCATCTTCTGTTGGACTGGGGAGCTGATTGTAATTACACTGTGAAGACCATGGGTTGGACTCCCTTGATGTTAGCAGCTGTTAGTGGAAGAGTGAGTTTGGCCCAACAGCTTATGAACAAAGGAGCCTATCCTGATCAACTGAATGTATTGCACAAAACACCATATGAAATATCGGTAGACTTCAAACATGAAGATATGAAGAATTATCTGGAGCCTTTAACAACTGTAAGACCCCAGGCAGGTATGAGCTCCTTGTTCTCTTTCTGTCTCTTTGAAAGCAGGGCTTCTCAAAGTAAATAATTATCTGGATAACCCTAATAATCCATTATCTGGATATCCAAAGAAACCCGGATTTTGACAACACCAGAATGTGGATCTTCTGGTCCCTGCCTCAGAGTGGCAGAGGAGATGAATGTTCAGCCCTAGAAACAAAAACTTTCTGGGTTAAAGAAGTATCCACTGCAAGGCAAGGTGCAGGCAAGAACTAAAAGGATGAGAGGAACTAAAAGGTAGAGCCCTGCTGCATCAGACCAAAGACTCACATCCTCTAGTATCCTATTTCCCACAGAGTCCAATCAGATGCCTCTGGGAAGCTCACAAGCAGGAAATGAAGGCAACAGCCCTCTCCCACACTTGCTCCCCTGCACCTGGTATTCTGAGGACACATGCACATATGTGTGAGTGAGTGTAAAAACTCAAAATCCATTATTACTAGTTCTGACTGGTAAAAACTGGATGGCATCAGAGGTTTCTGGTTTTGCCTAGGAAGAACTAGAAAATACTGCCCCAATTCCCTTTTAAAGCCATCTAAGTTTGTGGCCATCTCCACATCTTGTAGCAAATTCCACAGATTAATTATGTGCTATGTGAGGAGGTACTTCCCTGTGTCTGCTATAAATCTCCTGCCAATCAGTTTCATTGGATGTTCTAGTATGTGTAAGAGAGCAATATCTCTCTTTCTCCACTTTCTCTGCACCTGAATTCATAGTTTTATAAGCCTCAATCATGTCTCCTTTTCATTGTCTTTTTCCTGAAATTATAAAGCCCCAGTCATTGTAGCCTTTTCCTAAAGAAAGTGCTTCAGCCTTCTGATAATTTTAGCCGTCCTATTCTGCACTTGTCTAGCTCTCCAGGACTGTATCTTTTCTGAGATGTGACAACCAGAATTGTACACAGTATTCCTACACTGAAGAGCCACAAATCATCCTTTGCCTCAGGCTCACAAAAACCTTGAATGTACTTTAGCAGGACTGGTACACAATGCAGCAGTTATTGTTGCCATATTGTTCTAAGGAAAATATTTTTAGCAACATTTTCTCCAAATAACATACACAAGTCTAGTGACAGACCTAATAGTACTGTTGCCTTAGGAGGGCAATTAACAGTTAATTATAATTTAATTATGGCACAGTTAATTTTAGCATACAATAAATTTAACGAAACTATAGTTAACTAGAGACTGCAGCCTCAAATCAGTGTTGACATCTGTAGCTCCTGACCATGTGAAACTCTCCTCCTTGCCCATTCTCTTTCCTCTCTGAGGGGCTGCCCTCTGGCCTCTTTTTTTCCTTATCCCTTAAACCACTGCCTCTCTCAAGTCTTGGCTCCTACATTTGAAACCTCCTAGCTTCCCTTGGCACTCTTGAACCCATCATTTCTTAGGTTCATGCATCTTTTTACCACCTTCCTTTCCTAGACCCTTCAATCTGCCCTGCTTCATTCTAAGATCTGAACTACTCAGCCACAGCTTCAGGCACTTGCTGCAATAGTAGCAGCTAACTCATGGCTGCTGTATAAAATAGATTTATAAAGAGACTGTGGCTGCAATCCTAACCACACATTCCTGAGAGTAAGCCGCATTGAACAAAATGGGACTTACTTCTGAGTAGACCTGGTTAGGATTGTGCCCAGTGCATCCTTAGAGAAGATAATCAAACGGCATCTGGCAAGTTGAATAAGCAACGCCCTCTGGTTTTTCTCTTTCTAACTTAGCAAGGATGTTGATAGCTGATAAGTATTCTAACCTTTATTTCTTTTTCTCTTTCAGCTATACTCTTTTTTCCTTTTCATCTCTACAGTCAGAATTTCTGCATTCCTCCAAATTGGTTCTTCCTCTCCTTTCTTCTACCTTTTCCCTGATCCAGCAAGGCTGACATGTCATTGGCTTCATTAGTACAAAGATGGTTCTCAGGAGCGTAGGGCCAAAATTCTACATGGGCTGCAACAATATGCTGGATTCTGGTAAGGCTTGCTAATGCCTTGGGAAATGCATGTCCCAGATAAACCCAGGTGTCTCTACATAGTCTGCATCCTGCAGCCTGGCATCCAAGGCATCCATGACTAGTGCTTTTGGGTGGAAGAAGGAACTGGCTGAAGTCATGTTCTGAGCACCTGGGGTCCTACAGTTGCTGACTCGGGTAACCAGAGCATGCCAGTCTGGCTAGCTTTTCCTTCCCAGCTGCATAAATACAAGACACTCAGTACATCCCATGATCTGGTATGGCATGGAGTCTGGAACACAGGAACATGCCTGTACTGTGTGACTCCAGCTTGTAAGGGATGGATCATGCCCTAACATTCAAGTCCTCATGGCTGGCTGCAGAGATGTTTGAAAATGTGATAAGTAGAGGTGTTTGAAAATGGTGTAATTTATTTTACTAGAAGTAAGCCCGTTGTGTTCAGTAGGCTGAAATTCTATCTTACTCACGGAAACAAACACTTCTAATAATAAGAGTGCATTCCTTATCTCTTCCTTTTTCTTCTTTGATTTACTCCTTTTTCTCATTTAATTCTGGGCCCCCTCATACATTACTGCAGTGTCATAAGAGCTGTTTTCTTTGTGGCTTCAACCCTAATCTGTCTGGTAATGTTTGAACCCTGGCATGACATAACACCTGCTGTGTAAGTATTTCTACTCAGTTATTGCCCAGCTGGATAAAGTCATAAGTGGCTCCCACATTCATGTATTTTGCTGTGCAAATTGTTTTGTGAACTTATGTTGAAAAGCTACACACACACACAGTTGTGTGTCGCTTAGTGACAGGGATGCAGACCAGCACCCCTGTTGCCAAGCTAGGCTTGATACTAGTTGTATCAAGAGCTGTAATGGAAATGCACAAACCAGGGCCTTAGATTACAGTTAGTGTGCTTCACAGCTGCAGCCACTTGTAGGCAACAAGGCCTTCAGGGTTAAAAGCAGCACCTGGAGGAAGGAAAAGTGGGTGGGTGTAGAAGGAAAGAGGTTGGAGAGACTGAACTTGGAGGAAAGAGAATGGATGGGTTAACTGACTGACTGGAACATAGACTGCTAGAGGTGTGTGTTTGTGGTTGCCAAGAGCTGCTGAGGATCAAGGTGTTGCTGTGGTGGCGAGAGAGGGAAGGAAGGAGGACCTCTGCAGGTTGAATAGGCGAGCCACCCTGGTGGTGGGGCAATACTCAGCAGTGCTTTCTGCAGAATTAGGGCTATTTTGAGTGAAGAGGGGAACTAATTAGCTTAAAGTGGGCATAAAATCTCTAGGCCAAGTTTGGAAAGGGAATTTGGCAAAACAGAAGCCTCTGAAATGTGAGGGGAGCCGTGCCCCCCCTTGTCTCCAGAGTCTTTTCTGAGCCTTGGAGAGGCAGTGTGCCTCCATGTGCTGCCTCTACAAGACTCAGAATGACCATTTTGGGTGAAAAGACACTACTTTCAGTTTCCCGGGAAACTGGAAGTCTTGTGTTTTTTGGCCAAAATGGCCAGTCTGAGCCTTTTTGAGGCAATGTGTGGTTGTGCACTATCTCGGGGAGCTTGGAAAAGCCTCCAGAGGCAAGGTGAGCACGTTTCTCCTTGGCTTCGGCGGCTGGGGTGAACAGGGACCAGTGGTGGCCATTGCATATGTGGACCATTGCTGGCTGGAGTGTTGCTAAGTGGTGCTCACCTGTGTGAGTGTGTGTGCATGCAGTAGCATAGCTAGGGGGTGCAGGGGGTAGCAGGTTGTACAGATTGTGCTGTAAAAGTGCAATAAGTACTTTCCACAAGTGTTTGCTATTTCAAAATATTAGCTAACATTTCTCACTCACTTTAACAAATAAAAAGACCCAATGTAATTAAATTTGATGTCATTGTCAGGAGGGGGGGCTACAGAAATTTTTTTGCATTAGGCAGCAACTTGATTAGCTACACCTGTGTGTATGTGTAAACAAATGTCCTACAAGTTTATCCACATTTAGCATAAATTATTCCAGAATGAATATATTGTAAAATAATCACAACAAATCCACCTGTTCTGTCTTAAACACGTTCTTTACAATAATGCCTGAATGGAACTAGTTCAGCCTTGTAAATAAATTCTGAATATACACCTAACTTTATGTCTTGGAAAGATGGTGCTTGAATATTCCTTCTTGCCAGAGAAAAAACACTACAGCCTTTTCATATCCATCTCCCCCAGTTCTTAAAGCCAGGAGAGGGAAAGGGCAGTGTCCCAAAGTGGTCATTCTGTGAAATGAGCATCATAACAGAAGAGCATCCAGTCTTTTATTTTTTTTAATTCTGTCTTTGGTGGCCAAGCACAAATATTTAAGTGAAATGGACAACTTAAAGTATTTCACATGAAATAGTTGCTGTTGTGCATATTATAGAGATATTATAAATTATGTATTTTTTCTCCTCCCCCAGATAAACAGAAGAGGCAACCTGATGTATTCCATGCTTTGAAAATGGGTAAGACCCTTTTCCCCCTAATTATTCAGCTGATGCATTCCAGAAATGATTAGTAGAGTTATACTAAAGGCCCTCAGCCAAAGATTTGGCTGATTATTTCAAATCAGCATTGGTCATCTAAATTTATGCAGTTTTTCAAGTCATATGCAGCTCTAATCTCTGCCCATGCCTTCCCCTCTCAGACTTCTCCTTCTGTTCCTCTCCTTTTCATTCATATGCACCATTCCTCTTCCAACTAATTTCATAGCCCCACCTAATGACTCCTGCCTTCTCTTTTCTTAGGTCCCTGCAACCTCTACCCCTTTTTCCTGGGCTCCTCTGTCTGCCTGTAGAATTTGAACAGGTCAACCAATGACATCAATACTGCAATTCTAGGCATGTCTACTCAGAAGTAAGCCCCATTGAGTTCAATTGGACTTACCTCCAGTTAAGTCTGTATAGGATTGTAGCCCAAGAGAGCTTTAAATTTGAGGATCTCACAGGAGTAATGCTTGCAATACTTACTGGGATACATTACTGACCCCTTCAGAACCCCTATTCTATGTAACTATAAATTTCAAGAAGTAATTAGCTTCCTACTCAGTAGTAAAGATTAGTAACCACAGAAAATCAGCATTTAAAATTGTCTGGCCAAAATAATTATAGGATTCTTGTGCTTAAAGAACACTTGCAAAGCAAATCTGTCTTTTCTGTACCCTTTTCTTGCGTACTTGTGTTTTTCCCTCTCTTAAATAATTATTTTTAACAGCTCACCACTAGAACTAAAAATAGATCTTCTTTCCACTGCCTGAACTCTTTATTTGTCACTGAAGGATGTTACTGTTTCCATAGGCAACTTTCAGCTGGTGAAAGAGATTACTGATGAAGATGCAGCACAAGTCAATGTCTTTAATGATGATGGTGCTTCCCCACTGATGATTGCAGCTGTAACTGGGCAGTTGTCACTTGTACAGCTGCTTGTTTCAAGAAATGCTGCTATTGACAAACAGGATAATGTCCATGGCTGGACAGCACTAATGCAGGCCACATATCATGGGTTGGTATCTTTATTTTCCTGGTTTGGGGAAAGAAAATGTTTATTCTTATCATTGTCACCTTCATCATCATCCCTTTAAAAATCTGTGAGAATTCTTCCCCCCTCCTCACCCCCTGCATTTGAAGCTCCATTCTTTTTCATTCATGCATACTCTGGAGAAGATCTTCAAACCCTTCTGTGCTCTGTATTTTTTTCCTATCTGGAGAGGCTTTTAATTTTATTTATTAAAAAAATTAATTCCTCCTTTCCCCTTGTAGGGACTCAAGATGTGTTATGATAGATCTGCAACTATAATACATCATAACAAACCAGCAGCAATAATAAAAACAAATAAAACAGGAAGAATTCAAGACACAATAAATAATTTAGAAAATGCCTGCAATAAGAGCCAGATCTTCAACCTCTTACAAATCACTGGCATGGAAAAAGAAAGATGCACAATACAGGGCAGGGAATTCCACATAGTAGAAGACTCCCTTGTGGCTGCCACTCATCAAACTTCAGAAGGCAATTGAACACATAAGAGAGTCTTCCAGATCTTAAGAGACAGGTAGAGAAGCAGGCAGTCCTTCAGATTGGCCCTCAGTTGTTTAGCTCTTTAAAGGGCATGACCAGCACCTTGAATCATCCCCAGAAATTCACTAGTAGCCAGTGCAGCTGAAACAACAAAGGCAAGACATCATAACACTGTCTCATGCCAATCAGTTCCTAGGTACTTACATTTGCACCAGCTGGAAGTTTCCATGGTCTTCAGGGGTAGCCCTGCACAAAGCATGTTGCAGTAATCCAATCAAAGGAATGGACAAAGGAATGGATCACCCTAGCCAGGTTCACCTAAGACAGAAATGGGTGCTGTTGGTGTACCAGCTGAAGCTAGGCCACAGCTGCCACCTGGACATCCAGGAGCAAGCCCAAACTGCTCCTTCAAATTGTATACTGACTGGTATTTGGCCAACATGGTGGGATCAAGGGAGGGCTTCTTCAGTAAAGGAAGTGTGACTACCATTTTTAGGCAGGATGGTACACTGCCCTCCACCAACAAAGCTTTGATTACCCTCCCAGCTCATTTGGCCAATCTACCTCTGGCCTTCCATTAGCTAGGCACTACTAGTATAATGCTGATATTATGGCCTTTAATATGTGTGACCCACATTTTGTTTTTGTAGAAATAAAGAAGTTGTTAAGTATTTATTACATCAAGGAGCTGATGTGAATCTGCGTGCTAAAAATGGGTACACAGCCTTTGACCTGATAATGCTGTTGAACGATCCAGGTATTTTTGTGTGTTTCTTTTGTGTGCAATATTTCTCATACATTAACAGCCCAATCCTATTCAGATGCTGCTCTGATGACACAGTGACACTGGCACGACATCCATCATATCTTAAGCTCATCTAGGCAATGCTACGCCAGTGCGGTCTTCCCAGTAATACTGACAGCAACCATGGAAACCCTGACACTGCCCATCATCCATGTAGCAGCATACAAACATTGGTGCACCATCAGTGTCATTTCTGAAGAGTCAATCCCTACATCCACCCAGCCCTGATGCTAACACCCAGAGAAGTGCCACCAGGGTGTAAGCAGGGGGTGAGGGCTGGCACAGGGCCAAAGAGCAGCCAGTGCTGGAGGGACTCCCTCCCCGACAGCCATTAGGCATGAGCAACACAGTAACAGGCACCCCCACTGACTATGGGGAGATAGGGAAATAGATACCCCAAAGACAGCAAACACAAACAATGTGATGCAAGGATGCCACAGTATCCTACCTCCTTTGGGAGTTATTGTGGTGTCAGCAGCAAAGGGGCAAAAGTAAAGAACAGCTAGGAATCCTTGCACTCAGGTTTCAAATCCCTGATCTCCAAAACACACATCTAAGAACTATCTTTCAGACAACAGCAGAGCAAGGGTAGAAAGACAGCACTCTCAGAAAAAGGCAGCTATGTGAAAGAAAGTGGGGGGGAGGCAGATGGACTGAGATGAATCTCAAGGGGTTCATCTCAAGATGAATCTTAACAGCACTTGGGCAAAACAAGATGCTGGTAGCTCACGGCATAAAGATGCAGATTAGAAACCAGATAAGGGTTTGAGCCCAGACTTGTCCTAAGCAGCAAGGCACTAACTTTTTGTATGACTGGCTAGAAACACCCAGGAGAGGGACAAAAGAGGAGGCAGGCCTACTGTACAACCCACACCAGGTTCACCATAAAGCTGCTCTTTAACCACTTAGCCACAGAGGAGATCCACAAAGAGCACCTCATCTGGCATTTAACATCTTGAATTGCCACAAATAGGTATACCTGACTGGGAGGCTGTGGCACATGGGCCTATCAGAGAGATACTGCATGGGCCAATCACTGGGCTGGTATGTAACACAAAGCACCTACTGCCCATCCACTTAGCCACACCTTCACGCACACCATACCATTTGCTTCATCGCTGATACCTACCAGAATGGCTGTCTTTCCTGTCCCCTTGCAATTGCCTGCTACACACCACTGCAGCAGGAAACAGTGGGCTGATGATCACTGAGGAGCATCCCCCCTCAACAAGAAATCATGAAGTAATGCTGCAGGCCCTGGAACCAGAGTTCCTGAGACCAGTTGAGCTAAGAAATAACTAGGGTGGGAAGAGGGGAACTCTGTCTGCTAACAAAGAAACAACGTGGTCCAGTAAATGTTTTATTAACTGTATCAGTGATAAAGTAGCATCTGAAAGTGAAACATACCAGGGGGTTGCCAACCATCTTCTAGCAGAGCTATTATGCCATTGCAGGTTATCCAACAGATAGCCAAGTAAGAGGTTCCAGTGAGGTCTGGCTGCATCATTTGATTCACTGTCTACCATGGAGTTTGTCTACCATGGAGCAGACACTCCCTGCTTTTGCAAAAGGAAGGAATGGTTAGGCAACACAATCAATCACAGAGACACGTGATAATGCTGAAGTATGGGGGTGGGTTTATAGAGGCATGAAACAAAGATCCAGTATCATTGTGGGACAGCATGAAATTCCTCCTTCCCCCCCCCCCCGGTTACCTATAAGTGGTGCACTGTACTCGCTTCTCCTGTGGAGGCTGTGAGGTAGAGGTATGTGTGTGCATGATATCTTCTGGGGTAGAATACCTGCAATAAGAATTCTGGGAATTCAAGAGTATACGTGGGAAGGACAAGTTGGTGCAAGTGCTCCGTTTGTGTACCAAGTGCTCTTTCACCCTGACTCCCATCACCAAAGTTCCCTTTGAGAGACCAGAGGGAAATAGCCCAATGCCATGTACCTTCTCATCTAAGCTGTAGTCTCTCTGGTAGGGGCAAAGCAAGTATACTGGGTCGATATACTATGATTGGCTGCCAGATATAGTCTGCAGTGGATGCTCCATTGTAGAAAAATTGGTGGGGTGGAAGGTAACAGGAGATGAGAGAGATCTTCTGGTGTTTTCCCCTTTTCCATTGTTCTTTATAACATTACTTCTACCAGCACCAGCTCTGTCATTGGCATACCGTTTTTGTGAATATCGGGGGCACATCCATCATCTGAATGGGCATTGGGATACAATACAGCATACATTGACCCCCTCCTTGTCTCATCCATTACTGTCTGATATCCTATCCATTTTGGCCTCCTCTGGTGGACTTATGCCAGCGTCCCAGTTATATTGGTGTGCTAATGTTATACCAGTGTCCATGATGCACCCATCAGTGGGCAGACATACATTAGCAGGGCTGTCATTGGGCTGGTATACAAGGAGATTTGCCAACATGTCTTCACATATGCCAGAATATCTCAAGGATATGACTGGCTGTAAGAGTCTTAGGGCGCAATCCTAACCAACTTTCCAGCACTAACATTGCTGTGCCAATGTGGCTTGCACTGCATCCTGCAGCGGGGAGGCAGTCAAGGAGGCCTCCTCAAGGTAAGGGCATGTTTACCTTGGGTCTGCATTGAGGCTAAGTCAGTGCTGGAAAGTTGGTCAGGATTGTGCCCTTATTGTTACTGGAAAGTTGAGGTGGGCAATTCTTTCCAACATAAATTGTTTGTGAATTTTTCAGATGCAGAACTTGTACGGCTGCTTGCATCAGCTTGCATGCAAATAGACAAAGAAAAGAGTAAGCAGAACAGCAAAACAACGGCACCTTTTTCCAGAAATAAGCAATCTTTTGATGTCCCAGTGCTGCCAGATGACAAGGGAGGACTAAAGGTATGCATATTTCATATTCTTTATTTGAATAAGACATCAGTGCATGGTGAATGTATGAGTTTCTGCTGCACACTTGTTAAAGCTAGAAACCTCATGTCTGCACCCGCTCAAAAGAGGGCAGAGATCAGAGGAGACCCATTGACGCCGTGGCTGCATTACCTGGGGTAAGAAGCAAATGCTCCTTTACTCTAAGGAGACCTCTGGCACCCACTGGATGCAATGGTTGCCATTTTGGTGCTTTTGAAGCCAGGGGCCCCAGGATGCTTGACATTGGGCTGCTCAGTTGTACTCTCTCCCCTTTTGTCAGTTATTGCAACACCTGTGTAAAGAATTAGAACTTTTGAACAGGGGAATTTAGCAGCAGGACCAGAAAACTTACATCTACTCCACTGTGGCAGTTTGTTGGATAAGAGAGTTCCTGACTGTATCACTAAAGCTATGAACTCTGCAGATGTTAGTTAACACAATGGGCCAGTATGGTTCTACTTGGACCTTGAGCACTTGGTCCACTTAAGTGACTTCTTCAGGCACAAACTAAGCTGCTCTTGGATTTTCGTTAACACCCCCTCCTTAATAACATTCTGCTTCTATGTTGTTGTGATGGTTCATCCTTTCTGCTTCCTGGCTCTTTCTCCATTTGATTATTGGTCCTAGGAAGAGACTGGCCTTATTAACTCTGACGTTAGATTTACAAAACAGGAAAAAGTGATGTCCAGAGGTTCTTGGAAGGTGATGGTTTTTAAAATTATATTATTTGTATAAATTATGTTCAAGTCATTCTGCCAGTTATTTATCATTGTGCATAATTATCTGTCATTAAAAAACCATAATTATGCATTCTTTTCTAGTCATGGTGGAGCAGGATGTCCAACAGATTTCGAAAGCTGAAGCTGACCCAAACTTTAAATCATGGATTTTCCATTAACCCATCTGTGTCTTTTCCGGAAGAGTCAACATCACTATTTGACTGTACAATGAAGGCCACTTTACAAAGTGAAAACTCTGGAAATCATGACGCCACAACAGCGTGGGCAACAAAGAACAAGGCTAATGGTAAAAACGATCAAATGTACACACATATGCAGTCACACCTACCATGCAGAGGGTATTCAGTACATGGAGGTACAGATGTACGAACATATAAACATTTAGGAAGATTCCACAATCTTTTTAAAACTGTCCATATTGATATTTACGTGAAAAGCTAATAAAAGGATGAGATTGAATGATAACCAAAGAAAAAAACCCCATCAGTTTTGGGGTGGCTAAATGTAATGATGTTACCTAGTCTGATAGCATCCTGGTTTCTACAGACAGATAATTATATGGAAATATGGAAAACCTTAGCATTTATCATTTTAAAACCATAGATTTCTAGCTATAAGTGAGAGCAATGAAAAATGGGAAACTGTAAATGAGGGAAGGCTGCTTCAGACAATGCACGTTTCCAATGTGGAATACACGTCTGTCTAAATAAAAGCATGAAACTGTGTGTAGTGATTTGGTGATTTTAGATACCCTGTCACAGAGGTAAGAAGGGCAGCAGCTCAAAACAGGGCCTTCTTGGTAGTGGCACCTTCTCTATGAAATTCCTTCCCCTTTGGTTTGAGTATAGCTCCTTCTTTAGCAGCCGTCTGGCAAGATCTGAAAGCATTCCTTTTTCAGCAAGCCTTCTGATTTTAGCCTTTAGTGCCTGGCACCTGTGGGTTTTACTGGTGCTTTTATTAGGTGATTGATTATGATATTTTATTTGTCTTCTGCTGGCTGTTTTTATTATTTAAATGTTTGAATAGCGTATTTATTTTGTATTGTATAGTTTGATTTTTAGTTGTTTGTATTTTTAAAATATTTTTTGTGAGCTGCTTTGGATGCTTTTGGGAGAAAAGTGGGATAAACACTGAATAAATAAATAAATAAAATATAGCCCAAATAGAGTTTTGCTCAGGGTGACCAGATGTCCTCTTTTTTCCACATGTCCTCTTTTTTAGCATCATGTCCTGGAAAAAAACTTAAATGTCCTACTTTTCCTTGTGAGTTGCCCTGTAGGTAGCACATAACCCTCTTGTAATTAATAAATTATATGTAATACAGTATATATAATATTATTAAATTTAAAGCTATAAGTAATGCAGTGTTTAACCACATGAAATCAAAATATACGAATGTTTTTAGCTTTTATCTTGTCATGTCCTACATTTTTCTTGGATGTCCTACATTTTGGGGTGCCTTGTTCTCTTCTGCAGTTATGACATCTGGTCACCTTGGTTTTGCTGCCTCAGGGAGACCTGAGAGAGGGAGATAAATCTATCATGACTTTAGAAGTTATATTAGCAGGAACTGATTTTGGATGAGCAGTAGAATCTAGATTTCTGATGTTGGCCTACTTTTATAACTTTTTCCCCCACACAATAATGCTAATGAATTCTCAAGAAGCAATAGATGTATGGGAGGGGCAAATCTGGGAAACTGGGGAGTTGCATATTGTATCCTGGGAAAAATTATGGCACCATATAATCAGGATAAATTTTGCATGGATTATTTGATAGGTTTAAAATAACGTAGTTGCTTTTTTCCAGTTGTAGGCAGCACAAAGGCAAGAAAGGATAACGAATTATTGACAACAGTGGTAAGTTAAAACTACCAAGTGGGAAGCTGGTGTACCAAGTGATTTGTAGATCGTACTGTAACTTTTGCCCAAAAAACTTTTATCTAAAAGAAATTGGAGTATTATTCAGCCCTGTTATTATTACAATAACTTCACCATGCATACAATGCAGTGAATGTCCTGAATTGATAAGTATTTGTTGATCAATATTTGTTAAGCAGCCTTATAAGATGTAGTATTTTTCCTATAATGAACAAAATTTGCATGGTCAAGATAGTTTGGAATGGAAGGTAGTGGCAAAGCCAGCCAAGGAAAAGTTCCATTTTGACAGGATAATATGCTCCTCTGATCAGTGCAGAGCAGGTCAAAAACAGAGTGCCAGAGAGTCAAATGTCCCTTTCAGCCTGATACGTGTCCTTCCCACTGGGAACTGAGCAGTTGCAGGAGGCATTCTAATGAGGATGCTCACCAGATGTTTCACCTAAGGAGGCTGGACTTTCACCAGTCAAGCTATTGGGAGTGGATAGCATCATGGCAGGAGAGCTTCTCTGTGACTTGGAAGGATCCTATTCCTTGGTACACAGTGGCGTAGAGAATACCCTGCAACTGGTGAGTTTGTGGAACAGAATGAATGTAGATGGGATAACTGAATGCTGGCCGTGTGAGAGTCAGTAGGACAATCTTGAGACTGATAAAATTGATGGGATGGTGGAGCTTGGTGGAAATGTACTTGGGTTGGGAGAAGTGCCAGAAACCACCTTCATCCCTGAGGCATTTATAGGCAAGTTCTGCTTTACTGGATAAAAGGTGCAGTGTATCTCCACCCAGCCTTGATTAAATTTTATTTTTGCATGTTTCAAAGCTCTCTTTCTGTGCTTCTGTCATAAATAACCACATACATAATTTTCATTTTGTAATTAATTGCCTTATTTTCCAGATGATCTGTGCAAGAATATCTATTAACAGCCCAGTCTTATCCACACTTGCCTGAGAGTAAGCCCCATTGACTCTAATAGGACTTACTTCTGAGTAGACATGCAAAAGATTGGGCTATAAGTCTTCCTTCCTTTTTTTTTTTCCTGGTCAGCTGCGAAGTGGAGCTCCATTCACAAGGCTGCCTAGTGACAAACTGAAAGCTGTGATTCCACCTTTCTTGCCTCCTTCAAGTTTTGAGCTGTGGAATTCTGACAGGACACAAACAAGCAAAGATGGCAGTGGAGAGCAAACTAGGCTTGGCCTTCCACATAGAGCTACCAGTCATGATTGCAATGGCAGTGGTAATTCTGACAAAGTAAGAGACTAATAATAAAATTGTACTATGTGGGGTTCAATTTAATCTTTACTAGTTTATAAATCTGGGTTGTTGACATTGGGTTGTACCCTAACGTTTCCTCTCCAGAAGAAAGAAACCTTAAAGTGCAACCCATAATGTTTAGGTGATGCTATGCTGTAGAAAGTGATGCTGCTGTTGATGTCCCTTTCTAATGCCTATTGCTGCTTCGTCCCTTAACTATAATTTCCAAGGGATGGTGTGAAAAAGTGTACAAAATTGCATGTGTACAAAATTGTAAGCTGATTGAGAACTCTCGGGGGAGGGGAACACTTTTGTTAAACACTCACAGATTATGCTTGCAGTTGGCAATCCAAGTACAATTAAGATGGGGGGAGGGATTCATTCAGTGATTGACCAGGGATCTGAACCCAAATCTCTAAGGTCTCAGTTCAAAACTCAGTCCACTGGCTCTCAACTGTTCTCCAAGATAAGGAAATTGAAGTACTGGATTTAAATGTTACATGCATGAACTTTGACTCATTTATTTGCACATCACAACTCTTGATAAAGACATGCATACTGGGTGTACATGGAAGTGCATTTTGAGCCAAGAGCATCATTTTGACAATATAGGCAACAAGTGTGTTTTTTTAAAGTAGTACAGAAAGTAAAAACATTCTGAGAAACTAACAAATGTCTCTCTCTCTCTCTCTCTCTCTCTCTCTCTCTCAGTCATCCTTAAGTAGAGGAACTAGACCCATTAAATTGTCAGCCTTTGGAAGAAGACCTCCAACTCCTTCCAACTCAAGCAATTTCAACCATTCTCCACACTCTTCTGGTGGATCAAATAGTATAGCAGGAGTTAACAGGCATGGTGGAGAAATTCATAATAAATCAGGTACTTATATATTTTTTTGCTTTTGAATGCTTTCCACATGCGCTGCCTCCGACGTATTCTCGGCATCACCTGGCAGGACAAAGTTCCAAACAACACAGTCCTGGAACGTGCTGGAATCCCTAGCATGTATGCACTACTGAAACAGAGACACCTGCG
This sequence comes from Tiliqua scincoides, assembly GCF_035046505.1. Lineage (NCBI taxonomy): Eukaryota > Metazoa > Chordata > Lepidosauria > Squamata > Scincidae > Tiliqua > Tiliqua scincoides. Next base: position 96,570,209 of record NC_089824.1, on the reverse strand, counting down.
TTGGCTCGGTCATGTCGTGAGAATGGATGATGGCCGGATACCAAAGGATCTCCTCTATGGAGAACTCGTGCAAGGAAAGCGCCCTACAGGTAGACCACAGCTGCGATACAAGGACATCTGCAAGAGGGATCTGAAGGCCTTAGGAGTGGACCTCAACAAGTGGGAAACCCTGGCCTCTGAGCGGCCCGCTTGGAGGCAGGCTGTGCAACATGGCCTTTCCCAGTTTGAAGAGACACTTGGCCAACAGTCTGAGGCTAAGAGGCAAAGAAGGAAGGCCCATAGCCAGGGAGACAGGCCAGGGACAGACTGCACTTGCTCCCAGTGTGGAAGGGATTGTCACTCCTGAATCGGCCTTTTCAGCCACACTAGACACTGTTCCAGAACCACCTTTCAGAGCGCGATACCATAGTCTTTCGAGACTGAAGGTTGCCAACTACTATATATTTTTAATTTAAATGTTTAAAATGTTGTCATTAGACAGCTACTCAAGAACAGTCTATATTAAAGGTCCAACCAGTAAGTTGTTTTTAAAATACTAAGACCATTCCTCAAGTATAGGTCACCTGCTTTGGCTCCCCTTATTTAGAAGAAGGGCCACTAGTCCCTTTACTGTACTAGTTGTTTTAACAGATTTGAAGTTGGGGGCTGAACATATGTTTATGTCTTATTTATTTCAAGTGGATCTGTGGCTGACTGATGGACTGTACTCAGAGAGTACTAGTCAACAGCTCTTTTTCAACCTGGAGCGAAGTGGTGAGGTGGGACTCTGTCTTGGACCCAGTGTTGTTAAAAAAATCTTTATAAATTACTTGGATGAAGGTGTAGAGGAAATGCTTATCAAACGTGAAGATGACACCAAACTGAGGGGAGTAGCTAGTACCCTAGATCAGTGGTTCTCACACATTTAGCACTGAGACCCACTTTTTAGAATGAGAATCTTGTCAGGACCTGCCGGAAGCGATGTCATGGCCGGAAGTGGCATCATCAAGCAGGAACATTTTTAACAATCCTAGGCTGCAATCCTACCCACACTTACCCAGGAGTAAGTTCTATTTACTAGCATTGTTAAAAGAATATACATAGTAGCTTGTTAAAAGTACAGGTCTGTAACATTTCCCCAAATACAGTCACACAGCATGGTAGCATCAAGTCTAATATATTAAAAATAAAATATTGAAATGAATGGATAAAATTCAACCTGAAATTGGCCCAACCCACAGTTTGAGAAACACTGCCCTAGATAGGAACAGGACCCAAAGCTATGTTGACAGGTTGGAAAACAGTGGAAATGCAAACAAAATGAACTTCAGCGGGATCAATGCAAAGTTCTGCATTTGGTTAGGAAAAATCAGAAGCATATATAGAAGATAGAAGATATTTGCCTGTGTAGCATTGTTCTCTGTATGAATGAATGTTGTCATCCTTCAGTCTTGGAAGACTATGGTGTCACGCTCTGAATGGTGGTTCTGGAACAGAGTGTCCTCTCCAGTGTGCGAAGCCTGGGTAAAGTAGGTATGGAGGATAGGCTGTTACCCATGCAGCAAATCCCCCCTCTCCACATCGCTGAGATGGTCCAATGGAAAGGCAGAGGCCAATACGGTTGGTTCCAGCGGCGTCGCAGGAGTTGCCAGAACGTGACTGTGTTCAACCATGAACTGCCTCAGGGACTCCAGCTCCGGATTTTGCCTCGAGGTTGACTCCTGAAGCCTTTTCCATAACTGGATGTAGCCACAAGGCAGTGGAGGTTTGGGAATGAATGAATGAATGAATAAACCTTTGGGTATGAATGAATGAATAAACCTTTATTAGGCATAGATAGGGAAATCATAAAAGCAAACATAATTAGTCCTAATCCCGTTTATCAAAAACGGAGTTAAGATACTAAATTACTAATAAAACATTTACAGTTCAACATAAAATATCAACATTTTTGACAAATTACATTAAGAAGGCTTAGAAATCACCAAAAGTAAAAATTTAGAAATTCCCTCTAGCACATCTGGTGAGCAGTCATTTAGGAGACACTTCAGTTTTGCCTCATCCAAAAGCTCATTCATTTTGCCGAGAAGTGGAGTCATTTAAGTGTGGCGGGATCTAGTGTGCCGAGGACAATAAAAAAGAATGTGTATAATTGATTCAACATTTCCCAAATTACAAGGGCAGAGGCGGTCTTTATATGGTATTTGCCTATATCTGCATTCTGTGACCTTGGATGGAAACACATTGAATCTTGCCAAGGAGATTGCACGACGTTCAGAAGGGTTGATCAGAATACTCAGATAAGGAACCATTTGCCCATAGTTTAGCAGGATAGAGAAATTCTCTGTAATTTTCAAAGGGAATGCACAGAGACCTACCAGAGCTGCAGAGGGGCACCTCTGGAACACTTGTCAATGACACCATTGTCATCGCTGAGCTCCATAGCACACTATTGGGGCTCTAGTTTCAGCTGCACAACCACACAGCTTAAAGGGAACACTGCTGAGCTGTACTGTGTGTGAAAATGTGATCTGGACATTTTAGTAGATGACAATGTAAACATCAGCTGGCAGCATGACATGGTGGCAAAGAAGGCAAATGCAATTCTAGGCTGCATCAACTGAGATTGTGAGATGCAATAGTAATGCTGTATTCTGCTTTAGTTCTACCCTATGTGGAAAACTATATCCAGTTTTGGGTGGTACGGTTTAAGAGGGTTAAAGGCGTGCCCCCAGTATCCATGGATTCGGTAACCGCTGTTTAAGTTACCTGCGGATACCATGGATACTGGGGATGTCTTTTTGAAAGACAGGGGAGTCTTGCTTAACCTTACTGCAGTGAAACAGCTGTGTTTCCAGGGCTGCAGACTGCCTTCCAAGCCACCTGTAGACTCTTCCTGGTCGCTCTGAGGCTCCTCTATTTCTCCAATGTAGTTCCAGAATGCAGCATGACCAGGAAGAGAAGGCATTGCATTCCATTTTGGGACTCATAGGAGAAATGGAGGAGCCTTGGGGTGACCAGAAAGAGGCTGCAGATGGCTTGAAGGCTGCCTGCAGGCTTGGAAACTCAGCAATTTCGGTGTGATAAAGGAACATTTTAAAAATCTTTTTTTAATCTTATCACAGCAATAAGGTTTTGCTTATAAGCAAATAAAGCAATAAAGTTTTGCTGCAATAAGGTAAAGCAAGATTCCCCAATCTTTCAAAAAGGCACCCCCTGTATATGCGGGGGCGCGGGGTGTGTCCAGAATGGAACCCTTGCAGATACTGGGGCATGCCAGTATTGATTAACTGAACTCTGTCCAGAGGAGGGTGAGTTGGGATGGTGAGGGGGTTGGAGACCATGTCTTGTGAGGACAGATTGAAGGAGTTGGGCATGTTTAGTTTGGAGAAGAGACAGTTAAGAGATGACATCGCTATCACAGCTATCTATAAATATCTGAGGGGCTATCATATGGAAGACTGAGCAGATTTGTTCTCGGTTACTCAGGAGGGTAGAACCAGGATGTATTGGTTTTGTCAGGAAAGGCAGCCAGAGAGCCAAGAGAAGTAGCACCTAGGGGTTTGCACTTACACCCCCCGCCCCCCACTCTCCCATTTCCTGTTTTACTGAGTCAGCAACTGAATGGGAGAAACCTTTGAAGATGTTTTCAAAAATCAAGCTGAGATGACTTTGAAAGGCAATTGTTGAAAAGAAATGTAGAGTGAAAGTGAATTGATACATGGTATGTTATTCAATTTATATGGTGATATATAGCCCCTGCTAACTGGTTAAGAGGTACTGCTTCAAGTGGGTGCGCCTCTTTTATTTAGCAGGGGGAGAGTAACTGGCCCCCCTCATCCCAGCAGTGTCTTTTCTAGTGGCTGTCTGCTGGTGTTGCATCTTTTTAGATTGTGAGCTCTTTTGGGACAGGGAGCCATTAGTTATTTGTTTTTCTCTGTAAACCACTTTGTGAACTTTTTGTTGAAAAGCGGTATGTAAATACTGTTGATGTTGTTGTTGTTAATTATATTAATAATATATTAATAATAATAATAATGTCATTAAAATACTTGATTAATACTTGATTAATATTTGGATATATATTCAAATATTGAATATTTGAATTGAATATTCAATATTGAATATATATATATGAATATATTAAATATATATATGTATATGAATGTTGAATATATATATTTATATATATATATTTCATATATATTTCATAACACAGAGTAAAAACTTTTGTTTCAATAACTGTCAGGTTTGTGTAATCAATACTGAGCTGAATGCAGCCGAAGTTTTCCAGCACCTCTGTAGGAGGAAGCAAGTGGTCAACCATTTTCTTTAGATCAACTTTCCTCAGAGCAACCAGCATGAATCTGATTTCTCTGCTCCTTTTTGGAGTTCTTTCTGTTCTGGTATCTTCTGTAAACTTTTCCTTGACACTGGCTTCTTGTCCTTGATTTTTCCCCACTTTTACCTCTTGTGAGTCTTATATCAACCAACCTTGATATTCTTAGTCCTTTTCCTTTTACACCTCTGTCCTGGATCTGATTCGACCTTATGCTGGATACTGCAAACATTGCTTAAGACAGACATGCATAACACAATTATAGACCCCCCCACGCACACCTGAGTTCATGATTTATTTCCTCTCCCCTTATCAGCCAAACGTACAAAATTCTATTATATAAGAAAAGTTTCTGCCTTAAATTTAAAATATCTAGACTTCTAGATATCTAGTGCAGGTTTTAATATTGCTTGAAAACATTGAAATGTGGTTGGATTCTTTTTTAATTTAGAAAAATAGCATTGTTTCATTTTTAAAATTTTGTATCTTAATTTTTATGTATTTCTTTTAAGGTGGCAGTGCAGATAGTGTTTTGTCACAAATGGCAGCGCAAAGGAAAAAAGCAGCGGGCCTACCTGAACAGAAACCCAGCCAACAGCAAATTCCAGTAGGCTCAGCTCCTTCTTCCTCTCTTCCTGATGGAGAAAGTGCATCACCTATTGGCAATGGACACATCCTAAAGGTTTTTGAGTTTGTTAATCTTGTTAGCTAGAAGCTGACAAAGGAATTCATGAAGTATGCGGCTTCATTGGTACTATTCTCAGTTGTACAACATGGAAATATATTGCTGAGACACTTAAGTAGTTATTAAGCTCAAAACTAATATCTGTTTTTCATGATTTCCTCAGAAAGGTTCTAGGAAATGGGTGGGATTGGACTAAAATTATGGAATCCCAACTCCTCAAGCGGTGATGCGGTCATGCTAACATAGTGTCCACTGCATCTTGCAGGGTAGTTTTGGCCTCTGGTCTCCCACTCCTCAGGGTAGGGAACATATGTCTGCTTTCCCTGGGGTAAGCCCCTGCTGGCCTGTGGGTCAACTTGGACCTGTCACAGCAATGTCATTGGCACAAGTCCACCTGGACCCTTGAAGGTGGATTGGGCCCAAGAAGGGGTTAGAATTTGATGGACACTGCTGCTGCTGATCCTGCACTCTTCCCAGGCCTAATCCACTCTTCTTTCTGCTTGTCACCTTCTCATTTTGCCACCCCCTGCCCCATTCCAACCCCTGTGCTGACTTACCTTGGCCAGCAGGTGTCTGGTGCCTGCTGCTGTACAGACCTTGCCCACTCACCACTTAATTAGCAACTAATTCACCATGTTATTTCAGAAATTGCCAGCGTAAGTTAGACTTTTGGTATTTATTTGCAAATTGCATTATTTTGAAAACAGGCAAATTGTGAAACTATGTTACTTGAGAGCTGCTTGTACACATTTTCCTGGGAGTAAACTATATTAAAACACAGTGGGATTTACTTCTGAGTAAGCATGACAAAATCCTTGGGCTCTTAAGAGCAATTGATAAGGGAGGTCTAACATTTGTTCATAATGGAAGTTGGGCTGTTAGCTGAAAGAAAACATCAGATCCCTCCACAACAAAGTGTTTGTTGTAGAACATAGTCCCAGCCCTTTAGCCCACGTAGCTTTCCTTTCAAATGTTGTAGCCAGAAGCTTTTGTATTCCAGCCATGTGAATCACCCCAATAATCCTGCAGTATAGCTAGCTGACAAATATATTTTCATCAGTAAGAACATTTTAATTACTATTGAGCCTACTTATACAGGGAGATAAAAATATCAAAGATACAGATGTGCTAAAGTTCTCCAATTCACAAATGTTAAAAACAACAGAGTTAAGAGCCATATGTCAGGTTTTAATAACAGAAACATTTTTTATGTTTGTTGTTTACAAAAACAGAAGTTGGATGTAAACAAAAAGCCTCCATCAGAGAATTCGTCTACTTCTAAAAGCACATCGCCAACGCTCACACCCTCGCCATCCCCCTCACCATCCCCCAAAGTTCAAAGTTCAGAGCCCTCTCTCTCCTCTTCTCACAGGCAAGGGAAAAGTAGTGGTGACTCCAGCAGTGGAACTCTGACTGATGAAGGTGAGTAGTGCTGGTCTACATAACTAGCAGGATCACATAGCTCTTGCTGGACTGTACCACTTCAGATTACTGACTGCTTTTGGATTATCTCCCATATTTAAAGAAATAAAATCCCTCTCTGTACTTACAAATTAGCTATTGTTGTTTATGAAAGAATCTTGACAGAATCAAGACTTGAATATGCAAGTTTTCTATTCACAAGGACATGCTTTATATTGGGCTGCACCAAAATGTGCAATCTAAAATGGCACAGCACAGCTGCAGTACATAATTTTACCAAAAGTTCAGTTCTTGGCTGCCATAAAATGTCAAGATTTTTCAAGCAGTCCAGGACATAATAATATACTACTCCAACAATTTAGTTCTCCTTTCTGGAGTGGAAAGGCAGGATATAAATTCTACTAATAAATAAATAACAATTAGGGTATGTCATTTCCTTGGATTGTCAAAAAGAGGAGCAATTACTGATTAGTGTCTTGGTATATTCTGATTTCCTGCACTGTCCATGGTTTGCTCATGCAACTAGGGATTCTGAACCAGACTGACAGGACCTCTCCATCCAGCTAAAGGAAGGCAAAAGGGACAACTTTACACCAAGTACTACATATTCCATCCTTTTTCTCTCAAAAAGACCTGTAGTGGTTCAGAAGCAACTGAAGTTGCGCTACTAAGGGTTTGGGGGAATCTCTGTCACTAGCCACTAGAAATTGAACCCAAACATGTGCATATAGTATTCTGAAGAGCTGGGGGTGGGTGGGATGTTTTGGTGCTGAAACTGTAGTAATTCCTGGGCTTCCCTAAAACCTCATCTGAATGGCTGTACTGTAGATACTATTGGTTGCAAATGCATGCAAGATAAAGAACCAGCTCAAGACCCCATTTTACTCTGCATTGCACAGTTAGTTTTGCTTGTGTATGGTTGAATATTCCCACAGTTAATGTGGTGTGGTCAATTCACTTATCCATATCAATAAAAGTGTTATCTATGTCCCCACACACAAGCTCATGCCCATTCGTGGCTAAAAAATTCTGAGAGGGACTTTATGCTTATCTTGTAATTGTGGCTTAACAAGTCTCCACATGTGCTTAGTCATTTTCAACAGCTTAACAAGTCTTCATGTGCTCTTGCAGTTAAGTGCATGATATGATGCCTGAGCTCAGCAAGTTTATGTGCAAAATTTAAATTAATGAAATAGAGGTGAAATCAGAACTAGGTTTTTTATTACTATATTTGAAAGTTTTTTTTACAAAAAGTGTATAGTTAAGAAGTCTGCAAGAACCTAACCCCATTTTTACCATAGGATCCGTGATTTAGTAACCACGGTTTCTGTAACAGCAGGGTTGTCTAGGAACATAATCCCAGCAGTTAACGAAAATTGACTGGGATGCCTTGAGATATAGACTTGGGCATCATGAGTTGAGCTTCTTTTCTGTGTGTTCTTGTCTCTTTGCAAGATTAGCTCAAAATTGTTCTTGTCAATACAGTATGTAAGTTTTCCAGTCATTCATAAAAACAAAATGTTTCACTTTTTTTCTTTTTTCTTTAAAGATGAACTCACAGGCATCCTTAAAAAACTCTCCCTTGAGAAGTATCAACCTATTTTTGAAGAACAGGAGGTACAGTTTTATTTTAACATTTGCTTTGCTATCTGTTCTCTCTGTGAGTCTGGATGAAACTTGGATTGTGTACAGTCACTGAGGGCCAAACTACATCTTATGATAAATGCATCATTTGGCCTGGTGTGTTTGTGTTTTTTAGAAGCACACCAGTATTGGGGGGAGTGAAATGGGGCAAAATTACAGCCAGGAAAGAGGTTTTAGCACTTTGGTCCCACCATGGCTCCAATCACACTCCCCATATGCTATTTTTTGTTGCAAAAAAAAAGCTACCATCAAAAGCTGGTGTGTCCAGTGAAGCACCTACCTGGGCGGCTGGTGCAGGCCAGTCATGAGCCCTCCAGAGCTTCAAGACCTGCCTGCTTGGGATAGGGGCCAGCTTGCTGGAGTGTGGGAAGGGTGGCATGTAACAATGGCTGCAGCACCCAGCCGGCAGCACCCAAGATGGGCGCAACACAGGCCATGGCTGGGAAGGCTGTGGAGTGCCCTAAACTGGTACTGATGCTGCTGCCATAGCAAGGCATTAGCAGGACATGCCACTGTCAGTGGACACTGCCCTCTGGCCATCTTGAGCTACAATTGGGTCAAGGAGCAGAGGGATGGGGAGAACCTGCCCCAGCCGCCTTAAGGTCAACCACTGGGCTAGAAGTGGCAGGCCCAGACACAGTCCTAGGGGATATAGCCAGGCCAAGGAAAGACAGTGAGGAGTTGAGTGGCCTGGAGAGCTGGCTCCTTTAGCTAGAGACCAACACAACACCCTCTGAAAGACCAGGAGGGGCGGGTGGCCCCAAACCTTGTCTGAGGCCTCCTTGCTGCCAGGCCCAAGGTTCCTCCCTCTTCCTACCTCCTCCTTCCTACCATGATGACCTAGGAACAGCTACAAGCCCCACAACCAACCTGCAAACCTGGGGGAGCCAGCCACTGCATTCCCGGGAGGGACTGGCCAGGGACGTGATGCTGCTCCTGCTAGAAAGAGCAGACACAGTGACAGCAAGGCATCTGTCCAATGACTATGAAGTCACTTCTTTTTTTTTAAACCATTGCTTTGGAAGAATTATGATCTCAAATTTTAATATCTGACTTTTCAAAAATGTTTTCACATGTGAACGCAGAATAACGTTAGATAGAAGGATGGTTGCCCATGTATGCAGACAATTTTTCTGAATAGCAATCATCTTCCTATTCACAACACTTGGGATTCTTAATTTTTATTCTTCAACTGTGGGAGTTGTCTAGTCAGATGATAAAAATCCATGATTTTTTGTGCTATTTGGCCTTTCCAGATTTTTCCTCAAAAGAAATAAAATCAGGGATAGCCAACTTTATTGTTCTTCTTTGTAGTCTTTGTGCAATTCCAAATATGGGACCTTTGCCAATGCAGAGCTAGATTCCAAACATTGTACAGCTGCAGCTAAGCTGGCACTCTCACTATTCCTTTCAAAGAGGACATTCTAGCACGCGCCAGACTCTAGGTCATTGAGACAGCATATATACCTTCCTACTCAATTCTCTCTTTTTAAAATTATAAATTGCTTACTTACAGTACATCTATTATATGCAATCGTTATACATAATATAAATCAAGTCTCATAGAAAACATGTTTGACTGTCCACCACTGATTTAATAAAGTGGTTTTAATAAAGTGGTTTTAATAAAGTGCAGTACAGTATATTGAATATTATAGTGGCACTTCTTACCCAAAAGATGATGAAAAGACTCCATTTCTGAATGGAAGCAAGTCCCTTGCTTTACTTTCTCATGCTCCAACAAATTTTGTTAATTATATTATGGAATCCCAGGTCCTTAAAGGCCATTCATGATTTTTATTTTTCCATCTGGCTTGTATCACCTTCAGTATGTACAGAGGAAGATCTTATGAAGGCAAGGGGGAATGCTGTTGGTGGCCTGGTATTGGACGAATGATATCTACTTTAAACCTTTTTATGTATATTGTTATTTTATATGTATAAAATATACTTTGTAGTGCTTCTGACACAAATAAAGAAATAATCTGGCATGTATCACCATTCTAGCCATTGTTAGTAATTATATTACCATTTGTGCATACTTGGCAAACACAAGGGATTTTAAACAATAACAAAAAGAGTACCACAAATGGATCCCTTTCTATATATTACAAAAGTACCAGACCAGGCAGTACTCTTCTAATTGCTGTGTTGACTTCAGTTACTAACATTCTTCGTGATAGCTTTTTTTCTTCCATAGCTTTAGTATACATCTAGTTATTTTGGGATACGTCTATACGTCTAGTTATTTTGGGAAATGCCATGATTTTAACTCATAGCAAGAAAGGAACTTTTCCCAAGACCAGCCTCTTAAGAATGTAATTGATATCACATTCCATGAAGAGGAATATACTGAGGTTTTTATTTTCCAGGTCATTGCACCTAAAGTACAAGTATAAAAGCTTTGGGCATGTTGCTTTGTGCTTTTCAGCCCAAATAGAAATAATGGTTTTGTGTACAATGAGTTTTATTCTCCTGTAACATAAACCTTTTAAAGTACATAAGAAAATATTTGTGTTCTATTACTTTGTCAGTGGGCAGCTCAATCCTATCCCCCACCAGCCCTTAGCATGCAGCACCACTGACAGAGCACATACTGTGGGGGGGGAGGGGGGAACCAGATAGCCTGGAAGAGTACCACCCCACAAGCAGCCTGGCTGCCAATGGGTCTCCTCAGGCCTATGCCAGCTATTTACCGAGAGTTAGTTCAAGGAGCCTTGGGGCATGTCAGGCCAGGAAGAGGGGGATAGGATCTTAGCATGCATGGCTGCCGCCAAGATCCACCCCCTTCCACCCCAGTTTGGCCCACTTCCTGCCCTAATCCACCGCACCCCACTGCCACCTTACCTGCTCTGGCATGGGCTAGGTGAGCTGCTGGAACATGGGTAGGGCCTCAAGCCATTTGTGCTGGCGGTCCTACAGCATGTGACAGCAGCACAGCTTTTACAATAGCACAGGGTATACAGCCATGGATAGAGAGATCTGCTACCATAGACTTAAAGAAGATTGGCCCGTAAGTGTGTGAAAATTGTGATCTTTTTCTGTACAAATCTTGAAAATTATTCAAAAATAGAAACAGTTGTCTAATGCTGCAATCCTATAGGCACTTTCCAAGGAGTAGTTTCTATTGCCTTAATGGGGCTTCCTTCTCAGTAGAAATGCATAGGATTGGGTTGTAACTGCTGTAAAGGCCCACAAGGACATCTAAACAGTCTTTAAATGTAATTTTTAAAAATGTATTTATCTAATTTTGAAGCATTTGTTTTACAACAAATTAAAGATAACAACATATTGATCTACATAAGAACATAAGAACAGCCCCACTGGATCAGGCCATAGGCCCATCTAGTCCAGCTTCCTGTATCTCACAGCGGCCCACCAAATGCCCCAGGGAGCACACCAGATAACAAGAGACCTCATCCTGGTGCCCTCCCCTGCATCTGGCATTCTGACATAACCCATTTCTAAAATCAGGAGGTTGCGCATACACATCATGGCTTGTACCCCATAATGGATTTTTCCTCCAGAAACTTGTCCAATCCCCTTTTAAAGGCGTCTAGGCTAGACGCCAGCACCACATCCTGTGGCAAGGAGTTCCACAGACTGACCACACGTTGAGTAAAGAAATATTTTCTTTTGTCTGTCCTAACCCGCCCAACACTCAATTTTAGTGGATGTCCCCTGGTTCTCGTATTATGTGAGAGTGTAAAGAGCATCTCCCTATCCACTCTGTCCATTCCCTGCATAATTTTGTATGTCTCAATCATGTCCCCCCTCAAGCGTCTCTTTTCTAGGCTGAAGAGGCCCAAACGCCGTAGCCTTTCCTCATAAGGAAGGTGCCCCAGCCCCGTAATCATCTTAGTCGCTCTCTTTTGCACCTTTTCCATTTCCACTATGTCTTTTTTGAGATGCGGCGACCAGAACTGGACACAATACTCCAGGTGTGGCCTTACCATAGATTTGTACAACGGCATTATAATATTAGCCGTTTTGTTCTCAATACCCTTCCTAATGATCCCACGCATAGAATTGGCCTTCTTCACTGCCGCCGCACATTGGGTCGACACTTTCATCAACCTGTCCACCACCACCCCAAGATCTCTCTCCTGATCTGTCACAGATCTGCGTATGTGTGACCAAATTTGGAACTCTTAGAAGCTGAGGCATGGATAATAATACTTCGCATTTATATCTGAGGTTTGGTTGGTGTCAACAAATAGGGGCCTCTCTCCTTAGTAATTCCTGTTTAGTGGAACTCCATCCCATGTGAGATATCACCAGCTCCCTCCCTGACAGTTTTTCTAATTAAAACACTCTTGTTTCAGCTGACATCCTCCAATTTTAGTTTATTTGTTGTGATCTCCTGCTGTTAGTTTTGATGATTGTCTCACTTGTTTTATGCTGCTTTTATTTTATTGTATTTATTTTTAATGCTACTGTATTATATTATTGTAAGCCAGGATACACATTTTCAAAAATATTTATATATAGTACTTTAAATTGTTCAGAGCACATATAGTACCTCTCTTATTAGATAACAGAATTGTTAGCAACTCTCTTATAAGTTAAGTATTATCTTAATATTGCATTATTACATTATCTTAATATTGCAAAGAGAGAATTGCTTGCCTGAATCCACATACCAAATTAATGGCAGAGACAAGTTTAGAATGAGAAATGTTTTACACTTGGATTTCAGCCTTTCAGACAGTGGGGAAACTGGCAGCAGTGATAGACCCTAAAAGAGAATGAACAATACAACAATTATAGGCATCTGAGACTTGTTACAGCCAAACTGGGGGGCAAACAGTCCTTTCTCATTTTCCACACTCTCTCGCATAATTTAGAAGAGAAACAATATATTCCTGGATTTCTATTTCACAGGTGGATATGGAAGCTTTTCTCACCCTTACTGATGGTGATTTGAAGGAACTGGGAATTAAAACGGATGGATCTAGACAACAAATTCTGGCAGCCATTTCTGAGCTGAATGCAGGAAAGGTATTTCTGAATATTTTACACTTTAGAAACAAACACCAAGTGCTATTTTTTCTCTGTGCTTCAAAAGAGAGAACATCTTTTTCAACATATGATGGAGAGAATACTATAATAAGATAATGAGGTTCAGAAATTGCATAGCTCTGTTGTTCCCATAAATGGGGTTTGTCAGAAATTTGCAGGCTTCAGTAGGCTAGCCAACTATTTCTGATGCTAGCTAGTCTGATGCTGGGAATGCCAGTTTACAGTCATGGGTACCCAGTTTAGACATCACAGCTGTGACCTGGAAGCCCCTTTTCCATGGGTTCAAGTTCCAGTTTCAACTGGGCAACAGTTGTGTGCAAGCACAGATCTCTTCAAAAGCTTGCTACCCTACTTTGCTAAGCTAGCTGGTTCAGTAAGTATCATCTGAGCCATTTGAGATTCAGTCTTCAGCTATTTGTGAAAATAATGTTATTTTGTAAGTATTTGCCTTTTATGTTGTCAGAGCTAAGTTGTACCAATATTCTGTATTGTCAAACAGCCAACACATAATAATCTTGTCAAAACAGTTGTATTATCAAAATAGTAGTATTAGATACAGTACTTTGGACATAGAAGCTGAACCCAGGATAAGCCACACCATGGTGGTTCATCCATATGAGTCTGGGAATTGTACCACCATCTCAACACCATTTTAAGAGTGACCTGTGTTTGGTTTGGTGGGTCACAATGTTGTTCTGCCTAGATCTGGAGTAGAACATACAACTAACATACCTGAGTAGAACATATAACAATATGCTTACTCTATTGGCACCAATATCAGTCACATTGACCCTTCTTTCTTTGTATCATAGCACATCAGGGTACATTCTTAAAATGCAAGCTGAAGTGTGTTTCTCATTAATTACTGTATTAATAGATTTAAATGCTGACTATGCATTTGCTTCTTGTTTAACTATGTTTTTCAACAGGGACGAGAGAGGAAAATTTTACAGGAGACAATACACAACTTCCACTCTTCCTTTGAAAGCAGCGTGAGCAATACCAGCCCTGGAAAACCTCAGTGTAAGGCCTTCTGAGATGCAGGAAGACTGCATGCTACCTCCCCATGCCTCAGAACACCTCCGGATGCGACTGGAAGGTGCTGAGGGCCTTCCCATGGGTCTCAGCGTCCACAGGGATGCTGGTAATAGGTCTAGGAAGTCTTTTTGCCCACCACCACCACTGTCTGCTATAGAGAGCAGAACTCCAGGTATTCAATACAGCAGGCAGTAAATGAAAGAAAACGTTGGGATCAGTGAGATAAGATGTGACTACTGCATCTCCATCCTCTGGGAGGCACTTCTAGTACTGATACACAAACAGTTTAAAAGTACAAAGGAAATCTCTGGTGACCCTACTCTACAGTGTGAGGAGCAAAGAACAATCAGCCAGGTTTCTCCTCTCTTTTATTTGGTGGAACAACAGGTTGTATGATTAGATTGGTTTCTTATTGGCTACATTTGTTAGCCACGTAAAAGAATAGTTTTGAATTGCCCTAACACTTTATGCTTTGTACAGCAAAATAAATAATAACAAATGCTTTTTCTGTTTGTAGCACTTGGATGCTGGGTGAGGCCACAAGAACCTTCTTCCACCAAGAGGTAGTTTTTGAACCAAGATGTCTGACTATTCTGAAGTCTGGGGCATAGATGATTGAATCCAGATGTCCTGAAGAAAAGACATGAAGCAAGCATTTGCACAGTGGACTCTTACAGCTTTGTTTGCAGGAAAAATGCAGGAAAAATGCTACATTCCTTCTGTGTAGCTGTTCACAGAGCTGAAGTCACCTACACATTTAGGCTGCAATCCTATGCATACTTTCCTGGGAGTAAGCCCCACTGAACCCAATGCATAGAATTGTACTGTTAGATAGTTTGATGGTTTGAAGGCTTGGATACAGACAAGAGCACTGTTCCCTGTAAATTTACAGGGAGCATATGGAGATGTATGGAGGCTGTGCAGAAGACCTGGCAATGATGTCCTTCTCAAGCTTTAAAGCACCCTGACAAGCCATGTGGGGTCCAATTTCAGCTGCATGGTTGCATATCTTAGAGAATTGTGGTCAAGAGTGAAGTTGAATACTAGGTGTCAGTCATTTAATAAAAGTGTAGGAATAAAGATCTCAGAGTACCTGCACTAGCACAGCCCAGAAACATTATTTTGAAGAAAAAGGTACAAAGCTTCTACAAATTATTGGAGCCTGTGTATAGTTAATTTGTGGACCAATTGTGCATGCTGTGATAATAGAACAAATGAACAATTCTAAATTAAAAAAAACAAAACTGTTCTGGTTTTGTGAGGAGTCAAGTGCATCATCATATTATCATGCTACTAAACTGTACCTAAGACATGTTGTATATTAAGTAGCAAATACAATTTGTACCGATGAAAATATTCATATAAGATATTTCTGACTTGAAGAAACCTAGTAATTTGTAACACATATTTGTGTTAATATTTGGAAAGCTAATGTTTGAGTATGCAAAGCTCACATGGACTTTCATTAGCCAGTCTCTGGTACCTTACCTCCTGTATCAGTTATGCTCTGTCCTTCATTAAGCCAGGGAGATGGAGTCATAGGAGTTAACTAGTCTGCCAATGCTGGTCTGAACTCTGTCAGGTGGTCAGCTGACTCTACAAGCCAATGAGGATACACCATCTTTGCCTTCAGGCTAGCTTCCCAGTCTGAGCAACACCTTGCTTTCTCTTCTCTCATGGTACCCAACTTCAATTGCATCTGTTTCTTGTCTGCCTAGTGTGGTTCCCAGTCTTGGTCCATCCTGAAAACCCAGATTTTCATCCTTCTTATCTGCTACCTGGCCCCACTCTATGACTTTGCAAGCCGCAGTAGAACTGGATTCCCCAGCTGCAGTATGTCTCAAAGCTTTGCCAAGAATGGCAGAATCTGATCATTCACGAAGAGCACAATCCCAACCAGAAGAGACAAAATTCCAATTTCTGAACAGCTGTGTTCTCTTCTGGGAGGAAGGCAGGAAAAAAATACTGGACTGTAACTCTAGCCCAGTGGTTTTCAATCTTTTTTGTTTCATGGCACACTGACAAGGTACTAAAATTGTCAAGGCACACCATCAATCTTTTGACAATTGACAGGGCACACTGTACTGCCAGCAGGGGTTTCACATCCCCCAATGGCCCTACTAATAATAAATGACCCTCTCCCAAACTCCCACAGCACACCTGTAGACCATTTGCAGTGCACTAGTGTGCCAGGGCACAGTGGTTGAAAATGGCTGCTCTAGCCTGTTGTAATTCCAACATCCTATCTACTCACATTTGACCTCGGCCCTCACTTTCAACTTGCTTTTTAATCATCCTTTCATTCTGTAGATACAGTAAGTTCTGGGCCTTTTTTAAGCTATTACAGGTAATAAGAACCACAATGTGATGGTTATGTTGTACCTAGCATAGGAGAGGAGGGTGCCAAAAGGCATGCAGAGTGGACATTCATTGGTGTGCCTTGCTCCTAAATGTGCCCCAGATGACACTGACATGGTTTCTATGGCACTCTTCCTGAGGAGCTTGAGATGGTACCTGAAGAGAAACTGCATCCCTCCAGTTTGATCCCAATGCATCAAAAGGAAGAGGAGCCCAAAGCCCATTATTGCACAAGGTTCTTTGAGTTATGTTTGAAAACTGTACAACTGTGTCCTGCCATTTTCTCCCAGACTCCACTTATCATCTCCCAGGTAGTGACCCAACCTGGGGAGGGACCTGTCTTTTTGCTCTGTGTGTAGAGCACCATGCACCTGGATGGCTCTGCCTCTCTCTATCTCACTCTAGGCATATTCCTGCCAAAGTCCATCTTGAGTCTGCCCCAAACCTGTCAAAGTCCAGCCTATACTGCAAGGCATTGCCTGGAGAAGGGGTTATATGTTGGCAACTCAAGTAATAGGAGTCCAGAGGTTGCCAGAACATGAATGACAATAGGAAGTTACCAGTCAGGACATGAATGCCAGGAGCTAGATCCCTGCTTTCAAGGAAGGTGCTCCTAAAAGGCCTAGGCTGCTGCTCAAGCTTCAAGAAACAATTGCAACTCCAGGAATGCTCCCAAAAAGTGGATTTGCTCCTTCAGTGTGAGTGAGATCCTGTCAAGAAGTAACACACCAAGCTACTGAAACCATATGGACGTCTTCACATCACAAATTCCATTATGCTTGGATTTAGTTTTAAACTTGTACATATCCATGGTTCCTGCCTCTTTTTTTCTGTGATGAAAATGTACTGACATCCTGATACAATTAGGGAAGAAGAAAATCTGTGAAAAGGAGGCTGCTATTGCTGTTAGTGCCATCTTGGAGACAATCTGCTTCTAATTCTGTAGACAGAATACAGAATCTGTCTTGGCTGGATGCAGCCCCAGCTCCTGTCCTGATATGCCTTTATTAAAACACAAACCTTTCTATTTGGAAGGCCAGAAATTTTTCACTCAAAACAAGTCATTTTGTGTGGGTGAGTGCAGCATTTAGGATATATTACCATGGTAGTTTTTAGGAAGCCAGCTATTTGGACTTTTGATTACTGTGTCTTAAGGCTGCAGTCCTACACATGCTTACCTGATAGTTGATTCCATCCGTGGCACCCCTGAGCAGACACTGACAGGATTGCGCTGATAGGTTATTAGTGTGATATGAGAACTGAAGAGTCAGCTATTGTGTGCAATAGGGAAAATCCAGCTTTGCTAATTTGTGAGGTTGATTTATTTGTCCTGACATTATTTTGAATAGGCGTATTTGTTTCTACTGGAACTTTACAAGTTGGAGTGAACTGACATTAGGGTTGTTTGGGGTTAACATTAGGTTGTGGTGGATAATGCATACATCCAAAAATACTAAGAGAAAATGGCTGCATGTGGTGCTCAAAATGGTTAGCTTCCAAAAAGAAAAGCGCTGGGGCTTGAGTTTGTCTGGATGTCAACTCTGTAGCCCATTTGTCTGGATTGACAACTCTGTAGTCAACCTCCTAATTCTAGCTGTGGGAGTATTTTGAACTGGACTTCTGAGATCTACTTGTTCAGAATGATCAGGTTGTAAAAATCTTGCGTTACAATTTATTTATATAATTTATTTATATAATTTACACAGTGCTTTTCTTGCACTCAAGGCAGCACATAACACTTTAAAGCACAACGATTTAAAAAAATCACTCAAAACAAATACATATGAACCACTGTGACAGCTACAGCAAAGGAAAAAAAATACCACTGCACCAAATGCCAAGTGGAAGAGGTGAGTTTTCCACCCCTTTGGAATAACCACCAAAGATCACCAAAGGTTATTCCATTGGAAGTCATTCCACATTCCTGGGGCTACACACAGAGGATTACTTGCTGCTACTCAATTATGTATCAGTAGTAATGCATGCAAGGGCAAAAGGTGAGGGGAGGGCTGGGCTGAACCAGCCTTCTCTACTTTCATGGCATGAGGCTTCAGTCCTCCCCACACTTTCCTGGGAGTAAGGCCATTGACTAGAATGGGGCTTACTTCTGAGTAGACAGGCAGAGGCTTGGGATCTGAGTCTGCGATCCTCCCCACACTTTCCTGGGAGTAAGGCCATTGACTAGAATGGGGCTTACTTCTGAGTAGACAGGCAGAGGCTTGGGATCTGAGGCTGCACTCCTCCCCACACTTTCCTGGGAGTAAGGCCATTGACTAGAATGGGGCTTACTTCTGAGTAGACAGGCAGAGGCTTGGGATCTGAGTCTGCGATTCTCCCCACACTTTCCTGGGAGTAAGGCCATTGACTAGAATGGGGCTTACTTTTGAGTAGACCTGCCCAGGCTTGGGCGCTGTTCCTCCCCCCCCCCCAGCCTGTCGGGCAGGAGCGCGGCCAGACCCAGCCTGAGGGGGCGCTCCGGCTGGCAGGGCGGGCGGCGCCTGCGCGTCTCCGCGGGGAGGCAGGAGCTCTTCGGGCTGCCTGGCGGAAGGACGGGAGCCCCGTGGCCGAGGTGGCCGGTCGGTGGGCTGCCTGCGTGGCCCGGCGCGGGGCATGGCGGAGGCGGCGCTGCCAAGCTCAGGTAGGCGCTGTTTGGGCGCGAGAGCCGGGCGCGGGGCCTGGCGAGGCGGACGGGACGGGACAGGGAGGTCGGTGCGGGAGGAAGGTGCGATCCCGCCTCGCCTCGCCTCGGCCCCCAACTGGACTAGGCAGCCGGCTGGCGGATTCCGCCCCTCCAGCCTTTTCCCGCCAGGCGCTGCCTCCCGCTCCACCCCGGGCACCCTTCCCGGCAGGCTGGGGCCGTCCCAGGCCTTGAGGCCGACGGGCTGTCGGCGGCAGACGCGGGAGCCAAGCCCTGCCTCGCTCTCGGGGCTGTGAGCCCAGCCTCTGCGTGTCTACTCAGGAGTAGGTCCATTGTAGTCAGTGGGGCTTCTCCCAGGTCAGTGTGGATAGGGCTGTGCCGTAACAGCACAATCCTCAGCATGTCTACTCAGGAGTAAGCCCCATTAGAGCCAGTGGGGCTTACTCCCTGGTAAGTGAGGATAGGATTGCAGCCTGTAACCAGCAGCAGGAGCAGCATCAGCATCATTTGCTTCAACATTACGAGTAGGTCTTCCAGGGTTTGTATGCTGTATTTTAGCAACCACAAAACCCTCAGGTGATTGGAAGACATGCAGTGGTAGGTGAGAGACATTGAGAATCTGCAACTGAAAATAACCCACTGGGGGAATAAAACCATTCCACAGCATGTGGTGGTGCTGCTGCTGCTGCTGCAGTGCCTCTTGCATCAACAGATGTGACGCTCATGCAAAAGGGGGAAAGGTGTATCTTGAACCACCAGGGCAAGCTGCAGCCTTCGCCTCAGATGCAAACTGGGATGGAAAGCAAGAGAGATGTCACATGATAAAAAAAAATCTATCAAATCTCAGATTATCCCAGAGTGCCCGACATCAGTTAGCTGATCCTTGGATCCATAGTTGCAATGCAGCATTAAGGCAATGCTTTATCTTGTCTTTTAGCACCAGAGATTGCAGTTGGAATAGGTGCCAACTATAGATCCTGTTAAATGTATTGTTTTGTGAAGAGGTGCTTTGAGAATCATTAAAACATAATCTTTCTTGACTCAATTGTGAGGTGACTTGATATGGGTTGTTTTTTTTTAATAAATAGAATTGTTTTATAGTTCTGCACCATCTTTTGCAACTTAATCCTATGCATGTTTACTTGGGTAATTCCCACTTTTTAATGGAGCTTACTCCTGGGAATGTGTGCATAGGATTGTAGCTCTTGTGGTGTAATTTGGCAACTGGTTCTTTTTACAAAGAAAAGTGCCCCCCCTATCTCTTAGGCAATTTACTTTTAATCATTGGTTATTTTCTGAGAAATTCCAGGTAGGGGCTGCTGATTTGGGCAGTCCTCCCCCAGGAGTTGCCTATTTAAAATAGCAGCCGGATGTATTTTTGACAGTTTGAAGCTACACAATAAGTAAACTAAACAATATACATTCAATGAAGGTTATTTGTTTATATAATGTATCTGATACACTTTGAAATATACTAAATTACAGTATACTGTATAGAAAAAAATGTTCCCGCTGCTTGGGGTTATTAAATGTAAGGTTGCATCTTAACTGTATCTGCTGATTGTGATAATGGTATGCTGTTGATCTTTTTACCAAGGGGATCCATCAGCATAACTGTTTTTGGAGCTAGAAACCATGCCAGCATGTTGTTTTGCATTGTCTCTCAACATTTTTCCCCACAAAGCTAGAATCCTACCCAGAAGAGCCTGGGCAGCCCATCAATTAGGCGAGGTGATGCAGGTTGCATCAGCAGAAGATTGCAGGGAGGTGAGAGGGTGACAGACTGGGAGTGCTCTTTCCTTTGCTTTTTGCGAGCTATATCCATGGCAGGTTGGAGGGAGGCTATGGTGATAGCACATAAGCTCTTTCCAGCTTGCCATGGATATAGCTCACTAAAAGCAAATGAAAAGTGGATTACCTGCTTCATTACCTTGCTCTTCACACAGTTTCTTCAAACATGGAAGTACACAAATTCTGGTTTGATTTACAGGGACTGTGTGAACGAAGGTGCTCCTTCATTCCTGTGGTCGTTTTCGATCAAACCAGAAGTTGTGCACTTCTGCAGATGAGGAACATGGTAAGCAGCTGCTTTTTTTACTGTGCAAAAGCCTCAGACCCAAGGTGGTATTGGGCAGAATTCTGGGTTAAGCTGACATCAGTGCTCCAGTTAGTGTGTTCTGGGTTCTGCTAAATCATAAAAGGCTTATTTGGTGTATGTTCTCCTTTTTTCTAGGGGTGTTAAATCCAAATGCAATTGATTTCATTCCAAGGCAAAGGCAAACATGCAGTCTAAACTGGAGCAGTCAGTCCAGAGTTGAATTGGATCAAGATTCAAGCAGAAACTTTATACCACCTCCTGTTCAACCTAGGCATAGTAAACATGAAGACCCTTCTGTGGGTCAGCATAATTTTCATAGCCCAGAGAACCAGCGTAGGTGTCAGCCAGATTCTTCGCCATTCAGTAGCATGGGTAAAACTAAGGGCCGTAACTTTCACAGTCAGCGATGGCAGAGATCAAGGAATGATAGATCACATGGCAAAAATCAAGTAAAACAAACACCTGCTGGAAGTTCAGAAGATCCATTGTGTTTAGAGACCAGATTAGTTCCAGGACGGAGGATGAATCCACGAGAGTACAGTGATTTCTCTTCAGACAGTGAAAAGGAGGCTGCTCTTGCTGATAACAGAGGTGCAAAACCAAAGAAAACATATTTGATGCATTCACGTGGAAGAGGGTTAAAAGAAAGAGAGAAACATCCTCCTGAACGGGATAAAAGAATATTCTCCAAATGGAAGGATGATTCCTTTGAATACATACCAGCAGTAGATCTAACTCAGTCAGACTCATCTGAAGCATCTCTTGGAAAAGCAGTGTCTGATGGCTTTTCTGACAATAGTATTGCACAGAAAAGGAACCCTTTTGCAAACAGATATTTTAGGGAGCCTATGCGGAATAAAGAGGCCAGCAAAAGGCAAGATGTGTCCCGGAGCAAGAATGTGAAATACAGTAAGAATGCATCACTTCCACACCCTCCCAAAGAGCGAATCAGTGAGAAAAGAAAAGAATCTGTGCTGCATGAAAGAGGTTCAAACTGTGTGAGTGTGGCACAGTCACTACCACCAGGTAAAGCAGCTACGCTTGGTGGAAGAAAGCCCCTCCTTCAAGATGGATATAAAAGTAGGCGCTGGAAAAAGGATGCAGCAAAGCATAAGGAAAGTCATACAGGTGAACTTTTGAGTTCTTGATCTACCTTGAAAGCCTGGAAGTCTATTAATACGCTCAGCCTTTGCTTTTGTAAAATGCTTTTTCCTAGTCCTTTGTTGCTTTCCTAGTCCTGTAGTGTACAAAATGTCCAAAACCAGTTGTACTGATAAGTAGCTTTGGATGGATTGATTTATGGTAAAGGTACAATTAAGCAGAAAAGGTGTATTATCGTTCATGACTTATAGTAACAAGGATGGTAGAACAATCACCCTAGGGTGAAGGAGCATAAGAACATAAGAACAGCCCCACTGGATCAGGCCATAGGCCCATCTAGTCCAGCTTCCTGTATCTCACAATGGCCCACCAAATGCCCCAGGGAGCACACAAGACAGCAAGAGACCTCATTCTGTTGCCCTCCCTTGCATCTGGCATTCTGACATAGCCCATTTCTAAAATCAGGAGGTTGTACATGCACATCATGGCTTGTAACCCATAATGGATTTTTCCTCCAGAAACTTTTCCAATCAATAGGTTGTTAGGTAGCTAAGCTTTCGATTTCCTGGTTTTTGAATGGGTTTAATAGTGGCCTTAATTGTTTTCTAAGTAGCATATTGGTGGTTTTCAAAGTAAGTTCTGGGAAACCCTGTGGTTCCTTGGAAGATTATTGACTGTTCATCAATGAAAAGGTCAATAATGACTAAGAAGTTTCTTTGAAAGGCAACTTACCCCAGGGCACAACAAATTTTCTTTGAATCAAGGAACTAACCCAAGAATTTAGAGCCAGATGAATTTTTCAGTTTTCAGGGTGTTATGATTTCATGCCTGTCAACAAAACCAGCAACAACAATAAAATTTCATGTGCCACAAGTGAACGGTATAAATTTTATTTTATATATAAACAAGTATTTAAAAGAGCATTTCTACCCCTTGCTCTAACAAGCAACACCTGCCTCCTGGCTATAACCTTGCACCCATTCCCTGAGCACCACAATGAAATTTCTAGACACTATGGCATCCTGACTCCTGGGATTCTCAAGCACTTACCTTCAACAACCAATCTTTCCTTTGCAATGTCCCGCTGCAGGGAAGTTTGGAGTTCATTCTAGGTTGCAGTTTCAGTTTATATGGGACAATGGTGAGGGCTAGTAGAATAAAACATACTCCAAATACTCTACAGTGTTCACAAGTTTTCTGAGAGGCATACAATGGTTTCTTGGCAGATGAGTCAGCATGCAATGGTTCCTGCTGGGTGGAGTGTTTTAAAACCAATGTAAAATGAAAAAAATTATGGTTTGTTTATATAAACAGTCTCCTAAAATGCAATGTGATGTTGCTTCAGAAGATACTGCACTAAGACTATAATGTCAACAGTGCTGCTGTACAAAGTCTGGTTTCTTTGTAGTACTGCTGAGCAGACTGGTGTATTGGTGCTGCCTGCTGTTTGATGGTAGTTACAGTCACACTGTGTATCTGAAATAGTAATTACAGTAAGCAAGTACACCTGCAGTGATGATATTAAGGAAAAAGGTGCCATTGTATCCATGAAAGATCAGTGTCCTTATTTGTGATTGCAGTACTTTTGGCTACTTGTGATGTAGCCCGATGCCCTGTTTTGAAAAACATCAGGAGGATTTAGGCTAAACCTAGGCCAGATCCACTGTCTGAGGCAGTACCTAGCTGAGATCTACCACCATTCACTTCGTTGCCTGTGTTCTGCTGTATGATGAACCAATTCCTTAGGGCCCTAGTTGTCAATCTTTTGCTCTCCAGCAAAACTGGTTGCCAAATATGGGGGTTGGGTCAAGCCTTTATCTCTCCTTTTCCAGTGGTCTACCACTGAGTCTCACCACAGAGGTTCTTGAACAGGAGATGACCTCAGGAGTCCAGGTTTGGTTTGTCAATTGCTGACCCTTTCCATAAGGATTCCTATGGTGTACTGTTTTCTGAATAAATTCCCTTGATAGGAGTGTGTTTGTATGTTGAAGATATTTACATGTCTTGGTGGAGCATAATACATTTTTTCTTTTAGTATTAAAATAGAAGTGGAAGTACAGACTTCTTGTAGAGGGGAGGGGGTTATACTATTTTTGTTGCTTGGAGCTAAAAGTTGATCTTATTTATATATCTTATCAACTTATCACTGCTAAGGAAACCAGAGGAGACCACTTAGTAATGTTTTTAATGTTGTCTTTTATAAGATGGCAGTCCAATCCTAACCCACACTGGGATGGGGCTAAGCAAGAGAGATGTCATGATAAAAAAAAAAAATCTATCAAATCTCAGATTATCCCAGAGTGCCCGACATCACACCGGCTAGCCTGCCCCATATCCAGAGCGGGGTTGGGGCCGCCTGCGGCTCAGCCCGGGGAAAGGGGAATGCATTCCTCTTACCCTTGTAATGCTGCAGCAGCCCCAATGGAACTACTTGGATCTGTGCCACCTAAAGAGGTGGCACAGATCCAAGCATCCTGGAGTTGCCCTGGATCACCCAGGAGTAGAGCTGGGTACCACTAAAATGTGAATGACAACCAATTGTATATATTTCCATTCCAGTCTGGGCTAGGGGTGTTGTGGATGTTCTGAACTGGTGCTTAGAAATGGTCGGGGGTGGTTGGTAGATGTTGATGAATAAGCTGCAGTTTAAATTTGAATAAAACAGAGGTGCTCCTGATCAGAAGGCCTGTTGACTCTGAGATGGTGTGTCAGTCTGTTCTGAGTGGGATTACACTCCCCTTGACAGCACAGATATGCATTTTGTGTTGACTCCTAGATCTGCTTTGCTGATGAATGTGCATATGGCAGAAGTGGTCAGTGTCTGTGATCGGAGACATCAGACCTTGGTTACTTCTAAGGTGGATTACTGCTAAGTCCTCTTATGTGGGGCTATGTCTCAAAACTACCTGGAATCTTCAACTAATGCAAACTGCTACTATTGGGATGCTGACCAGTGCCAGGTATCGGGACCATGTCAACCTGTTGCTGGATCAACTACACTGGTCGCCAGTTCATTTTTGGGCATAATTCAAAGGGTTGGTTATTACCCTTAAAGCCCTTAATAGCTTAGAACCAGAGTTACTTAAGAACAGTCTCCTATCATATGCACCCAATTCCTAAGGTCATCTGCTGAGGCTCTTTTGCATGTCATGCCATTTTCAGCAGCACATTTGGTAATGACATGGGAAGGTCTCATAGTGGTGTATAGCCTGTGGAAATCACTGTTTTGTGAGATCAGACAAGCTTTGTCCAACACACTGGACTTGCTGAAGACTTTACTCTTTCAGCAGGCTTTAATTTTTTGTGGAATTAAGCTATATTTGTGTTTTCTGTATTGGCTGTATAGTTCGTTGTATTTTAATGTTTCATTTGATTGTAACTTCTTTGTATGATAGCTGTATTAACAGAAAAACATGGAATACAGGCAGAAAAAATGAATATAATTTTTTTTTAAATAATGTAATTCAATCCTAAATACATAACTACTTTGAAGGATTTAGAATTCTTTCTTATTAAAACCAAAAGTACCTGTACAGAAAATGTTTGGAGGAGAGAGGGAGAAGGTTTTGTAATGTGAAATGTACATAATCATACCTGTCCTAGTAATAAATACAGTAACAGTTCAATTCTATGCAGAGTTAGAAACAACTAGCTCTCTCCTTTTCAGTGGGTTCTGATGTATCAAGCTCTAGAATGAAGCTGTGAGAATAACAACAGTAAGTCCTGTTTCTCAGATGAATGGGCACTGAAGGTGTTTGTTCAATACCTGTGGGGGTGGTAGTTACACAGGATAAGAGTAATAGATTAAGGAACATACCCTGAGAGTAGAGACACCATAAATTAATGGGTATCTGAAGTCAGCAGCCTTGTTATACAACAATGAATTTGTTAGTCTTTAATGTGCCACACAACTTGTTTTTAACAAAGATGTCTTTAACAAAAATGTCTTCTGACTTTAATCTTAAGAGTAATGTTTGTGTATGTGTACTGAAATATCTTTTTTTAGGGTCTCTGATAGAGCAACTTACGTCAGAAAAATATGAATGTATGGTGTGTTGTGAGGTGATCCGTATGGTGGCCCCAGTATGGAGCTGTCAGAATTGCTATCATGTATTCCACTTGAGCTGCATTAAGAAATGGGCAAGATCACCAGCAGCACAGGCTGAAGGTCAGTATTTCCTTTTAGCTGCTAAATTAGCTCCTGTAAACAGAAGGTCATAATGGTAGAATATCTGGAAGAAGGCAGAATATTTGGTTCTATTTGGTTACCTTGTGTAAATGCCTTTAGAGTTATGTACAGCTAATCTGTTGGTGTGGTACATGAGACTTTTGTTTTTTAAAGTCAGGTGTATTATTTCCTAGCTTCACATGGAACACAGCTCCTGCTTGCAGAAGGAGTGTTGCACTTGTTACACAAGATTTAGTTCTGCTCATTGCATGAGTGCACTGTTCCTGCTACTTGTGCTGTCTTGAAACAAGTCTAAAACGGTGGTGGTTTTTTTTGTGTGTGTGTAGATGGCAACCGTGGTTGGCGATGCCCAGCTTGTCAAAATGTTTCATCACAAGTTCCGAATATTTACACCTGTTTCTGTGGTGAGTGACTTTCACATTTAGAATAGAAGTGTTGAAAATTTAGAATTTCATCATTTTAGCAAGTCCTATAGTCAGGGAAATCACATTTTCCCTGCTTAGCAGTGTGAGCCTTCTCTTGTACTACTTATTCTATATTCTATCTGTGTTTGTGTTCACTTACACATAATATAAAAAATATATATTCCAGGTCCATGCCTTTGTATTTATCATTAGTGAAATTTACCTACTATATTCATTGACTTTGAACATCATTTCACTTTAGTGCCTTTTAATTTTATGTTCTGAACAAATGTGAGCTTCATGGTTTCCTCAGCAAAGATCACAGGTCATTTCAAACACCCATTGAAGCTCTTCTGAACATTTTTGGGGAAATGTTTATTTACTACTTTTAATTTCAACTAGAAAACCAAATGGATGAAATTTGCACAAGGACATCTGCCTCACATAGAATATATATGATGATTTTTCTCTTAGTAAAGATCTTTATGAAATATGCTTGCATCATGTGGCATGAATGCTGCCATCTTGCCTACTGCTTTTCATATTGCTGTCACTATGGAAACATTCTGTTTTTAAAGTATACTCTGCTTGAATGACATATGTTTAGAGCTATAAGAAGTAAGGTAGCAATTTACATAGCTGGCTGTTTCCAGTTCTTTAATTGTTGTAATGTGTTGCAGTAGTCTGTAGTGGAGGGGTAAAGGAGAGTAGTAGGCTAGCTAGATAAGCATAGAAATCTGAATTTTTTGTAAGTAGGTGAAAGTGTTTTGTATCCTCTTTGAATTAGGGATATATATAAACGCATGCAATAAATGGGCAGGGAAGAGAAGAACAGGGATATAAACTATGAATAGTGCAAGTACATTGACTAGGATATTGTTCAGAGTGTATGCCAATAAAGGTACTGAAACTGATATTGTTCAGGGTGATTAAACTTCACAGTATCATTGAGGGAAAAACATCTGGCACCTATGAGTTTTAATGGTGCTGTATGTTAAATATTGTCTGTATTTGATTCCTTGGCAGGTAGGGTTAAAAACCCGGAATGGAATAGAAACGAAATTCCACATAGCTGTGGCGAGCTCTGTAGAAAGAAAAGATCTGCTCAAGACTGCCCTCATTTATGTAACATGTAAGGATGTGTAATAAAGTAGATGACATGCTGAACTATTGAAAAATAAGGAACTTGAGGGCATAATCCTATCCAATTTTTCAGCACTGATGCAGGTGTGCCAACGGGGCACATACTGCATCCTGCAGTGAGCGGCCAGTCACAGACACCTCCTCAAGGTAAAGGAACATTTGTTCCCTTACCTTGGGGCTGAATTGTGGCTGTATTGGCTCTGGAAAGTTGGATTGGAATTGGCCCTAAGTGTTATAACATTGATTGTTGGTCTATTTATCTCTAGGCATCTCTTTACAATTTTGACAGAAAACAGCAGAACTCTCTTTGACCTGGTGCAGACAGCGAAGGTGGGGGGACCTTAATTTTGTTGTAGAGTTGAGCACCAGGTACAAGGTCACAGCGCCTTCCTATTGGAATATGAATTTCTTCTGAGAGCTTTAGCATGGCTAAGGCTACTCTCCTAAAGAGCTTGCTAGGAAGTAAGTCTCACTGGATATGGGGACGACGACTTCTGAGTAAACATGTTGGAGGATTTCTCTGCTAATGTTATGGAAACACCAACATTAACCGTGGTTAAGGCTGGCTATGAAATACCAGATAATTACAAAATAAGGAACCGTGAAGGAGTATGTAGTTCTGCTTCCAAACTATTAACCATAGTTAAAGTGTTTATGTGTGCTTCACCACTTCTCTGGTTTTGTTCAGCATGGCAGAATGGAAGGGGGGATGCAAGTAGTCATATTGCATATGGCATCTTAGGAATCTGTGCTTTCATTTGGAAGGAAAAAGTCCCTGCCATTATGAAAAGGTCCCTGCAGTGAAAATGCATATATTGTGTGGAAAAAGCTGTAGACTGAAAGGTAAACTGTCCAGTGATTAGGCAAAGCAATTTTAGTGCCCTGTGAAATTTTTGGTTTCTCCCTAACTACTGTTATGGTCTTGTCTTGTTGGCCTTTCCATGCACTTTAACACTCTGCAACTGGAGTTGTACCAGAAAATAATAATAATAAAAATAATAATAATAATAATAATTCATTGAACACCTGAATCTTAGCAGCAGAATTTATTCCAAAAAAATTTACATACATGCATATTCAGCTGATAGCTTTTTCATATTTGTATGAAATATGGCAAGTTCAGACCCTGGCCTGATTCACATGTCGCATAGAACCATAGTTTAATCCTGGTTGCAGCTTGCAGCATAAAAATGTTAAACTGGTTAACAATTTTAAAAAATGAGCCAGTGCACTAGCTATAACCAGGAAAGCCACATTTCAGAAGATACATACCCTCTGAAACTGCAGGAAAGTGAGAGCCAGGTGCACTTCTCATGGAAGGGACTATTGTGGAGAAGGTTCTTCTGTCCCCACAAGTCACTCCTAAGAGGGCAGAGAAACGTGCAGGAAAGCCTCCAAAGGTTTTTGGAGCACTGGCAGCTTCATATGGGAGGAGGCTGTGCATCTGTTTTACCAGCAATAACTTTTTCACAAAACAAAAAGGGGGATAGAACTGAATTAGCTTACACGCACTTAGTCTAGATCAGTGTTTCTTAAATTTCAAGTGGGTCCCCATTCACTTCAATATTTTATTTTTAATATATTAGACTTGATGCTACCATGGGATGTAATTGCATTTGGGAAAATGTTACACATCTGTACTTTCAACAGGCTACTAGGTATATGCTTTTAACAATGATAGTCAATGGGACTGACTCCTGAGTGAGGATAGGATTGCAACTCAGGATTCTTAAAAATTTTCCTGCTTGTGATGTCACTTCTGGTCACAACATCACTTCTGTTGCATCCTGACAGATTCTCTTTCTAAAAAGTGGGTCCTGGTGCTAAACGTTTGAGAACCACTGGTCTAGATGGAAAATTCTACAGCTAACAGTTGCATGCAGTCGAGTTGTGAG
Source organism: Tiliqua scincoides (assembly GCF_035046505.1). Lineage (NCBI taxonomy): Eukaryota > Metazoa > Chordata > Lepidosauria > Squamata > Scincidae > Tiliqua > Tiliqua scincoides. The sequence goes on along the minus strand of NC_089824.1, from coordinate 96,540,254 downwards.
GAAAGTGATCAGAAGGAAATGGAAGAGAGAAATTCCTTAGAAGGGGCAGAGCAAAGAGTGGGAAAACATGGGGGGAGGGGAGAAGGGACTTCTTAGGGACTGCCCAGCCCACAGGTGTACACGGTTGATCCCTGTTGCATATATGCAACGCTGGATCAAACGTGTACACTTGTGGGCTTGGCAGATATGGGTTAAGGAGAGTAGATGGGTTTCCCATAGGATCCCGGCAGATGGAAGGGTGGGTTTTTGTGGTGTAAAGAAAAAGAGGTGAGAAGGAAAATTGGGGAAGCTAATAGAAGAGAAAGACTTTGGTGGTTCAGGCTGCTGGGAATTCCTACACGCAAGGGCCATGCTTCCTAGAAGCAGGCCATGAATGCACTTCAAGTTACAGTGGCAAAGGGCTCACCAAGAAATTAAATATAACACTGTATTAGAATTTTAAAAGACAGTGTTCCAAATAGGAAGTACATAATATTCCAAAAGAATACATACGTGTTCACAAAATGTGTAATTAATCCCTCTCAGAAAATTCACTAAATATTATTCTCCAGTTACAGACTCCAGTCTAATACTAGAATATGTCAATAAACTAAAAAACACATTGACACTAATAATAGAGGTCCAATAAAATCTGATTTCAGATTAACATCTCCAATGTTTATATATTCTAATCTTATTCAGGTTTTTATTTCTAATCATGGCAACTTCTGACTTGTTTGAAACCATGAAGTTCAAACACAACAGATCCTGACAGGATATGAAACAGGGTTTAATCACTTGTTCACATTCATGATCAGAAATAGAAATGTCTCCCCTTGCATGTCAGCACAAGTCTTGGGAGATTTGTAAGGAATGAGGATTAAACTATGATTCTGATTGATGTCTGAACTGGGTTGCTGTTGGATATCAGATGTATTTGAAGGTGAGACTTTTGTTTCACGTCAAGAACACTGTATCGTTTAATATCTAAATCTTGTTGCATATATTAAAATTCTAATGTACATTAATTTTAGTGCGTAAGCTATCTGGGTCAGGTCCATTGCTACTAGCTTTTGTGAATAAGATTGAAATGGAAATATTGTAAAACTTAAATGCTTTTATCTTTAAGTCTCTGTCATCCAGGACCTTGCCCATCATGCCCTGCTTTTATGACCAGGAAATGTGAATGTGGAAGGACAAGGTGAGCTCATTTTTAGATACTTGAATTTAACCAGAGAAAGGCTTAAATTATTCAGAAGCAATTTCTATAATATCCTTGCAGAATTCAAAAAACTTACTGATTTTTCAAATGGATCATGGTCTGTATTTTTAGAAAACAGACGCTTTCTAATGATAAGGGTTCATTAGATGGCACTATACCAGGGGTGCCCAAACCCTGGCCCTAGGGCCACTCGTGGCCCTCAAGGACTCCCAGTCTGGCCCACGGGGAGCCCCCAGTCTCCAATGAACCTCTGGCCCTCCAGAGACTTGCTGGAGCCCGCGCCCAATGCAACTGCTCTCAGCGTGATGGCCAACCTCTTGAGTGAGCTGTGGGACGAGGGCTCCCTCCACTGCTTGCTGTTTCACGTTTGTGATGCAGCAGTGGCAGCAAAGGAAAGGCTGGCCTTGCTTTGTGCAAGGCCTTTTATAGGACTTGAGCTATTGCAAGACCTTCATACATTCATATAAGTTCCTTCTCTAATATATTCATTTATGTAAATTTATTCAAATTTGAAATGTAAATTCTTTTTTCCCGGCCCCCGACACAGTGTCAGAGGGATGATATGGCCCTCCTGCCAAAAAGTTTGGACACCCCTGCTCTATACCATCCTCATGCAGATGTGCAATACATACCATAGATTCTCACCTATAGATTGAGAAATTTCTGCCAATAAATCAAGCTTAAATAATCACTTAGCCTTATCTCTGAGGTTGTTCAGGGGTCAGGGCTTTTCAAGCAACTTGCATGGCAGCAGAGAAGCAATGCAGAGATAATTAGAGGGCTGTTAATCTCCATGGTAACTTTCCTGGCAAGCTTCAATGAAAGTTAACCTTTTATTCTCCTTCTGAGGAAAGGACTCATGGCTTCCATTGAAATCAAGCAGGCCTCATTTTCTTTAGCAGACCCTGCTGCAGCCTCCTTCCATTTTGCAAATGATTGGCAGAGGTCTGTTTCCTCATTTCCATTTGAAACAGTGCCAGACTACAATTCAGTGCGTCATTACTTAAGTACACCAGTAACACTCATGGAAAGCAGTGGGTCTATTTCTGAGTAAGTAGGGTTGCCACTGTGTGCAGCTGCAGTTGCTCATAGTCATTCCTTGTCGTTTGTGCTGTGAATTGAATTGCACACTCCCAGTTATGTGTTATAAGTTGTATGTTATATGTAGAGCCTCTGGCTTAAAACACCAGGCACCTTAAATAAGGTTTTGATTAATGGTTCTCTTGCAGTGGTTCCCAACCTTTTTTCACTTGCATACCCCTTGGCAGCCCATTTCCATAAATTGTACTCATATTAGCTAAATGTTTGTAATTAATAATATAAGCCCTCATCTTCTCTATATGAAAACCCATACTTCATGTATTCATCACAGTATTTTCTCTTTTTATCTGTTTGAAAAACTGAAAACTATGCCTTTTCATTGTTTTGCGCCAGAAGTGTCTTGAGAAATTCTGAATTATTGATCACTTTCCATATTAAGTTTCAGCTTTTTATTTTCAATCACTGATTCATAGATAACCAAAACCTAGCCATTGGTGGGGCTTTCACAGCCAGTGAGCTACCTCCCTTTCTGCCTTGCTGGCACTGCAAAGCATTCTGGAGCACTACCTGCTTTTTTCTGCCATTATTCAATTCTTTTTCAAGTACCCATAAAGGTCGTGTTGAGTGCCCCTGGGGGTACATGTACCCCAAGTTGGGAACTACTATTCTACTGGTATGCTGTTTACGGTGCACTTACTCTTATAGTGTTTACAAAAAGGTTATGAAGATCAGAATTAGAAAGTTAGAGAATAAAAATGTATCTTATGATCTTTTACTATATTTTACTAAATTAGAGACTGTACAGGTCTTAGATAACAATTACTGGTAGGTTGTTTTTCAGATTCTGGTCTTGGGTAAAATCAGACAAAACTATAGGCAGACACCCCCCTAAGTTTACCCCCCCCCCCACTTATCCGAGGGTCATAGAGAATTCCATGATTTTTTGCTCGAAACCTGCCCTCGACTTATCTGTGAGACTGACTTATAGGCGAGTGTCTGTTATGTGTGTTCTGAGCAGGCGAATGCTATTTGTAGTGGAGAGCAGCAGATTGTAGATAAGAGCTGAGAATTGCTGTTGGGATAAAGGAATGACGCACAATAACTGCCTATGCCAGGGGTTCTTAGGGTGTCATGGCATGCTCACAGGGGTGTGTGGGATGTCCCTGGTTGCATCTCCTACCTGTCCCAGGAGTCACCATCTTGGATCTCATGAAATCTTGCCAAGTTAAGGTTTGCTCCCAGTTTTCTTCAAATCATGATTTCACGTCCTGGTTGGTGACCAATCTTTAGATAGCCTGATGTAACTGGTTCCATGATATCAGGCTTATAACCTCCTTTTGGAGACTGTCATGAATCTCTTTGTTGTAGGCACAGAAATACTGCTTTCAAAAACGCCGCATTAACTCTTGTTATTTGCTTAAATGCCATTTGGTGTACTTCACAAGATGACAAATGGAAACCAAATAGAAAATGATTTTATTCCAAGTGTTTTCTCTTGGGTAGCATATGTCCAGTTGTGTTAGCAGATGAAGGCTTATTTCCAGACATAAAAAACTCAGACTAATTGTAACTCATTTGTATTTGAGAAGAGGTGGATGGGTTTTTTCCCCAAACAAATTAACTGCTATTTTTGAAGTTACATTATTGTATCACCTGCTGTGGAATACTACAACTGTGTAATTGTAAAGAATGGCTTTTAAATTTTCAAATGGTGGAAAAGTATGTGTTTTGAACACACATTAATGCTATGGTGCTAGAAGCATTTTTCCTGTTTAAGTAAAGATCCCTGTAGTTTGCACTATTATGAAATTATACTCCCTTTAATTTAGCAGCACCCTCTAAGGAGGATATATAAAAATCCTTAAGAGAGAATGTCTTGCCTGCTAATGTTAAACAGCCCTTTGCTAAATATATGCAAAACACTTGAGGGGAGTGTGGGTGATGGGCTAAATGATGAATGGAATTTCTAATCTGGTCAAGGGTCGCTAATTCTCTCTCTTTCTCTGTGGTTGTATGTTTTTTATTGTTATAGTCATTCAGTTCGCTGTGGACATTCTGCTGCAATTCAGTGTACTAATATATGTGGGAATATTTTGAATTGTGGTAAGCATAACTGTACCCAAATATGCCATTCTGGAAAATGTCAGCCATGTGAATTGACTATAAAACAAGGTGAGTAAGAGTTATATGGAGGCTCTTTTTAAAAGTCTTTTGTCAAAAATTAAATACCAAATACAATAATAATTTACAGCAGGGGTGTCCAAACGTTTTGGCAGGAGGGCCACATCATCTCTCTGACACTGTGTTGGGGGCCGGAAAAAAAAGAAGAATTAATTTACATTTCAAATTTGAATAAATTTACATAAATGAATGTATTAGAGGTGGAATTTGTGTGAATAAATAAAGGTCTTGCAATAACTCAAGGTCTTGTAAAAGGCCTTGCACAAAGCAAGGTTAGCCTTTCCTTTGCTGCTGCTGCTGCATCACAGATGTGAAACAGCAAGCAGTGGAGGGAGCCCTCATCCCGTAGCTCACACAAGAGGTTGAACAGTTGACCGTTACGGTGAGAGCAATTGTGTCTGGCCGGCGCAGGCTCCAGCAAGTCTCTGGAGGGCCAAAGACTCATTGGAGACTGGGGGCTCCTGCAGGTTGGATTGGGAGTCCTCGAGGGCTGCAGGTGGCCCCAGGGCCAGGGTTTGGGCACCCCTGGTTTACAGGAACCGCTGATTAGTTAAAGTCTTTTTAGAATTATGTTCTTACAGCAGGACTTTGAGCCCTGATTTGCAGGAATTTGAGGTTTAGAGACTCTCCTGCATCCTTGTTGCCCATTGACTATTGTAAGTAAGGTGGAATGGAACAAATGTAGCAGCATCCAATCTCAAGATTCCATTCCTGCATTGTAAGAGTAGAAAATATCTGGTGGGTAGGGGAGAGCAAATGTCAGCTGATGATGGACTAACCATCAGCTTTTCTCTGATCTCATTTTTGGCAGTGACAAAATTCTAGCCACTATTAAGGCTGCCCAGAAAGAAGTGTCACCTGACCACTTAATTTGGAATCTTGTTTCTCATACACTTGCCCCTTAGTGCATATTGGTTCTGTATTGAAGTTGAAACATGTGTAGGTCAAAACAACCAACTCTTGCAGACTCTTTCTATCTGTGACATCTGTAACTTGGGGAGCCAGTAGCTGCTTTCTGCAATAACTACATACAGCTAAATTCCAAGCTTTTTGTACAGCCCTACAGTGTAATTCTGTCTATTCACAAGCAAATTCCACTGTGTTTGGTGGGGCTTACTTCCAGAAAAGTGTGTTATAGTAAGGCAGTTCTACTATAATGCAGTTCTTTATGGTTGAAGCCAGGGATGGAGTTGCATTAATCTGTTCCTTAATCTATTCTCAAAAATTCCAGGATCTTTTTGGTGGTGTAGTCCAAAGACCACATTTTAGCAGCAACATGCATTACTGAAACAAATGTTTAAACCATTTCTGTCCAATATTGCATATATGCACCAGGGACCAAATGTGTATACCTGTGGGCTGGGCAAAAATGGATTAAGCACCATTTTGGCAACTTTTTAGTAACTTTCTGTGATGGCACTTTGTCTAACTTTATATAAATCCTTGTCATGTTTCACTGCTAAAGTAGAAAGAATTAACTGATTTAAATCTTACCTATTTGTGTGATGATCTTGGCAGGAACAGGACTTGAAGGTTCTTAAAAACCTAGATTCAGTGAAAGCCAATCTACAATCTATACAAAGAATATGTATGGCCAGGTCAATTCTTTGTAATTTACTGTACAAATGCAGATTGGTTAACTACTTTTGAAATGTAAAGCTATGATATGGTTAATCTTAATTTCTGTTCATATAACTATTGCCTTTCAAGAAGATATTCCTTCACTTATGCCTTCTTCCTCTTCTTTACAATAATCTTTTCTGTTTCTTCTTCTGCATGCTATTTTGTACATAGTGTGTTACTGTGGGAGAACCACTCGAGAAGCATTCTGTGGAGCATGTGAAGAACACTTCTCATGCCTTAGGACTTGTGACAAGTAAGGTCTAATTTCTTTTAGAATGTGATCTTGATCCTGTCAACACTCATGGACTAATATAGCCTTACATGGGAAAAACCATGTTTCTCATTTCAGAAAATTATCCTGCGGAATGCACAACTGTGCACAAGTGTGTCACCCCCAGTCATGCCAACCCTGTCCTCGTCTTCCACAAATAGTGCACTGCTGTCCCTGTGGTCAGACGCCGCTTAGTAAATTATTGGAACTGGGCTGTCCAGAACGTAAACTCTGCATGGATCCCATCCCGTCATGTGGAAGAACGTGTGGCAAACCTCTACCTTGCAGTAGCTATGGTAATTAAAGATGGTAATTGCTTGCTTACATATTTAACATGCCTTTAGGTTACATTTTGCAATTTTCAAAAATAAATGTATTTTAAAAGAAAAATTACTTTGAATGAAAATGCATTTACTTCCATGGTAGCAAGTCGAATTTAGACATAAGAACTTTCATAGTTGGAGAGGAAAATGGAAAAGAGGTGGACCTCCCCAGGCCCCTACTAGATATTTGTACATCCTTCTTTCTTCTGGTCACCAGAAAGGAATATTGTAAGCAGTGGGTCAAGCATAATTTTTTCAAGCTGGTTAATTCAGATCAAGAACTCATTAAACAGAGCATTGTCCTGTTGCAATGCAGAAAGCAAGTGTGAAGTGCTAGTTAGAGTATTGGATCTAGGCTAGATAGAACTGAATTTAAATCTTTGTTCCATGATGAAGCTTGTTGGGTGACTAGACTAGTCACTTTCACTCAGGATTATTGTGGGAAGTAAAACAAATAATCCTATTGAACACTTCTTTGAGGAAGCTATAAATGTGATAAAGAAATGAACTACTTGTTTTTGAAAAGCACTTATAAATCCTCAACTGGAATTACTTGGAGACCACACTAACTCCTGTGAGTTATATGCTACCCAATACTATACATGAGAAATAGTGAAAGGGTGTATTTGAAAGTAATGTCCTGTACAGGGTGCTAGCACCAGGTTGCTGGGTGTCCTGGGTCAAAGCTTGCACTGGGCTTCAACTGCAACAACCACTTGCCCCTTTATGGTGCAGTGAATGGTCCTGCTGCAGCTGAAGGTTTAAGGGTAGACCTGGCCAGCAGGGTTCTCTGATGGGCATAGGCCTTTGGCTAGCACGAAGCCTGGCCAACCTGCCTGTATATTTAGGAGCATCCTTATCTCTAAAACCTGAAATCCATGATTTATGTTTGTCAGTAAATGTATAGTTGCAGTATATTAAAGCATCAGTTAAAAACACTCTTCTAATTATGCATAGATGCTGTTCATGTATGTGAAAACCTCTGCCATGAAGGAGAATGTGGGCAATGTTCTCGCACATCAAAGGTTTACTGCAGATGTGCCTTAAAAACAAAGGTAATTCGTGGAAATATAAGGAGCAGAATACATTGTAAAAAACATTATCTGCTGCTTGGTAGGAGCTTCCGTGATAAATTCTTATCATCTCCTCTGCTCTTCATCTGTATCTGCACCATGGCTGAAAGTAAATGGTTGGATGTTGAGTCCTGTGGCACATTTAAAGACTAACCAATATATATATTAACTCTGCTTTTTATGTATGTGGTCATCTTTTGATTTCACTTTGCAGAACGGTCTCTTTTCTTCTTTCCTGTATGGCATGCGTTCTCCAGTGTAAAAACATGTGTGCTGCTTTCATTGAATTTCCAATTACTTATTGTAGTCCTGCATACTATTTTCACAAGAGGGATGTATTTTGAGAAAAGGTCTGTTGTAATACTTAGCCACAGCCCATTTGGCATTTTCTTCCTTCAGATTTACAAATGCTTTTAGTAAAAATACTAAGGAGTTTTGTCATTCAAATTGGGCTTAAACAAATGAATTAATAATATGCCTTTAAGAGCTTCGCTCACTCTAAAACTAGGTGATCTTTCAATGTGAGCTCCCAGTTTTGTTTTTAAAGTTAAATATCTTGAAGCCTGGTACCTTTTGGGCATCTAATCAGTGATTGATTTTGCTTACTAGGATGACTCCAGTTCTTGCTCATAAACTAATTTTCATATTAATATATAGGAATTATCAACTTGTGTTGGAGAATCCTGCAGGAATACTTCCTGTATTTTTTCAAACAGAGATTTTGCAGCTGCTAATGAACCTGCATAGAGGACACTTAAAGCAATAAAAACAACAACAACCAAGACCTCCTGACCCCTGGGGCTGAGAAGCCTATGGTGCGGCTTGTTTCTGATATATTTGATGCTTTACCTGGAAAAAGTTGCTGTCTCTATGAACTCCTTTGAGGTCTTGTGTATTGGAATTCTCAGCTGGTATTTGCTGTAGGCTGGTATTTGCAGGTTGCTTGTCGACAGTGAAATGCATATTGTTATCTTGAACTGCTCTCCCCTTATGTTGTAACCTGACTCGTTTTATGCATTTCTGGTGTCATTCTCGCTCTCCTCGCAACCCACTGAACCTATTGATCAAATTGTTCAATTTTTAAACAAGAACTGTTGCAAAGCTGAAAATCTTGGCACAGTAAGAATTTGTAATGTACAGGACTCTTGTAGTGATTAAAATATAATATTTCAGCTACCATGCCATACCATGAAATATGGTACATTTCAGGTACCATACCATACCAATGGTATGGTAATGGTACCATACCATTACCATATGGTAATATTTCAGGTACCATACCATGTACCATACCATACCATACATTAAGCTTCCATTAATGTCTATCTAATTATACATACTTTAGCAACAACCCAGTTTTATTTTGTTTTTTAGGAAGTTCCCTGTGCCTCTCTGAAAAATCAAGGTAAATAATTTTAACCTAATCTTTCATTGTATGCTAGTATCCTTATGAGGCAGAAGCATGTATGATATCTAAATTTACTATCTTGGATACAAAGGTGCACTGTGTGAATGGAAGGATATTTCTCATAAAAGAGTGGACCCTCCCAATTCCCCCCCCCCCCCGCTACATGCTATACTCTTCTAGCACAGTGATTTTCAATCATTTTCATTCCATGAGTCACTGAGAAAGTGCTAAAATTGTTCAGACACACCATTGGATCTTTCACAGTTGACAAGGCACACCACACTGCCAGCTGGGGGCTCCCACCTCCTAATATATGTCCCTCTCCTAAACTCCTGCAGCACACTTGCAGATTTGCTACACAACAATGTGCCATGGCACAGTGGTTGAAAATCTCTGTTCTAGAGGGTATCTTAAGCATTAAGAGCAGCTTTTCAGGTGGTACAGGGGGCTGTAGTGAGAGGAGGAGGCCTGGGGGCATTTCTGCTCACAGTGCTTTGAATCCCAGGCATTGGTTGCAATCCACAGTGTCCATTCTCTACACTCTGCCAGGGCTTTCAGTTGCTGGCTGTTAAAAGGGAAGGCATCACCTTTACTTGCAAAATTTTGTGTATCATAGCCAGCACTGGGATCCCTATGTGTATAAAGAACTCTGGATCAAGGCCTCTGTGCTTGTTCTTCTTGGTTGCGAAAAAGTGTTGCAGAGGGGGGGAAATAGGTGCTACTGTGTTATGTCCAAAAGATACTGATAACATTAAGTCAGTTTCCCTTTGGTTATTTGAAAGCATAGAGTCATGATATTTTTCAAGGATTGCCCATATCTGTCTTATAATAATTTTATATCCTAGTGAGTTTCATTTATTTATTTGAAGTATTTTATATTCTACTTTTCTTATCCCTGATAGGTAACCCAAGACAGCTTACAGAATAGAAGTTAAAAAATTAATATGTATTACAATATACAGTTGGTCCACATTTTATGAGAGGGATACATTCCAAAGTTGGCATGTGAAACCAAAATAACATATAGTTGAAACTCCATCAAATGTCCTGTCTCTTTAAGAACTAAAAACACAGTTCAAGAGACACATGGGAACTGAAATGACTGAGGGAAGCAACTTCATTTTCTCATTTTAGGTTCACCTTAGAGCAGGGGTTCTCAAACTTGGAATTTGAGAACCCTGTTAAGACTTGCATGGGGAGGGGCAGCAACTCAATTGCATTAAGTAAGTTAAACTTTCTTACTTAAGTTTTCTAACTTACCTGGGGGTTACTGTGGTTCTCTGGAAGCCTGTGGACCTCCTCTGCAACTTTCTCTGCACCTCCAGATTCCTATTAAAAAGGGGAAAAACTGCTTCCTGTTTGTATTGCAAAACCGGAAGTGGGTTTTTTTTCCTTTTTACAGGATTTTGGAGATATGAGGAGTGCTGCAGAGGGGGTCACAAGCTCCCCAGACCTTCTGGAGAGCCATAGCGACCCCCAAGTAAGTTAGAAGAACACTTGTTTTCCCAGCAGTATGATTGCATTGCTGCCAATTTCTTGTCCACTCCCATTAAGGGTGAATGGTCTTTTTCCGGTTCCCTTGGTGGATTGTAATCCACCAGTTTGGGAACCACTGCCTTAGAACATAAATGGATCAAATGACAAGCAGAATCACTTGCGCTATTTAAACTGTTGTTTTTCTCTGCCTTTTGTTTTGGGAGGGGTTGTATACTTGAATTCATGCAAGTCAATTGTGTGTAAGATGCAGGCCAGCTGTAACTTTAGAACAGTAATGTTTCTATTCCATGACTGATAGCACTTTAAAAGCAAGGGTAAAAACAACCAATAGAGGAGGCAGCCAGTTATAGCTTAAAACAACCTGGGGGAAGGCTATAAAATCTAAAACACAGAGATGTAATTCAAAGCTAATGGGAATAAATACAGTGGGTCCTTCTTATCCACGGAATCAACTACTGTGGGGTAACAGGTAGGAGACGTGACCAGGGACATCCCTGGGAGTGTGCTGCAAAGCCTTAAGGCATCCTGAGACACACTTTGGGAATCCCTGGGTTATCTTCTCCAGGTGTATGATTTGAAATGCAAAACCTATGTAAACTGCTTTGTGAACTATTGCTGTTGAAAAGTGGTTTATATATATTCTTAATAATAAGGATGGGATTTGGGGCTTAACTTGAGTTTCAAGAAAAGTGGCGTCCAGAGTTTATATTATTCATTTGGGGATATATATCTAGCCCATCCCCTTAGGTCAGTGGTGTCTAAACTGCAGACTGCTATGTAATGAAAAGCCTTCACTGTCATGTATGGCGCTTACCATTCTGTGCTGCTGCCTGTTGTCTTTTGCTACCCATTGATTTTGGGGCAGAAGTGGCTGCCTCGTGCGACTTTCTGATGAGATCAGCTAGAGTAGCACAGAATGGTACGCATTGCGCACAATGGTGAAGGCTTTCTCCAGGCGCTGGATCTGGCCCATAGGCCTGGGTTTGGCACCTGCTATTTTAGGTTATCTGGCAGGTTATCCTGCTGCCTTAGGTTATCTGGCAGGACCCTACTAAGAGTTCTGCTGCCATCTGAAGTAAAAGGGATGGTATCGGGAAACAGGGCCTTCTCTGTTGTTGCACTGTACCTTTGGAACATGCTTCCAGAGGATCTTCAATCCTCTTCTGTGAAGTAGTTCCCGTGAAAGTTTTTTCAAAATTTACAGTGGTTTTGTATGAATTTGGGATGCTGATTCCAAATATGGCATCGGTTTTGCCCTATCTTGTCTAATTTTGGAGATATGGCATAGCCTCATTAGTGAATGGTTCAAGCAACTTCCTTGTGTGGTAGTCTACACCATGGCTTCTTCACAAGGAAGCTGCTTGAACCATTCATTAATGAAGCTAGGCCATATCTCCATAACTAGATAAGATAGGGCAAACTGATGCCAATTTTGGAATGAGTGCCCCAGATATACCCAGGAATGGGTCTTAAGACAGCAAAATGTGTGTTTCATATGTATTTTGGTATTGCTGTGAGCTGCCTTGGGTGCTCTTTGGGGGAAAGGTGGGATATAAATCAGCATAAATATATCAATTTATAAATATGGATCTATAGTACAAGAGTCCTTGAAGCGCTGACAGGTTGGCAGTATTGCTTATGGGCACACAAGATTGACTTGAGTGGTGCTTCCTGACATCATTTATATTGTCCATGATTACGATACAAGGGCATAATACAAGAGAAAATGAAATTGAAATAATGAAAAAAACTGTTGCCATACTTGCCACAAAATGTGCATAGGATTGTATCCAAGGTCATTTAACTACTTCTTTTTTTTGTAGCTAAAGCTGCGTTTTTGTGTGACAAACGATGCAACAAGAAACTGTCATGTGGACGACACAAGTGTAACGAAGTTTGTTGTGTGGTAAGTTTATGTATGTGGTATGAGGAATTTATTGGTGCGTAATGAATTTATTTCTTTCAATTGTTTGGATTTTTTATTAGCATTAGAAAATCTGGCCAATAGCTTCTGTGAATTGTTTGCTTCTATTCTTCCCCTGAGGTTTACCTACCATTCAACTTTTTTGTTTGAAAAATGAAATAGAGTGGACCTGCATTTTACGTGACTGACTCACAGTAATTCAATTATATGAACTTGACCTCCTGAAAAAAAGATAGAGAAAAACAATAGTTTAAATCTGCTAAAGATTGAACCTGAAATTAGAGAATGAAGCTGCTGTGTCGTTGGTCTCTGTGTTTCTTGCACTGTACATTTAGTTCTTAAAGAGACTGTATGTATTTGTCTTTAACCCATTTTTGCCCGACCCACAGGTGTACACATTGTCTCTGTTGCGGAAACGGCGATTTTGGTGTAACACCCCATCGTAGCTCTTGCGTAAGATGCAGGCTGACTGTATTATGTGGTTTATACTATTGGTTTTGATTTGTTAACCACCTTGAAGTGCCTGTTTTGCAACACAAATTGCAGGATATAAATGTATTAATTAAAATAGTACTAAGAAGATCACCCTAGTTTTAGACAAGAGGTCTGTCAGGGAGACATTTTAGTGACTCTGTTCCTTAGCAGTTAAGAGTGGGTTGGCATAAGACTTTGCTAAATATCAAATTTCACGGATTACCAAATGTGCAAGTAAACATTGTTTGTCACTCTAATCATAAAACAGATGTCCTTATTGAGCCTTTGGAGGTCTAGAATACACGTACGAAAACCTGTTGTGTGCTTGGCATTAGTGCTATAATTTTGGAACACTCATATTGGCAGGAAGACTTTGTAGTTGATATAAAAGGGGTTGTTGAGACTTTTTATTATATTTAAGGTTATCTTGTGTGATTTAGGTACCATCTGTCAACCCAGTCTTGACTAGTGATTTCCTACTGCATTAATGTTGATAGAACGTTCCTTTCACTGTTAGTATTGTAGAAAACCAAATCTTTCTATATATCTTTGATCAGGAGTGATTTGATATTTTTGTCATTTGTAGTTGCTCATCACTTGACTTTTTTGGCAGGATAAGGAACACAAATGCTCTCTTATCTGTGGACGCAAACTCAATTGTGATATCCACAGATGTGAAGAACCTTGTCACCGTGGCAACTGTCAGAAGTGTTGGCAGACAAGTGAGTACCTATCAGGATTGTATGTCCTCCAAGTGTCAATGTTAACATTGCAGGGCATAATTCAGCAAAGGTTAGCTGCAGCAAAGTCCTATGGCATTTGCTTTCCTTTCACCTAGTTGGGACTAGCTTATGTTAAATAAGTGCTTGTTGTCTATAGACATAGTTATCTGTAGACCGGTCTGTTGGGTTTTTCAGATAATAGGTCTACAAGTTTTTTCCTACCTTACATAAAATTTATTTTATTTCAATTTAGAGTCTTCTGACCTCCCCCATTATACATGCACTTATTTTTAAAATCCTGCACACAATTATGCATATGCACTGAAGATTGTGTGTGTACAGAACCTTAAACTCCAACGTATTGATGTCACTCCTGATGTGTGTGGATTTCCTTACTCATAGCTATGATGAGAGCAACTCCATACATATGATGTATGCAGAGCTGATCCTGATCATGCAGTGACTAGTCTGATTTTATTCATTTCAGGTTTTGAGGAATTGACTTGTTATTGTGGTGAATCAGTGATTTACCCTCCAATACCTTGTGGTACTCGACCACCAGAATGTAAAAAATCATGTACCAGACCTCATGAATGTGATCATCCAGGTAAGACCTAGATAAAAACTGTGTTGTATGTTTTGCTTTTTTAAATTGTCAAACAATTTCTGCTAAAATCTGAGGATATATTTGAATTTGTTTTAATGAAGATATGCCATCTTGAAGCCTTTCTTTATATTACTAAAAGACATTTTTAAATGTTCTCTTGTGTAGTGTATCATTCCTGTCACAGTGAAGAGAAGTGTCCACCATGTACATACCTCGTTCAGAAATGGTGTATGGGAAGGCATGAAGTAAGTGTGTGGGTTCAACCATTGTTCCATAAAGCTATCTTGTTTCTAAGGTTCACACTATTTTTTAAAAAACTGAAAATGTATTTCTGCAATGAACTGCTGAACTGGGGTGGTTTATCACCTTGTAGGAGATACATTTTATAACTGAGAATGAAGGGAATTAGGAGGAAGGATACATTTCAGTTCAAAGTTAAGGGTCATAAACTTGTTGTGATTAGTTTCACTCATGTAAATCTATGGCGGGGGTATCCCAACTTTTTGGCACAAGAGCCACATCTTCTCTCTGACACTGTGTTGGGGACCAGGAAAAAAATTTACATTTCAAATTTGAATAAATTTACATAAATGACTATATTTGAGATGGAACTTATATGAGTGAATGAAGGTCTTACAATAGCTAAGGCCTATAAAAGGTGAAGGAAAGGCCAACCTTGCAGTGAAAGAAAGGCTGGCCTTGCTTTTCCTTCACTGCCACTGCTGCATCACTGATGTGAAACAGCAAGCAGAGGAGGGAGCCCTTGACCCACAGCTCACATGAGAGGTGGAACATTCGCCCTCACATTGAGAGCAATGGCGTCAGGCCAGCATGGACTCCAGCAAGTCTCCGGAGGACCAGAGGCTCATTGGAGACTGGGGGCTCCCTGCGGGCCTGATTAGGAGCCCCTAAGGGCTGTAAATGGCCCCTAGGCTGGGGTTTGGGCACCCCAATCTATGGTATTGTGAAGGGAGATAATAATCAGACTTAGTGAAGATAGTTTCATTTTTGACTGCAGTCCAGTAGGTGACCAGTAGGCGATTACTTTTATTAGTTTAGATCAAGGTCTCCAAACCCCAGCCCGGGGGCTAGATGCAACCTGTAGAGTGCCTCTGTCCGGCCCGCGGCCAGCCTCTGGTCCCCTGAGAGCCTCTGGCCCAGTTGACCAAACACAATCAGAGTTGTGCTTGTTGGGTGGGGCAATGGGGGTCCATTTAAGTGTTTGTGCTTTATTTCTTGGGCTGTGTTGGTGTTTGGAGAAATCCTGGACATCTGAGCCCATTTATTCATTCATTTCAGTCATTCATCTAAGTTTCATCTCTAATATATTTATTTAAATTTTACATTTAATTTTTTTCCCCGGCCCTCAACACCGTGCCAGATATTTGATGCAGCCCTTCGGCCGAAAAGTTTAGGGACCCCTGGTTTAGATACAGCCATCCATGTTCATGACTCTTTATTATAGAGTTTAAAAAAAAACAGGTCCCTGTCTTGAAGGCTTACAATCCAAAAGAGTCACAAGAAAGTGTTGGGGCACTAGGGAAGAATGTGCTGCTATTTTATTATGTGCACTTATTAAGGGGAGAGTTCCTGTGGTTCCTGAGGGCAGAACTAGAACCAGTGAGCTGAAACTATAGGGAGACATGAGAAAAAAATTTAATAACTCTGTCCAGCACTGGAACAGCCTGCCTCATGCAGTTGTGGGCATCTCCTCCTTGGAGGTTTTCTTACAGATCGACACCTGTCAGGGATATGGGTCCCAGGGATATGTAGTCACCTGTGCTGAGAAGGGGGTTGGACTAAGTGATTTCCACAGTAAGAAACAGGCCTTTTGATTTCATGTTATAAATGTCATATATGTCGTTTTAAATATTCCAGTAATGATATTCTTAAATAACCTCTTCCAGTATTGTTCAGTATCAATTTCTTTGTGTTTTCTTCCTGACTCAGTTGCGGAACAATATTCCCTGTTACCTCACTGACATCTCCTGTGGTCTTCCCTGCGATCGAATGTTAAAATGTGGAATGCACAAATGTAAGAGGATCTGCCACAAAGGGGAATGCCTCATAGACGAAGAGTGCAGACAACCATGTACTATTCTTAGACTTCACTGTAATCATCCATGTACGTCTCCCTGTCATCCATCTTTACCTTGTCCGACAACATCTTGCAGCGCAAAGGTAGGTGGTGTAGAAATTATTTTGAAACTCTCACATGGGCGAGAAACTAAATTTGATTAGTAGCAAAATATTTATTAAAATACGGTTTTAAATTCCATAATGATGGCTTGGGATATTTTGCTGAAATGGTATGCTTCCCTTATGACCTAGTCTACAAACTATAAAAGCTGAAATATTTGTATTTTGTCGCAGGGATATATGGAGGTTCTGTGTACCTGAACTGTTCTGCTTGCTAGTGATTTGTACTGATCGCTTCTTTATTTTCTAAGGGAGGCATTAAAATATCAGCCTAAATCTTGTTTGTGTGATTGTTCTACTTGCTCCCAATATTCTTGTGGTATCGTTTTCCAGTTGACGGATTGAGAGGTGTCATACTGAAAAGCATTTATCTTTGCTTTGAGTGACTTAGGGCCCAATGCTAATCAAATTTCCAGCACTGGTGCAGCTGCAATGCAACCCTAAGGTAACAAATGTTCCCTTACCTTGAGAAGTCCTCTGTGACTGCCTCCCCACCACAGGATGCAGCGCATGCCTCAGTGGCATGGTTGCACTGGCATGGGAAAATTTGATAGGATTGGGCCCTTAGAGCCGAATCCTGAGCTCTTACCACTGACCCTCTGCCGGCGCTGAGTGTTGCAAACATGCCGTAAGTCACGTTTGCAGCTCTCAGCACCAGTACTAGCTCAGTGTTGGCCAGTACTGGGCTAACTCTGGTGGATCTCTGCCATTCCATAGCCGCCCAAACCAGTGGGTGGTATAGGTGGGGGTGTAGGGGGGAGGCGGAGAGGAGGCATTCTGGGATGGGGGAGGTGGACGGAGGGTGAGGGAGGGTCGGGATGAGCTGTGTTGGGGAGGGAGGAGCTCCCCAAGGAGCTCTGCTCCTCTGCATCCAGAGTCTCGGCCCAACACGGAGGCTCTTGATTCTACAGCAGCCTAAGAGTTGCCGCAGACTCAAGGAGCCCCATTATGGGGCTACTTGCCTTACCCGGCGGAGGGGGACAAAAGTCCCCTTCCCCCGAGGAACTGCCGGCAGGTGCCTTGTTGCATGTAGGATGCCACGGCAGCTGTTTCGATGCTGCAGCAGTCCCGAAACAATGGGCAGCTCAGGATTGCACTGTTAGACATTAATCCATATAAACCTATTTGAGAATATGTCCCATTGAGCTCACCATGGTGTACTTCTGAGTAGATATGCATAGGACTTACTCTTCTAGGAGCTTTAAATTGGGCATGATAATACAGTGCAAAATTTGGGTTTTTTGACTGTCTCTTTTATAGATATGCTCCATTTTGTCATTCCCTAGACAAGAATGGTAAACTATATATTTTATCATAGTGGATCCTAATATTTTGGGTTGCTTCTTATTATATTAGTGGTTTCCAACCAGTGGTCTATGGACCACAAATGGTTCACAAGAATTTGAAAAGTGGTCCCAGAGATCTCACCCCCCCCAAAATCTTAATTTTAATAACTGCCTCTAGAGGCATCCTCAGGAGCCATGGCAGCTGGTGCAGCCGTCACCCCTATGGCATAGTGTCACGCCAATCTTACCCTCTCTGGGTTGCGCCTGCACACCAATCACTTCCAGGGCTGCCCCACTCTTGTGTGAGCTCCAGTATGATCTTGGGTGGCCTGGAGGTGGATGGGGACTCAGTTGGTGTGCTGCAGAAGAGCCAGCTGTCAGCTGTAGGAGCTAAGAACTTTGCTGACACATTCCCTCACCAAGAGAGGCATGCTCCTGCAGCAACTGGCCAGCTCTTCTGGGCTCATTTAGCCACGTAGCCAGCCGCTGCACTGGACCTTGCAGCACTGCTTGGGGTCCACGCATGACCATCAAGGGGGGACGAGGGACCTCCCTGGGCAGTCATGGGCAGACCCCGAGCAGCATGGAAGCTGGACAAGCCCAGAAGAGCTGGCTGGCAACTGCAGGAATATGCACTCCCTCACTAGCGGCCTCTGTCCAGCGCTCAGTCTGCTCAGCCTGTGGTACATGAATATTCCAAATTTTTTTGCCTCCAAGGTCTACAGTCTCCTAAAAGTTGGAAAAGATATACAGGTTGAGACTAATTATTCACAGTGGGTTCCATTCTAAGCACTCATGTGGATAACAAAAAACGTACTATAGCAAATCAATTTAAAAAACAAAGTTCCTTTGCTCCAGTGATTGGAAAAACAGCTTTGCTGACCTTTTGACTCTAAGATAAGAGTCATTAAGAAGACAATCCATCAGCACTTCACTCAGCCCCTCCCTTCACCAATGCAAAATGATCACCTTTCTTTCACTCGGGAAGGAAGGGGTCTGCAGGCAAGAGAAGGATTGATGGATTGTCAGCCATCTGCCCTCTCTCTCTCATTAAGGAGGACTGTTCAGTTTTTAAAACTGATTTTAAAGGGATGCATTTTTCCCCTTCTCCAGGGGTCAGCACATTCCTTATCATTTGCAGGGGCCATTCGTGTTGAGTCAAATCCATGTATAAAAAATCTCTGTATAAATAGGCTGGACCTGTAGTATGATGGTTAAATTTTTTATACATTTCTATCTTTAAAAGGGCAAATTAATTAATTGCATTTTTGGCATTCCAGGCATACTTAGTTGTGGATTTCAGTCAGCATGTATTTTGGAATTTTAAATTCCTGGCATTAAGGGAAATGTTTAATTACTGTTTTTTTGTAATATAATAGGTGGAACTTCAGTGCGAATGTGGAAGACGAAAGGAGACTATGATATGTTCAGAAGCATCCAGTACTTATCAAAGGTACATTTATACTATATTTTTTTCTTGACAATCTTCCTGCAATAATTCTTTTTCTAAAGAAAAACACATGAAAGTATCTCATCCAGCTGTCAGGAGTGTACACTGCATTTTATTGTTTTACTTTAGCAGGCTGGAGATTTTTAATGGTGGTGATAGTTTTGACTTGGTTTCTTGTTAATATGGTGTTTGTTTCATAAACAAGTGCAAAAGGTAGCAATATATAAATGTTAAATAAGTTAAAAAATGTATGGCTAACAAATGTGAAATACAGTGTCTCCCAAACTGTGGGTCACCTTTAGCTTGTGACCTGACTGTTGGTGGGTTGCGAAACTGAAACTGACAAGGAAAATGTATTGAGCCCTGTGGAAAGTGACTGAACCGCTTGTGCATGTTAATTTGAGAGTAGGCAAACTTGCCTCAGTCCACTTTGAAAGGCAGGCCAAGAGGAATGCAGTAACACCAGAATGGTCCCAATCTGATTAGTGCCAAAAACATTTGAGAAGGAAGCCTCCCTTCTCCAAGCTGACAAGGAAAATGTATTGGGCCCTATGGAAACAGAAACAAAGCAGCATGAGTAGGCAAGTATGCCTCTGCTCTTATCGAAGGCCAGGGGAAAGGGGAACGTAAGACCACCAGTGTGGTCCTGATCCCCCTACCATAATAAAAAGGATAAAAACAGTGGCTTGAGTGACTGATGAAGTAAAACTTTTTTAGTCTCATAAAGCTAGTTGGGTACTATTAGAGTGTCATTTTAAAAAATGGGTCCCAATGCTAAAAAGTTTGGGAATCACTGGTTTAATATTAAGAATATATTAGTATGGTTTTGTTGGTGTGCAGTTATATTTTTCACAACTATATAGTGTATCATTTTATTTATCCCCAAACTCATCTATTCAGTACAGTGGGCCCCCCTTATCTGTGGGCTCGGCATCCGCAGATTTGAATATGCGTGTATGCTGAGGCCATTGCTGAAGAGACTCAAAGACCTCCCAGATGCAACCAGAAGTCCCAGTTGCGTCTGGGAACAGATCCCCCTCAGGTACAGAGGGACCACTGTCCAGATCTTTTTGTCCAGATCTTGTCCATTGGCAGGAGGTCTGGCTCAGTTGATAGAGCTGCCGCCTTGTATGCCTGAAGATCTGAGGCTGCCAGTTCGAAACAACTGGAAGCACCCGCCAACTGACGACACGCTGATATACTGATCAGCTGACCCTCAGTGGCAGAGAGGAGTTGCCGTCAAGTGGAGCGTGGGAGGCGAAGGGCCAGAGAGAGGCCAGACCGGAAAGGAATCCAGCTGGAAGGAGGAGTTCTATGAAAGACTAGAACTATTCAATTGTAAAAATCCCTACGGGGGTTTAGAACAGCCTGCCTATGTAAACCGCCTTGGATTAAAGTCTGAGGAGAAATCTGACCACCAAAGAAAGGCAGTATATAAATACCTGTATAAATATAAATAAATCTTTCTTTACTAACTGTGAGCAGTTAATAGCAAGAGAATGAATAAATTGAACATAAATCCAAACCCTGGTTTAGAATTTCTTTTTGTCAACTGTATGTTCTGCAAGAGAATATATTTTATGTTCTGCAAGAATTAGAAAAATTATTTTAAATTTGTAGTAATTTTAAAAACCTAATTACTTTTGCCAAATCTGGTCAGGAAAACTAGGATGTCCTTTTACTTATGTTACAGTTTGGTGTCCCAGGGTCCAATCGTATCCAACTTCCTGGCACTGATGCATCTGCACTGCAGATCCAAATAAGAGAGCAAATTTTCCTTACCTTGAGGAGGCCTCAGTGACCCCCCCCCCCCAGGATGCAGCACACACCCTGCTGGCACTGCTGCATCAATACTGGAAAGTTGGATAGTATTGGACCCTCAGACCATTAATGTCTGAACTATGGATGGTACTTTAAGTTCTTTGGATAGCTGAATTCATACCAAAGGTTGATTTAGGGCAATTATGGAAGAAATCTCTTATGGAAATCTTAGTTTATTTTCTAACGTCTTTGATGGTGGAAAATATTTCATTCAGGAAAGGCGGTGTTTTCAGAGGGTAATGTTCCCCTCATTCAGGTTGTACATACATAGTCACTGTTTTATTTGTTTGTTTGTTTGTTTGTTTGTTTGTTTGTTTGTTTGTTTGTTTGTTTGTTTGTTTGTTTATACAGGTATTTATATACCGCCTTTCTTTGGTCGTCAGATTTCTCCTCGGACTTTAATCCAAGGCGGTTACATAAGAACAGCCCCACTGGATCAGGCCATAGGCCCATCTAGTCCAGCTTCCTGTATCTCACAGTGGCCCACCAAATGCCCCATGGAGCACACGATATAACGAGACCTCATTCTGGCGCCCTCCCTTGCCTCTGGCATTCTGACATAGCCCATTTCTAAAATCAGGAGGTTGCACATGCACATCATGGCTTGTAACCCGTAATGGATTTTTCCTCCAGAAACTTGTCCAATCCCCTTTTAAAGGCGTCCAGGCCAGACGCCATCACCACATCTTGTGGCAAGGAGTTCCTCAGACCAACCACACGCTGAGTAAAGAAATATTTTCTTTTGTCTGTTCTAACTCTCCCAACACTCAATTTTAGTGGATGTCCCCTGGTTCTGGTGTTATGTGAGATTGTAAAGAGCATCTCTCTATCCACTCTGTCCATCCCCTGCATAATTTTGTATGTCTCAATCATGTCCCCCCTGTGGCGCCTTTTTTTCTAGGCTGAAGAGGCCCAAACGCCGTAGCCTTTCCTCGTAAGGAAGGTGCCCCAGCCCAGTAATCATCTTATTCGCTCTCTTTTGCACCTTTTCCATTTCCACTATGTCTTTTTTGAGATGCGGCAACCAGAACTGGACACAATACTCCAGG
This sequence comes from Tiliqua scincoides, assembly GCF_035046505.1. Classification (NCBI taxonomy): domain Eukaryota; kingdom Metazoa; phylum Chordata; class Lepidosauria; order Squamata; family Scincidae; genus Tiliqua; species Tiliqua scincoides. The sequence continues at coordinate 96,518,104 of NC_089824.1, read as the reverse complement.
TGTGGCCTTACCATAGATTTGTACAACGTCATTATAATATTAGCTGTTTTGTTCTCAATACCTTTTCTAATGATCCCAAGCATAGAATTGGCCTTCTTTATTGCCGCCGCACATTGGGTCGAAACTTTCATCAACCTGTTCATCACCACCCCAAGATCTCTCTCCTGATCTGTCACAGACAGCTCAGAACCTATCACCCTATATGTGAAGTTTTGATTTTTTGCCCCAATGTGCATGACCTTAAACTTACTGACATTGAAGCGCATCTGCCATTTTGCTGCCCATTCTGGCAGTCTGGAGCTCCGCACAATCACTTCTGGTCTTCATCACTCGGAAAAGTTTGATGTCATCTGCAAACTTTGCCACCTCACTGCTCACCCCTGTCTCCAGGTCATTTATGAAGAGGTTGAGAAGCACTGGTCCCAGGACAGATCCTTGGGGCACACCGCTTTTCACTTCTCTCCATTGTGAAAATTGCCCATTGACACCCACTCTGTGATTCCTGGTCTTCAACCAGTTCTCAATCCATGAGAGGACCTGTCCTCTAATTCCCTGACTGGAGTTTTTTTAGTAGCCTTTGGTGAGGGTCTGTGTCGAACGCCTTCTGAAAGTCCAGATATATAATGTCTGTGGGTTCTCCCGCATCTACATGCCTGTTGACCTTTTCAAAGAATTCTATAAGGTTTGTGAGGCAAGACTTACCCTTACAGAAGCCATGCTGATTCTCCCTCAGCAAGGCCTGTTCGTCTATGTGTTTTGAGATCCTGTCTTTGATGAGGCATTCCACCATCTTACCCGGTATAGATGTTAGGCTGACCGGCCTATAGTTTCCCGGGTCCCCCCTCTTTCCCTTTTTAAAGATCAGCATGACATTTGCTATCCTCCAGTCTTCTGGCACCGTGGCCGTTTTGAGGGACAAGTTGCATATCTTAGTCACGAGATCAGCAACTTCATTCTTCAATTCCTTAATAACTCTTGGGTGGATGCCATCAGCGCCCGGTCACTTATTGATCTTTAATTTATCAATGAGGTCTGAAACATCTTCTCTTTTAACTTCTATCTGACTTAATTCCTCGGTCAGGAGGGGCCGTTCGGGCAGCGCTATCTGCCTGAGGTCTTCTGCCGTGAAGACAGATGCAAAGAACTCATTTAATTTCTCTGCCATCTCTAAGTCTCCTTTTATCTCCCCTTTCCCTCCCTCACCATCCAGAGGGCCAACCGCTTCTCTGGCGGGTTTCCTGCTTCTAACATATTTGAAGAAGCTTTTATTATTCCCCTTAATGTTGCTGGCCATGCGTTCCTCATAGTCTCGCTTGGCCTCCTATATCACCTTCTTACATTTCTTTTGCCACAGTTTATGTTCCTTTTTATTCTCCTCATTAGGGCAAGACTTCCATTTACGGAAGGAAGCTTCCTTGCCCTTCACAGCCTCTCTAACTTGCCTCGTTAGCGGGCACCCTTCTGGATTTAGTGGAACCCTTCTTTCTTTGTGGTATACACCTCTTGGGCCTCTATTACTGTTGTTTTAAGCAGCCTCCATGCACTCTGGACTCTTTTTACCTTCCCTTTCAACCTCCTTCTAACCAGCCTCCTCATTTGAGGGAAGTCCGCCCGTCGGAAGTCAGGGGTTTTTGTGAGAGATTTGCCTGGTATTCTTCCCCCGACGTGCACGTCGAAACGGATCGCAGCATGATCACAGTTCCCCAACGGCTCCATAACATTGACATGTGTACCGCACAATATTAAATCCAGAGTCACCTGTCCTCTGGTGGGCTCCATGACTAGCTGCTCTAAGGCACAGTCATTTAGCATGTCAAGGAATCCGGTCTCCTTTTCGTGACCAGAACACAAATTGACCCAGTCAGTATGAGGATAATTGAAGTCCCCCATGATTACAACCCTGTCCCTCCTTGTTACCTCCCTGATCTGTTTCCTCATTTCAAGGTCCCCTTCCGATTTCTGGTCTGGAGGACGATAGTACGCCCCCAGTATTACATTGCTCCACAGGCCTGGTAATTTAACCCACACAGATTCTACGGTGGAGTCGGACCCACCTTCAAGCTCTACTTTGCTGGATTCTATGCCTTCCTTAACATAAACGGCCACCCCATCTCCAACACGCCCCTGCCTGTCCCTCCTGTAGAGTTTGTTAGCCCAGGATTGCGGTATCCCACTGATTCTCCGCATTCCACCAGGTTTCCGTTATGCCCACTATGTCAGTGTTTTCCTTTGTCACCAGACATTCCAGTTCTCCCATCTTTGCTCGTAGACCTCAGGCATTCGCAAAAAAGCATTTGTACATGGAATGCCCCAGGACTAGCTGCTTATTCGCTCCTTTGTCCCCGCATCCTCTCACTGTGCCAAACCGTCTATCACATCCCATCACGCTACCATTCCCAATTTCTTCTCCTACTCTGCCTTTGTCTTGTTGTTCTCTAACCTCCCCATCCTCATCCCATAGGGATGAGGAGTCCGGAACCGGATGCCCCTTGGCTCCTGTCGGCCTTCCCCCAGGGATCAGTTTAAAAGCTGCTCTGCCACCTTTTTAATGTTATGCGCCAGCAGTCTGGTTCCATTTTGGTTCAAGTAAAGCCCATCCCTCTTGTACAGGCCCCGCTTGTCTCAAAATGTTCCCCAGTGCCTAACGAATCTAAACCCCTCCTCCCTGCACCACCGTCTCATCCACGCATTGAGACCCCTGATCTCCACCTGCCTAGCTGGCCCTGCGCGTGGAACAGGTAGCACTTCAGAGAACACTACCTTTGAGGTCCTGGCTTTCAGCTTCCTTCCTAATAGCCTAAATTTGGCCTCCAGGACCTCCTGGCTATACTTGCCCATGTCGTTGGTGCTGACATGCACCACAACCACTACCTCCTCCCCAGCACTGTCTACCAGCCTGTCTAGACGAGAAGTGATGTCTGCAACCTTCGCACTAGACAGGCAAGTCGCCATGCGGTGCTCACATCCGTCGCAAACCCCCCTCTCTGTGTTTCTAATAATCGAATCCCCCACTACAAGAAGCCCCCAACCCCCCTCCCTCCGAGGAGTATTCTGAGTGTGTTCAGATACGGGCCCATCCCCTGGAGAAGGGGTCCCCCCTAGGGGATTGTTTCCCTCCTCTCCAGGATGACGTCCTCCAGCCCCGAGACTTCCCACCCAGGCAGGCAACCCACCTGGTTTACATAGGCAGGCTGTTCTAAACCCCCGTAGGGATTTTTACAATTGAATAGTCCTAGCCTTTCATAGAACTCCTCTTTCCAGTTGGATTCCTTCCTGGTCTGGTCTCTCTCTGGCCCTTTACCTCCCACACTCCACTTGACGGCAACTCCTCTCTGCCACTGAGGGTCAGCTCATCAGTATATCAGCATGTCGTCAGTTGGCGGGTACTTCCAGTTGTTTCGAACTGGCAGCCTCAGATCTTCAAGCATACAAGGCGGCAGCTCTACCAACTGAGCCAGACCTCCTGCCCATTTTCATCTGATGTACCCCGTAATGTTCTTGTAGCGTTCTCAGCAGGGCCTCTGTACCCAAGGTGCTCTAGATGTGACCCAAGGTGACCCCTTGTCTGGACACCTCCTGATATGAGCCCTCAAGGGTGCAGCCCACTGCCCATCCCAAAAGGAGTCCTTGTTGTGTGGGTGGCTTCCCCTTCCCCCGCTCCCTGGTCTTTACCTAGTCTGGCTGGGGTTCCTCATGCTGTTTGCCTTCCTTGTCACTCAGCCTTTTCTGGGACTTCCTGGTAGGTCAGATGGGGCCTCCATCCTTGTCCTGCAGCACACGACATCAACGCTACTCACTGGCACCCAGTCCCTGGTCATTCAGGGCCTTGGTGCATTAGGGCATGTCTGGCAGCCGAGCACTGTTGTTGGCGGCTCCCACTCTTGGCCGCAGGCCTCTCCAACAGCCAGTGCAATTCTGGGTGCTACTGCAATGCTGGCAGCCATGTTGCCAGCTCCATGGGGGTATTGTGGCCCACCAGTCACACCAGGTGAGTCAGGCCCTGGACAGTTCTATAATTGCATTTAAAAGACCTTTTGATGTTTCATGTTGTATCATTCTCTTCCAGAATAGCTGCTATTTCCATAGCTTCCAAGTTAGCAGATCCACAGCTTGGAGATTCAGTGGAGATAAGCAGATTGATTACCAAAAAGGAAATGAAGCAAACCAGGTAATTGAATTATGAAACAAATTCTTAAATAGAATCTGATCACTGGTTAAAAAATTTAACTCTGGATTGAACAGCAACTTTACTGTATCAGGTTAAACATCCTCCAAGACAGTCATAAAAATGAAGCACTTGAAGAATTGTTTCATTTTTATGATTTTCTTGAAGTATGAAAAACCCCAGCTTTTACTTCTTGCAGTTCATAATTCATTTTTGACACAGTTAATCACATAGTTCATTGGTCTTCAAAAAGGAGAACTAATGTGTTAGTCTACTCATCAATTGTTTTCTTTGATAACAAAACACTGGATGCACTGTTAAGTACTTGACTGCTTTTTATAATTTCAGGGTTAAGCTAACATTCCAAATATCTATTACTAAAGTGAGTCCCGTCAGCAGTGTTAAATTATGAATATCCAGCTCCCTTGCAGACAAGGTTAATAAGAGATTCTCCTCTTTCTTGTCTGATAATAATGAGGCCTTTTCAGCCCTTGTTCCTTACTGGAGCAACACAACAGAACAGCAAGCTCTTCTAGCTGTACCGTTTTGGGAGACAGCACTTTGTAGCTACTCAGATCTTATAGGGGCTTGCCAGGAAAAATATGTCCCAGCCTGGGGAAAACCAGGCTACCACAGCTCTTATTCCAGGAAGGTAGAGCCTGCCTTATTATGTCAACTTTGGAGGGAAGCAAAGTGTCTGCTAGGGAGAAGGCTCAATATTGCTTAGTTCTCTCCTCTGTTGTTGGCTTGCCTTCTCTAGCAGTGGCAGCACAATCCAGAACACTGCCCAATGCTGCCTCAAGTTCACTGCTGCTGCCTCTGCACTATTTATTAAAAAATAGGCCTCTTACCATGCTACTCATGTGTTTTTTTACAGTTGCGGAAGTGCAGGACTACTGGTTCAAGGGACTGTGTGGGTGAAGGAGCTCCTTTGTTTGTATGGTCCTTGTAAATCAAACCAGAAGTTACAAACTTCTGCATTTGAAGAAACCACACAAAGTGTGTGATAAGAAGCCAGTCGATCAGCTTACTTTTAGTGAGGCAGCTCACATCCATAGTAAACTAGAGGGAGGCAGCATCAGCAGATTCGGGGTGAAGGCCTTCCCGAATCTGCTGCTGTCTCGCTTTTACTGCAATCCACTGATGATGCAGTCTACATCACCTCACCTCATGATGTTTCAGTAGGGGCAGAAAAAATAAACACATCAGTTGTTTCAGTAGATTAAGGGAGAGAGGCCTGGAATACCTCGCAGCCATTCAGATTACATCATAATTGAGAGTAGAATTGCAGAAGACTTACAAAACAGTTTTATGATTTCCACACACGCACCCTGCAGCTTTATCAGAATATATTTGACCCCAATTACTGACTCGGGTTTAGAGAGTTATTAAGAGTTACCCATTAAAAACTGTTTTGCATTGCCTATGGAATTCATGATGCAGAAGCTGTTCATTTTAATTCATCACCGTTGTGATAATTCTAGTGGCTGTGTTCTGAAAACTTTTCAGTAGTCTATAAGTGGTGAGAGGGGAAGTTCCTCCACCAGAATGAGGGCACAATCCTAACCAGGTCTACTCAGAAGTAAGCCCGATTGTGTTCAGTGGGACTTACTCCCAGAAAAGTGAGGTTAGGATTGCAGCCTTAATCTTGTCCAGCAACAAGTCTGGGACATGCCAAGTTACTGATAAGACACTGTTTGCTTAAAAAAAATTAACTATGGGAATGATGAAACAATTTTTGAAGCAACACCATTACTAGCTGCATTATTTCTCATCTAGACTGCAGTGTGATGAAGAATGTTTGGCTCTTGAAAGGAACAGGTAGGCAATGATTTTAAATTTTAATAGAGCTGCTGATCAACTCAGTTATTTTTATCTAAGTAAGATATATCAGAAATACAATGTTCTATGAAAACTAACAAGAGGATGCAACTGGAATATCCTGGAATTGCCTGCTTGTGTAAATGACCAATTGTTTGTTTGGCATATAATGGCTAAAATAACCTTAAGCATCCAAATCATGCGAAACAATAGGAAAAAGGCCCACAACTCAATCGGGGCTTAATGTCATGGATATGTAAGATAGTATGGGAAAACGGACTATGATTATTGGGCAGAGAATTGATTGCTCTCATAGGTTATATAAAATACCAGAAATTATTTGAATCATTCAGGGTGATGTGCCATGTCAAGTGTTTGAATAAAATATAATTTTTAAATATTCGATAATTTTTAATTAGGCGGTTTGCTGAGGCTCTTCATATCGATGACAGTTCTGACCCCTTTAATGTTCGTGCTTCTGCACCCAAATACAGTGATACCTTGAAAGAAGATGGAAGGTATGCATTCTTACTTTTAGGGGTATGTATGTCCCAGTGATTACGAGTTATTCCCACCCAAGCAGGTTGTCCCACTGACTTCAGTGCCAAGCAGTTATAGTTGGAAATTTATTTGGATTTTTGCTTTCTAGTCATTAAGCAATTCTTTTTAAAGTTTTTCCTCTCCATCATCATTGAGGTGGCTGGGCCCAAAGCAAGCCCAGATTGGTGGACTGATCAAACTCCTCTTTAAGGGGAGATGATAAAGTGGAATCTTTTCCATTGTGTGGGAGAAAAAGCCAACTCCAAAGAGAGCAGTATCAATTAAATTAACTTTATTGATTACAATAAGATATGCAAATACTATGAAATTGTCAAGCTTCTTGACACACACCAGTCAATTCCCATGCATTCACACCCAGCCATTTCCTTTCTTACCAGATACACAATAGTTGAGGATTACATTCTCTCATACAGACTGGGGCAGAAAATATGTCACACCTGGGCTGGAAAAACACATGGTGACAGTTCTTGCTTCTCTCTTTCAGCTGGCCAAAATTGATAGATATTACCCAGTCCATACTGAGGAGCAATGTTACCTGTATATTTTTCAGGGAGTGTGTGGAGCCCTACAGTGGCTGCTCAGAGGCGACTCTGGAGCACTCAGCAGTGACTTCATCCATCACTGAGCTCTGGAGTGCTGAAGCATGAGGCTTCAATTCCAGCTGCGTGGCCTTGCAACATACGGGGAGGCTTCTGGGGAGAAGTTTAGTGGTGCAAACTTTTGCCTTCTGCCCATTTTGGCTTCATCTCTATCCTCTTGGGGCAGTTACTCCTGAAGGGGTCATATATGACACTCATTCTTTGTCCCTAAGGCTGGAAATTGCCACTCCTGAGTAGGCACACTCTTAGGAAAGATACACAGACTGTTTACATACCTGCAACTTTCCCTGTCTCAGTGTTCTTGGGCCTTGAAGAAAGTCCATCTGGTTTGAGAGGCTTCCCTGCTAATAGGTCAGAATGTTGTACCATTATCTTCTGCTGGACACTGTCTGTGCTCACATTCAAGGAGTGCTTTTCTTCTTAAAGTACCTGACCTAACAGATTTACAACTTGTATACCTAAACTCTGTTGATTCCTTCTTTGTTATCTCTCTCCATGCCACTCCTTTATTTAACTTGGCATTTTAGTATGGCCAGCTCCTAATTCACACCGTTCTATAGCCTTAGCATTCAAAGGGAAGGGAGAGGTAAGAACGTGAAAGGAATAATAGTACAGAATTCTTTTCTAACAATTACCAATATTCACTAATTACAGCACAATAAAAATATGTGCATCACAACAACCCCAGATTTCATCTTGACATCATAACAGGTTGGGGGAAAGCGTCTTAACAAGCTGCCAGGCTTTAAAGGAAGAGTTTTAAGACTGAATGATGCTTTTCAAGGCTTTGTTCTGGCTCTGTCCAAGTAAACTGCCAGTGCACAAAAAACCACTGAAACTTTTGAGCACTCGCTTTTCTTCCCTTATCCTTTCCTTTATATTGCTGAGGTATTAGAAGATGGCATCTGCAGTCTCAAAGAGGCATATTTTAAAATAAGGAACATCAGTACAGAGAGAAAGCAAAAGATGTCATCTTCATAAGGCAGTGTACTAGCTTATGTACCTACTATTAGCTATTTCACCCAAATGTCAGTTTTTACTAAGCTTAATGCTTAAAGCCATGCCGTAGAAGGAGGGCATCCTTTCCTTTGTGCCTGTTTCTCTAACAGTTTTTCCTCCTTGTAGAAACAGCTCTGGAATAATATGCTTGAAACAATTACATCAGAATAGAAAAACTGTTTGAACTTTGCATTCCAGAACAATACGCGACTAAGATGATTACGGGGCTGGGGCACCTTCCTTATGAGGAAAGGCTACGGCGTTTGGGCCTCTTCAGCCTAGAAAAGAGACGCTTGAGGGGGGACATGATTGAGACATACAAAATTATGCAGGGGATGGACAGAGTGGATAGGGAGATGCTCTTTACACTCTCACATAATACCAGAACCAGGGGACATCCACTAAAATTGAGTGTTGGGCGGGTTAGGACAGACAAAAGAAAATATTTCTTTACTCAGCGCGTGGTCGGTCTGTGGAACTCCTTGCCACAGGATGTGGTGCTGGCGTCTAGCCTAGACGCCTTTAAAAGGGGATTGGACGAGTTTCTGGAGGAAAAATCCATTATGGGGTACAAGCCATGATGTGTATGCGCAACCTCCTGATTTTAGGAATGGGTTAAGTCAGAATGCCAGATGTAGGGGAGAGCACCAGGATGAGGTCTCTTGTTATCTGGTGTGCTCCCTGGGTCATTTGGTGGGCCGCTGTGAGATACAGGAAGCTGGACTAGATGGGCCTATGGCCTGATCCAGTGGGGCTGTTCTTATGTTCTTATGTTCTTAATACGTTTGTTGCACAGAGGAAAGTAGCTTTCAGCTTTGAAATAAAGCTCAATTAAGATGAAGAAAACTTTTTCTCAAAAGTGTACCATAGTGAAATGAGATTTACTGTCAAAGTCTTGACATTGTTCCCTGATTGAGTCATGCTGGAAAATTGTGTATCAGTATGTTTTAAATGTTGTAGATAACTGTATTTCTAGTCAATGATAATTTTCTACTATTACAGAAAAGATTTGAAGTTTGTCAGTGAAATTGAGAAAGAAATGAAAACTCTTGTAGAAGCAGTAAATAAGGTTAGTAATGGGGTGTGTGTTATTTTTCAGTATATCCATTTTAAACATTGCCCACACATGTTGGTTGTGCTCCAGAATAGTACTGGGTTTTGTATGATTGTAATTAAGGGGAAAGAGTGACATAAATGTGGCTATTTTAAATAAAGCCTTGCATGAACTTTAGGATCATAAATAATTTTAACGTCGCTTTTGTTAGAAAAACGACATTTGCTCATAGATTAACTGCCTCTCTATTGCTAAGTAGACTTTTGTGTAAAGGAAGCTGATGCTAGAGACTACATATTTCAGTCTTCCCCACCTTTCATAGCAATAACTCATCTTTCTCTTATTCAGAGCAAGCATTCAAAGAAAAGTCACTGCTTTCCACCTATGAACAGAGAACACCGCAGAATAATCCATGAGCTTGCTCAGGCTTACGGTATAGAGAGTGTGAGCTATGATAACGAACCAAAGCGCAATGTTGTTATCAGTGCGGTGAAGTATGTTGTTCCATTTTCTTGTTATAAGTGGAAAAATAATCATAATAAATGCTGCAATATTTGTCTTTGCCATATATAAACGAATTTGATTTTTACGTGTGCACTGTACAAATGTCCTATGCATTTGTTCTCTGTGTTAGGTATCTTATAAAGAAATATGTTTTCATAAGCACGTCCATTTGAACATGTTGCCCATTTGATTTGGTTCATAAATTAATGTTAACTGAACGTTATAATTGGTGGCATCAATTTACACTTTCATGATCAGCAAGGAAGGTCACCCCCTCACCATTTCCTGTTTATGGGCTCTGTATAATTGTCTCTCATTTTATCAGGAAGAAAACCTCTGTTTATGTGAACTTTACAAAGTTTTTCACTATCAAATTCTCTCTCTGACCAGTGCCCCTTTGTATTTCCAAAAATGTGTCGTATTAAATTAAAACATTATCTTGAATAGTGAAGAGAGAATCATGATAAGAAAACACCTTTTTCTCGTACCTTTTAAAAAAGTTTTATTTCAAAATCAGAATACCAATGAGAATGTGAGATGAAATGTTATCTTCCTCAGTCATTAGAAACATTCTGTGAAGAAGCTCATTGATATGATTTGCTTTCTACAGAGGGAAATCAGTTTGTCCGACAGTAACTCTGACATCGCTTCTTACCAAGGAGAGGCAGACAAGGCCTCCCCCACCTATTCCACATCACAAACAATCAGAGAAGTGAGTATTACTTTATTCAAATCTATTTGTTTACTTAGACTCCAATCCTGTGCAGTGTGTGCTGGCTCATTGCTGATGAGCTGTCATAAATGTGCCATAAGGCGTATTTGTGACCTTCAGCGCCATTAGAGCACCGAAGTGCCGCTGCTCAGCCGTCACACAACTGTGGTGGGGGCATGGGGAGAGGTGGGGAGGAGGCATTCCAGGGCCGATGGAGCGTTGTTAGACACAGAGGCTCTAAATTGTACACCAACGCTTGGGTCACTGTAGAATCTAGTTGCCCCATTACGGGGCTACTTGCCTTACCTGGGGGAAGGGGAAAAAAGTCCCCTTCTTCCGAGGAGGTAGCAGTGGCTGCTTGGGGTGTGCTGGATGCAGCGGCAGCCATTTTTTGTGCCGCTGCAGCCCTGTGCACTGGGCAACTCAGGATTGGGTTGCTAGTAGCTTACCCTGACAGCTTGCTTTGTATTTTTATTAATGGCTTTTAACAATGCATTCATGTGCAAGTTGCTTAGGCGGTAACATGACACAGGCTGTCTCTATTGCGTGTCTGACCACTGCTCCCTAATATGGTACCTTATTCAACAGAACAGCC